>NC_092764.1:52284454-53484454 GCF_047496795.1 Chiloscyllium punctatum | reverse complement strand
TTGCAGGGGTGCAGACTGATTGGATTGTTCAGCTGGGAGCCAGCAGTGAACACATGGGCCAAATGGCTTCCTCCTGTGAGAGAATGACTTAGGGTGGAAAAGACTATGGGCCTAAACCCTGCCAGCCTGGTCAGAGATAGCAACCCAGCTCAAATTGGTGCCCAATGCTGTGCAGAGGAACCATGCAGCAATGATCCATCCAAATCTCCACTAGTGAGCAGGTTCCCTTCACCGACTACAGCTACATGTAGTGGGGGGGGCAAAGAGAAAGAAAAGCCTTTGTGGTTACGTGGTGGTATAGGTGATCTTGTGTTGTAAATAGAATCTCACATTGGTAAATATACTCCAGCTAATGACACAGTTCGATTATGGTGTCGCAGGATACACCTGCCCTGAGCTTTGATCATCTGGAAGAAATGACAGTGAGATTAGTCGACTCTGGGCCTCCTAAACCTCCTCTGCATCCTTGGAGGAGGGTGCTTCAATTGTGGCCTCTCCATGTGGAAGGTTATTGTTGTTCTTGGACATATTCAGTTCTCTTCAACGTTCCAAACCTGTCTTTATGATGATGCAACAGCTCCAATAGAACTTGCCATGACTGGATCCATTCTAGTTGGGTGCAACGAATCTCTATCGGGAATATCAGAAATATAATATCTTATCAATGATGGGATTCCTGAGCAGTTGCATCTAATGCAAACAAAGCTTTAACATTGTCCCTGTTTCAGGAGGACATGGAGACCTCTGAAACAATATACTGAATGCAGTTTTATGAATCACAAACCTTATTGCACAAATATACCGCGATATTGTAACTGTGGTTGCTGTACATCTTTGTACTGAACAGGGAAGATCTACAACATTGAATATAAGTCATGATTTGAAGATGTTGGTGTTGGACTGAGGTGGACAAAGTTAAAAATCACACAACACCAATTTATATTCCAACAGGCTTATTTGGAAGCACTAGCTTTCAGATTGTTGCTCCTTCATCAGGTGGTTGTGGAGCATAAGATCATAAGACACAGAATTTATAGCAAAGGTTTAGAGTGTGATGTAACTGAAATTATATGTTGAAAGAGACCTGGATTGTTTGTTAAGTCTCTCATCTTTTAGGATGAACATGTTGGTTTCAGTTCCTTCATATGTAAATCGCAGAGCTTTTTTAAAGTTATATTCTCAAGTGAACTTTAACAATTGGTGCCATGTCAGCCCAGATAATACATTGAAGGTGTGAGGTGCCCTGTGTGAGGCTGTCTGTGCCCCAATGGTCAGACTGATTCTAATCTAAAAAGTGGATTTAAGTTTCTGTAAATCCGTTTTTCAGATTAGCATCAGTCTGACCATTGGGGCACAGACAATCCCACACAGGCACCTCACACCTTCAATGCATTATCTGGGTCGACACAACACCAATTGTTAAAGGTCACTTGAGAATATAACTTTTAAAAAGTTTTGCGATTTACGTATGAAAGAACTGAAACCAACATGTTCATTGTAAAAAATGAGAGACTTAACAAACAATCCGGGTCTTTTTCAATAAACACTTTCAGTTACATCACACTCTAAACCTTTGCTATAAATTCTGTGTTTTACGACCTTATATTCTACAACCACCTGATGAAGGAGCAACACTCTGAAAACTAGTGCTTCCAAATAAACCTGCTGTACTATAACCTGGTGTTGTGTGATTTTTAACATTGATTATAAGGACCCATATTCTTACGGTCCTACACTCCTCGTTGTGAGTACAGGACCTCCTTGCCTTTGTACAGCAATGAAACCTTTGGAATGTGATTGGGAATTGATGGTCCTGATTGTCACTAATACCCGGATTGTAGAGGCATGGATGCCCAGACCTTGATTGCATCGAGTGCCCCACAAATTGTGACCAAATGCCTGGACTAGTATTGGACAATGCCTTTAATGGAGTGTGGTAGTACCCCTTGACTGACTGGATGGAAGGGCTTTTGCCCGAAACCTCGATTCTCCTGCCCCTTGGATGTTGCCTGACCTGCTGTGCTTTTCCAGCACCACACTCTTGACTCTGACCATAGTCCCCTTCACTTGACCAAGGACTATGACTTTCAGACATGGCCAATTGGTTGAAGCACATGCCATGTGTTTGCTGCTTTGGCTATTGGCACATGCTACAGGTATTACATTGATGTCAGATGCTGCCATTCAGCAACATGCCCACCCCCTTGACCTTTCAGAGTTGGAAAAGCTGCCTGACTTTCTACCTGCTCTAAAAGGCAAGGCAAGACAAGGCAGAACTACTGTGAGAATCCAAATAAACACAAAGTGAGGGAGTGCTAGGGGATAGACCAAAGAGATCTGAGATGCAGAACAATGTCAAAAGCACACATATGCAAAGCAACCTAGCAGGAGTGTGTGACGTAAGGTGTCAGTGAGATCCATAGTGCAGCAGTGCCTTCAGAGTCAGTTTGAGATTGGCCATGATGACATGGTGAGGCTGGTATTTCACTAAGGCTGAATACTGCAGACAGATGGTGGAGGTGGTCACTGCCCATGGGATGTGCCTGGAGATGTTGAAGCATGATGGCCAAAGTACAGGCCCGGAGTAGAAAATGGATGCACTGCAACCACCAGGGATTAACTGCACTGAAGTTCAAGTCAGGAATTGGTCCTATCTGCTTTCTCACCAATACCTGGGAGTATGGGGAACCATAATAACATGAGACAAGACAGTGAATAATGGGGCATTAATGTATGCAAATTGGGTCCTCGCACATTCTCCTGAACTTGATGGTGTTACCCACACTACCCAGAGGCTGGGACATTTTGACCTTCTGACCTGCTCTTGTAGTCACTGTGTTAATGTCATAGAGATATACAGCACAAAAACAGACCCTTCGGTCCAACTTGTCCATGCTGATCAGATATCCTAAATTAATCTAGTCCCATTTGCCAGCATTTGGCCCATATCCCTCAAAACCCTTGCTATTCATATACCCATCCAGATGCCTTTTAAATGTTGTAATTGTACCAGCCTCAACCACTTCCTCTGGTAGCTCATTCCAAATATACACTACCCTCTGCGTGAAAAAAATGCCCCTTATGTCCTTTTAAATCTTTCCGCTCTCACCCTCAACCTATGTCCTCTAGTTCTGGATACACCCCCACCCCAGGGAAAAGACCTTGTCTATTTATCCTATCCATGCCCCTCATGATTTTATAAACCTCTATAAGGTCACCCCTTAGCCTCCGATGCTCCAGGGAAAACAGTCCCAGCCTATTCAGCCTCTCCTTATAGCTCAAACCCTGGCAACATCCTTGTAAATCTTTTCTAAACCCTTTCAAGTTTCACAACATCCTTCCTATAGGAGGGAGACCAGAATTGCATGCAATATTCCAGAAGTTTCCTAACCAAACTCCTCTATAGCCATAACATGACCTCCCAAATCCTATACTCAGTGGTCTGACCAATAAA
The DNA here is from genome assembly GCF_047496795.1 of Chiloscyllium punctatum. Classification (NCBI taxonomy): domain Eukaryota; kingdom Metazoa; phylum Chordata; class Chondrichthyes; order Orectolobiformes; family Hemiscylliidae; genus Chiloscyllium; species Chiloscyllium punctatum. Next base: position 53,481,000 of record NC_092764.1, on the reverse strand, counting down.
GGAAACCATACCAAATACCTTCTTCACTATCCGATCTACCTGTGACTCCACTTTCAAGGAGCTATGAACCTGCACTCCAAGGTCTCTTTGTTCAGCAACACTCCCCAGGACTTTACCATTGAGTATATAAGTCATGCCCTGATTTGCCTTTCCAAAATGCAGCACCTCACTTTTATCTAAATTACACTCCATCTGCCATTCCTCACCCATGAGCCCACCCGATCAAGATCCCATTGCACTCTGAGATATCCTTCTTTGCTGTCCACTACACCTTCAACTTTGGTGTCATCTGCAAACTTACTAACTATACCTCTTATGTTCACATCCAAATCATTTATGTAAATGACAAAAAGCAGTGGACCCAGCACCGATCCTTGTGGCACTCCACTGGTCACAGGCCTCCAGTCTGAAAAACAACCCTCCACCACCATCCTCTGTCTTTTACCTTTGAGCCAGTTCTGTATCCAAATGGCTAGTTCTCCCTGTATTCCATGAGATCTAACCTTGCTAAACAGTCTATCATGAGGAACCTTATCGAATGCCTCACTGAAGTCCATGTAGATCACGTCCACTGCTTTGCCCTCATCAATTGGTGGGCGGCACAGTGTGCAATAGGTCAATCAGGGGACTGACTGTGTGGAGTTTGCACATTCTCCCCGTGTCTGCGTGGGTTTCCTCCAGGTGTTCCAGTTTCCTCCTACAGTCCAAAAATGTGCAGGTTAGCTGAATTGACAACGCTAAGTTGCTCATAGTGTTAGGGGCAGGGCTAAATGCAGGGGAATGGGTCTGGGTGGGTTGTGCTTCAGTGGGTCGGTGTGGACTTGTTGGGCTGAAGGGCCTGTTTCCACACTGTAAGTAATCTAATCTAAGATAATCTAAAAAAAAGTAATCTAATCTAAAAAAAATCCTCTTCGTTACTTCTTCAAAAAACTCGAACAAGTTTGGGGAGACATGATTTCTCATGCATAAAGACATGTTGACTATCCCTAATCACTCCTTGCCTTTCCAAATACATGTATATCCTGTCCCTCAGGATTCCTTCCAACAACTTGCCCACTACAGACATCAGGCTCACTGGTCTATAGTTCCCTGTCTTGTCCTTACCACCGTTCTTAAACAGTGGCACCACGTTAGCCAACCTCCAGTCTTCCGGCACCTCACCTGTGACTATCAATGATCCAAATATCTCGGCAAAGGGCCAGCAATCACTCCCCGAGCTTCCTACAGTGTTCTAGGGTACACTTGATCAGATCCTGGGAATTTATCCCCCTTCATGCATTTTAAGACATTCTCCTCTGTCATATGGACATTTTTCAAGATGTCACTATCCATTTCCCCACATTTTGTATCTTCCATGTCATTCTCCATAATAAACACTGATGCATTGTGTTTCTGGTCAATTGTTACCCAAGGTTGTTGACAGTGGGAGATTCAGTGATGGTAACACCATTGAATGTCAAGGAACGGTGGTTAGTTTTTCTCTTGCTGGAGATGGTCATAGCCTGGCATTTCTGTGACATGAATGTTACTTGCCACTTGTCAGCACAAGCCTGAATATCATCCAGATCTTGTTGTATTTGAGCATGGACTGCTTCAATATCTGAGGAGTAATAAATAGTGCTGAAATTGCACAATCATCAGTGAATATCCTCACTTCTGACTTTATGATGGAGGAAAGTTCATTGATAAAGCAACTGAAGATGGTTGGGCCTAGGACACTATCCTAAGGAATTCCTGCAGAGATGTCCTGCAGCTGAGATGACTGTCCTCCAACAAGCATGACCAGCTTCTTATGTGCCAGGTATCACTCCAACCATTGAAGAGTTTGCCTCTGCTACCCATTGATTCCAGTTTTGCTAGAGCTCCTTGATGCCACAATTGGTAATATGCAGGCTTGATCTGAAGGGTTGCCACTATCAATTACTTCTGCAATTCAGCTGTTTTAACCCTGGTTGGACCAAGGCTATACTGAGGTCAGGAGCTAAGTGGCCCTGGCAGAACCTAAACCGGGCATCACTGAGCAGATTATTGCTAAGCAGGTGCTGCTTGATAGCGCTGCAACACCTTCCATCACATTATTGATTATCGGGAGCAGACTGACGGGGTAGTATTTGGCTGTGTTGAATTTTTCCTGCTTTTTGTGAACAGGACATACCTGGGCAACATTCCACATTGTTCAGACGCCAATGTTGTAGCTGCACTGGAAGAGTTTGGCGATGGGAATGGCAAGTTCTGGAGCACAAGCATTCAGTACTATTGCCGGAAACGTGTCAGGGTCTCTAGCCTTTCCAGTATCCGATGTCAATCAAACTGGCTGAAGACTGGTATCTGTGATACTGGAGACCACTGGAGGAGGCCTAGATGGATCATCCACTTGGCACTTCTGGCTGAAGATTGCTGCGAAAGGTTCAGCCTTATCTTTTTGCACAGATATATTGGGCTCTTCCATCATTAAGGATGGGGATGTTTGTAGAGCCTCCTCTTCCAGTGAGTTGCTTAATTTTCCATCACCGTTCATGATTGGATTTGGCAGGTGGCTCAGTGGTTAGCACTGCTGCCTCACAGCACCAGGGATCCAAGTTCAATTCCAACTTTGGGTGACTGTGTGGACTTCCTCCCTGTGTCTGCATGAGTTTCCTCAGGGTGCTCTGGCTTCCTCCCACAGTCCAATGATGTGCAGATTAGGGTGAATTGCCCATAGTGTTCAGGAATGTGTAGGTTAGGTGCATTGGTCTAAGGAAATTTAAAGTAAATCGGGTAGGGGAATGGATCTGGGTGGGATACTCTGCGGAGAGTGGGGTGGACTTGTTGGGCTGAATTGTCTGCTTCCACACTGTAGGGATTCTATGATTTCTATGTTGACTGCAGAGCTGATTCACTGTTTCTGGGATCACTTTGCTCTGTCTATCATTTGCTGCTTGTGCTGTTTGGCCCACAAGTAGTCCTGTTGGGTAGCTTCACCAGGTTGACACCTCATTGTCAGGTATGCCTAGTGCTGCTCCTGGCATGGCCTCCTGCACTCTGCATTGAACCAGGGTTGATTCTTTGGCTTGATGGTAATGGTTGAGTGGGAGATATGCTGGGCCATGAGGTTACAGATTGCGCTAGAAAACAATTTTAGTGCTGTTGATGGCCCTCTGCACCTCATGGATGCCCAGTCATGAGTTACTAGATCTGTTCAAAGTCTGTCCCATTGAGCATGATGATAATGCCGCACAACACGATGGGGATTATTCTCAATGCAAAGGCGGGACCTAATCTCCACAAGGACTGTCTGGTGGTCACTCTTCCCGATCTGAGGGAGACCATACCTCAAAGGAGAATACCACTGGCCTTCAATGTTTTGCCTCCTCGCAAATCTTCTCTTAAGTAACAGCAACAAATGATGGTGTTCACACTAACTCTCGAGTACATCTGTGATTGCAACAGTTTACTTACTGTCAAGGTCCAACCTAGGGCCAATAACAAAGTCTACAATACAAAGAGGAAAAATAAGGTTAAATTACAGCAATAAATAAAGGGAAATAAGCTCATGGTGACTGAAACATAACAGTAGAAACAGATGATTGAGCAATAATTTGAAGTTTTTAATTAATTCCTAATTAAATGAGTTACCGTATTAATGTGACTAATGCTATTCAGTGTAATCAAAACAGTCCACATGCAGTTCTCATGCAGTAGGCATTTGCTACTTCTTTTCATGTTTATGTTAAAATGCAGCATTATATATAATTCCTGCTTGCCATGCCGTGCCATGTGTGATTGTTAATCAGATAGGGTAAGGAAATGGATCATTTTTACCTAAAAATTGTGTTAGAAGTAGACAAAGCTAAAACCAAAGCATCCAATTTTATCTAAATTGCATATGTAGCCATAAACCTAACAAAGTCAAGTTATTTTAGTTCTGTAATTCATGTCAACCTTCCTTCGCAGGTAATGAATTACTGTTAGATTTATATTGTATTCTCCTGCTGTTGCACCCAACATTGCATTTACTTTATTGATTGCATTTTCTTACAGGGAACCAGAATGTAAATCATTCTAGGCTTGCGGGAAGTTGAATGAACGCAGCAAGCCAGGCAGCATCAGCAGGTGGAAATGTCGATCTTTTGGGTGTAACCCTTCTTCAGGTTACACCCGAAACATCAACTGCTCTACCTCCTGATACTGCCTGGTTTGCTGTGCTCTTCCAACCTCCTGCCTGTCTCCCTTGGATTCTAGCTCTTCAGTTCTTTTGCCTCTAATCATTCTAGGCTTAGCAAGCCTAACTGACTCAATAGTGGTTTTAGTCTGTTCTCTCAGATAATAAGCACTATAATTTAAAATGAATACTGATTGCAATTCACTTTTTCCAATTTCTTTATCTCTTGCCTAATTTATACTTTAATACACACCTTTTTACTTTATATGCAAATTTCTCCCTTTACTTTTCAATTGCTTACAATGTTTGAAACTCTTTTGCATTGTTTTCAATCCTTCCATTTTCTCATGTTATTTTGCTCCAAGTCTAATAATTACCATTCTGCTCATCAGCAAATGTCGTCTCTCTCTTTCTAACATTTGTCAAGCCATTTTCTTAATAACAATTTATTTCCTCACATCCCAGTGTTTTAAATATGTATCTGTGCATTTTGACAATTTACACCCTTCCCTTGTACTAATCTCACAATATGTCCAGTTGAATTATGTCATTTTGAGCTAAAGTATTGCTACACCCTGAATTAATTGTTTTTGATTCCTAGCCAAACACTTAATCTAATGGATTAGTAGTTTATCTCTCCACCCTTCAGGCTCTCTGCCTTTATTCCTGATGAAGGGCTTTTGCCTGAAACGTCGATTTTACTACTCCTCGGATACTGCCTGAACTGCTGTGCTCTTCCGGCACCACTAATCCAGAATCTGGTTTCCAGCATCTGCAGTCATTGTTTTTACCTACTTAATCTAATGTGACACCTTCACTGATTGATGCTTTACTCCAAGTACTGAATTTTACTTCCTCCTTCAGCATTTAATCCTTTGTTGGGTCATTATGCATAGATTTCACAATGAGGGAAGCTCAAATAGATTTAAATGGGTCAAAGTCCTACTTAACAGTAAAAAAGACTTTAGATGTGTCACTTCTTAATGCCAGCCGCACTGGAATTATTTCCAAGTATCAGTATCTAATGGTTTTACGGGATACAAGTATGTTAAATGTATGTTCATTTGTTAAATGTCACTGGGTTAGTTGGGTGTTAGGGTTGACAAGAGAATGATTCTCTCAAGTAGTTTATAGAAGTTTTTGTTATTTTTTTCATTTACCGTAATGATTGCTGGAAACTGTAGCATTTCTTGCCGATTTCTATTTGTTCTTGAGGAAGTGAGCTGCCATCTTTGACCCCTGCAGACTGTATCATGAGCATTTACCCACAAGATGCTAAGGACGGAGTTTCAGGGAAGGAACAGCAATATAATTTCAAGTCAGGATGTGTTCGATGTTGAGCGGAATTTAGACATAGCTATTTTCCCCCACATCCGCTACCCTCATCTTCCTAAATGAAAAAAATGATGGCACATCATTCAAGGATGCTGGAAGCTCATACACCCCATAAATATTACAATGAATGCTGACTAAAGCACTGTACTGTGAATACCGTGGCACCAACATCATGTGTCACATGTATGGAGAGGGCGGGAAAGAGGGATAGAAGATGACACATCATTTGTAATCGACAGAAACAGTGTGCCTGAAATCAATCTGATCTTATAGCAAATCAGCAATTTGCTCTGCACCTTGTCAAATTCTCTTTTCTAGTGAACACAAATAGCTGATGATTCCCCATCACCCAAGGCCGATTTCACCACCATACTGTACAACAAAGGTCATTTTCTAGATTCGCGATAACAATTAAAGCTTGCCTTGAGTCTTAAAAAGTAATCCAGAGGCAGCTCATCAAACGCATTCCTTTCACTCAAATGACGCTTTTTATTCACAGCTTTTATTTCGGTGTTATTAAACTTGTCAAGAATCATAAGTTTACTTTTTCCAGCAATTGCCATTAGTGGTCCAAATGTGCTAGTTTGTTCTCCTTATTCCAGACACAGTTCAAATGTTAACCACATAAACAATTTCAAAGTGTAATGCAATTTATAAATAGGTTGCTCCAAACAGGTTCTGGTATTTTTTTCCCCCAAGTCCTGACTGGATATTTAAAGTAGAAACACTTCTTGACAAGAAAAAAAACATTATATTGAAGACAATATTGGAAAAGATGAATCATGTGAGAGCCAGTTGTTATTTTGGCTAACACAGCAAACTGAATACAACTCCAATATTGACGACCAAATAGGATTAACAAGGTGGTTACTTTTTGCAGCTGATAATTTCTGTATAATTAGTCACACTTTCTACAGCTTAGTATCGCATACATCTTTAGTATATCAGACGGTGTTAAATAGCCTTTGCACCTTCTCCATTACTTCCTTAGTTTTCAATGTTAATCAAACATTAATTAATATAGGAGGAAGAGTAATTCCAAGATACATTGATAGGGTTGACGGTCAGAATATTTTTCCCAGAGTTAAAATGTCTAATACGAGGGGCCATGCATTTAAGGTGCGAGGGGGAAAGATCAAAGGAGATGCGAGGATAGATTTTTTACACATAGAGTGGTAAGTGTCTGGAATGCGCTGCCAGGGGTGGAGGTGGAGGCAGATGTGTCATTTAAGGGACTTTTAGATAAGCACATGCATATGTAAGGAATGGAAAAATATGGACCAAGGGCAGGCAGAAGGGATTCGTTTTATTTGGTGTCATGCTCAGCATAACATTGTGGGCCAAAGAGCCTGTACCTGTGCTCTACAGTTCTAAGTTCTACTTTTTAAGATTGCACCCAATCTCCTTCAAACGGAATTTATTGCTTCAATGATCAATGCATGTTGTAGAATGCTTTTCCTTGATGAAGGTAGCAGGGATGAACATAGATCAGGCAGTATAAAACACTGCTAACTTGACTTGCTGTGCAAAGTTAACTCATTTCAGTACTAAGACAGCAGTGAGGGTAATGTCTCTGCTTCTGGGCCAGAAGACCCATGTTTATGTTTCCAACTGCTCCAGAAGTCTGTAATAACATCTCTGAACAGGTCGATGCAAAAAAAATTTTAATAAGTGAAGCAGAGGCAGTGGGATTCAAACGGTGACATTCAGACAGCACCATTGTTCTTGATCATTACCTATTGAACTCCCTTCATATGTGTGGTGCCAGTTGGGAACAAAATCAATTATAGCTGTCTTGTCATTTGTTGCAATTTAAGAAACTTAATAATGATAGTTTTTATTAATGACATGTAGCGGTAGTGTCCTCAACTGTGGACCAGGAAGTCTGGATTTAAGTCCCACCTCCTCCAGAAGCATGGGTTGACAATGTCAGTCATAGAGTCATAGAGTCATAGAGATGTACAACATGGAAACAGACCCTTCGGTCCAACTCGTCCACGCCGACCAGATATCCCCAACCTAATCTAGCCCCACTTGCCAGCACTTGGCCCATATCCCTCCAAACCCTTCCTATTCGTTTACCCATCCAGATGCCTTTTAGATTAGATTACAGTGTGGAAACAGGCCCTTCGGCCCAACTAGCCCACACCGACCCGCCGAAGCGCAACCCACCCATACCCCTACATTTACCCCTTACCTAACACTATGGGCAATTTAGCATGGCCAATTCACCTGACCTGCACATCTTTGGACTGTGGGAGGAAACCGGAGCACCCGGAGGAAACCCATGCAGACACGGGGAGAACGTGCAAACTCCACACAGTCAGTCGCCTGAGACGGGAAATGAACCTGGGTCTCTGGCGCTGTGAGGCAACAGTGCTAACCACTGTGCCACCGTGCCGCCCACAAATGTTGCAATTGTACCAGTCTCCACCACTTCCTCTGGCAGCTCATTCCACACACACACACCCTCTGTGTGAAAACTTGCCCCTTAGGTCTCTTTTATATCTTTCGCCTCTCACCCGAAACCTATGTTCTCTAGTTCTGGACTTCCCCATCTTGACTACTTATCCTCATAATTTTATAAATCTCTATAAAGTCACCTCTCAGCCTCTGATATTCCAGAGAAAACAGTCCTAGCCTATTCAACCTCTCCCTATAGCTCAAATTCTCCAACCCTGGCAACATCCTTGTAAATTGTTTCTGAACCATTTCAAGTTTCTCAATATCCTTCTGATAGGAGAGAGACCAGAATTGCACACAAGTCCTTCAAGATTTTACTAGTGGATATTAAAAAGATATTGAATTTTAGAATTAGCTGTTTCTTTCTGTCTACAATTTAACAAAACAAGAAACAAATGTTTCTTCCTGTGAGTGATTTTACATCACTTCACCCACTCTCAGCCCATGTGCTCTCTATTACATGATCATTACTGCGGTTGATTAAAGAAATGCAAAGTTGCTTGCCTGCTTTTTTGGGTTACAAATGTTTAATTTTCTGCTCACACCTTCAGGAAGTGGTTAATATTTACTAAAAAAAAGAGCTTATTGATACTTTAGCGTTATGACCAACATTTATTCTTCAACAATCAGCACTGAAGCAGATTCACTGATTCACTTATTCTTGTCTGGTGTGTGTGAATTGACTACTGTATTTCACCACATAACAATAGTAATTACATCTGAAAAATGTTTCACTGGTCCATAATTTGCTTGGGAAAGCCTAAAGTTTTCCGGTGTTAATTAGACTTACCCTTGCCTGTTTCATTGTGATACTGCTGCAGCTTGCAGGTTCCTGGAAGTGTGAGGGAAGAGTTAAACATTTATGACCCATGAAAACAGGGCAAGCGATTATTGCATTACTTTAATCAACCCATTAACAATTATGGAATAGACAGCACAGGGCCTGAGAGTGGGTGAAGCGATGTGAAATCAAGTGCAGAGAGAAAATGGAGAGAAAGAAAGATTGGTTTAAGAAAGCAAGAAACTGGGATAGAAAAAACTAAAAAAAATAAATGCAATATCTTTTTAAATATCCAACAATAAAATCTTGAAAGATCGACTTGTACAGAGTCATTTTCAATGCCACAGAGATTCATTAACAGTAATTAACAATTAATATAAGATTTTAAAATTCTACTATTATATAGTAACTTGATACTCACTTGAAAAACAGCATGAATTAACTAAAATCATACAAATTACATCACACCGGATTCCAAATTCAATTTGAGACATTCTGTGGTAAATATTAAATGTGCATTACAATATTTTATGACAAATCTAAAAGTTTCACGATAAATCCAAATCATAACTTTAGGATCAGTTTTGTGTGTATGTATACAATGTGATTGCAAAGTGAATTAAAAGTCAGAGTCTGATCTACCTCAGAAATGTAGTGATGTGAGGCTCCCGATTTGAAGTTACCCAGTTCCCAGTCTTGGCTTGACTCCATGCACATACTTGATGACAAGGACAAAATGGTTAAGCTGACATGAACCATCATGGGTAAATCAGAATGCTCGTTGCAGAACCGGAACAACAGCAATGTGGATTTACATGGTTTCTTTAAGACAAAAAAAATCCTAAGGTGTTTCGCAACAGCATATTATCAAGACCCTCAATCAAATAAAGAGGTGTTGGGCAGCTGACAAAACATTTGGTGAATGTAGCAGATAGAGCAGAAGGCAGCGGACTTAGAAGAAATTTCACCTGTTAGGTCCAGAACAGCTGAAGGCATGAAACCCAATAGTGGGATCAAGAAAGTGGGCTACACAAAAGGTCACTTTCGGAATGAAAATATCTCCAAGGGATGTAAGCTTTAGGTCTAGAGAAGGTTGTTTTGATGAAGAGGTGGGAAGCCAAGTACAGATGAAAAATTAGGTTGAAAATCTGGGAAGACCTTGTGGGAAGAAGGAACCAACATTAGTCATAAAACCTGTGGGGTGACAGATCAATAGGGCTGGTAACATAGTGGTTATAGTACAGCGTTAGGAATCAGAAGGTCTAGACACACAATCAACAAGAACTTGTCTTTATGTAGTGCCTTTAATGAAATAAGACCTCCCAAAGTGCTGTATGTTATGTGGCACAAAGCCACATGTGAATCTTCCAAAGGTAACCCTCGGTATGATTGAAGGTTTTAAGGAAAGTCTTCAAAGAGGAAAATGTTGTAGAGAGATGGGGACGTTTAAGAAAGGAGCTCCAGAGGTTAAAGCTTTAGTGACTAAAGGCTTGGCCACTCATGCTGAAGCAATTAAAATTGGGGATTTTAAAAAGGCCAGAATTGGAAGAGTGTGATATTAGTGAGTTTTGAGAAGATTTGTAGCTCAGGTTCTGGATGTAGGTTTGCTCACTGAGCTTGAAGGTTCATTTCCGGATGTTTCATCACCCAACTAAGTAACATCTTCAGTGGGCCTCTGGGCAAAATGCTGCTGATAATTCCTGCTTTCTATTTATATGTTTGGGTTTCTTTGGGGAAGTGATGTAATTTCCTGTGGTGGTGTCATTTCCTGTTCTTTTTTTCAGGGAGTGGTAAATGGGGTCTAACTTGATGTGTTTGTTGATAGATTTCCGATTGGAATGCCATGCTTCTAGGAATTCTCATGCATGTCTCTGTTTGGCTTGTTCTAGGATGGATATGTTGTCCCAGTCGAAGTGGTGTCCTTCCTTATCTGTATGTAAGGATACTAGTGGGAGAGGATCATGTCATCTTGTGGCTAGTTGATGTTCATTTATCCTGGTGGCTAGTTTTCTGCCTGTTTGCCCAATGTAGTGTTTGTCACAGTTCTTGCACGGTACTACCTAAATGTCTTAAATACAAACCTCCCTTTAACATCCCGCTAGCCAAAAGAATAGCAGAGTAAAACGGCCGCAGAATGCTTAAAGAAATGATTAATGATGCCCACAATAGACTCCATAAATACAACTGGGAAATTTTGCACCAAAAATCTTTACTCACTCATGCAACAGACTATGAATGGACAGACACAGTACAACAAGCCATAGATGTTAGACAGCGACAAACACAGAAATTGAAAAAACTAGAACAGCAGAAAAAACTAGACAAGCTTACACAAAGTAACAACAATGGCAACACAGAAGTATGGATAAAAAACTTATCTGACCGACCCTTAACACACACTGAGAAAGCTGTCTTAGCCAAAGACTAAAACACTTAGTAGAAGACTCACACCAGTCCATCCACTCACCCAAGAATTCCTGAAGACCATCAAAGTCACTAAGATAGAAGAGGATGAAATAATTGTCTCCTTTGATGTAACAGTCCTGTTTACATCAATCAACATTAACCTGGCCAAGGAAACACTGACTACACTATTAGAAGACCCAAAGATACATACACCAAACACCACTAACTTCATCAGCAAGGACAGAATCGTCAAGCTTGTGGACCTATACCTTACCACACACTTCACCTTCAACAACAAAACCTACAGACAAACCAATGGAACACCCATAGGATCTCCGATATCAGGGTTCTTAGCAGAGACAGTAATGCAGAGACTTGAACAAACAGCTCTACCAACCATCCAACCCAAACCTTGGGTCCGCTGCGTGGATGACACCTTTGTCATCACTAAATGAAACAAATTAGAGGAAACCTTCAAGACCATCAATAATACCCTTACTGGCATAAAATTCACTAAAGAAAAGGAAAACAGCAACAAACTGCCATTCCTAGATGTCGCAGTAGAGCGAACAGCCGATGGGGAACTTTAAACCATCGTCTACAGGAAAATAACACATACGAACCAAATATTGAACTACAGAAGCAATCATCCCAACAGCCACAAATGAAGCTGCACCAGAACATTATTTCAATGAGCCAACACACTGCAGCACAGAGGAACTACACAGAGCAGAGGAAAATCACCTATACTTTGTATTCAAAAAGAATGGGTACCCAATGAACACAGTCCGCTGATTTCTCAGCAACAAACCCAAACAAGCAGACAAAACACATCCAGAAACCCTAGCCTCTCTCCCCTACATCAAAGACATCTCGGAAATGACTGCCAGACTACTCAGACCCCTTGGTATCATGGTAGCCCACAAACCCACCAACACACTAAAACAGCAACTAATGAACTTGAAAAACCCTATACAGACAACAAGCAAAACTAATGTCATATACAAAATACCGTGCAAGAACTGTAACAAACACTACATTGGACACAGGCAGAAAACTAGCCAACAGGATGCATGAACATCAACTAATCACAAAACGACATGACCCTCTCTCATTAGTATCCTTACATACAGATAAGGAAGGACAACACTTCGACTGGGACAACACATCCATCCTAGGACAAACCAAACAGAGACATGCACAAGAATTCCTAGAAACATGGCATTCCAACTGGAAATCTATCAACAATCACATCGAGTTAGACCCCATCTACCACCCCCTAAGAAAAAAAACAGGAAATTACATCACCACAGGAAATTACATCACCAACCCAAGAAACCCAAACATATAAATAGAAAGCAGGAATTATCAACAGTGCTTTGCTCGGGGGCCCACTAAAGATCTGAACTAGTAGGGTGACGAAACATCTGGAAATGAACCTTCCAGCTCAGCGAGCAAACCTACATCCAGAGTGTGATATATCATAGGGTTGAGGGGATTGGATGAGATTACAGAGCTAGGGAGGAGTAAGGCCATAAAGATGTCCCCAACCCAGAGTTAATGTAGATCAGGAAGCACAGGGGTAATGGGATTGGTTACATGGGAAGCAATTTTTAATAACCTCAGATTCATGGAGAGTGGAATGGGGTGTGAGCTTGCTTCCAGCAGGGTGGTTTATCTGATATGTTAATGTTCATGTTCTGCTTTATAGCATTAAGAAAAAACCGGACATGGATACTGTGGTTATGAAGAATCCAAAAGACATCTTTAAACCTTACAGTTATGTCCAAACATTACATTCACAGAAATATAAGTGCCTGATATTAAGTTAATAGGTTACACAGGGTCGCATGCTTTTAGTACTGTCACACTTTAAGTGATCCCTGAGGCAGGATGGAGTATCAGATTTGTCTACCCTCAGGTCACATGCTAGGAATTCATGAGCATTTCTCTTAAAGGTATGTTGACACACTGAACAAAAAAAAAGTGCAGATGCTGTAAATCAGAAACAAAAACAGAGGTTGCTGGAAACACTCAGCAGGTTTGGGTGAAGAGAAATCAGATTTAACATTTTGGACTTGAAACATTAACTTGGATTTCTTTTCACAGATGTGGTTAGACCTGCTGAGCATTTCCAGCAATTTCTGTTTCTGATGTTGACACAATGACTGTGCAGCATGACACAAAATCCCCTTTTCTCCCCCCAACAGAGGAATTTAATTTCAACCAAATAAATCCCGTTACAAAGACAGTAATGGTGACCATGTAACTATTATATTGTCATAAAACCAGACCTGGTTCATTAATAACATTTAGATAAGGAAATCTGCTGTCCACGCACAGTTTGCCATAAATTAGTGACTTCAGATCTATAGTACCATCCTAACTGGTTCAACATGTCTGTCAGTTATCAAGAAGGTGGTTCACCAGTCACCAAAGGGAGATTAGGGATAGATACTTCATACTGGCTTTGACAGTGATCTCCCACACTCAATGAATGAGTTTTTAAAACATTAAGCGGTAATTAGCAGCATGTTTTGAGTCAGCAAAGGGTGTAGGCCAGGATAACATTGGAACAGTCCACCTTGGGAGATCATCAAAGTCTAGGTGAGAGCTTCAGCAGGAGATGGAGAGAGGCCGGGTGGAGATACAAAGCAAGGAAAGTAATTTTATAATTGTGTTGGAGAGTATGTATAATCAAAACTCAGCTCAGGGTTGAATAGGATGCCAAATTTAAGAATAATATTGAGACAATAGTCAAGGGGGTGGTGACAAGGACAATTTTAAAAATTGAAAGTACATTTTCTGTAGTCCAGGAGAGGATGCCTCTTGACTAATTTAGTCTTACTCTCTGTGAAGAAATCATCTGAAGATGGGGAAACAGGTGCATAGGGCTCAGTTGCAGGAGTAGGCCATTTGGTCTTTTCAGTCTCCTCTGCCATTCAACAAAGACAACAACTGAGCTGGTCGTGGTCTCATCTTGGTTTTCCTGTTTGCCCCCATAAGCCTTGACTCCCTTGTCTATCAAAAACCTGTCTAATTTGGCATTGAATTAATACCAGCATCCAGCCTCTTTTCTCTCTGAGGGAAAGAGAAATCCATCAAATTTGATCAATGGTCAGGCCTAGAAGGGTGGGACTATACATGAGTCAAGAATAAAGATGCTCAAAATCATACTGAAAGAACATTAGCTTTGCACTTGTTTGACAGGTGTGAGTTTCTTGAAGTTTAATTGAATGTAAACAAAAACTCACCTATTTCCTCGGCTCTCCTAACTGGGACTCAGTACTCCTGGACTGTGAATAAATTATTCGAAGGTGTGATTTCTTCCCTGGTGTAATATTGGAAAATAAAGATGTGTAATAGACTGGTGTTTTGATGGTTATCTAATTAAAACAATAATACCATGCTGTGCAATCCTAAACAACAGAAACATCTGCTAATACACTTCATGCATGGATGAACATATGGAGAAAAAGGATCTAGAATTTTATGGCATGACATTGTAATTGTTACCTTTCTGTACAGGTATAAAATTAATATGTTTTTATCCTGAGAAGTTAACAATTTGAAACTTGGAAATCCTTAGGAAAATATGGAAAATACTTAGATTCCCAAAAAGCTTCCTTTGAGAGTCAGTGAGGAAGTACAAATTTATTAAAGTAATCTGAGTGCAAGGATAGAGATGATGAAATTCCCCCTCAGGGTAGATATGGGTGTGGGTACATAATTGAAGGATATACAATGTACAGTTAGTGCCAACATTACTTGCCTGAGGTAGGGAGCTAAATGAAAACTGAAGACTTGTCAAGTTTCAACTTGACAAGGCTTTTTTTTTGTTTGAAACAGCATTTTACCATAATTCAGGACCCACATGCGGCAGTCATTTATAAACGTTCAAACTGTTCTTGATGGCGTTTGGATATTGATAACCGCAGTTGAGTTTCTAATAGATCACCAAATAATACAACATTTTTAACATTAAATAACATCAACTTTCTGGTCCCAATGACATTTAACCTTATTCGTTTGGCATCTGTTTCAGTTTCTTAAAATACATTTGGGGACTTTTTTTAAATAAATGGAAGCAGACACTAAGAAATAACAGAATTCACTTTCTCTAGTGTCATTAATGAACACAATGTTTTGCTTCGTCTTAACTTTCCTTTTTCCATGTATTTTCAATGTTATCTACAGTTGGTAGACAGAGTTAATTAACTCTTAAGTCAGATGAAGTAGGAAACCAGACACCAATCTTTTACTTAATTTTAGATTTATTTACAGAATGCAATATCATAAATGCCTACTGCATCCCTAACCAACAGTCAATGTCTTACAAATCTCTTTATTTTATTTCGATTAAACCAACTGCACAAATAAACTAATTATCATCCCTTAATGGGACTCTGTTTAAAAAAAAAGCAACAAATTTATATTAAAATGTTGCTTTTTGAGAATGAGGATAAGCAAGAATGGTCATAATGTGTTCCAGCGCGTTTAGATACTCACCAGTTGCAGCAGGTCTCAAGTGCATTAGTGGACAATCCAGTGAAGACATAACCTCAAACGAGAGGTGTTCAGTCAGAGCTAATGAGTCCCTCCATGGTTGAGTGCCTGGGCCTCTTAATGACCAGTTTGGTCTGGCTCAGAAGCAGAAAATAAAGTAGTTGTTCCAATCTACCCAAGTTTCTGTTATGGGTGACTGAAGACCCAAAGCCAAAATACAACCAAATGTCTAGGAGCAGCCCCACAACTAACAAAAGGGAGGCTACAAACTCACACATTCTTTGGGTAAACATGGTTTATGGACTTCTCGACCTCATGTTGCATGGGACTGCTGCATGCAATGTCCTCCAGCTAAATCCCTGATAGAAAGGGCTGGAATCTCTCATAGAGAGCCTTACACTGGGAGCCCTGTCACTGCTAGATGTTAGAATGGAACACCATGGCATGTCTAGGTATTTGACAAGGGTGAAGGAGATGTTGCTCCTTGTAAATAATATTAATAAACTGTTTGGGTTTTTCCAACATTCAACAATGACCATTAAACTGGCTTTTCACTCCAAGAGTAATTCAATTCACATTTCACCACCTGCCATTGTGGGATTCAAACTCATGTTTCCAGACATTAGTTTGGATAATGCAGTTCTGGGTTATTGGTCCAGTGATGTCACCCCTGTGGCACTGTTCCCTCAGGTCTCTCTTTATAAGAACTAGGAGCAGGAGTAGGCCATTTGGCCCTTCAAGCCTGCTCCACCATTCAGTAAGATCACAGCTGATCTTTTCATGGACTCAGCTCCACTTACCCGCCTGGTCACCATAACTCTTAATCCTTGACTATTCGAAAATCTATCTTTACCTTAAAAACATTCAATGAGGTAGCCTCAACTGCTTCACTGGATAGGGAATTCCACAGATTCACAACTCTTCGGGTGAAGACGTTCCTCCTCAACTCAGTCCTAAATCTGGTTCCCCTTATTTTAAGGCTATAACCCCTAGTTTGAGTTTCACCCAGCAATGGAAACAGCCTCCCTGCCTCTACGTTATCTATTCCCTTCATGATTTTATATGTGTCTATAAGATCCTCCCTCATTCTTCTAAATTCCAGTGAGTATAGTCCCAGTCTACTCAATCATTCCTCATAAGCCAGCCCTCTCAATTCTATTTTACAAAACAATTAAACAAATAAACAAATTAAAAGACTTTTAAAGGGATACTCTATCAAAGAACAAAACTTTCAAATGCAATGGGACAAATAAAATTAAAATATCATTTTGGGAGAAGATTTTGGGGAGGGTTCACAGGATTTCTCATCTGACTCTGCCACAAATCACATCACAGCCCATGTCACTCAAACCCCTGTAAGACAACAGCCTTTGTACCTGACTTTAAGAAGGAAAATACTGAAACTTACCAGAAACAATGGAGAGTCTAAGGACCTGTGTAAATAATGAACTGTAGGAAATTATTACCGTTGAGTAATAAGAAAAATGAATGAGATTTAAAGAAGATAAATTCCATGGACCTGATGATCTATATTCTCGAAAGCTGAAAGAGATAGCTGTAGAGATAAGGAATGCATTAGTGAAAATATTTCAAAATTCTACAGATTTTGGAATGGTCCTGGCCAATTGGAAGGAGGCAAATGTAACCCCACTTTCTAAGAAATTAGGGAGAGAGTAAATGTGGACCTACACATCTAACATTAGTAGTAGTGAAAAGGTTTAAATCTGTAATAACTATTGCAATCATAGGACTCTTAGAAAGTAATGATAGGATTTGGCAGAGTTCAAGATGTGTGAAGTGGGAATCATATTTGGCACCCTGTTTAAGAATGTAACTAGCAAAATAGAAAAGGGGGCATTTATGGATGTGACATATTTTGATTTTTCAGAAGGATTTCGTAAGGGTCCGGCACAAGATGGTATTAAACAGAATTAGCAGAGCATGTGAGATTGAAAGGGAATAGACTGACAGGGGTAGACAATCCATGTTTAAGGGGCAGAAAACACAGCATAGGAATAAATGGGGCATTACAGGTTGGCAAGCTATGGTGAGCAGTGAATGGCAAGGATGAATGCTTGGGCCCCAAGTAGTCATAGTTTATATAATTGATTTAGATATGGAGATTAAATATAATATTTCCAAGTTTGCAAATTATGCAAAACTAGATGGAAGTGCAAAAAGTGCAATAAGATTTGGAGACAGCGAATGGGTAGACATTTAGCAGATCAAATTCTATATGGAGAAATGTGAGGTTATTTTGGAGTAAAGACATAAATAACAGGATATCTCTTAAATGGAGAGAGATTGGGAGGGGTCTAACTTCAAAGGGACTTGGGAGCTCTTGTAAATGAGTCATTGAACATTAACATGCAGGTACAGCAAACAATTACAAAGGCAACTGTTGGTCTTTAGTACAAGTGGACTTGAATATAGGAACAAAATTGCTTTACTGCAATTATATAAAGCTTTGGTGAGACCATACTTGGAATATTATGTGAAGGTTTGGTCTCCTTACCTAAGGAAAGATGTACCTGTGAAAGAAAGAGTCAAACAAAGATTCTCCAAATTAGTTCCTGGAATGGAGAGATTGTCCGGTGAGGAAGGATCAGATAAACAGCGCCCATGTTCTCTGGAGTTTAGAAGAATGACAGACGATGTCGTTCTTAAAGAGTAGATTCTGGAAGCATGCTGTCCATGGCTGGGAATTCGGGAACCAGTGAATACAGTCTCGGAATAAAGGGCAGGCCATTTAGGACTTGACTGATAAGGTTAAGAATAATCCTAAAAGATTCTACAAGTACATTAAGAGCTAAAGAGCAACTAGGGAAAGAATAGGGTCCCTTAAAAGTCAATGAGGCCGTCTATGTACGGAACCACAAAAGATGGGAAAGGTATTAAATGAATATTTCACATCAGTTTTTATTATGAGAAAGACATGGAGGGTAGGGAACGTGGGGACATTTTAAAAAATTCACTCACAGGATGTGGGCGTTGCTGGCGAGGTCAGCGGTTATTACCCAGCTGCAGTTGGTCAGAGGGCAGATAAGAGTCACCACATTACTGTGGATCTGGAATTACGTGGAGGCCAAACCAGGTAAGGATGACCATTTCCTTCCCTAAAGGACATTAGTGAATCAGATGAGTCTTTCCAATAAGAAATAATGGTCAACATCAGACTCTTAATTTCAAAATTTTATTGACTCCAAATTTCACCATCTGCCACAGTAGCATTTGAACCTGGGTCACCAGAACATTACCTGGGTCTCTGGATTAACAGACCTGGTGATAACACCACTAGGCCATTACCTCCTTAAATAAATCACAGTGTCTTGAAAACAGTCCACAATGCGGAAGAAGAGGTGCTGGAGGTCTTATAAAACATAAAGGTGAATAAATCTCTGGGATGTGACTAAGTGTATCTCAGGACATTGTGGGAAGCTAGGAAAGAAATTGTGAGGCTTGCAGCAGAGATATTTGTATCATCTACAGCCACAGGTGAGGTGCCAGAGGATTGGAGTATGGCTAATGTGCAATTATTTAAGAAAGGCTGTCAGGAGAAACCTGGGAACCATAGACCGGTGAGTCTGACATCAGTGGTGGGTAGGTTGTTGGAGGGGATTCTGAGAGGTGTGGTTCACATACATTGAAGAGGCAAGGACTGATTGGGGATACTCAACATTGCTTTGTGCATGGGAAATCATGTCTCACAATTTTGGTTGAGTTTTTTAAGGATGTAACCAAAAAGATTGAGGGCACAGCAGTAGATATTATCGACATGGACTTCAGTAAAGTCTTTGACAAAGTTCCATACAGTACACTGATTAGTAAATTTAGATCACATGGGATTCAGGGAGAGCTTGTCAATTGGATACAAAATTGGCACAATGGTAGGAGACAGAGGGTGGTGGTGGAGAGTTGTGTTTTGGACTGGAGGCCTGTGACCAGTGGCGTTCTGCAGGGATTGGCGCTGGATCTGCTGTTGTTTGTCACTTATATAAATGATTTGGATGAGAATTGAGGAAGCATGGTTAATTCAGGAAGCAGTTTGCCGATGACATCGAAGTTGGTGGTATAGTTGACAGTGAAGAATTACAAAGGGATCCTGATCAATTGGGCCAATGGGCTAGGAAGTGGCAGATGGTGTTTAGTATGGATAAATGTGATTGCATTTTGGTAAAACGAACAAGGGCATGACTTATACACTTAATGCTAGGGCTTTGAGTAGTGTTATCGTACAGAGACCTGGGGGATAGGTTACATAGATCTTTAAAACCTGCTTCACAGGTGCACAGGGTGATTAAGAAAGCAGTCAAGATTAGAGTAGGTCAGGCAGCATCCCAAGAGCAGGAAAATCAGGCAAAAGCCCTTCATCAGGAATGAGGGAACAGGATTTTCCTGCTCCTCGGATGCTACCTGACCTGCTGTGCTTTTCCAGCACCACTCTAATCTTGACTCTAATCTCCAGCATCTGCAGTACCCACTTTCGCTTGGTTAAGAAGGCATTTAGCATGTTAGCCTTCGTTGGTCAGGCCATTGATGACCGGAGTTGGCACATCAGGTTGAGTTTGTACAGGATGTTGGTGACGCTATTTTTGGAGTACTGTGTACAGTCTGGTTGCCCTGCTGAGGAAGGATTTTAATGAAAGTGGAGAGGGTTCAGAAAAGATTGATCAGGGTGTTGCCAGGAATGGAGGGTTTGAGTTGTCAGGAGAGGCTGGATAGACTGGGACTGTTTACCACTGAAGTTATTGTGTGACCTTGGAGGTTTATAAAATCAGGAGGGGCATATGTAAGGTGAAAGCAAAGGTCTTTTCCCCAGGGTAGGAGAGTTCAAAATTGCAGGGGTGGGGGGGGGGGGGGGGGGGAGTTTTTAAAGAGAGAGAAGAAAGAGTTGAAAAGGACCTAAGGGCAACCTTTTCACACAGCTGGTGGTTCATATGTGGAATGAACTGCCAGAGAAAGTGGTAGATGCAAGTACGGTTTTGGCATTTAAAAGACATTTGCACAGGTACATGAATAGGATAGATTTAGAGGGATATGAGCCAAACACAGCCAAATGGGACTAGTTCAGTTTGGGAAACTTGGTCTGCATGGATGAATGGGGCCGAGGGGTCTGTTTCTGTGTTGTATGACTCAATAACTGAGGTAAAGAAAAGGTGAAGGAGTAGTGCAGGAAAGTGGTGTTGAAGTAAAAGTTAGGATCTCATTGAATGGCAGTGTGAGCTGCATGGCAGACTACTGATGTTCTGATGCTACAAGCCACAAGGCAGCCATTGCAAACAGTTTTCAAAGGATCCCTAACCTGGGAAACCCTACCAGCATGTTATACAGAAGGAAGTTGCATTTCTCTAGAGAAACAGTCACGATGTTGTGTGACTCCTTGCAACAGTACCCATGACCAATTCCTACAGGTTGCCTGTCTCAGTCAATGTCACTGCAGCCCTGAGCTCTTGTTCCTCTGGTCATCTCCTGCTGCTGCTGCGGGGAGATATCAGTAACAGTCAATCAACAGTTCAAGATGGTATCGGTTAATTGTTGAAAGCTTGATAAAACAAATTTTATACACAAGTGCCCCAGGAGGAGGATCAAGGAACATAGGAATTTGAAGCAGGAGGATGCAATTTAGCTCCTGAAGACCGCTCCACCATTTAAAATGACCAAGGCTGAGTTTATCCTGGTCTTAACTTCACCTTCTTCCTGCTTCCCAAGGCCCTTTATCCCACTTTTCATCAGAAACATATATCTATTTCTTTCTTGAATCTGTTGATTGATTCTTCCTCCACTGCACTCTGAGTTCCACAGATTCACAACTCTCCCAGAAGTAGTTTCTCCTCAGCTCAGTTTTGAACCTCCGCTCTCTCTCTCTCTGGATTTATGACCTCTTCTTCGAGGTGGTTCCACAAGGGAGGGGAACATCCATTCAAAGTCCACCATTTTGATCCCTTCCAGCATTTTATAAACCTCAATCAGATCCCCTCCTCATTCTCCTGAACTGCAGCGAGCACAAAGCCCAAGCTATTCACCTGCTCCTTGTGTGACAGACCTTTTGTCCATGGAATCAATCTGTGAACCTCCTCTGAACTGCCTCCACTGCCACCACATCCTTCCTCAAGTAAAGAGATCAAAATTGGACTCAAAATGCCAGGTGTGCTCTCACCAATGCCTTTTATAATTATAACAACACTTCTTTACTTTTATTATCCAGTCCTCTTGTAATAAATATCAAGATTCCAATTGCCTTTCTTATTATATGCTGCACCTGCACACCCACTTTCCGTGATTCAAGCACTCGGACTCTCTGGGATTTTTGTGAATTACAAACTTCTGCCAAGATGACAGCCTTATTGATGGTAACAGTGTCAACCTACAGATTCCTTTATACTTCCTTAATGTACAGCAAGGTGGTTCTTGATCCACTCTTCTGAAACTTGCCATGGAGTGATATTGCATTAATGCTGTAATTCCCACACTCTGTCACTGAACAGCCATTGAGAAGTGCAGACTGCTTTTAAGCTTAAGGGAGAGCCGAACTTGTTTTCTTGCTATCCAGATTGATGAACTGACTGCACAACTAGTGCTGGGAGCTCAATTATATTAAAGTGATTCCGTCCCATTGGAAATGGCACAGGTCCCATACTGACATCAGACAAGGGGACACCTACCTCATTGACAAACTAAACAGCACTGCTCACAAACATCAGTAGGATAAACCTGCTCCATCCAATGACAAAACCAATCTTTATATCTACCAATTTCTGAATTTGATGGCACACATCTCATGCATGCAAAGTATGCAGTTGACAAGACCTTGCACATTCAGAGCTTTGAGTTATCGAATAGGAAATCTCTTCCCAGCTGTGGGGATATCAGGAGTGTAAACACCAGAGCCTGTACCTTAGTAAGTCAGGAAATATATAATCCACACTTCATAAGTGAAAGGGAAACAAGTAGAGAAAGAATTATAAGAACAGGATAAAGCCAATTATAAACTAAAGATTGGAAGTTGGGCCACACGATATTAATCTGTGTCTTTTGTTATTTATAAGATTCTCTAGCCTGTTGAAATAAACAAGCTGTTACTTTTATTTAACAAGTAAATATAATTTCGCACCGACACAGTCAAAATTCCATTCCTTTTTTCAAGCACTAAACAGCGTGATTTCGATTCAAAAAAGGAAGTAGCAGTTATGTTGTTGATACCACAACGCAGCACACATGATGTGTCTCAAACTGAGTAGCCAGCAGATTCAGAACTGACAGCTGCAATCATCTCAACCAAAAGGCCTCGTAAAATTAACCTTTGAAAAAACACTTCGAGGAGTGCACACACCCTAATTAAACAGAACTGGATGGACAAGCCTGCTCTCAGGCAGGTAGAGACTTGTCCTGTTTGATTCAGGTACACCACATTGCCAGTGATGTTATTGGCTCCTGCCCTCTCAATAGTTTCTTTTTAATGATTATACTTTCAAAACCTTTTTGAGCAACACACAAGCCGTGAAATCAGATAGCATTCCTTTTGCACAGTGTCAACAGCAAGGTAGTAATGAGGTGGATGCTCGGTTTGCTTTCCTTGCTGTTGGATGGTTATGTATTATTGGACATTTATCAACCTGTTTGGTGTATTTATTTCAGATTAAAGTGTTGACTCTACTGTGATGTTGCAAGGGCTATCTAAAGGCAAAAAAAAACTGCATCTTCAATTATTTAACAAATGTATCGAAATAATGTTTGTTGTTTGAAGTGGATTTTTGGGCCTGCAATTCTGAGGTGTCAGGGGAGGTATAGAGCAGGCTAAATATGAATTCATTGTGTTTCCACCCAAGACAGACACTGGGGAACAAGGCAAGACCTCCAAAAATGACTCTGTCATCAAATGTCTGCATTGTGGGTGTGTTTGGGGATGTTCCTACACCAAGCCTGAACCCATGCCTGTCCCACCTTCCTGAAGCACCACTTTTCAGCCAGGGGCAGACTCAAGTGCGGATCAACACTTTAGGGGAGGCCATAGCCTCATGGTAACTTAATTTCACATCGAGATGATTTATTTAATTACAACAGGCTCTGAAATCCAAGATTTGAGAAGCCGGTGTTGAACTGGGGTGTACAAAGTTAAAAATCACACAACACCAGGTTATAGTCCAAAAGGTTTAATTGGAAGCATTAGCTTTCGGAGCGCTGTTCCTTCATCAGGTGGTTGATGAAGGAGTGGTGCACCGAAAGCTAGTGCTTCCAATTAAATCTGTTGGACTATGACCTGGTGTTGTGTGATTTTTAACTCTGAAATCCAAGGCCTTGCTTGCTCGACCATTGACCCTGCAGTAGTGTCAGACTCCTGTCTGTGAGCAGAGAAGGCCACTGATCCTGTCTGAAAGCTTGAGGAATTTAGAAAAGCAAGGTGGGGCACCACATGAATGCACAGGTGGATCAGAGGTACCCACCCTGTTAGCTGTTTGGAATAATAGAGCATCACTCTTACCAAACTTATCTTTCTTTTGTTCTTGAAGGGACGAGACACTAAAGCTTTTTTTTAAAATTCACTCATGCAATGTGGGCGTTGTGGGCTTGCCCAGTATAAAATGCCCTGCCCTAGTTGTCCTTAGATACAACTGAGTGGCTTGCTATGCCAATACAGTGGGTAGCTAAGAGTCAACCACCTGGCTGTGGCTCTAAAGTCACATGTAGGCCAGAGAAGGTAAAGACGGCAGTTTCCTTTGCTAAAGGACATTAGTGAACCAGGTTTATTTTCCGATCATCAACCATGATTTTGTGGTCATCATTATGCTTTGCATGCCAGGATTTCTTAAAAAAAATTGAATTCGAATTCTCCCATTTCCCCCATAGTGGAAGGACATTACCTGGATTTGGGATTACTTGTCTTTTGACAATACCATGAGGTGCCGGCCTCCCCCTAAAGTGCTGATCCCCACTTGAGGTTTATTAGCCTACCCTGGCTGAAAGGTGGTGCTTCAGGAAGGTGGGACAGGCATGGGTTCAGGCTTAGCGTAGGAACATTCCCAAACACACCCACAATGCAGCCCTTTGATGTCAGAGTCACTTTTGGAGGTCTTGGCTTGTTCCCCAGTATCTGTTTTGGGTGGAAACGCAATGAATTCATATTTAGCCTGCTCTCTACCTCCCCTGACACCCCAGAATTGCAGGCCCAAAAATCCACTTCAAACAAAAGACATTATTTCGATACATTTATTAAATAATTGAAGATGCAGTTATTTGTTTTGCCTTAAGATAGCACTTGCAACACCACAGTATAGCACCCACAGAGCTGCACTCAACTCTCAGCCTTGATTTTGTGCTCAAGACCTTGCAATGAGGCTTGAATCCATCATTCCTGACTCAGAGGTGAGATTTGTGGCAGTCGTTGCTGGTATTACAGAAGAGTTTGTGAAGGATTTTATTTTGTCTGCTCAAGAATAGAGCTGGCTTTATCACTGCCATGCTGGGGACCTATGAAATGAACAGGATAGATTTCTGACACCAGCCTCCTTTAGACATTCCGAGTGTCAGGAACGGGATATTCAAATGCATTTTCTTTTTATTCATTTTTTGACGGGGAACAGAGGATCAGAAAGAAATAGGAATGAAAGAAATGACGAAATATTAGGAAACGTGAGAAGGACCTGATCTACATGAGACTTTTACTTTCCTGCTAATTTTCTGCTCTGCAAATGATTGAGCATAACATTTTACCACTAATTCAATGGGGAGTCCCTCGCAAGGAACAAACACTCCAATATCAGGAACACTCACCATGGAACTCTGACTTTCACAAGCATTGTGTAACAAAGTGACGTGATTTAGATGCAAAATGGCATTTATCAGATGTAACCTCCAGAAGTGTTGAGGAAGACCATTCCAAGCTTTGACCATTTTTGCTCGGAGAGCTTCACTCTCTCAGCCTTCGCTTTGTCTTTCTCTGGTTAAACCCTGCATTCCTTTGCTGTATCCTTGCAGTTTATTTTGAAGTAATCTTCTGGATTTGTCTTTTCCATGTTCTATTTAAGATCAACTCTTGGACTGCTCTTATCAAAGAAGCATGTACTTTTCACACCTTTGTAATTTCCTTATGTTATGAAATCTGGATCTACTCTTGATTTTCCCATAACTCAGATTACCTCTCTGATTTTATACATTATACCTTTGTGACCAGAACTGGATGTAGCACTCAGTGTCTGATCAAAACCCTCCGTATAGTTTGAGTCAAACTCTACTATTGTACCTACACAGATCAACATTCAATTTGTTAGTTTGCTGCTCTATATCAGTTGGATAGGTTTAGTGTCGAGCCTCCTAGGAACCTTGCATCTCTCTTCATTTCATAGTTCACAATTTCAATGCCAGCCAGAGAACATCAATGCCCCCGTATTTCTTCTTTTTAGATAGTGTTTCATACTCCATCTGTTACTGCTGTTTAAGGCAAAAGTGAATCAATTATCATCTCCTCAATTAATACAACTCACAATTCCGAAATAATGAAAGCAGATGGCATTGTAGGAAAAGAACCCATACTGGCAGGAAAGTGCTTGGACAACAGGTTTATCATTGGAAGGTTCTTTCGTGTGGTTTGACTGCCATAAATGACAGATTCAAATGTAAAGGCTCTGATCCCTGGGGTTCAAAGAGCTTTGGACACCCATTTCTGCTTTGTAGGATCTGCCAGTCATTCGCTACCTTGTGCCGTACTATAAAATGTAGGAGCCAGTCTATGCTGTACCCTTGCTGTGAAGGGCCCAGGAAGTTTATCATGTTGTTTTCCAGTGATCCCTGTTGAGGCCAGTGCCATAAAAACTTAAAAACCAGGCATACAAAAGTGTGGCT
Organism: Chiloscyllium punctatum; assembly: GCF_047496795.1. Lineage (NCBI taxonomy): Eukaryota > Metazoa > Chordata > Chondrichthyes > Orectolobiformes > Hemiscylliidae > Chiloscyllium > Chiloscyllium punctatum. The sequence continues at coordinate 53,454,532 of NC_092764.1, read as the reverse complement.
ACACTGGTGCTTTTCTGCGACCCATGACCACAGAGTGAAAATGAAAGGAAAGATTTAAAAGCCTGAATTTCAGCCTGTTTAGGGAAGGAAAGACATCAACTTGAATTGAGGAACTTTGCAGATTACAGCATTGCAATGGTCTGCCATTTTCCCACTGTTTTAAGCCATGTGTATTGCCTGGATAATAGAGCAAGGTGTTTTATTCTCAGCTACGCGCTAATCAAAAATACACTCTGGCTGAAACAATACAAAAGTGAGACTACATGCTAACACCAATCCATATTTGAAAATTATTTTTTAAAAATAGGATTTATTTAGTTTTCGACTTCTTATTATCTGCAATTACAGGATGTGGAAATCCTCCACATGTTCAGAGGCTTTTGGCTGTTCTTATATTCAACCAAGTCAAATGTTTTCTTGGAAGTACACCCACTGTTTTTCAGTTGCTTAGGTGCAGCTGAACATGTTTTGCTGACAGAACAAACCTTTCCAAGCAAGCTGCTGATTAGGAAATACCTGACCAGTTTGACTGGAATCATAATGTACAGAAAGCTTTGATGGATGGCAGCTGCTAGCAAAATAAGCACAAGCCCGACATTATTAACCTTACACTTACACTGGTGACTAAACGGAATCCTGTGCATCTAAAGAATTGAAGAAAGTTGCACTTGGAACATTAAATGCAACTAAAGATAGCATCAGCCATGGTGGCAGGGTTACCTTAGTCACAATGTCAACCAGGTTTGCTTCAGTGGAAGACTCTATCCTCATAGGATAGCTAATGCATGAAGAGGCATACCTTGTATAATGTACTACAATGCAAGCCACCAATTAGGTTTTAAAAGTGTTTTTAAATTCTAATGTTCTTTATGCAGTTTTGGTTTGAAAGCTCTGAATGAAGCTGAGAAATGCTTTCACAGTATCCCTCCAACCTGCCTACGGCATCATGCACATTTCTGGGTGGCCACTCTACCAAGTCAAATGTTGTTACCATTTAGCGTCCACTGAGGCTTCTCCTCACAACCCCACCATTTCACCAGTTTACAGTGTATTTCCATTGTGATACATTTCACCAGGGATTCAGCGAGGGGTTCCCAAATTCTATCGCAGAGCATAGGAACATATTGAAGTTGTATACTGAATTTTTCCCAGTGTCCGAAGGATTTGGACAATGGCAGGGAAGTTAGGAGATTACATGAAAATGGAAGAAATGAGATTCTCGGCAAAGAGAAAAGACTCCGATTTTCTCCTTAACGTTTCACAGGCGGTACGAAAATATCACTGTCCCCTGGTAAGGGACCTAATTATGTGTGCTAACAACTCATTATTACCCAATCTTGCCTCATTTATAAGCAGGTTGTTATTTTCCAAGGTACGGGAGGGAAACTAGACAATTCATAATTTGAAAGTCAGAAGATTTATCTTTAACTCTGGTACTTTCCCTAAGTCTGCATGTCAGCCCAACAACACAGGCAGGTTCCGTGGATGCACCTTCCATAACAGAGGTCAGTTACAGTAAAGCACCAACCTCACCACATCACCATGGCACATCTCAGACTAACTCATTATGATTCAGCACTCCATCATTGCATTTCGGAGCTCACTGCCACCTTACATCGCAATGCTACTGCTAGGTCACTTTGCACATAAGGACAGGGACTCATCTTATGCTCTTAGCTTGTTCTTAGGGCTCACTTACTTTGTGCTTACCCAGAAACACACAGCATCTCCATCTTGCCTTGCAAATGGAAGCCTGGCAACTGGTCATGTTTGCCAGCATTGATCAGTCAAGGGGACAAACATGTTAGTGTGCAGCCCCATGCTACCTCATAGCCACACCCACAGCATTTGCGAGCAGCCTATGTGTCAAAGGCAATGCATGTGCTTCCACCAGATGGCCATGGCTCAAAATCTAAGGGCAGTGGTTCTTTGTCCAGTCAAGGGGGCTACATGGGTTCCACTGTCACTTACATAAGACAAGACAGGAAATGAGTTTTGCAATGGGGTGGAAACATGAGCATGTGAAGAATACATCTACAGTTACAGTACCATGGTAAGGGGGCGTAGTGCAGCACAACACAACGAAACTTAATGCATTGTCCTATGACTGGTCTTGATTCTCTTGTGCTAATTCACAGATCTCCTCTTTCTGTGGGGTGAGGAAATTAATGTCTAATTAATGTCATCTATCCCACAGCCCACTCTGTGCCCAAATCTGGGCTGGTTCTTCCAGCAATGAGTTGAAAGGGTAGCATTGAGTGAGATGCAAGTAGCTGGCACCGTTACTGGAGTTGGCGAAGGTGCTACCAAAATAAGCAAAGTGTCCTGAGTGAGTAAGGAGGAAGCACAGACAGTAGGAAGGCTTCATAAATGGAAGTGTTGGAGTTGATGAGAGCTATCAAGGAAAGGTGCTGCATGTTGTGGTGAGAGTGGGCGACCATGTGGCTTGGTGGGAGGTGGTGCAGCGTTAGAGCGTATGTGAGGTAGCAGAGAAAAGATAGTAGCACTTCCTCTTGCAGGGGGATATTAACTTTCTTGTAGCATTGCTGTGCCAGACCAGGGTTTGTTGCCATGGTTCCCTCGTCTAGTCCTTGGGAAAGAGGGCCACCCTCCTCTCCACCACCAAGTCCCCCACGTCTCTGCTGGCAAAGCAGGGTGCCAATTTACATCTCTCAGGTGTGTTAGTAAACAGCAGCACACTGAAGGATATGGACAGTCGACTATCCTGACACCAGCAAACACTAGCACCTCCTGCTGATTGCAAGGCTGCACAACAGTGATGGCATGGTGCTGGGGTGCAGTATTAATGAGGTGAGCTGTAGAGAATTGAGAGAGAAAAGTTGCCAGGACTCATGGAGAGTTATCCCTCCATCAAACTCCCAAAATTGGCCAAAATATGAGACGGTGCAGCCCCATGTTTCTGCACTTGCCAGCTCAGGATTTTAACCCCATTCACTTTAGCAGAGGGAAAGCACAGGAACGAAAACTCAAGACAAAAGGGAACTCTTTGTACTTAGTGATTTCACCATCATCTCACTGTCAATATAATCATCGCTCCGCTTACACCAACCGTTTTAAGATTTTTTATTCATTCACCAGATGTGGCCATCACAGCTTATGACAGCAATTATTGCTCATCCTTAATTACCCAGGCAAGAGTCAATCACATTTATTTGGGTCTGGAGTCACATACAGCCAGCCCAGTTTAGGATGGCAGTTTCATTCCCTAAAGCAAAGCAATAAAACCCGATGAGCTTTTGCTTAGCCTCAAAATAAGGGGGAGGAGATTGAGAACTGAATTGAGGAGGAACCTCTTCACCCAAAGGGTTGTGAATCTGTAGCACTCCCTGCCCAGTGAAACAGTTGAGGCTACATCATTGAATGTCTTTTAAGGAAAAAATAGATAAATTTTTGAACAGTTAAAGGATTAAGGGTTATGGTGAGAAGGCAGGGAAGTGGAGATGAGGCTATGGAAAGATCAACCATGATCTGATTGAATGATGGTGGAGTGGGCTCAGAGGACCAGATGGCCTACTCCTGCAATCTCCCTGACAAATTGACATTTTTATCATTTGATTCCAGCTTTTACTTAAATTGAATTTGAAGTCATCTGCCATGGTAGGATTTGAAACTAGATCCCCAGAACATGATCTGAGACTCTGGTTAATAGTCCAGCATAATACCACTAGCCCATGGTCTCTACCTGTACTTTCCTGTTAGAGTCACGTTGTGTGGAAACAATGTCTATCAGCTCTTCATTTCCCTTCAACTGCTCTGCGATAATAATATCGTTATTTCCCACATGGAGACGATTGAAATTTGAGAGAATATTTGAGACACCTTTCCTGTTCACCCATTTCCCAAACTTCTTATCTGAAAAAAAACCAAATCTGATTTTGTTTTAAATATATTGAGGCACAAAAATCACTATTGAATCTTTATGTTGAGTTTTTCTGGAGTTGTTTTAATCTAAAGGGCAAAAGCAATGTATTTTTAAAACTTTAACGGTGAAATCCTTTTTTTAAAAAAGTGCAATTGAGTGGGCTTGTTCAATTGGTCTTTGGGTGTGTCAGGGAGGACCTCATTGTGAGTGACACAATAAACCTTGTGTAATGATAAATTTAGTTATATTAATAAATCCACAAACATGTTTTCAAATAACTTAAATGGGTTTAGCCTCTGTCAAGCCAATTGAGAGACAAATGTCAGACAATTACATTAATTATTTGTCTGTTCTTACTCATTGCAATTTAGGCTAATGCATTTTGGAACACTAAGCTAATTTTTATCTCCCACTGTTCTGTGAAGAATCTTAACATTTTTCCTTCAAGCTTACCTGTAACAAGCTTGTCAAAATTTCAAAAAGGAATTACTGTTGATTTTGCGACTTTTTGGGAATGCATTCAACAACAACATTGTGTCTGCTCCTTTGGGCATGTATCTTTCATAAGGAGTTTAAAATGTTCGTCATCACTCAGTGGGACCGCTCTTGGCTTTGAGTCAGAAAGTTGTGGGTTCAAGGCCCACTCTTCAGATGTGGAACACAATCTTAGTTTGACAGTTTAGCGCTGCGTAGGGACACTGAGAGACTGAGAGAGACACTCTCTGCCTTCTCAAATAGCTGTAAAAGATCCCATGGCACTCTTCAAAAAAGTCCTCTCATGTGTTAGGTTGAGTCAACCTTAGCAATAAACAAATCATCCAGTCAAATAGCTTACTGTTACTTGCAGGGCTCTGCTGTGTGTAAATTAGTTCTATATTTCTTACATTACAGAAGTGACTAGACTTCAAAAGGCATTGGATGTGAAACCCACTGGGAACATGCCGAGACCATGACAGACTGGAGAAATGGCAAGCTTTTTGATTTAATAATTACATTGCCTTTCCATGGCATTATGTTAACTTACCAAAGATGAAAGTAAAAGATGTCAAAGTTTGAAGTTAACAGGTAAATGATATTTCTGTAGCATATGGTTCAAGTTGAATAGGCATTCTGTTTTGAGTGGGAATGTAAGGGTCCATTTTAAACACTGAATATGCAAACTATCCCGTGACAAACGCATGACCCAGAGATTGGAGTAATTGAAACCTTAGAATTTACATAATTGTGACTCTGCAACTATTTCAGATATCCCATAGAGTCTGTTAATATGCCTTAAGTCTCCAAAGGTGGGGAGCAGAGAGCACTGGATACTGCAAAGGCAATGGGCCCTGACAACAATCCAGCAATTGTACTGAAAACTTGTGCTCCAGAAATTGCCACATCTCTAGCCAAGCTGTTCCAGTAGAGTGACAACACTGGCATCAATGTGGAAAATTGTCCAGCTATATCCTGTACACAAAAAGCAGCACAAATCCAAGCTGACCGACTACCTATCCCATCAGTCTACATTTGATCATCATTAAAGTGATGGAGGGTGTCATCAGCATTGTTATTAATCAGCATCTGCTCACTGATGTTCAGTTTGGGTAATGCAAGGGCCAGTCAAGTCGTGACTGCATACACCCTTGGTTCAAACGTGGACAAAAGAGCTGAATTCCAGAGGTGAGGTGAGGTGAGAGTAATAGCTCTTGACATCAAGGGCCACTTTTTCACTGAGTGTGGGTGGCATCAAGGAGCTCTAGCAAGATGAGTCAGTGGGAATCAGGGGAAAACTCTCTGTTGGTTGGAGTCATCCCAGCACAAAGATGACTATTTTTTGTTGGAGGTCAGTTATCTCAGTTCCAGGATATCACTGCAGGGGTTCCTCAGTGACATGACCTAGGCCCAAACATCTCCAGCTGCTTCATAAATTATCCACCATCCATTCTGAGGTTAGAATGGGGGATTTCCATTGATGAAAGCACAATGTTCAGCACCATTTGTGGCTCCTCAGATACTGAAGTAGTCCACATCTAAATGTGGCAAGACCTTAATAACATCCAGGTTTGTGCTGGCAAGTGGCAAGTAATATCCTTGCCACACAAAACCAATTGCCATCTCCAACAAGAGAGAATCTAACTATCACCTCTTGACATATGATGATATCATCATTTCTGAACCCCCATTATTAACATCCTGGGGGTTACCATTGACCAGAAGCTGTAAAAATACAGCCACAAGATAGGTCATAGGCTTGGAATGCTGATTCACCTCCTGACTTCCCAGAGCCTCACCTTGGTCTACAAGACACAAGTCAGGAGTGTGATGGAATACTGCCTACTTGTCTGGTTGAGTTCAGCTCCAAAAACACTCAAGAAGGCTTGACACTGCCCAGGACAAAGCAGTCACTTGGTTGGCACCACATCTTCAAATGTTCACTTTGTCTACACAATAGCCCCTGTGAGTACCATCTGCAAGATACACTGCAGAAATTCACCAAGGCTCTTCATACAGCTCCTTCCAAATCTACCACCACGACCATTGTGAATGACAACTGGGGACACCATCTGCAAGATCACCTCCAAACCACTCACCATATATATCAGCTGTGCCTTCACTATTGCTTGATCAGAATCCTGGAACTTCCTCCACAACAGCATGGTAGCTGTATCTACTGCAAATAATCTGCAATGGTTCAAGAAGGTTTTTTACAGCACTTTCCCGGGCAATTGCCCAGTGATGCCCAATTGCCCAACACCCCCACACTGAAGACAACATTAAATGTTGCTGGTATTGTGAATTCATTGCTAGTATTGTGAAGGACCAGCGTTTCAGGTCCAATATTGTGATCATCTGTACAGTAGCCATTTTTACCTTATTCATTATAATTCCTAATTGTCCTCGAGAAGATGGTGTTGAGTAGTAAATTAATTTACAATCTTTATAGTGTAATGAAGCTGTAAAATTAGATTAGTTACCTTGCTCCTTTCAAATAGTGAAACAAAACAAGAATATCCTTGGTGCAATCCCTTGGGAGGTTATGACCTGACTGATTCAATTTGGAAATCCATGGAAATAGGACAACTGCATCCAGTGCCTGGAGGATAGAGAGGAGAAAAATGGAGCTGCCTCGATCAGTCCAAAGGATTAGCTGATAACTGCTGCAGGAACGTCAGTGTGTGTCCCTCCATGGTCAAACATGCTCTAGTCATGAAGAATGGCTTGCAACCTGTGGGACTGGAGCCTCATGGGAGTCAGCACCTTCAGTGGAGGAGAGAAAATAGACTGGTTAAGGATGTCCTGCCAAACCAAACAGGAAAGATGGTACTGAGATATGGCAAATGGTCAGAAGCAATTGTCAATAGGAGATTCACCACCAACCAGACTCAATGGATTACGTGGAATAAATGAAACAAAGGGCTGACTTTTATCAATCCATGACAACAAAAAGGAAATGAAAATGTTCAAGAAAGGAGTTAAACCAGAAGCTGCTTTCTTCCTGTTGATGTGCCACACTACCAGAAGCTCAAGGGCACTGCCAACTGTTAGACTGCTTATTGAGTGCCCAATTAAAAGGCACGTCCACTCAGACTGGCACCGTGTCTCTAATAGGAAGACACAGGAACACCCCGATGGTAATGAGGTAAACTCTGACTGCCTCCTGGTGGATTCCTGTGGAGGTTACTCCATGGTGCACTGTGGGCCAATGTCACCCTTCCCCTGGCCAAGACACTTCCTGTGGAATACGACCTGCCCCCAACCCCGTGCCCATAATCACCAGGTCTGGTCTGCTTATTAGGCAAAAGTGAGGACTGCAGATGCCGGAAACCAGAGTCTAGATTAGAGTGGTGCTAGAAAAGCGCAGCAGGTCAGGCAGCATCCAAGGAGCAGGAAAATCGATATTTTGGGCAAAAGCCCTTCATCAGGGATCCTGAGAAAGGGCTTTTGCCCAAAACGTCGGTTTTCCTGCTCCTCGGATGCTGCCTAATCTGCTGTGCTTTTCTAGCACCACTCTAATCTAGACTCCGGTCTGCTTATTCTCAGCTTGGTCAAAAAAAATACACAAGTACGGCTTACCAGGTATAAGCAAGAGAAAGTCAGAAATGCTTTGTCTTTTTATCATTTCCTCATGTGGCTGAGTGCAGTAATGTCTAATGTTCACTTCTGCTATGACATAGGGACATGTTTCATCACAATATAAGCTTCAATTCTGGTTATAACTGCCTCATACTATTATTTATGCTCAGGTTTGATTATTGCAGTCAATCTCAGGCAGAATGCAATATCTGTTAACATTGTTGGAGTAGTAGCGTCAGGTAATCCATGTCCAGAAATGACCTGCTCCATCTTTCGAAAATAAGGGATTGCTCAGGTCATTCCCTGTGGGAGAGACGTACAATTTAAGGTGATTTTCCAAATGTACATCTGTGCTCCCAGCAGCTCAATAGATTCAAATAATAGGGTAATCCCCAGTTTAATGTAGAGTAATGCAGTAAAAACCAATCATGAAGAAATTCACTGGAGACATAAACAAAATCTGAAAGGCCTCGAGTATTTTATACACCCAATATACTGAATATATTGAAATAAATATTCCTCAAGCTCTACCATATAGAAAGAAATCTAGCTAACAAAATATATTTGATAATATATAAAACAATACACAAAACGCATTTCAAACGTAAGGCTGGAAGATTGTAAATGTATATTGATGACAGAAATGACATTGGTAAGCACTTTTTAAAAAGTTAATTAGCTATTATCTGCAATTTTCAAAGCCAATTTAAACAAAATCTGGGAATGCTGTAATAACGCAACTGGCTGGTGTAACGTGTTGACATTTGCATTGTGCATTTTGTCTATTTAAGGCTTCCATACTGACATGTACCAGCAAGGCAAGTCAAGAAAGAAATAAAAAAAGAATCTGTACAAAGCAATAATACAATACTATTCAGCACAGGAATAGGCCCTTTGGCCCATCAAGCCTGTACTGATTCCTAATCCTTACTTAGACCTGCTACTTATTGCCCACACGTGGTTTGTATCAGTCTGCCTCGCATTCATGTGTCTAACAAAGATACATCTTAATGTTGCTAACATGCCTGCTTCACCATCTCTACTAGCAGTGCATTCCAGGCACCCACCACCCTCTGGGTGAAAACCTTGCCCCATACTTCTCGCCTAACTTTCCCCTCTCACCTTAAACTTGGGCCCTCTTGCAGTTGACTTTTCAACACTGGGAAAAAAAAGCCACTGATTATCCACCCTGCGTTTGCCTCCCATAATTTTGTCGACCTCTATCAGATTGCCCATCAACAATCTAGTGAAAACAATCCCAGTTTGTCCAACCACACGCCATAGCATAAATCATTCAGACCAGGCAACATCCTGGTAAACTTTCTCTTACCCTCTCCAAAACATCCAATGTCCCTCTGGTAGTGTGCTGACAAGAACTGCACACAATATTCCAAATGTTGCCTAACTAAAGTTTTGTATAACGGAAACATAACTTGCCAAATTTTGTATTCAATGCCCTGGTTTAAGGTAAGCATGTTGTATATGCCTTCTTGACCACCTCCTCCAACCTGTGTTGCCACATTCAGGGACCTTACACGCAGATGTCTCTTTACGCCAATGCTCCTAAGGGTTCTGCCATTTATTGTATAATTCACCCCTGAATTTGATCTTCTAAAATGCACCACCTCACATTTAGAGTCATAGAGTCACAGAGATGTACAGCATAGAAACAGACCCTTTTGTCCAACCCGTCCACGATGACCAGATATCCCACCCCAATCTAGTCCCACCTGCCAGCACCTGGCCCATATCCCTCCAAACCCTTCCTATTCATATACCCATCCAAATGCCTCTAAAATGTTGCAATTGTACCAGCCTCCACCACATCCTCTGGCAGCTCATTCCATACATGTACCACTCTCTGCGTGAAAAAGTTGCCCCTTAGGTCTCTTTTATATCTTTCCCCTCTCACCCTAAACCGATGTACTCTAGTTCTGGACTCCCCCACCCCAGGGAAAAGACTTTGTCTATTTATCCTATCCATGCCCCTCATAATTTTGTAAACTCTATAAGGTCACCCCTCAGCCTCCAACGGTCCGGGGAAAACAGTTCCAGCCTGTTCAGCCTCTCCCTGTAGCTCAGATCCTCCAACCCTGGCAACATCCTTGTAAACCTTTTCTGAACCCTTTCAAGTTTCACAACATTCTTCCGATAGGAAGGAGACCAGAATTGCATGCAATATTCCAACAGTGGTCTAACCAATGTCCTGTACAGTCGCAACATGACTTCCCAATCCCTGTACTCAATACTCTGACCAATAAAGGAAAGCATACCAAACGCCTTCTTCACTATCCTATCTACCTGCAACTCCACTTTCAAGGAGCTATTAACCTGCACTTCAAGGTCTCCTTGTTCAGCAACACTCCCTAGGACCTTACCATTAAGTGTATAAGTCATGATAAGATTTGTTCTTGCAAAATGCAGCACTTCACATTTATCTGAATTAAACTCCATCTGCCACTTCTCAGACCATTGGCCCATCTGATCCAGATCCTGTTGTAATCTTAGGTAACCCTCTTTGCTGTACACTACACCTCCAATTTTGGTGTCATCTGCAAACTTACTAACTGTACTTCTTATGCTTGCATCCAAATAATTTTTTGTAAATGACAAAAAGTAGAGGACCCAGCACCGATCCTTGTAGCACTCCATTGGTCACAGGCCTCCAGTCTGAAAAACAACCCTCCACCACCAGCCTCTGTCTTCTACCTTTGAGCCAGTTCTGTATCCAACTGGATAGTTCTCCCTATATTGCATGAGACCTAACTTTGGTAATCAGTCTCCCATGGGGAACCTTGTCGAACGCATTACTGAAGTCCATATAGATCACATCTACTGCTCTGCCCTCATCAAACTTCTTTGTTACTTCTTCAAAAAACTCAATCAAGTTTGTGAGACATGATTTCCCACGCACAAAGCCATGTTGACTATCCCTAATCAGTCCATGCCTTTCCAAATGTACATCCTGTCCCTCAGGATTCTCTCCAACAACTTGCCCACCACCGAGGTCAGGCTCACCGGTCTATAGTTCCCTGGTTTGTCTTTACTGTCCTTCTTAAACCATGGCACCACGTTTGCCAACCTCCAGTCTTTGGCACCTCACCTGTGATTATCGATGTTACAAATATCTCAGCAAGAGGCCCAGCAATGACTTCTCTAGCTTCCCACGGAGTTCTCGGGTACACCTGATCAGGTCCTGGGATTTATTCACCTTTAAACGTTTCAAGACATCCAGCACTTCCTCCTCTGTAATCTGGACATTTTGCAAGATGTCACCATCTATTTCCCTACAGTCTATATCTTCCATATCCTTTTCCACAGTAAATACTGATGCAAAATATTCATTTAGTATCTCCCCCATTTTCTCTGGCTCCACACAAAGGCTGCCTTGCTGATCTTTGAGGGGCCCTATTTTCTCCCTTGTGTCCTTAATATATTTGTAAAAACCCTTTGGATTCTCCTTAATTTGATTTGCCAAAGCTATCTCATGTCCCCGTTTTGCCCTCCTAATTTCCATCTTAAGTATAATCCTACTTTCTTTATACTCTTCAGGATTCACTCGATCTATCCTGTCTATACCTGACATATGCTTCCTTCTTTTTCTTAACCAAGCCCTCAGTTTCTTTAGTCATCCAGCATTCCCTATACCTACCAGCCTTCCCTTTCACCCTGACAGGAATATACTTTCTCTGGATTCTTGTTATCTCATTTCTGAAGGCTTCCCATTTTCCAGCCTCCCTTTACCTGCGAAAATCTGCCTCCAATCAGCTTTCGAAAGTTCTTGCATAATACTGTCAAAATTGGCCTTTCTCCAATTTAGAACTTCAACTTTTAGATCTGGTCTATCCTTTTCCATCACTATTTTAAATCTAATAGAATTATGGTCACGGGCCCCAAAGTGGTCCCCCACTGACACCTCAGTTACCTGCCCTGCCTTATTTCCCCAAGAGCAGGTCAAGTTTTGCACCTTCTCTAGTAGGTACATCCACATACTGAATCAGAAAATTGTCTTGTACACACTTAAGAAATTCCTCTCCATCTAAACCTTTAACACTATGGCAGTCCCATTCGATGTTTGGAAAGTTAAAATCCCCTACCATAACTACACTATTATTCTTACAGATAGCTGCGATCTCCTTACAAGTTTGTTTCTCAATTTCCCTCTGACTGTTGGGGAGTCTATAATACAATCCCGATAAGGTGATCATCCCATTCTTATTTCTCAGTTCCACACAAATAACTTCCCTGGATGTATTTCTGGGAATATCCCCCCTTCGCACAGCTGTAATGCTATCCCTTATCAAAAATGCCACTCCCCCTCCTCTCTTGCCTCCCTTTCTATCCTTCCTGTAGCATTTGTATCCTGGAAACATTAAGCCGCCAGTCCTGACCATCCTTGAGCCATGTTTCCATAATTGCTATGATATCCCAGTCCCATGTTGCTAACCATGCCCTGAGTTCATCTGCCTTCCCTGTTAGGCCCCTTGCATTGAAATAAATGCAGTTTAATTGATTAGTCCTACCTTGTTCCTGCCTGCCCTGACTGTTTGACTCACTTCTATTCTCAGCTGTATCCGTCTCAGATCAATCTCTTTCCTCACTATCTCCCTGGGTCCCACCCCCCACCTTACTCGTTTAAATCCTCCCAAGCAGTTCTAGCAAATTTCCCTGTCAGTATATTAGTCCGCTTCCAATTTAGGTGCAATCCGTCCTTCTTGTACAGCTCACTTCTACCCCAAAAGAGATTCCAATGATCCAAAAATGTGAATCATTCTCCCATACACCAGCTCCTCAGCCATGCATTCATCTGCTCTATCCTCTTATTCCTGCCCTCACTAGCTCGTAGCACTGGGAGTAATCTAGTTATTACTACCCTTGAGGATCTCCTTTTTAAATTTCTGCCTAACTCTCTGTAATCTCCCTTCAGAATCTCAATCTTTTCCCTCCTGCTGGCCCCTCTCCCCCGTGAGAACATTCTGCACCCTCTCTGAGACATCCTTGGTCCTGGCACCAGGGAAACAACACACCATTCTGCTTTTTCTCTGCTGGCCACAGAAACGTCTATCTGTACCTCGGACTACAGAATCCCTTAACACAATTGATCTCTTGGAAGCCGATGTACCCCTCGTTGCATTAGAGCCAGTCTTAACACCAGAACTTGGCTGTTCGTGCTATGTTCCCCTGAGAACCCATCACCCCCTACATTTTCCAAAACAGCATACCTGTTTGAAATGGGTATATCCACAAAAGACTCCTGCACTAGCTGCCTACCTCTCTTACCCTTCCTGGAGTTAACCCATCTATGTGACTGTATCTGAGACTTTCCCCATTCCTATAACTGCCATGCATCACATACTGTTCCTGTTGCAAATTCCTCATCGTTTCTATCTGTCTCTCCAACCGATCGACTCGATCCGATAAGATTCGCATCCAACAGCATTTATGGCAGATATAATCCGCAGTAACCCTTAAACTCTCTTTAAACTCCCACATCTGACAAGAAGTACATATCACTGCAAAGGCCATTTTTGGTCCTTCACAATCTACAGACCCAGAAAATAACACCGTCTCATTTCTCTACAAACACTGCCCCAGCTTAAATTAATAGCTATGGCTTATATTTTAAGTTTAATCAAGAGACTTATCTCCAAAAAACATATAATCAAGAAAGAACCCACTATACTCACTACTGCAGCCTTTCTCTTGGGCAGACTTAAAACAACAATAACTTATCTGAATCTGTGCTGTGAACTTCGCCCAACAGTTCCTCCAAGATTAGTTGTGAATTTCACTGTTTGTTAATTTTCCCAGATGCACTCCGATGTCCAGCAATACACAAATTCAAACAGCAAAGGTAGCAACTGTGCAGGTTCGTTCGTTCGTTCATTCGTTCGTTCGTTCGTTCGTTCGTTCGTTTGTTCGTTCGTTCGTTCGTTTTTTTTCTCTCTCACTCTCTCTCTCTCTCCTGCACTGTTCTCACCATGTGCTTCCTTTGTCTGCTCTTCTCCCTTTTAAACTGCTGTAATTTTGACTTTTTTTTTCCAAAGTTCCAAAACAATGCAACAGCATAAAAAACAGTAATTTCTGCTCCTGGAATTCGAGGAAATCACCTCCAACACCTAAAATACCTCAAAAAAAGGCGCAGCTCTTACAGCCAGAAATGTTTCCCGTCCTCCATCTTGGATTACCCAGAATCCCACAATTGTCTGGATTAAACTCCTTTCTGCTATTTCTCTGCCCAAATCTGCAATCTATCTTTATATTTTTGTATCCTTTGACAATCCTCCACACTATCTGCAACTCCACCAATTTTGGTGTAGTCTGCAAACTTACCAAGCAGACAACCTACATTTTCCTCCAGATCATTTATATAATATGTTTAACAACATGTGCAGTTCTGAGGTTAAATACTGCTTACTGAATACCTTATTATTTCCTCCCAGTAACTTCACAATGGCAACAAAGAAGATGGAAAATAAGAAATATTTCTTGCAGGTATGAAACTTCTGGAAGGCGTTTGTTCAATTTCTGCAGCCAGGACATATTGAGACTGCGATAAACGAACACTGGAGGCACTTCGAAGTGGAATTAAGAAGAGGAGAAAAACAAACACACACCAGACAGACAGATACACACACACACACACACACATACACACACACAAAACCTAACCTAATTATTGAGACATTTTTCTTTGAAAGGAACACAATTCCAGACATTTGATCACGTGTTATTCTACTGCCGCTCAAAATGGGCTTTCCCTCATCCAATCTACAGCCTTTTGAGATATATTTGTTAATTAGATTAGATTAGATTACTTACAGTGTGGAAACAGGCCCTTCGGCTCAACAAGTCCACACTGACCCTCCAAACAGCAACCCACCTAGACTCATTCCTCTACATTTACCACTTCACCTAACACTACGGACAATTTAGCATGGCCAATTCACCTAACCTGCACATTTTTTGGACTGTGGGAGGAAACCAGAGCACCCAAAGGAAACTCGTGCAGACACAGGGAGAATGTGCAAACTCCACACAGACAATTGCCTGAGGTGGGAACTGAATCTGGGTCTCTGGTGCTGTGAGGCAGCAATGCTAACCACTGTAAACCATTATCTGCATTCTGACATTTGCAGATGTGACTGTGATGTTTTGAAGGTACCACGGCAAGTTTTGCAAGGTAACAACAGAAAAAATGGCTTTACTTCTCCACTCTGGATGTGAAGATTTGAAAGGTAATCTTAAAATACTTACATCTAAGGAGCTGGCTATTGTTTAGCAAAAAAGTGCAATAGCAGGATACTTGTAGTATTAATTCACAAACTGTTTATGGAACTTACATGGCAGACAAACAAAAGAGACCAGAGACCATTCGTTCACTGAATTCAGTCCAGAGGAACAATTCCATTCTAAAAGAAGAGCAGGTTAGTTCTGAAGTCTCCAAGCTTTGAGCAGGTGTGTGGAAGTTTTCAAGATGTCAGAACTGAAAAGAGGTTTAGGCCATCAGAACTGGAAACGTCATCAAATCAGATAAATTAGTTAAATAAGAAACTTGAAGAGTTTCCCTCACTGGGATTGAGTATCTGCAAACACATTGCTCAGAAGATCTTAATACAAACATCAAAATGATTTCATACATAGCATTTTTTTTCTTCTGTGAATCAAATCTTTTTTTTGTTAAAGAGCATTGGCAACTTTGCGTGAATATCTTCAATGATTAACCACCCATGGTAACCAACTGAAAAAATAAGGCTTCTGTCCTATCAAGCCAGTTCTGATTCTGGGATCTGATATGTCCAATATTACCATCAGCTAAATATCATAACAGTGGTCTCCCTGAACTGTGTCACAGAGCTAAGGAATAAGGTGCCTGTGCACATGATGGAGAATGGGAGGCTGAAATAAAAGTAAATGCATATTGTTTTCTGAAATTTAGAGCTACATCATTAAAGCCAGGACATAAATGTTTGTGAAATATGATGGTCATGTTGGAAATTAGCAATCTTCTTTGTCATCCAACAATCTTATATGACCAACACCAAAGGATCAATCATCATTCCGGAGTATGGTTTGTGAATCAGCACATAAAATATATCGTTTTTCAAAGCACTGAAAACACCACCTATGAACATCGAATCTCATATGAAACAATATAGGGAAACACCCGATACCTTACACGAAACAATCTCAGTGCTGGTATTATGCTTATTACAAGCTGTAGTCCCAAACACTGGCACATGGTATCAAACAGCAATTGTATCCTTTCAGCTGTTCACAACAGGCAAGGTACTTACTGTACCCAACCAGTCACATTTGCAAAAACACAATGACCAACATTAGATGTGATTTTATGATTGGACATTTGCTACATACTCTTGAGCGTAAGAAATACACTGATAACCAATTTAGGATTGAAAATTGGGTTTGCAGAATGTCCCACATGAGTGTGCAGGATGCCACATACATAAACACACAAAGTCCTGCCTTTTGCAGGCTGAAAGACCAGCCTGCACTTATCTGAACTCAACAAAATACATGATAACCATCCTCGGTTTCCTTTCTAAAGACAATACCTTGGCCAGAGTCAACTTGCCTTGTTTAAAATTTAAATAAAATTTGCAAGTTAACTATCAGTCATCATCAGCTAGTGCATTCCTCATGGCAAGGCCTCTATCAGACCACCCCCCCCACCCCCCCACAACCCCATCCCTACTTTCAGCAATATGTGCCACCTTTTCATAGCTACTACTATTCCAAAGAATGGTCACTGGTTCCAAAACGTTAACTCTGCTTTCTTCTCACACATGCTGCCAGATATGCTGAGTTTCTCCAGCAACCTCTGTTCTTGTTTCAGATTTCCAGCAAATGTTAGTTTCCTGTATCAACGTTTATTTGCCAACCAGTCAGCACTCTCCTCACATCCAGCATCAACGCTGTTTCCTTTTCATTTTGATATTGCCTGTGAGCTGTCCTGATGATTACAAGATGAAAAGCTTTGACAAAATCTGTGTTTCTTTCCCACAATACTGAAGATGAATGATAACAATCAGGTACAAGTCACATGAGTGAAATAGACACTGAATTGAGTATCAGTTGCAACAAGTGTTTTTTGGAGGGTTTTTGGTCACATAGCCTAACAGGTTTCCTCACTGTATCTTATCAAACTCACTTCATTAACAACCTACCCTATCCCA
The DNA here is from genome assembly GCF_047496795.1 of Chiloscyllium punctatum. Taxonomy (NCBI): domain Eukaryota; kingdom Metazoa; phylum Chordata; class Chondrichthyes; order Orectolobiformes; family Hemiscylliidae; genus Chiloscyllium; species Chiloscyllium punctatum. The sequence goes on along the minus strand of NC_092764.1, from coordinate 53,437,396 downwards.
ATGGCACCCTATCACCCGATTCTAGCCCTACCTTACCACACAGCATTGCAGAATAGCTCACTACTGCCAAGATAACCCAGATGTGGAGTGCCCCGTTGGACTGGAGTGGACAAAGTTAAAAATCACACAATACCAGGTTATAGTCCAACAGGTTTATTTGGAAACACTAGCTTTCAGAGCACTGCTCCCTCATCAGATGGTTGTGGAAAAGATAACCCAGAAATGAGCCTGGCATCCCTGGCACTGATGCCATTTGTGAAGGCCCAGTGTGTACCCAGACAAGCACCATCTGTCCAGTGCTGCCCTGCACAGTTTCTGATATTTGTCCTGTACACAGCAGACACATGAAGTTTAGTTGAGAGTGTGGTGCTGGAAATGCACAGCTGGTCAGCCAGCATCTGAGGAGCAGTAGAATTGACATTTTGGGCAAAAGCCCTTTGGTGCCCTGCTTTGAAGGCAAGGGCCTGTCTGTTCTGCAGTGGGGAGTGGGTGGTGGTGGTGCAGGGTGCATGGCATCCTCCTCCCCCAGGACCAGCAGAGGAAGTGACAAGACCAGACTAAGGCAGCCTGGTCTGAGGTTACCAGCTTGTTCAGTGCAGTCTCAGCTGTCTGGAGGAATGACCCACACAAGTCAGAGGGAGCCCATTGCCCTTCTCCACTCTACCAGGGTAAGTGCCACCATCTAATTTCTGATATTTCAAAATCATTCTATTTCTGATGACCCTACTCCCACCAGGCTTCAGGCTCGACGACTCTCACTGTTGCCCAGAGCAGCTTCTCTCACTTGCTGTCACCCATCTCACCAGCACGAACCCTGCATGCCATCTGCACAGCCTACTCACTCCCTCAGGATACCTCTCCCCCTGCACTGACAGTACCAGCCACTTTCATCTCCCTTAAAACATCTCAGTCCAGGAGGAAAACAAGTCCCTGATTGGACAGAAAGAGTTAGGGTGAGTGGAGGATGGTGAGCTGAATGGCATTTGGCTCTTCCCCCTAGTGAGGAGAGAATGTTGACTCTGCCCTGAGCAGTTGCCTGACTACGTCCAAGTCCCTGGGCCATAAGGCTTAAGGGTTTAGATGGAGAGGAATTTGTTAAGTGTGTACAAGAACATTTTCTGATTCAGTTTGTGGATGTACCTACTACAGAAGGTGCAAAACTTGACCTACTCTTGGGAAATAAGGCAGGGCAGGTGACTGAGGTGTCAGTGGGGGGGCACTTTGAGGCCAGCGACCATAATTCAGTTAGTTTTAAAATAGTGATGGAAAAGGATAGACCAGATCTAAAAGGTGAAGATCTAAATTGGAGGAAGGCCACTTTGGATGGTATGAGGCAAGAACTTTCAAAAGATGATTGGGCGCTGATGTTCGAAGATAAAGGGATGGCTGGAAAATGGGAAGCCTTCTGAAATGAGATAACTAGAATCCAGAGACAATATATTCCTGTTCGAATGAAATGAAAGGCTGCTGGTAGGTATAGAGAATGCTGGATGACTGAAGAAATTGAGGGTTTGGTTAAGAAAAAGAAAGAAGTATATGTCAGGTATAGACAGGATAGATTGAGTGAATCCTTAGAAGGGTATAAAGGCAGTAGGAGAATACTTAAGAGGAAAATTAGGAGGGCAAAAATGGGACATGAGATAGCTTTGGCAAATATAATTAAGGAAAATCAAAAGGGTTTTTACAAATACATTAAGGATAAAAGGGTAACTACGGAGAGAGTAGGGGCCCTCAAAGATCCGCAAGGCGGCCTTTGTGTGGAGCTGCAAGAGACAGTGCAGATACTAAACAAGTATTTTGCATCAGTGTTTACTGTGGAAAAGGACATAGAAGATATAGAATGTAGGGAAATAGATGGTGACAACTTGAAAAATGTCCATATTACAGAGGAGGAAGTGCTGGATGTCTTGACACACATAAAATTGGATAAATCCGAGGGATCTGATCAGGTGTACCCTAGAACTCTGTGGGGAACTAGGGAAGTGATTGCTGGGCCTCTTACTGAGATATTTGTATCATTGATAGCAACAGGTGAGGTGCTGGAAGACTGGAGGTTGGCTAATGTGGTGCCACTATTTAAGAAAGCTGGTAAGAAAAGGTCAGGGAACTATAGACTAGTGAGCTTAACATCAGTGGTGGGCAAGTTGTTGGAGGGAATCCTGAAGGACAGGATGTACATATATTTGGAAAGGCAAGAACTGATTAGGGATAGTCAACATGGCTTTATGCGTGGGAAATCATGTTTAACAAACTTGACTGAATTTTTTGAAGAAGTAACAAAGAGGATTGATGAGGGCAGAGCAGTAGATGTTAGATTAGATTAGATTAGATTACTTACAGTGTGGAAACAGGCCCTTCGGCCCAACAAGTCCACACCGCCCCGCCGAAGCGCAACCCACCCATACCCCTACATTTACCCCTTACCTAACACTATGGACAATTTAGCATGGCCCATTCACCTGACCTGCACATCTTTGGACTGTGGGAGGAAACCGGAGCACCCGGAGGAAACCCACGCAGACACGGGGAGAACGTGCAAACTCCACACAGTCAGTCGCCTGAGGCGGGAATTGAACCCAGGTCTCTGGCGCTGTGAGGCAGCAGTGCTAACCACTGTGCCACCGTGCCGCCCAAATGTGATCCATATGGACTTCAGTGAGGCGTTCGACAAGGTTCCCCATGGGAGACTGGTTAGCAAGGTTAGATCTCATGGAATATAGGGAGAACTCGCCATTTGGATACAGAACTGGCTCAAAGGTAGAAGACAGAGGGTGGTGGTAGAGGGTTGTTTTTCAGACTGGAGGCCTGTGACCAGTGGAGTGCCACAAGGATCGGTGCTGGGTCCTCTACTTTTCATCATTTATATAAATGATTTGGTTGTGAGCATAAGAGGTATAGTTAGTATGTTTGCTGACGACACCAAAATTGGAGGTGTAGTGGACAGCAAAGAAGGTTACCTAAGTTTACAATGGGATCTTGGTCAGTTGGGCCAATCGGCTGTGAAGTGGCAGATGGAGTTAAATTCAGATAAATGCGAGGTGCTGCATTTTGGGAAAGCAAATCTTAGCAGGACTTATACACTTAATGGTAAGATCCTAGGGAGTGCTGCTGAACAAAGAGACCTTGGAGTGCAGGTTCATAGCACCTTGAAAGTGGAGCCGCAGGTAGATAGGATAGTGAAGAAGGCGTTTGGTCTGCTTTCCTTTATTGGTCAGAGTATTGAGTACAGGGGTTGGGAGGTCATGTTGCAGCTGTATAGGGCATTGGTTAGGCCACTGTTGGAATATTGCGTGCAATTCTGGTCTCCTTCCTATTGGAAAGATGTGAAACTTGAAAGGGTTCAGAAAAGATTTGCAAGGATGTTGCCAGGGTTGGAGGATTTAAGCTATAAGGAGAGGCTGAACAGGCTGGGGCTGTTTTCCCTGGAGCGTCGGAGGCTGAGGGGTGACGTTATAGAGGTCTATAAAATCATGAGGGGCATGGATAGGGTAAATAGGCAAAGTCTTTTCTCTGGGGTTGGGGAGTCCAGAACTAGAGGACATAGGTTTAGGGTGAGAGGGGAAAGGTATAAAAGAGACCTAAGGGGCAACTTTTTCATGCAGAGGGTGGTACGTGTACGGAATGAGCTGCCAGAGGAAGTGGTGGAGGCTGGTACAACTGCAACATTTAAGAGGAATCTGGATGGGTATATGAATAGGAAGGATTTGGAGGGATATGGGTCAGGTGCTGGCAGGTGGGACTAAATTGGGTTGGGATATCTGGTCAGCTTGGACGGGTTGGACTGAAGGGTCTGTTTCCATGTTGTACATCTCTATGACTCTATGACTCTAAAGCAAATGGTATGTTCGCTTTTACTATTAGCGAATTTGAACATAGGAACAAAATTCAATTACAGAGAGCTTTAGTGAAATCACATTCAGAATATTATGAAATGTTTTGGTCAGTTTACCCAAGGAAAGCAATTCTTGTCATAGAAGGATTGGAATGAAGATTCTCCAAAATAATTCCTGTGACAGCGATTGATTTATGAGGAAAGATTATGTAGACTGAGTCTTTGTTCTCTGTGTTTAGAAGAATGAGAGGTAATCTCGTTCAAACATACAAAATGCTTAAAGGGTTTGACAGGATAGTCAGTGGAAGGATGCTTCCTCTGGGTGGGTGCTTGAGACCCAGGGGATAGAGTCTCAGAATAAGGGGCAGGCTATTAAGGACTGAGATGAGGAGGAATTTTGGCACTCACTGTCCTTAATCTGCTGGGATGGCTGTGGGACTCAGCAGTTCAAGACTAAACTGACACATTTTTAACAGCAAGGGATATGGGATAGTACAAAAAAAATGTATTTAATAGATGATCAGCTATGGTCTTGTGCAATGGCACAGTGGGCTCAAAGAGCTAAATACTCCTGCTATTTCTTGTGTTCTTTCAATATGAGCATTGTAACGCAGGACTGTTCTAGTTTGGTAAATTGTTCTCAGTCTGCACTTTTTGCATGTACAATGTTGCTTCCTATCAAGAACACTTGGCAGAAATGCAAGGAAAGGGGAGGAATGCATAACAGGCTGAGCTATTCAGTACCTGGCATAACACGATAAAAAATTATGAGTTATTTAAAACCATGTAGTGAACTTTTTATAATTACTTCTGTGCCTTTGTGTTACAGAGAGAGTACGCGCTCACTGCACTATCTGCATGAAAAGAGTCAAATCGCAACGTTGTTCAACAAACACAAGCCAAAGACAAAGGGTACAATGCTTCTTCATGTAACACTTCGCTGCTTTGTCATAAGCCACTAGCAATCAGCAAGAAGAAAGGTGACAAGTAACCTAATACTGGAAATACTATATCTGCCTGGTCCTAATAGGAACATTGAGCTAATGTCTATTCATCATGATACTGAATTATATATTTAGACAACAGTAGATGTTATGGTCAGAAAACCACAAGCAATGTGCATTCAACCTTCTAATGTGCTTGTAATGTACAACATAGTTTCGATCAGGGCGAAGCTCTTTCAACCCTCCCTGGACAGGTACAGCATGGGGATAGCAATGAGTTCAGCCAAGCAGATCTCCAACGTTACTTGTATTGCTATGGTGCAATACAGGACACCACAATTGAATTTTGTTGATGGTATTAACCAGGAATTGCAGCTTTTTCACAAGATTTTTAAAAATCTACTTACAATTTCTTTGTGGACATTGTTTGGCACCATGAGGATTATGTTAAAATATTCATGTTGTCAGTTGTGAGGTGTTTTGGTTTTGTAATTCCAGACTTTCACTAGATATTTCATTGTGCCTAAACTTAAAAGGTCACTCCAGCAAAACAGTCTCAACACTTAGAAATTCCTACAGATTTGGACGGGTACATGAACAAGAAAGGTTTAGAGGGATTTGGCCAAATGAGACTAGATTAATTAAGGATATCCGGTTGGCATGGGTACGTTGGACTGAAGGGTCTGTTTCCCTGCTATACATCTCTATGACTGGAAGAAAGATCTTTCATTTATATATGACTGCATGTAACCTCAGGAATGTTGCCATGCTCTTTACAATCAATGATTTACTTTTGGAGTTCAATTAAAAGTTCTGCACGGATTTATGGTAGGAGTGCTGCACTTCCTGATGTATAATAATGATTTAGATCTTGATGTACAGAACACACAATTTCAAAATGTGGGGATGATACCATATGTAGAAATATTGCAAACCATGAGGACAGTCTTTGGAGTTAAGGGAATCAGGGAAACACCTTTTGTAGATTGAAGCCATAGCTAGCGCAAAGTTGTTGTTGGAAATCAATTATGTCCATCCCAGGACATCACTGCAGATGTTCTCCAAGGAATATCTTCAGCTGCTTCTGCTAATGGCAGAGGTAAGGACGTTCACCAATGATTGTACAATGCTCAGCATCACTTGTGACTCCTCAGATACTGAAGCACTTTATGTGCAAATGCAACAAGACCTGGACAATATCTGGGCTTGGGCTGACAAGTGGCAAGTAACATTCGTGTCACACAAGTGCTAGAAGATGATTGGCTCCAATAATAGGGAATTGTGCCACTATTCCATGATATTCAGTTACAATATCATCACTGAATTCCCCCACAATCAACTTCCTGGGGCTTATCATTGACCAGAAATTGACTCAGGCATTTTTACACTGTAGCCATGAGGGGATTTCAGAGGCTAGGAATCCTGCAGAGAGTAATTCACCTCCTGATCCCCTAAAGTCTGTTCTCCATCTACAAGGCATCAGGAGTGTGATGGAATACTCTCCACTCACCTGAATGGATGCAGTTCTAACAACATTCAGTAAACTCAACACTATCCAGGACAAAGCAGCCCCCCAATGCCATCAAAACATGCTCCCTCCACCACAAATAGTTAGTAGCAGCAATGCATACCATCTGCTAGATGCACTGCAACAACTAGGCAGTATTCCAAACCCACAACCTTTACCAAACAGGTGGACAAGGGAACAGATACGTGGGACCTGCAAGTTCCTTCCAAGCCATTCACCATCCAGACAAAGAACTATATCACTGTTTGTTTACTATTGTTTGGTCAATATTTAAGTAGTTTCTTGCTAACTGCATGATGTATATACCAGTACTGTATGGACAACTACGATTCAAGAAGGGGGGTTCAGCATCACATTCACAAGGACAATTGAGGAATGGGCAATGAATACTCTGCTAGTCAGTAACACTCACTCCTGTAAATGAATAAAAAATTGTAGAATTTCAACACAAAATAAGTTGGTGGAATGAGCAGATGAAATTTGATATGGAGCCTTATTAACTGATTCATTTTGGTGGTAAGGATGCAGAGAGACCTGGGTGTATATGTGCACAAACCATTGAAAATGCAGCAACAGATTTCAGAGAATCTGGATGTAGGTTTGCTCACTGAGCTGGAAGGCTCATTTCCAGATGTTTCATCACCCTACTAGGTAACATCTTCAGTGGGCCTCAGGCGAAACACTGCTGATAGTTCCTGCTTTCTATTTACTATTAATTTTATATTAAATAGAAAGCAGGAACTACCAGCAGTTCTGCACCTGAGGCCCACTGATGATGTTACGAAATGTCTGGAAATGAACCTTCCAGCTCAGCGAGCAAACCTACATCCAGAACCTCAACTTGAGCTACAAATCTTCTCAAAACTCATTATTTTAGAGCCTCAACTGGAGCAATGTGACCAGTTCTAGGTACTACACTTTAGGAAGATTGACATTATAAAGAAAATTACATTCACAATATTGGATGATGTTGTATGACCTAGGAGTCAAATTAAATGTTTCTTACTGTAATTCTCCCCTAGTCTATAGTTACTAGGAGATTAAAACTTGTCGTTTATACTACGATCTATAAATCAGATTTTTATTAAAATTGATCAGTAATAGAAATCAATACAGCTAATTGTACATGATTGCCAAATCTCCCAAAATATAGCTGCTCAGAAAAAGAAACATACCTCAGGACAGAAATCATTGCAAATACACTTAGCTCTACTTAGCTTAGACTGATAGCTGCAAGAGGAAACAATACATGCATGTCAGCCTGTGGTCATTAGTCTCCATCTTGAAATGTTCTGGAGAACTGACTGCAGGTTGCCTGAGACACGCCTCTTAATTGTTTTGAAGCGTAAGACTCAGAAACAAACAACCAAATAATATCTACCACACCGATCAAAGCTCAACAAAATAAAAATGATGGTTTACCTGAACTTCACTCAGGTGCTTTACCCAAATCCAAGTACCATTAATTGAATATATTCAGAACAAGAGAAGTAATCATCCTCTTCAGAATCTCTCAGAATGATTACAACACAGAATGCCTCATCATGCTCGGGATCAGTCTTTGCAAGAGCACTTCGCCTCGTGTCATTTTGCTGCCTTTCCCCCAACCCTGAAAATCTTTTCTCTTCAGATAACGATCCAATTGTCTTTTGAAAACCACTATTATATATGCAACTGCCACACTCTCGGGCAGTTCCTTTCCAATTCTAATGGTTTGTTTCTCCTTTAAAAGCGCGCAGCTGAAGAACCCGAGGCACTACGGAGGTAGTGCCTCCCACCCGCCCTCCTCCTCTAACCTAATAATAAGATCCGTTGTGGTAAGGAGGTAAGTGCCGAATTTTGCTTGTTGTATTCTTTAGACCCAGTTTTTTGTTTAAAATAAAGGTTAGCTTTAGAGGGATGGCAGTGAAGGCAGTGCAATATTCCTCCTGCAACATGTATGAGGTGAGGGATGCCATGGACGTCCCTGCTGATTACACTTGCAGGAAGTGCACCCATCTCCAGCTCCTCCAAGACCGTGTTAGGGAACTGGAGCTGGAGTTGGATGAACTTCGGATCATTCGGGAGGCAGAGGGGGTCATAGATCGGAGCTATAGGGAAGTAGTAACTCCAAAGATGGCAGATAGATGGGTGACAGTGAGGGGGACTGGGAGGAAGCAGCCAGTGCAGGGACCCCCTGCGGTCGTTCCCCTCAAGAACAAGTATACCGTTTTGGATACTTGTGGGGGGGACGACTTACCAGGGGTAAGTAACGGGGCTCAGGCCTCTGGCACGGAGCCTGTCCCCGCTACTCAGAAGGGAAGGGTGGAGAAGAGCAGAGCAATAATAATTGGGGACTCGATAGTTCGGGGCACAGATAGGCGGTTTTGTGGGAACGAGAGAGACTCACGTTTGGTATGTTGCCTCCCAGGTGCAAGGGTACGTGATGTCTCTGATCGTGTTTTCCGGGTCCTTAAGGGGGAGGGGGAGCAGCCTGAAGTCGTGGTCCATATTGGCACCAATGACATAGGTAGGAGGAGTGCTGAGGATGTTAGACAGGCTTTTAGGGAGCTAGGTTGGAAGCTCAGAGTTAGAACAAACAGAGTTGTTGTCTCTGGTTTGTTACCCGTGCCACGTGATAGAGAGTCGAGGAATAGGGAGAGAGAAGAGTTAAATGCGTGGCTACAGGGATGGTGCAGGAGGGAGGGATTTCGGTACTTGGATAACTGGGGTTCTTTCTGGGGAAGGTGGGACCTCTATAGACAGGATGGTCTGCACCTGAACCTGAGGGGCACCAGTATCCTTGGGGGGAGGTTTGCTAGTGCTCTTGGGGGGGGTTTAAACTAACTCTGCAGGGGCATGGGAACCCAGACTGTAGCTTTAGGGTGCAGGACCTGGAGTGTAGGGAGGTTAGGAATATGGCATCAATCTTAAAGGATGGTGCCTGTAAACAGAAGAGTGGCTTGAAGTGTGTATACTTTAATGCCAGAAGTATACGAAATAAGGTAGGTGAACTTGCAGCGTGGGTTGGTACCTGGGACTTCGATGTTGTGGCTATTACGGAGACATGGCTAGATCAGGGACAGGATTGGCTGTTGCAGGTTCCAGGGTTTAAATGTTTTAGTAGGGTCAGAGGTGGGGGTAAAAGAGGGGGGGGTGTGGCTTTGCTTGTCAAAGATAGTATTACAGCGGTGGAAAGGAAGATGGATGAAGATTTGCCATCTGAGGTAGTTTGGGTTGAGGTTAGGAATAGGAGAGGTGAGGTCACCCTGTTAGGAGTCTTTTACAGGCCTCCTAATAGTCCTAGAATCGTTGAAGAAAGGATTGCGAAGATGATTCAGGAGAAGAGTGACAGTAATAGGGTGATTGTTATGGGAGACTTTAACTTTCCTGATATTGATTGGGAAAGCTATAGCTCAAGTTCGTTAGATGGGTCAGTGTTTGTGCAATGTGTGCAGGAGAGTTTCCTGACACAATATGTAGATAAGCCAACAAGAGGTGAGGCCATACTGGATTTGGTTCTGGGTAACGAACTAGGCCAGGTATTAGAACTAGAGGTAGGTGAGCACTTTGGGGACAGTGACCACAATTCGGTGATTTTTACTCTAGTGATGGAGAGGGATAAGTGTGTACTACAGGGTAAGAGTTATAGCTGGGGGCAGGGAAATTATGATGCGTTGAGGCATGACTTAGGATGTGTGGATTGGAAAAGTAGATTCCAAGGCAAGAGCGTAATTGATACGTGGAACTTGTTCAAGGAGCAACTATTGAGTGTCCTTGATAAGTACATACCTATCAGGCAGGGAGGAAAGGGTCGTGTGAGGGAGCCGTGGTTTAATAAGGAGTTGGAATCCCTTGTTAAATGGAAGAGGGCGGCCTTTGTAAAGATGAGGCGTGAAGGTTCAATAGGGGCGATTGAGAGTTATAAGGTAGCCCGGAAGGACCTGAAGAGAGAGCTAAGAGCAGCAAGGAGGGGACATGAAAGGTCCTTAGTTGGTAGGATTAGGGAAAACCCTAAGGCTTTCTATAGGTATGTTAGGAATAAAAGAATGACTAGGGAAGGAATAGGTCCAATCAAGGATAGTAATGGGAAGTTGCGTGTGGAGGCTGAAGAGATTGGGGAGGCGCTGAATGAATACTTTTCGTCAGTATTCACTCAGCAACAGGACATTGTTGTCGATATGAATACTGAGGCACGAATAAGTAGAATGGATGGCTTTGAGATAGGTAGAGAAGAGGTGTTGGAAATTCTGGCAAGGGTGAAAATAGATAAGTCCCCTGGGCCTGATGGCATTTATCCTAGGATTCTCTGGGAAGCAAGGGAGGAGATTGCAGAGCCATTGGCCTTGATTTTTGTGTCCTCTTTGTCGACAGGAGTAGTGCCAGAGGACTGGAGGCTAGCAAACGTGGTTCCCTTGTTCAAGAAGGGGAGTAGGGATAATCCTAGTAACTATAGGCCAGTGAGTCTCACTTCTGTTGTGGGCAAAGTCTTAGAGAGAATTGTAAGGGATAGGATTTATGCACATCTGGATAAGAATGATGTGATCAAGGATAGTCAGCATGGTTTTGTGAAGGGCAGGTCGTGCCTCACAAACCTTATTGAATTCTTTGAGAAGGTGACGAAGGAGGTAGATGAGGGGAAAGCGGTAGATGTGGTATATATGGATTTTAGTAAGGCGTTTGATAAGGTCCCCCATGGTAGGCTACTGCAGAAAATACAGAGATATGGCATTGAGGGTGAGTTGGAGGTTTGGATTAGGAATTGGCTCTCTGGAAGAAGACAGAGGGTAGTAGTTGATGGCAAAGGTTCATCTTGGAGTGCCGTCACTAGCGGTGTTCCGCAAGGATCTGTTTTGGGACCATTGCTGTTTGTCATTTTTATAAATGACCTGGAGGAAGGGTTAGAAGGTTGGGTGAGCAAGTTTGCGGATGATACGAAAGTCGGAGGAGTTGTAGACAGTGAGGAAGGATATGGCAGGTTACAGCGGGATATAGAGAAGCTGCAGAGCTGGGCAGAAAGGTGGCAAATGGAGTTCAATGTAGCTAAGTGTGAAGTGATTCACTTTGGTAAGAGTAATAAAAAGATGGATTACTGGGCTAATGGTAGACTACTTGGTAGTGTGGAAGAGCAGAGGGATCTTGGTGTCCATGTACACAGATCTCTGAAAGTTGCCACCCAGGTAAATAGTGCAGTGAAGAAGGCATATGGCGTACTGGCTTTTATTGGTAGAGGAATTGAGTTCCGGAGTCCTGAGGTCATGCTGCAGTTGTATAAGACTCTGGTGCGGCCGCATCTGGAATATTGTGTGCAGTTTTGGTCGCCATACTATAGGAAGGATGTGGAGGCACTGGAACGGGTGCAGAGGAAGTTTACCAGGATGTTGCCTGGTATGGTAGGAAGATCCTATGAGGAAAGGCTGAGGCACTTGGGGTTGTTTTCTTTGGAGAAAAGAAGGTTTAGGGGTGATTTGATAGAGGTGTACAAGATGATTAGGGGGTTAGATAGGGTTGACAGTGAGAACCCTTTTCCACGTATGGAGTCAGCTATTACAAGGGGGCATAGCTTTAAATTAAGGGGGGGTAGATATAGGACTGATGTTAGGGGTAGGTTCTTCACTCAGCGAGTCGTAAGTTCATGGAATGCCCTGCCAGTAGCAGTAGTGGACTCTCCCTCTTTATGGGTATTTAAGCGGGCATTGGATAGGTATATGGAGGATAGTGGGTTAGTGTAGGTTAGGTGGGCTTTGATCGGCGCAACATCGAGGGCCGAAGGGCCTGTACTGCGCTGTATTCTTCTATGTTCTATGTTCTATGTTTTCTCCATAAAAAGGTTCCTCGTTATCACCATTGCTTCTTTTGGCAACCACAATGTGTAGGTGCCAGTGTTGGACTGGAGTGGGCAAAGTTAAAAATCACAAAACACCAGGTTATAATCCAACAGACTTATTAGGAAGTACAAGCTTTTGTAGTGCTGTTCCTTCATCAGGTAGCTTGTGGGGCAGGATTATAGAACACAGAATTTATAGCAAAAGATCAAATCTGGACCAGATGGGCCAATGGGCTGAGAAGTAGCAGATGCAGTTTGATTCAGATAAATGCGAGCTGCTGCATTTTGGGAAAACAAATCTTAGCAGGACTTATACACTTAATGGTAAGGTCCTAGGGAGTGTTGCTTACCAAAGAGACCTTGGAGTGCAGGTTCATAGCTCCTTGAAAGTGGAGTCGCAGGTATATAAGGTATTGAAGAAGGTGTTTGGTATGCTTTCCTTTATTGGTCAGAGTATTGAGTACAGGAGTTGGGAGGTCATGTTGCAGCTGTACAGGATATTAGTTAGGCCACTGTTGGAATACTGCGTGCAATTCTGGTCTCCTTCCTATCGGAAAGATGTTGTGAAACTTGAAAGGGTTCAGAAAAGATTTCCAAGGATGTTGCCAGGGTTGGAGGATTTGAGCTATAGGGAGAGGCTCAACAGGCTGGGACTGTTTTCCCTGGAGCATTGGAGGTTGAGGAGTGACCTTATAGAGGTTTACAAAAGTATGAGGGACATGGATAGGATAAATAGACAAAGTCTTTTCCCTGGCGTCGGGAAGTCCAGAACTAGAGGGCATAGGTTTAGGGTGAGAGGGGAAAGATAGAAAAGAGACCTACGGAGCAACTTTTTCACGCAGAGGGTGGTACGTGTATGGAATGAGTTGCCAGAGTATGTGGTGGAGGCTGGTACAATTGCAACATTTAAGAGGTGTTTAGATGGGTATATGAATAGGAAGGATTTGCAGGGATATGGGCCAGGTGCTGGCAGGTGGGACTAGATTGGGTTGGGATATCTGGTCAGCATGGAAGGGTTGGACCGAAGGGTCTGTTTCCATGCTGTACATCTCTATGACTCTATGACTCTATGACTCTATAACTGATGTGATGTATTAAACAAACCTGTATTGATGTTAAGTCTTAATCAGTCAGAATGGGGTTGCAGGTTTCAATTCATTAATACGTAAATCCCAGAACTTCTTTCAAGCCACATTCCTGAGATAACTTAAGGTTTTGTGAAAAAAACAGTGACATCTCAGCTCAGACAATGCATTAAAGGTGTAAAGTTATAGTCTGTGTGTATCGCAACCTTGAGTCAGACTGGTTCTATTTCCAAAGTAGGAATTTATAAAAAATGTCACATAGACTGACTCTCACTCTCTCTCTTTCCATAACAAGCACATACATACACATATAAGTCTATGGGGTGAATTTGCATTTGCAGATTTATATTTGCAGACACAAGCTATTTTGTTCCAAAATCACATAAAATGTCAGATGGACTGACTGCCTACAGATTATAAATTCCTGCTTTAAGAATAGAACCAGTCTGATTCAAGGTTGGGATACAGACAGACTCCAACCTCACACCTTTAATTCATTGTTTGAGCTGTGATGTCACCTTTTGTTTTACAAAACCTTAAGTTATCTCAAGAATGTGACTTGAAAGTAGTTCTGGGATTTACACATTAATGAACTGAAACCTGCAAAGCTATTCTAAGTGATTAAAAACTTAACAGCAATCTAGGTTTGTTAAATACATTGCATCAGTTGTATGACACTTTGCTCTACTCTGTGCCAACCCATCATGATATTGAACATCTTGATCAAATCTTCTCACAATTTCCTCTTCTGCGGGAAGAAAAGATTCAGCTTCTCCAATCCAATTTCCAAAGCATTCCAGTTCAGACCGAACCAATATTCTATCAAGATTTGACATATCTTTCTTGCTTTTGGACGGAGTCCCTGTTTATAAAGCCATAGACCCCACATGCTTTCATTAATTTGAGTCTCAACGTACACTTTCATCTTCAACAATGTGCGCACATATATCCCCAAGTCCTATTGCTCCTACTCTCTTTTTAGATCTGTGCCCATTACCCTACCAAGATGAATCACTTCTTCACATCATTATATATTACATTTCATGTTCCACTGTTCACCACTTCAGCAATCTTCACAATATCCTCAATTGCTCCATGCTTTGTTCTATCCACAGGTTTTTCAATTTTGCAAAATGAAGTTGAGGTTGAGGTTACTAATATACAACAAGAATAGTATAAGTCATAATATCTGCCCCAGAGAATTCCACTGTACACTCTCCAAGAAACAACTGTTCACCACTACCTTATTTCCTGTCACTCCCCCAATTTCATATCCATGTTCTTCCTATTCTATTGATTCTGTAGCCTCAAATTCTGGCTCACAAGTACGTTTTGTGGCATTTTTTGGAACTCCATGTACAACGCATGAGCCACATTACCCTAACCTAACCAGTTACTTGATCAAAAACACAAACTCTGTCACAAGTTTGCAAGATAAATTAGAACTGTCCATCTTTCAACATACTTACTGAGGAGACCAGCGAGTGAGTGTAAATGTGAATTGCAATCATTTATGGCTCGTTATCTTGCTGTAAGAGGTGAGGGTTATAGCTTGATATCAGTATAATTGATACAATCCAAATAACTGATCCACTTTTCCTGTAACCAATGTTAATCATATGCCACTACACATGGCAGCCAAGGCTCAAGTCCAGTGATGGTTGTTGCCATTTTCTCACTTCTTCACCCAAGTGTGTTTTCATGAATACTGGTCTGGGTACCTTGCTCAATCATCTTATAAGTTTGGGTTCAATTGGTGAACATCAGTGAGTACTTTGGACACCAATCCTGCCCTCAAATACCCATACCCACATGCTTTCAAGGGAAGGCCAGTGGAAAATGCTCTGGAAGGGAACCACTGGCAGATCTTTGCTCTCCCTGACCTCGAGATACTAATGTTGAGAATGTCAAGTTCCCCAAAAACTAGGGATTAAGTCTTGAATGTTTTGGAGTCCAATGGGAAACCTATCAACGTAAGCTTCTACAGTAAAACTGCATTTATTCAAGTTTAAAGCTCTGCACTTTCTTTCTGGAATAGTAGAGAAGTAAAGTCGGTCAATTTTGAAACATTAAGAGAAATTGCTGGAGAAACTCAGCAGGTCTGGCAACATCTGTGGAGAGAAAGCAGAGTTAATGTTTCAGGTCCAGTGACCCTTCCTCAGAATGGACCAATTTTGCAACTCAGTTGTGTACTGGCCACTTCTGCTGTGTACATAGAACAGTATCAAAACCTGAACAGTCAAGTGGTGACATATGGAACACTGAAACCTGGTCTTCATTCATTTGCAAGCTTCTATTTATGGAGACATGCACCTCCAACAAATCGCTGCTTTCAGACTGCTCCTAGATATTTATATAGTCCCCAGTTTATACCCAGAGTAAAGTTTACATCCAGATACTATTAGACGATGATGTCCTTTATCAACAGTGGTGTTGTTGAGACTTGAACCAATTGCTGCATTTGCATGTTTTTGTGTCTGCAAAGCAGTGACTAATTGGCAGTGTTGCGAAGTAAATGTTTGACTGGGGGAGTTGGCTCTGATTCTAACTTTGTAGAAAAGCTGAGAGAGATCCCTGGAATAAGCCACAAGGTTCAGACATCTCATCGAACTGCTGGGCAATTATGAACATAATTAAATATAGTCAGAGTCTTAATACTTACAGTTGTACTTTCCAAACCTTTTAGAATTGAATGTTCACTATTGGAGCCTCTGCACACAAATGCATATAGATCTCCCCTGGACACAGTCACAGTCAGGCAAGGGAAGCAAGTGAACGCTGGCAAATGGGACGAGATTAATTTAAGATATCTAGTCAGCATGGATGAGTTGGACTGAAGAGTCTGTCTCCTTGCTGTACAATTCTATAACTCTGTAACTGCTGGTTGAAAACTGAGCTGTTACTATTGAGCAAGGCTGTAAGGGGTCTGCTGGTGCATTGTGGGTGTGTCCCTCTCTTTGGGTCAGTACATCTGTGTCAAGTCTCGCCATCCTGTCCATAATATGTCAGATCAGGTTGATTTTTTCAAAAAAAACATTTTGAATAAGGATAGTCAAGAAGGATAGTGGAAATTTGGAACTCCTATCCATAAGAAAATTGTGGAAGTCAGATTAATTGAAAATTTCAAAATTGGAATTGATATATTTTTCACGGGCAATGGTATTGAGTGTTAGAATTAAGATACTGATCAGCCATGACCTAACTGAATGGTGTAACAGTCTCAAAAGCCCATAGAGCAAACCCCTCTTGCTGAAATTCTGGCTGCATTCATTTCACTATTGACAGGAATGTAACATTTATACCGCTACAGCTGAAATTTCAGGAGACTGGTGGCTCAGTTAGCTAGTTACCTCCATTTTGCAACTTGCTCCATTATCCCAACAGGAGACTCATGGGAAACTAGGTGTTTGTTTTGCTATGGAGATAAGAGAGTTGCATTTTGCACTATAAAAGCTTGGAGCCAGTTTATAAGCATTATTCTCTTCTTTTGTACAGCTTTGGAACCGATACTGCAGCACTAAAGAAATGGCTTAGATCTCCAAATGTCAATCCACACTTGAGTAATGGACAGCAAGGCACTGTGGCCAAAGTTCCACATTAAGTGAAAAATAACAATTGACCTAGTTGTGCTGTTGCCATCATGTTTTGTCATTTACAAGAGTGAGATTTTACAAGAAATGAAAATTTATTTTTCCTGTTTCTTTGTTGTCATGGTTACAGGACGAGCAACTTTTTTTTACAACACACTGAGAACATAATAATTCCTATGTCAGAGGGTGGAGGGGAGGTGTGTACATGTACATGCATTTGTGGTTTTTAGAAGGGTGGGTCTAACTAATGTGATGTTTAAAACAGTCCAATGTCCAACAATACATATATCCAATATGCTTCCTCTTTAATTTCCCTTTTCTGCTTACTTGTACATTGGCAACAAAACAAGTTAAAAATGCTAGAGACGATTATTGACAAAGAAAAACAAAAGTAGGATGTTCTTGCTGCTCATGTAATTCTACTTGTTAATCTTTTCCCCTCAAAGACTGGAGACTTCATTTTTTTTAAAAAAGCAGTTATCTGTATGTTACAATCTCTTTCAGTTCCAGCCTATCATCACAAAATCTGCCTCAGAGCTAATCTTAAAAAAATACTGTTGTGGGACTTTCAATGTCTTGTATGGTGGCTGCAAGGTAATATTCCTGCCAAGCAACATATCCAGATAGCAGCTATGTGGAAAACAGCCGATTCACAGCAAAGCACTGAGCTATGAATCACCTTTTCATACTGCACCAGTGACTCGGAGAGAGGAATCACTTGGAAAAACAACTTAATGGCTTTAATTACATCTTAAATTCTCTTTTTCTCTCCAAATAATGGAAATTGGAAACCTTTGCAAATCTTGACAAATGGGAGCTTCCCTGTTGGAACATTTGCTGGTTAATGCTTGTCTGTCGACATTAGAGGCTCATCCTCTATTATTGCCCCAGAGAAGAGCAACCCCACCTGTTAACACATAAATATGCCAGGTATGTTTCAATCATGACATGCTTGCTCTTTGCCTCCATTCAGAGAATAACAACAAATGTAACCTTAGACTAATCAGATTCTCAATAGGTTTTTTTCCCCATTTTCTTTACTTCAATATAATAAAAAATAAATAAATATTAAATATTCAAGTAAGAAATGTCCTGTTCATCTTTCCTGTCTGGTACTGACTGGTGATCTCATAGTACACCGCCCAGGGGCAGATTGCCGAAAACGAAGGCTACAGGTCAGGTGAAAAGAACCCGACAGACCTGGATACCTTTTCTCTTTTGATGTCACAGGGCATGTCACATTCCAGACGTACAGAAAACCCAGCTGTGTTTGTGTTACCTTCATTGCTACCTTTTCCCAAAGGAGTGACCATGCACTAGAACTCACACTGTGACCCTTACTTTCAGAAAGAAAAACAGCAAGCCTTTCTTCCGAGAGACAAGCAATGGTAAACATTTTTATTCAAGTAACCCAGGGTAGCTTTTCAGGTTTGCCCGGGCTTCCTGACATTTTGCCACCTGGTTGTTCATGTTGGCAAAGCATACGTGCGCTGCCCAGGCATTGAATTTGGGCACGGCGCATGTTGTATAAAGTTCCAGAATTGTTCTGAACACAGTGTGGAGCAGCCAATATTTTAAAGAAGCAGTTTGCGGTCGCTTGCTTGTTTTTCTTTTATTCAACAAAACTAAAGCCTCTTTTGCAAACTCTCAGTTGAGTATTCAGCAGAAAATACCGGATCCAATACGTTAAGGTGGCCAGACGTTGGCGTCATGATACACAGGATGGGAAGTCAAGTTCAACTGACAGTCTGTGCTGAACTTAATTATTTCCAGGAAGTATCATCAGACCTGAAGCATTAACTCTGATTTCTCTCCACAGATGCTGCCAGACCTGCTGAGCTTTTCCAGCAATTTCTGTTTTTGTTAGTTATTCTAAGTCATGGTTGCAACTGTGATGCTGCAAGTAACATCTGCACCACTCTACAAAGGTTGAAGACTCCTATTCTGGACTACTATCCAGTGACTCCTATTGGCATATGCTAGTCTACAGATTTTGGAGCGGTACATATTCAAATGAGAAAATGAAAAATAAAAATTCAAATGTTAATACATTTGCTAAAGGAATGCAATATCAAATGCTAGAAGCCTACAAGTTTACTAAAGAATTTCTAACAACAGAATTAACAACAAGGGAAAGGAAAACCAGTTCAGTCATCTGTTGGAAAGTCCAAAGATGTGCAGGTTAGGGTGAATTGGCCATGCTAAATTGCCCGTAGTGTTAGGTAAGGGGTAAATGTAGGGGTATGGGTGGGTTGCGCTTCGGCGGGTCGGTGTGGACTTGTTGGGCCGAAGGGCCTGTTTCCACACTGTAACGTAATCTAATCTAATCTACAGGGTTGAAATTCCAACCAATAGAAGCATGGAACTCAGATATAATTTGAGGTTTATAATTTGGGACGGATCTGCACTTCATTGGTTTCTGCTCCTGTTATATTCTCCCACACAGTTTGTGCCCAGCCCAGTAACACTGAAAGCCAATGAAGGGGGCAGTCTTTCGCTATTTTAGGGAAACCCAATCAGCAGGTGCTGGCAAGCTGCAGAATTCCTCCTGTGCTTTCTGCACTTGCTTCAAAATTCCCCATTCAGTCTTTCCCTGGTAGGTTCAACTCTTGCTTTACTGAAGAATCCAGCACAACAGTAGCAGGAATCATGACCTTAACTGGTGACCGATTACCGGAGAGAAATTAATAAAAAGACATGTTTAACCATCCTTCTATAGCAAAAAAATCAGGTCTCAGATATTGCCTCTGGCACACAGGTTCCACCTCTTCAATGGAGCTGGAACCTCACTCACAATCACATGTGACAGCATTTCAAAATGCATAACATGATCCGAGTCAGCATGGTTTCATGAAGGGGAAAGTCAAATTCATGAGAATTCTTTGAGGAGGTAGCAATAGGATGGATAAAAGGGAAAGAGTGGATGTTATATATTTGGATTTTCAAAAGGCATTTGATAAAGGTGCAACACAATCGGTTCCTTTGTAAGTGTCAATGATGTTGGATCTTATATCAGCATGGATAGAGGATTAGCTAAACTAATAGTAGACACAGAGTTGAGAGGAGGAGAGCATTTTCAGGCTGGCAATTTATAACCAGCAGTGTGCCACAGGGATCAGTATGGGGCTGCAATTACTTATAATGTATATTCTTCCTTGGATGATGAAAGTGGATGTACTATAACCAAGATTGATAGATGGGAAGGCAAGTGGTAAGGATGACACAAAGAGTCTGTGGAGGGAGATAGAGGGAAAATCGTGGCGGATGGAATAAAATGTGGGGAAATATGAAGTTGTGCATTTTGACAAGAAGTATAGAGGAGCTGAATATTGTTTAAGTGGAGAAAGACTGCAGAAAGCTACAAGACACAGGGATTTTTGGATTCCTCATCCATGAATCAAAATAATCCCAAATTGACCAGGTAATGAAGGAGGCAAATGGAATATTGGCCTTTACTTCAAAGATGAAATTTAAAAGTAGGGAGGTCTCAGTAAAATCATACTGGTCAGAATACAGCAGGAATACTATGGATAGTTCTGGGCCTCTTATTTCATTAAAGATGTACTGGCATTAGAAGTGACCCAAAGGAAGTTCATTAGGATGATCCTGGGTAAGGAGGATCTGCCGTATGAGGAGAGGTTGAATAGATTGGACTTATATTCATTGGAATACAGAAAAATAAGAGGTGACCTTATTGAAACAGACAAGGTTCTTGGAGGACTTGACAGGGCAGATGAGGTAAGGCCGTTTCCCCTTGTAGGAAAGGATAGGTCCAGAGGCATAATCTCAGGATAAGGGGCTACAGGTTTAACAGGGAGATAAGAAGGCATTTCTTCTTTCAGGGGGTTGCTAATATGTGGAATTCTTTATCACACAGGGCTGTTGAGGCTGGGTCATTAAATATATCCAAGATGAGAAAGACAGATTTTTAATCAATAAGGGGGTCAAAGGTTATGGGAAAAAGGCAGCAATTGGAGCAGAGTACTATCAGAACAGCTATGATGTCATTGAATGACAGAGCAGAATTGATGGGCTGAATACCTACTTCTGTTTCTATTTCTTCTGGTCAGTATCTTTAAGAAATCCTACTCTGATTTGGCACAGTATTGGAGACTAACACACTGCAAAGCAATGTGTCTGTGTTGGACACCAGTTTGATTTGTATCCAGTCGTTCATATCCAAGGTACCCCTTGCTCTACAGTTAGTTATCACTTAACCATTTAGTTCCCTCTCCAGGCCAGGAGACAACCAACTGGTGAAAACTCACAGGCTAAACAGAGTAAACAGATTAAAACACACATTTTCTGAAAATTTGCTGCAAATTAATACTGTACTTACAATATCGAAGTTAAAAGTGTTCCCAAGCATTAGCAGACTTGCAACTTTGGCATTCTCACAGCCGAGAATTTAACAGAGAGTTGCCAATGCAATAAATATTGGCCTTGATGTACCTCAGAATTTAAAGAGCCCTTCAATAATTTGTTTACATTCTTTTATGAACATTTGTTAAATTGAAAATCATTGTTACTTGCATTATCTCAATGCAACCAGTTAATACATATTAATATGTTCTAAAACACTCACAAGAAAGATAACATTCTTGAGTATTATTTATTCTTTAGTGGGATGTGGACATCAGCTCCCTATCCTTGCCCTGGGGATGTACAGTGAGCTGGCTTCTTGAACTGCTGTTGTCCATGTAATGCTATTGCTTCCACAGATCTGTTAGGAAGGACAGATTCTGAAGACTGGATTCTGCCCGATGATAGTAAAAGATTGGTCCTGCAGTTCCAAGTTAGGATAGTGTATGGTTTGGAAAGGAACTCACAAGTGTTTGTATATACATATCTGCTGCCCTTCTCCATCTAGTTGGTGGAGGTCGAAGATTTGCTAGCAAAGGTGCCTTGATGAGTTGCTGTCATACATCAAATAAATGGTACACATTGCATTGTTGTTAGAGGAACGTTGCATGTTGAAGGTGCTGGCCAATCAAGTGGACCACTTTCTCTTGAATAGTGTTGAATGCCTTCAGTGTTTTTGGAGATACATTCATCCAGGCAAATGGAGCCAATTCCGTCACAGTCCTGAGTTGTCCCTTGCAGATGGTGGACAGGGAGCCAGGGGGTGAATAACTTGACAGTGAATTTCTAGGCTCTACTGTTATTGTCACAGCATTTCCCTGGCTGGTCCAGTTTAGTTTCTGGTACCTGCT
Source organism: Chiloscyllium punctatum (assembly GCF_047496795.1). Classification (NCBI taxonomy): domain Eukaryota; kingdom Metazoa; phylum Chordata; class Chondrichthyes; order Orectolobiformes; family Hemiscylliidae; genus Chiloscyllium; species Chiloscyllium punctatum. Next base: position 53,415,398 of record NC_092764.1, on the reverse strand, counting down.
AACCTCAGGATGTTGATAGTGAGGAATTCAGTGATGACAACACCATTGAACATCATGGGGTGATGGCTAGAATTCTCACTTGTTGGAGGTGGTCACTGCTCAGCACCTGTGTGGCATAAATATTACTTGCTCTTTATCAGCCCAAGCCTAAATGATAGCTGAAAATGTGTTGCTGGAAAAGCGCAGCAGGTCAGGCAGCATCCAAGGAGCAGGAGAATCGACGCTTCGGGCATGAGCCCTTCTTCAGGATTCCTAAAGAAGGGCTCATGCCCGAAACGTCGATTCTCCTGCTCCTTGGATGCTGCCTGACCTGCTGCGCTTTTCCAGCAACACATTTTCAGCTCTGATCTCCAGCATCTGCAGACCTCACTTTCTCCTACAAGCCTAAATGATATCCAGGTCTTCCTGCATATCGGTATGGACTGCTTCAACAACTGAGGCATCACAAATTATGCTGAACATTGTATAATCATCAGCACAATTCAGACTTCACTTCTGACCCTATATTCTTTTTATTCACTCATGGGATGTAATGTCACTGTCTGGGCCAGCATTTATTGCCCATCCCCAATTGCCCTTGAGAAGGTGGTAGTGACAGCCCATGTGCTATGGGTAGACGTATAATGCTTTTAGGGTGGGAAACCCAGAATTTGACTCAGTGATAGTGAAGGAACAGCAATATATTTCCAAGTCAGGACGGTGAGTGGCTTGGAGGAAAACTTGAATGTGGTGGTGTTCCCAGGTATTTGCTGCCGTTGTCCTTCAAAATGGAAGTGTTCATGGATTTGGTGAGTGCTCGGAATATTTGGGGAATTTCTGCAGTGCATCTTATGGATAGTACACACTGTTGCAACTGATCATCAGTGGAGGAATAGCGAAATGTTTGTGGATGTGGTGCCAATCAAGCAACCTGCTTTGTCCTGGATGGTGTCAAGCTTTCCGAGTGTTCTTGCAGCTGCACCCATCCAGGCAAGTGCAGGAGAAGTGACTGATGGAGCAGCTGAAAGTGATGGGACCTGGAACACAATCCTGAGCAACTTGCACAGTAATGCCTGGGATTAGGATAATTCATCTCCAACAACCACAATCATCTTGCTTTGTACTAGGTTTCACTCCAATCGTTGAAAAGTTTTCTTTACATTCCCAATCATTCGACTTTTTCTAGGGCTCATTGAGGTCACACACAGTCAAATGTTGCTTCGATGTCAAGGACAGTTGTTCTCCCCTCAGCTCTGGAGTTCAGCTCTTTTGCCCATGTTCGGGAACAAGGAAATCCGGAACTGAGTAGCCCCTGTGAAATGCAAACTGAGCATCACTATGCAAGTTATTGCTGAGTTAGTGCCACTTGGGAGCACTGACGAGCCATTCCATTACCTCAATGATGATCAAGAATAGAACAATGGGGCATTAATTAACCGTATTGGCCCTCTCCTGCTTTCTGAAGGAGCTGACATACCTGAGCAATTTTCTGCTTTTGTTAGTTAGAAGCCAATGTTGTAGCTGTACTGGAATAGTTTGGCTAGGGGCACAGTCATTTCTGAAACACACATATTCAGTACTATCGCTGAAATGTTGCTAGGACCCATAGCTGTTGCAGCATCCAATGCCTTCAGCCATTTCTTGGTATCATGTGGAGTGGATCAAATTGACTAAAGACTAGCATACGATACTGGGGACTTCAAAAGGAATTGAGATGGATCATCCGATTGGCACTTCTGGCTGAAGATGTTCATAAATGCTTCAGTCTTGCCTTTTGCACTTCAGTATTGGGCCCTGCATCATGGACAATGGGGATATTGAGGAACAATTTCCTCCTGTTAGCTGTGTCATTGTTCACAACCATTCAAGACTGGGTGAGATCGGACTATAGAGCTTAGATCTGATCCATTGTTTATTGAATCATGTAACCCAGTCTATTACACGCTCCTTCCACTGTTTAGTACACAAGTAATCCTGTATTGTTGTTTCAACAGGTTGGCACCTCATGTTTAGATCTACCTGGTGCCCCTCCTGGCATGTCCTCCTGCACTCTCCATTGGGAACCAGACTTAGACCCCAGCTTGATTGTAATGGTAATGTGAGGGTATAGCAGACCATGAGGTTTCAGATTATGGATCAATACAATTCTGTTGATGACCCACGGAACCCCATGGCTGCCCAGTTTTGAGCTGCAGATTGTTCAATATCTATTATGTTTAGCACAGTGGTAGTTGTGAGTTGGTAGTTTCCTCAATGTGGAGATAGAACTTTGTTTCTGAAAGGACAGTGCAGTGGTCACTGTTAATAATACTACTGTGGACAAATGCATCTGCAACATAGAGATGGTGAGGATGAGCTCAAATATTTTTGAGCCATAATTTTAGGATTTGAAACTAGGTTCACAGAGCATTAGTCTGCATGTTTGGATTACTAATCTAGTGACATTACCACAGTGCATAAGGATCTGAAAGAGTTAATAGATGGAGAACCTTAAGGACCGCCCACAATGCTGATGTCACATGGAGCAAGTAGGAGAATAGCTTAAAGGAGGAAGCTGGGTCTTTCTTATCGTCAATGTAACAATCACATCAATGGAATTTTACAAATATTTGTAGCGGGGGCGGGGGCGGGGGCGGGGGCGGGGGGGGGGGGACCCAGGGTGATAGTGGGGATAGAGATCAATCTGAGACTGGTACAGTTGAGAACAGAAGCGACTCAAACAGTCAGGACAGGCAGGAACAAAGCAGAGATCAAGGTAGGACTGGTAAATTAAACTGCATTTATTTCAATGCAAGGGGCCTAACAGGGAAGGCAGATGAACTCAGACAATGGTTAGGAACATGGGACTGGGCTAGCAAAGCAATTACAGAAACATGGCTCAGGGATGGACAGGACTGGCAGCTTAATGTTCCAAGATACAAATGTTACAGAAAGGACAGAAAGGGAGGCAAGAAAGGAGGGGGAGTGGCATTTTTGATAAAGGATAGCATTACAGCTGTGATGAGAGAGGATATTCCTGGGAATACATCCAGGGAAGTTATTTGGGTGGAACTGAGAAATAAGAAAGGGATGATCACCTTTTTGGGAATGTATTATCGACCCAAGGGGAAATTGAGAAACAGATTTGTAAGGAGATCTCAGTTATCTGTAAGAATAACAGGGTGGTTATGATTGGGGATTTTAGCTTTCCAAACATAGACTGGGACTGCCAGAGTGTTAAAGGTTTAGATGGAGAGGAGTGTGATAAGAGTGTACAAGAGCAATTTCTGATTCAATATGTGGGTGTCCCTACCAGAGAAGGTGCAAAACTTGGCCTACTCTTGGGAAAAAAGGCAGGGCAGGTAACTGAGGTGTCAGTGGGGGAGCACTTTGGGACCAGCGACCATAATTCCATTAGTTTTAAAATAGTGACGGAAAAGGATAGAACAGATCTAACAATTGAATTTCTAAATTGGAGGAAGGCTAATTTTGACGTTATTAGGCAAGAACTTTCAAAAGCTGATTGGGGGGCAGATGTGTGCAGGTAAAGGGACGGCTGGAAAATGGGAAGCCTTCAGAATTAAGATAACGAGTGTGCAGAGACAGGATATTCCTGTTGGGGTGAAAGGAAAGGCTGCTAGATGTAGGGAAAGCTGGATGACTAAATAAATTGAGGGTTTAATTAAGAAAAAGAAGGAAGTATATGTCAGGTATAGACAGGATAGAGCGAGTGAATTCTTAGAACAGTATAAAGGCAGTAGGAGTATATTTAAGAGGGAAATCAGGAGAACAAAAAGGGGACATGAGATAGCTTTGGCAAATAGAGTTAAGGAGAATCGAAAGGATTTTTATAAATACATTAAGGACAAAAGGACAATGAGAGAATAGGGCCCCTCATAGATCAGCAAGGCAGCCTTTGTATGGAACTGCAGGAGATGGAGCAGATACCAAACAAGTATTTTGCATCATTGTTTACTGTGGAAAAGGACATGGAAGATATAGACTATCGGGAAATAGATGGTGACATCTTGCAAAATGTCCAGATTACAGAGGAGGAAGTGCTGGACATCTTGAAGCACATAAAAGTGGATAAATGCCCAGGACCTGATCAGGGAAGTAATTGCTGGGCCTCTTGCTGAGGTATTTGTATCATCAATAGTCACAGGTGAGGTGCCAGAAAACTGGAGGTTGGCTAACGTGGTGCCACTGTTTAAGAAGGGCGGTAATGACAAGGCAGGGAACTATAGACCGGTGAGCCTGATGTCAGTGGTGGGCAAGTTGTTGGAGGGAATTCTGAGGAACAGGATGTACAAATATTTGGAAAGGCAAGGACTGATTAGGAATAGTCAACATGGCTTTGTGCATGGGAAATCATGTCTCACAAACTTGACTGAGTTTTTTGAAGAAGTAGATGTGGTCTATATGGACTTCAGTAAGGCATTCAAAAAGGTTCCCCAAGGGAGACTGGTTAGCAAGGTTAGATCTCATAGAATACAGGGAGAACTAGCCATTTGGATACAGAACTGGCTCAAAGGTAGAAGACAGAGAGTGGTGATGGAGGGTTGTTTTCAGATTGAAGGCCTGTGACCAGTGGAGTGCCACAAGGATCGGTGCTGGATCCACTACTTTTCGTCATTTACATAAATGATTTGGATGTGAGCATAAGAGGTACAGTTAGGAAGTTTGCAGATGAAACCAAAATTGGAGATGTAGTGGACAGGGAAGAAGGTTACCTCAATTTACAAAGGGATCTTGATCTGATGGGCCAATTGGCTGAGAAGTGGCACTTAATGGTATGGTCCTAGGGAGTGTTGCTGAACAAAGAGATCTTGGAGTGCATGTTCATAGCTCCTTGAAAGTGAAGTCACAGGTAAATAGGAAGGGGTTTGGTATGCTTTCCTTTATTGGTCAGAGTATTGAGTACAGGAGTTGGGAGGCCATGTTGCAGCTGTGTAGGACATTGGTTAAGCCACTTTTGGAATATTGCACGCAATTCTGGTCTCCTTCCTATTGGAAGGATGTTGTGAAACTTGAAAGGGTTCAGAAAAGACTTACAAGGATGCTGCAAGGATTTGAGCTATAGGGAGAAGTTGAAGGGGCTAGGGCTGTTTTCACTGGAGGAAAGTGAGGGGTGACATTATAGAGGTTTATAGAATCATGAGGGGCACGGATAGGATAAATAGATGAAGTCTCTTCCCTGGGGTGGGTGAATCCAGAACTAGAGGGCAGAGGTTTAGGGTGAGAGAGGAAAAATATAAAAGAGACCTAAGGGCAACTTTTTCACTCAGAGGGTGGTACATGTATGGAATGAGCTGCCAGAGGATGTGGTGGAGGCTGGTACAATTGCAATATTTAAAAGGCATCTGGATGTATATATGAATAGGAAGGGTTTGGAAGGATATGAGCCGGCTGCTGACAGGTGGGACTAGATTGGGTTGGGATATCTGGTCAGAATGGACGGGTTGGAACAAAGGGTCTTGTTTCTATGATGTACATCTCTATGAGGACAGTGCAGGAGAGGGAGAGAGAGTTACCGCCTTTGCTGTTTGAATTCGTGTATTGCTGGACATCGGAGTGCATCTGGGAAAATTAACAAACAGTGAAATTCACAACTAATCTTGGAGGAACTGTTGGGCGAAGTTCACAGCACAGATTCAGATAAGTTAATTGTTGTTTTAAGTCTGTCCAAGAGAGAGACTGCAGTAGTGAGTATAGTGGATTCTTTCTTGATTATATGTTTTTTGGAGATAAGTCTCTTGATTAAACTTAAAATATAAGCCATAACTACTAATTTAACCTGGGACAGTGTTTTGTAGAGGAATAAGACAATGATATTTTCGAGATTGTGAAGGAGCAAAAATGGCCTTTGCAGTACTTCTTGTCAGATGTGGGAGTTTAAAGAGAGTTTAAGGGTTACTGCGGATTATATCTGCCATAAATGCTGTTGGATGCGAATCTTATCAGATCGAGTCGATCGGTTGGAGAGACAGATAAAAGCGATGAGGAATTTGCAACAACAACAGTATGTGATGGATGGCAGTTATAGGAAGGTGGGGGGGAAGGTCTCAGATACAGTCACAGAGATGGGTTAACTCCAGGAAGGGTAAGAGAGGTCGGCACCTAGGGCAGGAGTATATTGTGGATATACCCATTTCAAACCGGTGTGTTATTTTGGAAAATGTAGGGGGTGATGGATTCTCAGGGGAATGTAGCACGAACAGCCAAATTTCTGGTAATGAGACTGGCTCTAATGCAATGAGAGGTACATCAGCTTCCAAGAGATCAATTGTGTTAGGGGATTCTGTAGTCTGAGGTACAGACAGACATTTCTGTGGCCAGCAGAGAAAAAGCAGAATGGTGTGTTGTTTCCCTGGTGCCAGGATCAAGGATGTCTCAGAGAGGGTGCAGAATGTTCTCACGGGGGATAGGGGCCCGCAAAACGTCATTGTCCACATTGGAACCAACGACATTGGAAGGGAAAAGGTTGAGATTCTGAAGGGAGATTACAGAGAGTTAGGCAGAAATTTAAAAAGGAGATCCTCAAGGGTAGTAATATCTGGATTACTCCCAGTGCTACGAGCTAGTGAGGGCAGGAAGAGGAGGATAGAGCAGATGAATGCACGGCTGAGGAGCTGGTGTATGGGAGAAGGATTCACATTTTTGGATCATTGGAATCTCTTTTGGGGTAGAAGTGAGCTGTACAAGAAGGACGGATTGCACCTAAATTGGAAGGGGACTAATATACTGGCAGGGAAATTTGCTAGAACTGCTTGGGAGGATTTAAACTAGTAAGGTGGGGGGTGGGGGGGGGGACCCAGGGAGACAGTGGGGAAAGAGATTGATCTGAGATGAGTACAGCTGAGAACAGAAGTGAGTCAAACAGTCAGGGCAGGCCAGGACAAGGTAGGACTAATCAATTAAACTGCATTTATTTCAATGCAAGGGGTCTAACAGGAAAGGCAGATGAACTCAGGGCATGGTTAGCAAAATGGGACTGGGATATCATAGCAATTACAGAAACATGGCTCAGGGATGGGCAGGACAGGCAGCTTAATGTTTCCAGGATACAAATGCTACAGGAAGGATAGAAAGGGAGGCAAGAGAGAAGGGGGAGTGGCATTTTTTATAAGGGATAGCATTACAGCTGTACTGAGGGAGGATATTCCCAGAAATACATCCAGGGAAGTTATTTGGGTGGAACTGAGAAATAAGAAAGGGATGATCACCTTATTGGGATTGTATTATAGACCTCCTAATAGTCAGAGGGAAATTGAGAAACAAACTTGTAAGGAGATCTTAGCTAACTGTAAGGATAATAGGGTGGTTATGGTCGGGGATTTTAACTTTCCAAACATCAACTGGGACTGCCATAGTGTTAAAGGTTTAGATAGGGAGGAATTTCTTAAGTGTGTACAAGACAATTTTCTGATTCAGTATGTGGATGTACCGACTAGAGAAGGTGCAAAACTTGACCTACTCTTGGGAAATACGGTAGGGCAGGTGACTGAGGTGTCAGTGCAGGAGCACTTTGGGGCCAGCAACCATAATTCTATTCGTTTTAAAATAGTGATGGAAAAGGATAGACTAGATCTAAAAGTGTAAATCTAAACTGGAGAAAGGCCAATTTTGATGGTATTTGGCAAGAACTTTTGAAAGCTGATTGGAGGCAGATGTTCGCAGGAAAAGGGACGGCTGGAAAATGGGAAGCCTTCAGAAATGAGATAACAAGAATCCAGAGAAAGTATATTCCTGTCAGGGTGAAAGGGAAGGCTGGTAGGTATAGGGAATGCTAGATGACTAATGAAATTGAGGGTTTAGTTAAGAAAAAGAAGGAAGCATATGTCAGGTATAGACAGGATAGATCGAGTGAATCCTTAGAAGAGTATAAAGAAAGTAAGAGTATACTTAAGAGGGAAATCAGGAGGGCAAAACGGGGACATGAGATAGCATTGACAAATAGAATTAAGGAGAATCCAAAAGGTTTTTACAAATATATTAAGGAAAAAAGGGTAACTAGGGAGAGAATAGGGCTCCTCAAAGATCAGCAAGGTGGCCTTTGTGTGGAGCCTCAGAAAATGGGGGAGATACTTAATGAATATTTTGCATCAGTATTTACTGTGGAAAAGGATATGGAACATATAGACTGTAGGGAAGTAGATGGTGACATCTTGCAAACTGTCCAGGTTACAGAGGAGGAAGTGCTGGATGTCTTGAAACGGTTAAAGGTGGATAAATCCCCAGGACCTGATCAGGTGTACCCGAGGACTCTGTGGGAAGCTAGAGAAGTGATTGCTGGGCCTCTTGCTGAGATATTTGTACCATCGATAATCACAGGTGAGGTGCTGAAGTCTGGAGGTTGGCAAACGTGGTGCCACGGTTTAAGAAGGGCAGTAAAGACAAGCCAGGGAACTATAGACCGGTGAGCCTGACCTCAGTGGTGGGCAAGTTGTTGGAGGGAATCCTGAGGGTCAGGATGTACATGTATTTGGAAAGGCATGGACTGATTAGTGATAGTCAACATGGCTTTGTGCGTGGGAGATCATGTCTCACAACCTTGATTGAGTTTTTTGAAGAAGTAACAAAGAAGATTGATGAGGGCAAAGCGGTAGATGTGATCTTCATTAACTTCAGTAAGGCGTTTGACAAGGTTCCCCATGGGAGACTGATTAGCAAAGTTAGATCTCATGGAATACAGGGAGAACTATCCAGTTGGATACAGAACTGGCTCAAAGGTAGAAGACAGAGAGTGGTGGTTGAGGGTTGTTTTTCAGACTGGAGGCCTGTGACCAGTGGAGTGCCACAAGGATCGGTGCTGGGCCCTCTACTTTTTGTCATTTACATAAATGATTTGGATGTGAGCAAACGAGGTACAGTTAGTAAGTTTGCAGATGACACCAAAATTGGAGGTGTAGTGGACAGCAAAGAGGATTACCTCAGATTACAACAGGATCTGGACCAGATAGGCCAATGGGCTGAGAAGTGGCAGATGGATTTTAATTCAGATAAATGCAAGGTGCTGCATTTTGGGAAAGCAAATCTTAGCAGGACTTATACACTTAATGGTAAGGTCCTAGGGAGTGTTGCTGAACAAAGAGACCTTGGAGTGCAGGTTCATAGCTCCTTGAATGTGGAGTCGTAGGTAGATAGGATAGTGAAGAAGGCATTTGGTATGCATTCCTTTATTGGTCAGAGTATTGAGTACAGGGGTTGGGAGGTCATGTTGCAACTGTACAGGACATTGGTTAGGCCACTGTTGAAATATTGTGTGCAATTCTGGTCTCCTTCCTATCGGAAAGATGTTGTGAAACTTGAAAGGGTTCAGAAAAGATTTACAAGGATGTTGCCAGGGTTGGTGGATCTGAGCTACAGGGAGAGGCTAAACAGGCTGGGGCTGTTTTCCCTGGAGCGTTGGAGGCTGAGGGGTGTCCTTATAGAGGTTTACAAAATTATGAGGGGCATGGATAGGATAAATAGACAAAGTCTTTTCCCTGGGGTGGGGGAGTCCAGAACTAGAGGGCATAGGTTTAGGGGAAAGATATAAAAGAGACCTAAGGGGCAACTTTTTCACGCAGAGGATGGTGCATGTATGGAATGAGCTGCCAGAGGATGTGGTGGAGGCTGGTACAATTGCAACATTTAAGAGGCCTTTGGTATATGAATAGGAAGGGTTTGGAGGGATATGGGCTGGGTGCTGGCAGGTGGGACTAGACTGGGTTGAGATATCTGGTCGGCATGGAAGGGTTGGACCGATGGGTCTGTTTCCGTGCTGTACATCTCTATGACTCTATGACTCTAACAGGCTCTTCTTGTTAAACTGCCAAATGATCTTCTTCATCCATACTAGACAAAGCAGTTGGTGTAAATTCCCTCTTATTGTGAAAGATAATGGTAGCTGCAAATCCGCCAGCTGTAGCATAAACCATGATGAGTGCTATGTAAGTCCTTTACGACCTTGGAGCAACCTTGCAATGATGTAATAGAGCTGCTCCTCAATGGACATAAATAACACAATGTGGGTGGAATTAAAAAGGAAGAGAGAAGCATATGGACTAGTCAGATAAACTTTAGGAGTTAGAATTTATGGCACAGTCTTTCAACAATGTAATGGCAAGATTTGAGCCTGGTATATCTTTGAATTCCATGTTTTGTCCTGTTTAGTCTTAACATGTAATAAACAGTGCAGAAGACAGAAACCCAAGCCTGAAGACAGTCCTTGACCTTGCCATTGGCAAGTCTGTCCTGAATGTGAACTGATGGATGTGGGCATGACAAAGAAGACACTGTGCTGAGGATTTAGCGTATAACAGCCATGCCTCTTCCAAAGTTTATGTTAAATATTTCCATTTTCAATTTTGTAAAAGGCTTCTGCCATATTCTGTAATTCTGACTCACGATTTTAAATTTCCATGTTGACCGCAACTAACCTGTTGCCAAATGACTTGTCAGAAATGTTGGACAGTGAGGTGATGTTTAAATCGTTCCTGACCTTGCAAGGTGCACTGAGGGACACAAACAGCTGATAGAGAGTAGAAAGAACGTTTGTTTTCCCCTGACAGACTGACACTGTTGGATCCCTCCCAGTGAATAGCCAGTGTGCAGCACTGATAGTGAAGGAGCTGTGATAAATAGATATTTGTGACTCCCTAAGCATTGTTCTGTCAGGAGAGTAAAGCCGCAAAACAAAATTAGATGACTTTTTTTAAGATTAATCATACTCTAAAAAAGGTGTTGAGCAGCTCTAGTGTGTGAGGCACCGCTTTTAAGGCTGGCTTTTAATTTGCCAGGTCTTGTGAGAGTGGAATGTTGGGCAGGAGGCATCAACAGTAGAGTGAAGGAATCCTGAAAGAGGTAATTCCATACACAGTGTCAACATCATGTTTCCCACCTGGAGGTTATCCCAGTTGATAGGCTCTGCTTCTCGCTCTTAGAAGTCCAGATAGGATTGCAGGATAAGTTAGCCACCTGGGAGCTGGTGCTAAATGGACAATGGTAGTTGACTTCTACAAAACTGCTTCAGAACAGAGTTGAGAAGGTTGGGGTGAGGTGGAGAGAGAGAGGCACTGATCTAGATTTCCAGGGTGAGTATTATATTTTCATCCCACACGGACTCCGGACCACCTTTAAACCAGCAGAGTTCGGACCCGAACAGGACAGATTCAAAAACACCAGCAACGGTTCTCCTTCAAGATCCTCCGCTCCACGCATGCAGCAATGAGCCGGCACCTAACCTCTCTACAGTCATCCCTGCCTCAGCTGAGGGCCACATTCTCTCAGAATTGCAAAGGACCCACTCTGTACTACATCCTCAGGAGAATTCATACTCTCAACAAACAGTATTTCAACTCCATCTCAAACATCAAAAACTGTAAGTACAACAAACTTTTATCTATCCATCTCCATAACCAGCTCTCCTCAAACATTCCAGAAGATTCCCCCGGCCTCTGGAACTGCCCAGATGCCATTAGCCATGCGGCTGGTGCAGCTGCCACCCCCACGCTGATCGATGATGTCACTTCCGCCCCCATCATGGCCACTCCCACAGCCACTTCCGCTCCTCACAATTCCTCATACATTACACATGATATCACTTCTGCCCCTCACATCATCACTGATGTCACATGCTCAGTGACTTTCGCCACCCCTACTGCCGTGTCTGCCACCACTTCCGCCCCCACCAACGCCACTCACCTGCATTCTGCTGACACGGCCCCAACAGATCCCACTGTCACCATTCCCAGCCCCCAGAACCCTGAGGGGAACACCACCCCTGCTCATGACTCCACCCCCATTCCCCCACCATCACACCCACTCCAGTTACCGGCTCCGCTCCCACTCCCAGCTCCACACCCACACAAGCTCCATACCGACACCAGATCCCAGCTCCCAGCCCTGCCGAGTTTTCACCATCCTTCCAGACCTCCCCCTCACTGAGGATGAATGATCAGTCCTCAGCAAAGGACTCACCTTCATTCCCCTCTGTCCACGCATCAATGAATTTAATACACGCCGTGACGTCGAACACTTCTTCCGTCGCCTCCGCCTCCGAGCTTACTTTCACAATCAGGACTCCCGCCCACCTTCCGAGGACCCCTTCACCCACCTCCAACACACTGCATCCACCTGAACACCCCGCGCTGGCCTATTACCTGCCCTCGACCTCTTCATTTCCAACTGCTGCCGGGACATTAACCGCCTGAACCTGACTACCCCACTCCAACCTCTCACCCTCACAACGCGCAGTCCTCCAATCCCTCTGCTCCAATCCCAACCTCACCATCAAGCCAGCAGATAAAGGGGGCGGAGTAGTAGTCTGGCGCACTGACCTCTACACCGCTGAAGTCAAATGCCAACTCAAGGGCACCTCTTCCTACCGCCCCCTCGACTATGACCCCATCCCCCATCACCAAATCATCATCTACCAGACCATACAGAACCTCATCACCTCAGGAGATCTCCCACCCACAGCTTCCAACCTCATAGTCCGGGAACCCCGCACTGCCCGGTTCTACCTCCTTCCCAAGATCCACAAGCCTGATCACCCTGGCCGACCCATTGTCTCAGCATGCTCCTGCCCCACTGAACTCATTTCTATCTACCTCGACACTGTCCTATCCCCCCTAGTCTAGGAACTCCCCACATACGTTCGAGACACCACCCACACCCTCCACCTCCTCCAAGACTTCCGTTTCCCTGGCCCCCAATGCCTCATCTTCACCATGGATATGCAAACCCTCTACACCTCCAACCGCCATTACCAGGGCCTCCAAGCCCTCCGTTTTTTCCTCTCCCGACGTCCCCAACAGTACCCTTCCACCGATACTAATTCATTTGGCCGAACTGGTCCTCACCCTTAACAATTTCTCCTTCGAATCCTCCCACTTCCTCCAGACCAAAGGGGTAGCCATGGGCACATGTATGGGCCCCAGCTATGCCTGTCTCTTTGTTGGCTACGTAGAACAGTCAATCTTCTGTAATTACACCGGCACCACTCCCCACCTCTTCCTCCGCTACATTCCTACAAAGTTAGGTGCCGCTCCCTCACCACCAGACGCCTGGAGGAAGAACGCCTCATCTTCCGCCTTGGAGCACGTCAACCCCAGGGCATCAATGTGGACTTCAACAATTTCCTCATTTCCCCTTCCCCCACCTCACCCTAGTTCCAAACTTCCAGCTCAGCACTGTCCCCATGACTTGTCCTACCTGCCTATCTTCCTTTCCATCTATCCACTCCACCCTCCTCCCTGACCTATCACCTTCATCCTCTCCCCCACTCACCTGTTGTACTCTATGTTACTTTCTCCCCACTCCCACCCTCCTCTAGCTTATCTCTCCATGCTTCAGGCTCTCTGCCTTTATTCCTGATGAAGGGCTTTTGCCCAAAACGTCGATTTTGCTGCTCCTCGGATGCTGCCTGAACTGCTGTGCTCTTCCAGCACCACTAATCCAGGGTGAGTCATGTATCCACCCATATGTCTTTTGAACGTTGTAATTGTACTTGCAACCACCACTTCCTCAGGAATTTCATTCCACATTCTAACCACCCTGTGTAAAAAAAATTGACACTCATGTCTTTGTTAAATCTCTCTCCTCTCATCTTAAAAATGTACTCGCTAGTCTTGAAATTCCCCATCTTAGGGAAAAGACAACTACTATCAGCTCTGTTCATACCTCTCATTATTTTATAAACTTTATTGATGAAGGGTTCCTTGGTCCAAGGTGTGGGTTTGGAAACTGAGAAGATGGCGATGGCCTCAAGTAGAGATTGCAGGCCTTGGAGAAGAACATAGGCCTAGTGGAAAAAGGGTTTTATCATAGGTGCCTGTTTGGTGGGAAAACTCATGGAAGTACTGGAAGCATGAGAGAATGGGGGTGTGTACTGTGGGGTTACATGGTCTGGAGGGAGCAGTGTTGTGATCAGGGGCTGTCACACTGATCTGGTGGGGGGAGAAAGCTTAGGTCCAGGAAAGGGAGGCTGCAGGCCTGTGAGGGCAGGGTGGTTGGATATTCTTAGAAAAACACTGGGATGGAAAGAGATAAGTTTGGGAGAATCAAAGGTTTGTGGGGTTAAGCTATAGGAATGGGGGGGGTGGGGAGTGGAAGGGATCGTGGGGGTGGAATCATGACATGTGAGGGTGGGGAGAGAGTTGGAGCCATGTATCCAATCATGGAGGAAATGCCGCTCTAACAGGTAATGGAAAGCCACTTGACTCACCTCAGTTTGACGGCTGGGGTTTTTCAGGATCACAAAGCTGAGCTCTCTACATTTAAGTTCAATAGGTAGCACAACAACGTGACTTGTAACCTCATTGTTGTGTTTAAAATGCCAGCACATATTCTTAAAACCACTCTCCCTGAGTCACCTCAGTTAAAATTTGAGGTGAGTTTATGCCAGGACTGTGATTCTAACACTGCACTTTAATGCAAAGTCACCTGTTACTGGAGGTGAAAACTACCGCCCATCCCAAATGTATCACTGCAAATTCATACTGAGAGCAAATTAATGAGCCATGTTTGAGCTACTATCAATGTTAAACAATGGAGTTCATTAAGGCTCAGATAGGGATCTGATGACAGAGCGTATCGTCACGGTGCCTTTTACCTTTGAGATTTGTGTTTAAGTACTACCCAAAAAGATGTCAGACACAAAAACACATTGTTCCTCTGGTTTTCTTAGTTGTTGATTTTCTAACTAATTTGGCACTCTGAACCTAGTTCCGGTTAATTATGAGCCTAGGGTGGACTAATGGTATAATTGGTGTTATCCTGGGAATCACACAGAGTGAGTCTCCAGCTTTTTGTAGGAATAGGCATGTCATATTGGTGCATCACAGGCTCACCTCCTCAGCCTGAGGCCCGTTGCTGGGTAGAGTACAAGGAGTTTATTTTTGTAACTGGTTGTACTTGATGCACACAACGGGAAGCCCTGATACTTACAGTGAAGTGGCTGGAGGGAAAGAGGGTGTGGCAGAGAATAATTTGACTAAAAGTTGACAGACTTTTTTTTTGAGTGAAACTGAAGAAACAATAGGAGACTGCAGAGTGAGAGGTTACTGACTGAATTCACAGACAAAGAATTGTTCTGTAAAAGGAACGTAAGGCAGCCTACTCGTGTAAGGAGATGTCTGATTTAACCCCATCTGACTACCAGGATCAACTCACACCTGGGTCATAAGATGCAGGAAGCTCGCCAAACTCTTACTCATTGAATTGCTCTTCATTGTTTGTCTACATCAGCAGGGAGCTCAAAACCATAACATGCCAGTGAAAGAGGTGTAGGTCATACATCTTAAAGGAACACTGTATCATGGCTGGAACAAGTGTTGGCAATCCTGCAGGAGAAGAATTTAATATTAAAAAATGACATAACCTGAAAGAGAGTTGAGAGATAGAGAGAGAACGAGAGAGAGAGAGAGGAGTAAGAGAGAGAGAGAGAGAGAGGAGTGAGAGAGAGAGAGAGAGAGAGAGAGAGTCTTGAAATATTCTGCACTGGGAGCCTTGATGATGGAGGAGCATAGTATTCAATAGTTCAATTGTTTAGTGGTTTATTCTGTGTCTGTTAACTCTTCCACACACTGTGTTTCAAGCCCTGGTGTGATTACTGAGAAACAGAAACAAAACTGAAAGCAGGAGGTTGAAGCATGAGAGCGCAGATATTCTAAACCAGTGCTATGGCTCCTGTCCAGGCACAGACACCAAAACCTAACAAGCTGCAATGTTGGAGAGATTTTCCCTGTCCACAGGGGGCCCAGCTGACACAATCCCCAAAAACCAGCAGAATGGAGGTCAATGGAGACAAGCCCTGAGGATCCTACAATGCTGCCAAAAGTTCAAAGGCTTCACATAAGCAAGCAAGGTCAGTGCACGTATCTTCAGATTTGACATTCCATGAAATGCAACATGGACCTCACATACTATTCATTTAACTATGGTCCCATCTCTTCCCTACAACTTCTCAATCCATCACTGTCGATATGCTTCACCTCACCCACACACACATTCTCAGGCTGAAATCTCACGGCTTGAACCCACTGCTAGTTATGCAACCATAACAGCCTCACGAGTTGGACAGATTATATCACACTCACTGAAGCACTTCCCTCTTGGCAAGCTGGCAAAGAACTGGAGCTGAACACAGTGGGGCGACACAATGGCTCAGTGGTTAGCACTGCTGCCTCACAGCACCAGGGACTTGGGTTCGATTCCAGCCCCGGGCGACTGTCTGTGTGGAGTTTGCACATTATCCCAGTGTCTGCGTGGGTTTGCTCCGGTTTCTTCCCACAATCCGAAGGATGTGCAGGCCAGGTGAATTGGCCATGCTAAATTGCCAAGTCAGGGGTAAGTTTAGGGTAGGGGAATGGGTCTGGGTGGGCTACTCTTCAGACGGTTGAAGTGCACTTGTTGGGTTGAAGGGCTTGTTTCCATACTGTAGGGAATCTAATCTTTAAAAAAAAGTGCACCTCCATATCCTGAACCCTATGGTAGAAAACATATTGGCTATTCTTATGACGCCCATTACTGAGGCTGTGGCCGGTGGCAGGATTAAAACTGTTCAGGGTGAAGGGATCCTGGTGGGGAGGGCTGTGAGTCTGGGAACACCACATGGGGGGTCATGAGCACCCGGGGTACACCGCGTGGGGGGCTGTGAATCCCCGCCAGGAACACCACGTGGGGGACCGTGAGCCCCAGAACACCGCATGGGAGGGCCGTGAGCCCCGGGAACTCTGCTTGGGGGGCTGTGAAGCCCCCAGGAACATGATGTGTGGGACCCTGAGCCCCCGGGGAAATCCACATTTAGGGCCGTGAATCCCGGAAACATCATGTGGGGACTGTGAGCCACCGAGAACACCACGTGGGGGGCCAGGAACACCGTGTGGGAGGTGCTGTGAGTCTGGGAACACCACATGGGGGCCGCAGCGGGGATGATCAGACCACGTGTGCTGACCTTGTGCTGAGCTGCTACGTCAAGTCTATTTGAAATTTCCTACCTTACTGTAATGTCAACTCTTTAATGTTGCGCTATTTTCAAATTAGTTTTCAACCTTGTAAATAATGCAATTACTTGTATTCCTCTGCTCTATCCAAGAATTTTACCTCAGTACTTGTACCTAAGATTTCACCATAAGAAGACATACATTGTAAAAGCCTTTCACTATACTCCTACTATGGAGTATATGTGACAATAAGAAGGATATTGATTTGAATAACAATAGGCTACTTCTAAGTCTCTATACAGCTACCAGGTCTAACTGGATTTGAGACAGACATACCCATAAACATGAAGAATCCGAAATATTTAGAGTTGGCAGAGAAACAACGGAGGTGTAAGAATTCTAGTTTCAGAGAGAAACAGCAAATTGGAGAAAGAGCTTTAATAACTCAGCATCATTGATTTCTTTGTTTTATGGAACTACTTGATTACTAAACATTAATATACCATGATTTTGAGCTTTGGAAATGTATACCCATGAAAAGCCAGTGTGCAAAATTTCAAGAAGGAGATTCCGAGAACGACCCTCAGGGGGGTGATTTGACCAAGGGAAACAAGGCGGGATTCCATGTTGAACCATCTCTGGGAAGAAATCATTCTCCGACAGAGAGACTAAAAAAGAGAGAAATAAAAGACACACCTTAAAAATCTAGTAGCCTGCTGTAAAGTAACTCGGCAGTTACAAGTGTACAGTCAAGAGTGTTGTGCTTGAAAAGCACAGCAGGTCAGGACAATTTTCTCTCACTCTCCAAGATTTCTAGAGCTTTTAGGAATTCACTGGTGTCAGAAAACATCAACTAAAGAAGCCATCTCAGTTGCAGCATCTGACTTCAACTACACTTCTATTCTCCCCACCAAAGTGCATAACCCCACACTTTCCCGCATTATATTGCGTCTGTTACTACTTAGCCCACGCTCCTAGCCTACCCCCTTCCTGAACATGACCTGTGCTTCCACATTTGTGTCATCTGTAAACTTTGCAAACATGTTCTTAGTTCCATTGTTCAGATTGATAATGTATAATGTGAATAGTTGTGATCCCAATGCCTACCCCTCCAGAACTCGTCATTGGCTACTATCAGGAAAAAGACCCCTTTATTCCACTCTCTGCTTTTTGCCAGTCAACCAATCCTCTTTCCAATGCAGTATCTTGCCCCTAACACCATGGGCTTTTGTCTTATTTAGCAATGTCCTGTGTGGTGCCTTGTCAAAGGGCCTTTTGGAAATCCAAATAGATCACATTTACTGGCTCTCCTCTGGTCTAACCTGTTTGTTGCCTCTGTAAAGAATTCTAACAGATTTGTCAGGCATGATGAAGCCATGCTAACTCAACCCTATTTTACCATGCACTGCCAAGTACTCACAATCTCATCCTTAATAATGGACCCTAAAATCTTACCAAATGACTAAAGTCAGGTTAACTAGCCTATAGCTTCCTGTCTTCTGCCTGCCTCCCTTCTTAAACAAGGATGTTACATTAGCCATTTTCCAGTTCTCTGGGACCCTCCCTGACTCCAGTGATACCTGAAAGATCACCACCAAATGCCTCTACAATCTTCTCAGTTATCTCCTTTAGAATTCTGGGATGTAGTCCATTTGGTCCAGGTGAATTTTTCACCCTCAGACCTTTCAGCTTCCCCAGCACCTTCTCCTTAGTAAAAACCAAGAGCACTGCGGATGCCAGAAATCAGAAACAAACACAGAAATTAGTGGAAAAGCACAGCAGGTCTGGCAGCATCTATGGAGAGAAATCAGAGGTTAACATTTTGGGTCCAGTGACCCTTCCTCAGAACTCAGGTTTCTCTCCACAGATGCTGCCAGACCTACTGAGCTTTCCAGCAATTTCTGTTTTTGTACCTCTCCATAGTGATGGCTACTATTCTCATTGCTGCTCCTGAATTAACAGGGGTAGATCCTCCCACAGCCAATGTACAGGGGTCCATGGACCACACAGCAGAATAAACAGTTATAAAGACTAGATGTTGGAGCAGACGTAGGCCATTCAGCCCATTGAGTGTGCTCTGCCATTCAGGTTGTGGCTGATCTGATAACCCTCAATTCCAGTTTCCTGTCCTTTTCTCCCAAACCCTTGATTCCCTTACTGATGTATCTGTCTCAGCCTTGAATATACTTAGTGACCCACACCTACAGCCATCTGTAGCAAAGAAATCCACAGGTTCACTACCCTTAAAAAGAAACATTCCCCTCATTTTCTTAAAGGAGTCTTAAAGGAATGACCATTTACTCTGAGATAATGCCTTCTGGTCCAGATCTCTTCCACAAAGGGAAACAACCTTTCCACATCTACCTTGTCAAGTCTTCTCAAAATTCCATAACTTTTAATAAGGTCTCCTCTTATTTTTCTCACCTAAAATCTTCTAAAATGAGCACAGGCCTAACCTACTCAATCTCCCCTCATAAGAACATCCTTCTATACCAAGAATCAATCTATTGAACCTTCTCTGGACTGCTTCCAATGCCAGTATATCCTTCGTAGATATGTGACAAAACTATTCACAATATTTCAGGTATGCTCTAATTAGTGTTTTGTAGAGTTTTGGAAAGACTTCCCTATTTTTATACTCCATTCCCTTTGAAATAAAAGCCAATGTTCCATTGGCATTCCCTATTACCTGCTGAAATTGGATGGTAGCTTTTTTTAAATTCATGCATGAGGACCCCAAAATGCTCCATGCCTCAGCTTTCTGCAGTCATAGAGTCTTAGTGATGTACAGCATGGAAACAGACCCTTCGGTCCAACCACTCCATGCCGACCAAATATCCCAACACAATCTAGTCCCACCTGCCAGCACCTGGCTCATATCCCTCACTTCCTCTGGCAGCTCATTCCATACATGTACCTCCCTCTGTGTGAAAAAAATTGCCCCTTAGGTCTCTTTTACATCTTTCCCCTCTCACCCTAAACCTATGCTCTCTAGTTCTGGACTCCCCCAACCCAGAGAAAAGACTTTGTCTATTTACCCTATCCATGGTCCTCATGATTTTGTAAATCTCTATAAGGTCACCCCTCAGCCTCCGACGCTCCAGGGAAAACAGCCCCAGCCTGTTCAGCCTCTTCCTATAGCTCAAATCCTCTAACCCTGGCAACATCCTTGTAAATCTTTTCTGAACCCTTTCAAGTTTCACAACATCTTTCCGATAGGAAGGAGACCAGTATTGCACACAATATTCCAGTTAGTGGCCTAACCAATGTCCTGTACATCCGCAACATGACCTCTCAACTTCTGTATTCAATACTCTGACCAATAACAGAAAGCATTCCAAACATATCCTATCTACCTGTGACTCCACTTTGAAAGAGCTATGAACCTGCATTCCAAGGTCTCTTTGTTGAGCAACACTCCCTAGGACCTTACCATTAAGTGTATAAGTCCTGCTGAGATTTGCTTTTCCAAAATGCAGCTCCTCGCATTTATCTGAATTAAACTCCATCTGCCACTCCTCAGCCCATTGGCCCATCTGATCAAGATTCCGTTTGTAATCTGAGGTAACCTTCTTCGCTGTCCACTACACCTCCAATTTTGGTGTCATCTGCAAACTTACTAACTATACCTCCTATCCTCACATCCAAATCATTTATATAAATAACAAAAAGAAGTGGACCCTGCACCAATCCTTGTGGCACTCCACTGGTCACAAACCTTCAGTCTGAAAAATAACCCTCCACTACCACCCTCTGTCTTCTACCTCTGAGCCAGTTCTGTATCCAAATGGCTAGTTTCCCTGTATTCCATGAATTCTAACCTTGCTAACCAGTCTCCCAAGTCTTTCTCCATTTAAATCATATTCAACTTCTCTATCGTGCAATCAAAACTGTGTTACCTCACACTTTCCCAAATTCTATTCCATCTGTCAAATTGTTAACCATTTACTTAAGCTATGGTCTTCTGCAGGCTCTTTGTATCTCATCCTTACCACTTGCCCACCTGTTTGTGTGTCATCTGCAAACTTGGCTAGTGTACATTCACTTTTCTCAGTCATTAGTCATTAAGATACATTGTAAACAATTGTAAGCCTTGCAGTCAATATCAACCAGTAACCTTCTTCAGGTAGGATATCCTTAAAGAAACACAAATGTCTCACATATTGTTCCTCACTAAGGTCCAGCTAAGATAATTGTTCACTGAATTCTTTAGTGAACATGGCCTGAGACTCCTTCCATCCCTTCCTCTTCCAGCAATTTGCCCTGCTCTGCACGGCCGGTGTTCATTCTCTAAGTAATGCTGCATTCCAAGAGAAATGTTTACCAGTGCACCCATGTCTGGGAACATGTAGTTAGTGCAAAAACTTCAACACTTCCAAAGGGTCTATCAGTAACTACTTCCTTTTTGCAACTTGAGACAATTATGAAATGCATCAAAAACTGGTATAATCATAACAACAGGTTACAAAAAAACTCAGATGTAGAGAGTAGGAAGAATAGGGAAATTCCTTAATACTTGAAAGGTCCGAGTCTCAGATGAACAAAGAACATAGAAAAATACAGTGCAGTACTGGCCCTTTGGCCCTCGATGTTGCGCCGATCCAAGCCAACCTAACCTACACTAGCCCACTATCCTCCATATGCCTATCCAATGCCCATTTAAATGCCCATAAAGAGGGCGAGCCCACCACTGCTACTGGCAGGGCATTCCATGAACTCACGACTCGCTGAATAGAAGGACAAGAGACCTCAAATTTCAAATACATCAATTACCCAAAATAAGCTTCACAACCTAACAAGCATGAGGTTTTATGTCAAAGACTGAAAATTAGGGGAGTTACGTTAAAGCTATTTCAAAACTTGTTTAAACCACACTTGGATAACTGTAGGATTACAGGTTGCCATTTTCGAAAAAAAGACAGAGGCACTGAAAAGTACAAACTACATTTATAAGGATGGTATCAGAATGGCATTGCTATAAATATCAAAGAGTTGACAGGTGGAGTCAACTTAGAAATGCTGAGGGCTGACAGATTACAGAGAAAATGTCTCTTGATCATCATCTCGTCCCCAAGAAATCCAATCGGGAATTCAAAAGATACATCTTCACCCAAAGACCAATGGGACTGTGGAACTTCCTACAACAGGGAATATTGAAGCAAATTGTATCGATACCTTTAAAGGAGAAACTGAACAAGCATGAGGGAGAAGGAATAGAGGTGAGAAAGGTCAGGAGAAGGCTTGAGGAGAGCATAAATGTCAGGTGTGGATTAAATCGGCTATATTACCCACTTTAGGCCTGTATCCTATTAATTCTAGGATAGGTGATGATCTCTGTACATTTGCCAGTGTAGGATCCTCTCTGTTGTTAAATGCATGTTCATCTGTGTGAAGCTAAGACTTTAGCACTATAGCTGGAGATTGATCTACAAGATGGCAGCACAGGGTTAGTCAATCCATCACTGCATATTGATTGGCACCATGACTGCATGGTGTGCATATTTCTGAAAAACATTCACTGAACCCCATTTACAGTGGCACATGGCATGATTCACCCTATAAATGGGTGTGCACACCTCGAATGGCATTTTAGAACTTAACAGCACTCAATAATTGGTGTTATTGAGACCAAATCATTGCCAGCACATTGAGCATTATTTGTATTACATGACAAGTCAATTAGTTGAATCAATTGAATTGTAGCTTCTCTCTATCTTCACATCATATCAAGAAGTTTCAGTCAGCTTTTTGTCCAACATTGGAAAGGTCAGGATTAGGTTGAAGTAGGTGAGCAGATTTTTAAGGGTCAACACGAGGAGAGTAATTTTAAACTTGGGACAAACTCTGAAGTGGAAGTACTGGATCATCTGACTGCTGTACAGAACTCCCAGTTTTCACTGAAAGAATAAATCCAGAGAACTGTATAATGGATAGCCAATTCAATATTGCTCACCTTATATGATATTCAGTGTTAACATTACCACGAAGTATCTATATGTAGTGTTTTGCTGTGCTCAGTCCATCACAGTATAAGCAGTGTCATCATAGCCACACACTCATAGCATACTCAAAAATCCCTCTGGGATTATAATGTAACCTAACCGAACATTAATGCACTCTGCAAAACACTGAAATATGTCACATGAAATGTCACTGCTCACATCCTTGGCCACAAAAGGTATATATCCAGGCCAAACAATTAAACACCACACAGTGGCAAAGTGGTTAGCACTGTTGCCTCACAGGGACCCGGGTTCAATTCCAGCCTCAGGCAACTGTCTGTCTGGAATTTGCACATTCTCCCCATGTCTGCGTGGGTTTCCTCCGGTTGCTCCGGTTTCCTCCCACAGTCCAAAAAATGTGCAGGTTAGGTGAATTGGCCATGCTAAATTGCCCGTAGTGTGGGATGAAGGGGTAACTGTAGGGGAATGGGTCTGGGTGGGTTGCTCTTCGGAAGGTCAGTGTGGACTTGTTAGGCTGAAGGGCCTGTTTCCACGCTGTAGGTAATCTAATCTAATCTAAAACAAATAAAATACCGCTGAGTTTAAATGCGTGACCTAATGCAAAACTGCAGCATCTTAAAAGGGTGAATGGATCTTTTTTCAATGTAGTTTGATTAAAATAGTGACCGTGATTTAACTGCAAATTCTAGTTTGCGCAGTTCTTGGATTCACCTGCAGTACCAATTTGCAGGGCTCTCTGCAATTTGATTTAACGGTGCGTATCTATTAAGAGTGACGGTAAAATACTGAAAAAAACTGGAACCCTGAAACGAAGAGTCTGACTCTAGATTCCAACCTGAATATCTGAGTAAGTTTGTCTTCCTGTGCATCAACCATGGTCGATACAAGATCTGAAGCCTTAGGTGCACTGAGTGTTAAACCTAATGATAGGCTAGAGGATTGGTTTTTTTTAGGAACCAGCAGTGGATGATCAAAACACTAATAAAGAGAGAGAAAATTGATTATGAAAATAATTTGTTGAGAAATATAAAAAGCAAGCAGCAAGAGATTCTATGGGTATAGACAACACAGTCATTATTGTAAGGTGGGATCTTTGCAAGATGCAAAGGTTAGTGTGAGCAGGGACAGCAGCAGCAACACAGTGAAGGAGAGTAAACCTGGGGTGTACAGTGGCATTAGCAGCTGGATAAATACCTGAGGACCGAGCATTAGTGACAGGGGGACTCCATCGACAGAGGAACAGATAGATGTTTCTGTGGCCGCAAGGGAGACTCCAGGATGGTGTGTTGTGCCCCCTGGTGCCTGGGTCAAGGATGTCTTTGAGCTGGCACAGGATATTCTGAAGCCAAAGATCATGGTCCATATCGATGCTAATGATCCAGGCAGGAAGAGAGATGAGCTAATGCAAAGGAAATTCAGGGAGTTAGGGAGGAAGTTGGAAAGTAGAATCTTTAGGGTTGCAATCTCGTGATCACTTCCTGTGCCAGTAAGTTTAAGAGTAGGAAGAGAGTACAGTTAAATACAAGGCTAAACAGGTGGTGTAACAGAGTCATAGAGTCATAGAGATATACAGCACGGAAACACACCCTTCAGTCCAACCTGTCCATGCTGACCAGATATCCCAACCCAATTTAGTCCCACTTGCCAGTACCCGGCCATATTCCTTCCTTCCTTATCATATACCCATCCAAACACCTCTTAAATGTTGCAATTGTACCAGCCTCCACCACTTCCTCTGGCAGCTCATTCCGTACACGTACCACCCTCTGTGTGAAAGGTTGCCCTGTAAGTCTCTTTTATATCTTTTCTCTCTCACCCTAAACCTATGTACTCTAGTTCTGAACTCCCCAAACCCAGGGAAAAGATTTTGCCTATTTACCCTATCCATGCCCCTCATAATTTTGTAAACCTCTATAAAGTCACCCCTCAGCCTCCAACACTCCAGGGAAAACAGCCCCAGCCTGTTCAGCCTCTCCCCATAGCTCAAATCCTCCAACCCTGCAATATCCTTGTAAATCTTTTCTGAACCCTTTCAAGTTTCACAACATCTTTTCAATAGGAAGGAGACTAGAATTGCACGCAATATTCCAACAGTGGCCTAACCAATGTCCTGTACAGCTGCAACATGACCTCCCAACTCCTGTACTCAATACTCTGACATACCAAATGCCTTCTTCATTATCTTATCTACCTGCGACTCCACGTTCAAGGAGCTATGAACCTGCCCAAGGTCTTTTTGTTCTGCAACACTCCCTAGGACCTTACCATTAAGTGTATAAGTCCTGCTAAGATTTGCTTTCCCAAAATGCAGCACTTCACATTTATCTGAATTAAACTCCATCTGCTACTTCTCAGCCCATTGGCCCATCTGATCCAGATCCTGTTGTAATCTGAGGTAACCCTCTTTGCTGTCCACTATACCTCCAATTTTGGTGTCATCTGCAAACTTACTAACTGTATCTCTTATGCTCGCATCCAAATCATTTATATAAATGACAAAAAGTAGAGGACCCAGCAATGATCCTTGTGGCAGGGAGGGCTTCAGAACATGAATCAAGGGCAAGTGGGACCTGTACAAGAAGGACAGGTTGCACCTAAACTGGCAGGGCACTGCTATCCTGGCAGGGAGGTTTGCTGGTGCCACTTGGGAGGGCTGAAACTAATGAGGCTGTGATTGGGAACAGGAGTAGTAAATCAGCAAGTAAAATAACCGTGAAGGAGTCACAGACTAAGGACAGTAAGACTGAGAGGAAGAACAGATAGGGAGGGGTTACTGAACATCACAGGCCTGGCAGCCTGAGATGTATTGTTTTAATGGGGGAGGGGAAGAATGATAGGCAACACAGATGAATTTTGAGCTGGATTAAAACATATAACCATGATATTTTTGGAGCTATTGCAGATACTTCACTGAAAGAGGGACAAGACTGGCAGATTAATGCTTCAGGATTTAGATGTTTCAGGCACGATAAAGAGGGATGGAAAAGAGGTTGAGAGTTGCGTTACTGGAAAGGGAGAATATCACACTTGTGATGAGGAAGGAAACTTTGGAGAGCTCATCCAGCGAGGCCACACAAGTAGGCCTCAGGAATAGGAAGGGTGCAAGCACTTTGGTGGGATTGTACTACAGGTGGATGATGGAGGAACAGATATGTGGGCAGGTTATGGAAAAGTGTAAAAATAACAGAGTTGTTGTGGTGGGTGATTTGAAATTCCCCAACATCGACTAGGACTCGCTTAGTGCCACATGTTTGGGTGAGAGTGAATTTGTTAGGTGTGTCCTAACAGGACAATTTTTTTTTGAACCAATATGTAAACAGTGCAGCTTGCAAAGAGCCATACTAGATCTGGTTTTGGGGAATGAGGTGCCAGGTGCTCCAAGCTTCAGTGGAGGAGCATTTCAGGTTCAAGTTACTCCTGGGTAAGGGTAAGAGTAGTCCTTGGGTGAAAGGTCTGGGGATTGTAGATTGGGGGCAGTTGTTTGAAGGTAAATCCACATCTGCCATGCGTGTAAGAATCTTTAAAAGGTGAGTTGAGGACCGGCACATTCCTGTGAAAAAGAAGGTTAAGGATGGCAGGATTTGAGAACTTTGGATGATAAGAGAAATGGACAGCTTAGTCACACAGTTTTGGAAGGCTGACGGACCTGTCCTTTACTCTATCGAGGAGTTAATAATGGGGAACAGGAAAATGACAGATAATTTAAACCAATATTTAAATCGGTCTTTGCAGGAGGGATCACTATGAACATGCAAAAAGATAATACATAAGCAAGATACGAATGAAATGAAAGATATGAGGGACAAAATATTTGACAAATTAGATCAGAGAACTCTTCAGCACAGAAATGGGCTCTTTGGCCCATGATATTGTGCTGAGCATGACACCAAATTAAACTGATTCCTTCTGCCTGCCGTTGGTCCATATCCCTCCATTCCTTGCATATTCAAAAGGAGGGGGGGTGGCGTTGCTAATTAGAAATGGTATAACGGCTGCAGAAAGGCAGTTCGAGGGGGATCTGCCTCTGGAGGTAGTATGGGCTGAAGTCAGAAATAGGAAGGGAGCAGTCACCTTGTTGGGTGTTTACTGTAGGCCCCCCAATAGCAGCAGAGATGTGGAGAAACAGATTGGGAAACAGATTTTGGAAAGGCGCAGAAGCCACAGGGTAGTTGTCATGGGCAATTTCAACTTCCCAAATATTGATTGGAAGCTCTTTAGATCAAGTAGATTGGATGGGGCGGTGTTTGTGCAGGGTGTCCAGGAAGCTTTTCTAGCTCAGTATGTAGATTGCCCGACCAGAGGGGAGGCCATATTGGATTTGGTTCTCGGTAACGAACCAGGACAAGTGATGGGCTTGTTAGTGGGTGAGCATTTTGGTGATGGTGACCACAATTCTGTGACTTTCACCTTGGTTATGGAGAGAGATAGGTGCGTGCAACAGGGTAGGTTTTACAATTGGGGAAGGGTAAATATGATGCTGTAAGACAGGATCTGAGGAGCATAACTTGGAAGCATAGGCTGTCAGGGAAGGATGTTGTGGAAAGGTGGAACTTTTTCAAGGAACAGATACGACATGTTCTTGATATGTATGTACCTGTCAGGCAGGAAAGAGATGGTCGTGTGAGGGAACCTTGGTTGATGAGGGAGGTTGAATGTCTAGTAAATAGGAAGAAGGAGGCTTATATAAGGTTGAGGAAACAAGACTCAGACAGAGCATTGGAGGAATACAGGATAGCCAGAAGGGAGCTGAAGAAAGGGATTAGGAGAGCTAAGAGAGGGCATGAAAAATCTTTGGCGGATAGGATCAAGGATAACTGCAAGGCATTTTATGCATATGTGAGAAACATGAGAATGATGAGAACGAGGGTAGGTCCAATCAAGGACAGTAGTGGGAGACTGTGTATTGAGTCAGAAGAGATAGGAGAGGTCTTGAATGAGTACTTTTCTTCAGTATTTACAAACGAGAGAGACCGTATTGTTGAAGAGGAGAGTGTGAAACGGACTGGTAAGCTAGAAGAGATACTTGTTAGGAAGGAAGATGTGTTGGGCATTTTGAACAACTTGAGGATAGACAAGTCCCCCGGGCCTGACGGGATATATCCTAGGATTATGTGGGAAGCAAGAGAGGAAATTGCAGAACCGTTGGCAATGATCTTTTCGTCTTCACTGTCAACCGGGGTGGTACCAGAGGACTGGAGAGTGGCAAATGTTGTGCCCCTGTTCAAAAAAGGGAATAGGGGTAACCCCGGGAATTACAGGCCAGTTAGTCTTACTTCGGTGGTAGGCAAAGTAATGGAAAGGGTACTGAGGGATAGGATTTATGAGTATCTGGAAAGACACTGCTTAATTAGGGACAGCCAGCATGGATTTGTGAGGGGTAGGTCTTGCCTTACAAGTCTGATTGAATTCTTTGAGGAGGTGACCAAGCATGTGGATGAGGGTAGAGCAGTGGATGTAGTGTACATGGATTTTAGTAAGGCATTTTATAAGATTCCCCATGGTAGGCTTATGCGGAAAGTCAGGAGGCATGGGATAGAGGGAAATTTGGCCAGCTGGATAGAAAACTGGCTAACCTGTCGAAGTCAGAGAGTGGTGGTAGATGGTAAATATTCAGCCTGGAGCCCAGTTACAAGTGGAGTTCCGCAGGGATCAGTTCTGGGTCCTCTGCTGTTTGTAATTTTTATTAATGACTTGGAAGAGGGAGTCGAAGGGTGGGTCAGTAAATTTGCAGATGATACGAAGATTAGTGGAGTTGTGGATAGTGAGGAGGGCTGTTGTCGGCTGCAAAGGTATGATGCAGAGCTGGGCTGAGGAGTGGCAGATGGAGTTCAACCCTGTCAAGTGTGAGGTTGTCCATTTTGGAAGGACAAATAAGAATGCGGAATACAGGGTTAACAGTAGGCTTCTTAGTAAGGTGGAGGAGCAGAGGGATCTTGGGATCTATGTTCATAGATCTTTGCAAGTTGCCACTCAGGTGGATAGAGCTTGTAAGAAGGCCTATGGTGTATTAGCGTTCATTAGCAGAGGGATTGAATTCAAGAGTCGTGAAATGATGTTGCAGCTGTACAGGACTTTGGTAAGGCCACATTTGGAGTACTGTGTGCAGTTCTGGTCGCCTCACTTTAGGAAAGATGTGGAGGCTTTGGAGGGGGTGCAGAGAAGATTTACCAGGATGTTGCCTGGAATGGAGAATAGGTCATACGAGGATAGGTTGAGAGTGCTAGGCCTTTTCTCATTGGAACGGTGAAGGATGAGGGGTGACTTGATAGAGGTTTATAAGATGATCAGAGGAATAGATAGAGTAGACAGTCAGAAAGTTTTTCCCCGGGTACAATAGAGTGTTACAAGGGGACATAAATTTAAGGTGAAGGGTGGAAGGTATAGGGGGGATGTCATGGGTAGGTTCTTTACCCAGAGAGTGGTGGGGGCATGGAATGCGCTGCCTGTGGGAGTGGCAGAGTCAGAATCATTGGTGACCTTTAAGCGGCAATTGGGTACGTACATGGATGGGTGCTTAAGCTAGGACAAATGTTCGGCACAACATCGTGGGACGAAGGGCCTGTTCTGTGCTGTATTGTTCTATGTTCCATGTTCTATGTTCTATGTTCTATGTTCTATGTTCTATGTTCTATGTTCTATGTTCTATGTTCTATGTTCTATGTTTATCTAAAGGTCGCTTAAAAGACCCTATTGTATCTGCCTCCACCACCATCCCTGGCAGCACGTTCCAGATGCCTATCCACTCCCTGTGTAAGCAACCTGCCCCTCACATCTCCTCTGAACTCCCCCACCCCCCCCACCCCCGTCTTAAATGCATGCATGCCCTCTACGATTAGAGATTTCAACTCTGAGAAAAAGATTCTGACTATCAACCCTTTCTATGCACCTCATAATTTTATAGACAACCAAGTTTCCCCTCAGTGTCCACCACTCCAGAGAAAAGAACCCGAGTTTTTCTAGCCTCTCCTTATAGCTCATATCCTCTAATCCAGGCAGCATCCTGGTAAATCTGTTCTGTACCCTCTCTCAAGCATCTACATTCTTCCAGAATTGATTGCAATACTCTAAGTGCAGCCTAATCAAAGTCTTGTGAAGCTGCAACATAACGTCCTAATTCTAGTACTCAATGCTCCGACCAATAAAGGTAAGCATGCCATATACCTTCTTTGCCATCCTATCTACTTGCGTGGCCACTTTCAAGGAGCTATGGACTTGAATCCAAGATCCCTCATGCTGTTCAGGGTCCTGCCATTAACTGTACACTTTCCTTAAAATTGGATCTCCCAAAGTGCAGCACCTCACATTTCTCTGGATTAAACTCATCTGCCATTTCTCCATCTGTATCTGCAACTGAATTAAATATCCTACTGCACCCTTTGACAACCTTCTACACTATCCACAATTTGACTAATCTTTGTATCGTCTGCAAACTTACTATCTCACCCATCTACATTTTTATCCAAGTCATTTATATATTTATCACAAACAGCAGAGGTCCCAGGACAGATCCCTGTGGAACACAACTAGTCAAAGACCTCCAGCCTGAAAACCACCCTTCCACACTACCCTCTGCCCTCTATGGGCAAGCCAATTCTGATCTAATCACCGTGGATCCCATGCATCTCTCGGATAATCCTAACCATGAGGAACCTTGTTGAAAGCCTTACTAAACTCTACGTAAGCAACAAATGAATGGAGTAAGGAGCTGATGGCCTGGGTCTGAGGGTTTCAAAGGAGGTGGCTGCAAAGACTGTGGTGACATTGTTCAAAATATTTCAGCACTCTGAATTCCAGAGGGGTTCCAGCAAATTGAAAAAACAATACCTCTGATCAAGAAGGGAGATTCACTTGGCTGATTGCAGAGGAGAAGGGGTTGACTCATCAAGAATGGCTGAACAGGCTATGTCGCTATTCATTAGAGTTTAGAAGAATGAGGGGTAGCTTATTGACACATACAAGATTCTGAAGGGGCTTGACAAGGTAGATGCTGCAAAGATGTTTCCACTCGTGGGAGAATCTCAATCTAGGGAACACAGTCACTTATAATGTAAGTTTTTTTTCCCCCAGAGTTTAGTGAATGTCTAGAATTCTCTATCCCAGAGAGTTGTGGAGGTGAGATCACTGAAAGTGTTTAGGGAGGAGGAGGATAGATAGATGTTTGAAATATCGGGGAGGTAAGAGCCACGAGGAGCTGACACAAAAGAGGGATCGGGCAGGTAAGCCACTACCTTGCTGGATGGTGGGCTAGGCCTGAGGAACCGAATGGCCTATCACTGCTCCTATTCCTTATAGAGTCATAGTGATGTACAGCACGGAAACAGACCCTTCGGTCCAACCAGTCCATGCTGACCAGATATCCCAACCCAATTTAGTCCCACTTGCCAGCACCTGGCCCATATCCCTCCAAATCCTTGCTATTCATATACCCATCCAGATGCCTTTTAAATTTTGCAACTGTACCAGCCTCCACCACTTCCTCTGGCAGCTCATTCCGTACACGTACCACCCTCTGCATGAAAAAGTTGCCCCTTAGGTCTCTTTTATATCTTTCCCCTCTCACCCTAAACCTATCCCCTCTAATTCTGGACTCCCCAACCCCAGGGAAAGACTTTGACTATTTATCCTATCCATACCCCTCATGATTTTATAAAACTCTCTAAGGTCATCCCTTAGCCTCCGACGCTCCAGAGAAAACAGCCCCAGCCTGTTCAACTTCTCCCTATAGCTGTGCAAATAAAGCAGAAAACAGCTCTTGAAGACATTGTGTGATTCAGGTTTCGAGGATTTATTGGCATTGCAGATTTTACATGGTCCAAAGCATTGATTTTAAATGGGGACCCTGTGTGGTATCCAACAGAAGGAGCAGATTGATGAAAATGTCCTGAAGATATCCTCCCAATGGAGCTTAAAGGTCCATTACAAAATACCTGAAGTTCCTGGAAGAAAGTTACTTAAAAATACTTTAATTCTCCAGGAAGGCAGTGACAGAGATACATCACATCTTGTGAAAAGTGTCAATACTGCATAATGGCCAACATTGGATTATACAAGTCTGTGCTTATTTGCCTGGCAACTGCCTCAATGTTTTTCAAAGGCATTAAAGGTACTCTCCCTTGCAACAAACGTGCACTTCCCCCTGTAAATAGTTGTTAAGAAGCCCAGCAGCAATGCCTGATTTCCTTCCTAATCAAGTAAATACAATCCCAGAAATTAGGACAGGCCACATACCAAAGCAGTAATTCCTGTCAGCAGTTATCATTCTCACCTTACCCACCTCTTCACAGGAACCAGCACAGAGCCTATCCTATAAATTGGCTTAAAAGGTCAGACAGTTCACAATCCCATTCACTCTTATATAGCATTTCACATTTACTTTATGTATTTGTTGGACCCAATTCATTGAATTTGTCCTACTTGCACCATTATTGGCTTATCGTGGCAACTATTGCTAATGGAGCTGGCCAAAAGTGAAGCAACACAAACTGTTTTCTTAAAACAGTGGGGACTCTGCTAAATTAATAATTAGTTGGAAAAGGAGGATTTTCATGACAGTGGCACAACATATGGGGAGTGGGATGAGGAAGTACTAAGTTCAGCACATCTGCAAAACAATCAGAATGACTGTAATATTACTGTGAGTCAAATGAAGCAACTGCCCCACCCTCTTATGTCAACATTACCTTTACACAGCCTCAGAATATGTATGAACTTCACTGTTGAACATGCTGGTGTTATGATGCACTTCTGAGAGTAAATGTCCAAATCTGACCTCTACTGTGGTAATAAATGGGACACGGCTGCAATTCTTCTTTTCTCCTTAGATAAAGTTGTGCCAATAGCTGTTTTTCACCTTATTAACTGATAGATTTTGACAGCCGCACTGACAGGGGTGTAGTCTGAGAAAAAGAATTTATGCTGTAATCACCACATTCATTCAACACAATATGTTACTGAGTCACTGAACTGCAAATCCTATGCTATCTTAACCATTGTATCTCTTTTCTTTACCTTATGAGTAAAACCCATTTTGTTTGCCAAGTTAGGTTCAACAAGGTTCCCATACCACAGATGCTGCCAAACCTGCTGAGTTTTCCCAGCAATTCCAGTGTTGTCCACAACAAAAACAGACGTTACTGGAAAAGCTCAGCAGGTCTGGCAGCATCTGAGATGAGAAATCACAGTTACCGTTTCGGGTCCAGTGATCCTTCCATCAGTTCTGCCCTGTTTGTAACCTATTGTCCAGATCTATAGACTGCATCGCATTAAATGGCCTATATTGAAGAAAAGACTACCAGAACCAGTCCCTTCCAGTAACGGCCTCTGGACACCTCTGTTTGTGGATCACTTTTTTTTAATGCACCTGTGGGACACAGGCATCGTTGGCTGGGCGAGTTTTAATTGTCCATCTCTAATTGGCTTTGAGAAGGTGGTAGTGACGTGCCTTCTTGAACCACTGCAGTCTATGTGCTGTAGGTAGGCCCACAATATCCTCACAGAGGACATCTGTAATAGTCCAGATTTCTGAGGCAGGTCCCAACTGAAGAATGCCAGAGGAGCCTCTAATTATTATGGGGAAGTTTTTAATATATCCTGGATGAGATCAAACACACCCAATTCCAGTAAATAGTATATCAGTTATTGGTTTTATATTGTTATAGGTAGGATAGAAAAGTTAAAGGGAAAGCTCAGTTCCTTTCCCTTCTGGGTATAATCAGTTTGGTTCAGTTTTGAATAGATAGTGAAGTCAATTTTTAAAGTTACCAGCATTTGTCAGTTTCAACGGTTTAAACAAGGGAGATCATTTATT
This sequence comes from Chiloscyllium punctatum, assembly GCF_047496795.1. Classification (NCBI taxonomy): domain Eukaryota; kingdom Metazoa; phylum Chordata; class Chondrichthyes; order Orectolobiformes; family Hemiscylliidae; genus Chiloscyllium; species Chiloscyllium punctatum. The sequence goes on along the minus strand of NC_092764.1, from coordinate 53,381,739 downwards.
CACAGACTCACCTGGAGAGATCTAACATTACGCAAGTCATACATAATACACTCAAAAAAGACAAAACCAAAGGCGGCAGTACACCGATACAAATATTATACCAAAAGAATAGGTAACAGTTCATTGTTCTTTGACAGTCCATTGAGGAGGAAGCTCTTTTCCGTTCTTTTCTACAATTGATTATAGGTCAATTTCAATAACTGGGGCTGGATGAACTACAAAGTTCCTTCACAGGTTCAATAGGTCATGTGGACAGGCACTCAAAGCTGCTGCATCAGGAGGTCTAATTTAATAACAGGTAAACTTAGAGCTTCAACAGCTCTTTAAAAGACATTTATTAGTCTCACTTCTTGAAAGACAATAATGGCACAAACCTTCTCTGCAGCTTTGCAGTTTTTATGCTGCAACCCCAGGTCTCTTCCACATTTTGGGATTAAGGATTTTAAGTCAAACAACCAATCTTGGTCACATGGTCAACCGTCACTGACATTCAATTTCAGTAAATGGTGGTATTTCAGGCTTCACTTGCAGACAACGGTTTTGCCAGCTTGCCTTCATTACATTGTAAAACCTGAAACAAGTGATTTAGGAGTCCAAGGTCACTGTTTCGGGGTAAGTTTCAACAACAGTACTGTGAATTCCACCAGACAGTGGAATATGTAGTGGCTATATAGGCATGTTCATTCAAGAGAGACCTGCACCCTGCCCCCCAACCACCAACCACCTATGGACAAAGAATGAGAGAAGACCATTTGGCCCTATGAGTACGTTCACCGTTCAATAAGGCAATGGCTGCTCTGATTTTAACCTCAACTCTACATTTTAAAGTGTATTCACTGTCATGGGAGTGTTGCTGAACAAAGAGAGCTTGGAGTGCAGGTTCATAGCTCCTTGAAAGTGGAGTCACAGGTAGATAGGAAAGTGAAGAAGGTGTTTGGTATGCTTTCCTTTATTGGTCAGAGTGTTGGGTGCGGGAGTTGGAGGGTCATGTTGCGGCTATACAGGACATTGGTTGGGCCACTGTTGGCGTGTTGCATGCAATTCTGGTCTCCTTCCTAACGGAGGGATGTTGTGGGGCTTGGGGGGGGTTTCAAAGGGGATTTGCAGGGATGTTTCCAGGGTTGGAGGATTTGAACTGTGGGAGGAGGTTGGGTGGGCTGGGGCTGTTTTTCTCTGGAGCGTTGGAGGCTGAGGGGTAACCTTGTGGAGGTTTGTAGAATAATGGGCGGCACAGATGGGATAAATAGACATTTTTCCTGGGGTGGGGGAGTCCAGAACGAGAGACCATAGGTTTAGAGTGAGAGGGGAAAGATATAGAAGAGACCTGAGGGGCACCTTTTTCACTCAGAGGGTGGTGCATGTATGGAATGAGCTGCCAGAGGAAGTGGTGGAGGCTGGTACAATTGCAACATTTAAAAGTCATCTGGATGGTTATATGAATAGGAAGGATTTGGAGGGATATGGGCCCAATGCTGGCAGGTGAGACTAGACTGAATTGGGATATCTGGTCGGCATGGATGAGTGGACCAAAGGGTTTATTTCCATGCATATCCTGGATAATCTTCTATACCTTTGGTAATCAAGGATCGATATACCTTAAACATATTTCAAGATTCTGCATCACTGCCTTTTGAGGAATTCCAAAGACTCTCAACCCTCACAGACAAATTATTTTTCCTCATCTCTATCTTAAATGGGTGTTCCCTTTTTTTAAAAAACAATGACCTCTAGATACAGACTCTCCAACATGAGGAAACATTGGTTCTCACATCCACCAAGTCGAGTTCCCTCAGGATCTTATATTTTCCAATTAAGTCTATCTGACTGCATCCAGAGGATACAGGCCTAGCCTGGCTAGCATTTCCTCACAAAGCCATCCACTCATTCCAAGTGTCAGTCTGGCAAACCTTCCCTGAACAGCTTCCAGCACATTAATATCCTTCTGTATGTACAGTGACCAGTAGTGTACACAATACTCCAGATGGCGCCTCACCAATGCCTGATTCAACTCAGACCTTTCTGGAAGGTTGGTAGTCTGATTGAAGTTGCAAAGTTCACTCAGCCGTTTTAGCAGCCACTTTAATGGTACATCAGTGTTCATTTTAAATAAAAAATACTATTTTAAAATTTGTAATATCTTCATCCCAGTTATGGGCATGACAATCTTTTTAATTGTAGTTTTCATACCTTCCTTTATAAACTGCCAATAATATGCAAGGACTCACAGGCATTATACAGACCTGGCATCTGATGTTCAACTCAGACCTGCTATTGCCTAAACCTGACAGTGATTCATCTCCTGTCATCATGTGGCAATTTTACTGAAAGTGATCCTAGTTGACAGTACCTGACAAGTCAGATCCCAGAATGAAATTCTGCCTGATTCATAAATTTCTTTCATTGGTGGTCAGCCACATAAAGGCGATAGAGTTTCTTCAACAAAACAACAAACATTTATTACACAAAAGATGAAAACACAAATAAAAACACGTTATCTACACTTAGAACATAGTTAAGGTAGAAAACTATCTTAAACCACACAGCAAAACCAAGTTTCTACCTATTACCCAAAATCATCACTTTATTCCCAAATCAAATCCACAAAAGCTACATCGATGTCATTGATCTCATTCTTTCCTGGGAACTATGAAGTCTTCTGACAAGGTACTCACAAAACTGACAGATTAAACTCCCTCGTGTTTTAATGACCTGCAGACTTCTAAATAAATGCTACTGATATTTGATCCTGACATCACTCAAGTTTCCTCTGAACCGCCCAAAAATATTTAATCTCTTGGCTTTCGAAGCTAAAGTTAACCCTTGATTTTCCTGAACCAAAAACAAGCTAACAGTCCTCACCGTTTACACTCCATGTCATAAACCTGCACTGTACAAATAATCTTCCATTAACACTCCAAAGGCTTCCATCTGTTTGACACATAATTGATTAGATCACTGCACCAGTAAGACTGTCTGACCTAATTGTATTTAAAGATTCAGAAAAGTGACCAACCCCATTTTCCACTATTTTAAATCAAAACTCTAATTATGTAAAGCACACTCCTTTCACCATACCTCTCTGAAAGATGGATGAAAATGTACCCTTAAAGAGCATTTTCATTTTACATCACAAAAATTCTTCTTAACACCATTTCGGTGTTATTATAACAGTACTTAAACATTGGTATTAAATATACAATAATTTTCATGGCAACCATACTTGACATAAATCCATTTGGTACAGGGTTCCATTTTCTTCACATGTGGTCTTGATAAAGCACAGGGATATTATTAAAAGGAAGAGGGTACAGAAAAGAAAGATTTACCAAGATGTTACCATGAATGGAGGGTTTGAGTTATAGGGAAAGGCTGGTAAGGCTGGAACTTTTTTCACTGAAGGGTAGAAGGTTGAGAAGCAATTTTATAGAAATTTATAAAATAACGAGAGGTATAGATAGAGTTAATGGTAGTCGTCTTTTCCCTAGGATGGTGGATTTCAAGATTGGGGGTACACATTTAAGGTGAGAGGAGAGAGCTTTAAAAAAAGACGAAGCAATTTCTTTACAAAGTGGGTGGTTCACGTGCAGAAAGAACTTCCTGAGAAAGTGGGGGATGCAGGTACAATTACAGCATCTAAAAGACATTTGGATAGGTACATGAATAGGAAAGGTTTGGAGGGCTATGGGCCAGGAGCAGGCAGGTGGGGCTAGTTTGGCTTGGGAAACTTGGTCAGCGTGGAGGAGTTGGGCCGTTCGGTGTGCTTCCAGCTTCCATGACTCTATCTTCTATAACGTTGTCTTTTCCAGGCATGTAGAATCATAGAATCCCTACAATCTGGAAACAGGCCATTCGGCCCATCAAGTCCATGCTGGATACAGAACTGGCTCAAAGGTAGAAGACAGAGGGTGGTGGTGGAGGATTGTTTTTCAGACTGAAGGCCTGTGACCAATGGAGTGCTACAAGGATCAGTGCTGGGTCCTCTACTTTTTGTTATTTACATAAATGATTTATGCGAGCATAAGAGGTACAGTTAGTAATTTTGCAGATGACACTAAAATTGGAGGTGTAGTGGACAGCGAAGAGGGTTACCTCAGATTACTACAGGATCTGGACCAGATGGGCCAATGGGCTGAGAAGTGGCAGACAGAGTTTAATTCAGATAAATGTGAGGTGCTGCATTTTGGGAAAGCAAATCTTAGCAGGGCTTATATACTTAATGGTAAGATCCTAGGGAGTATTGCTGAACAAGAGACCTTGGAGTGCAGGTTCATAGCTCCTTGAAAGTGGAGTCGCAGGTAGATACAATAGTGAAGAAGGCGTATGGTATGCTTTCCTTTATTCGTCAGAGTATGGAGTACAGGAGTTGGGAGGTCATGTTGCAGCTGTCCAGGACATTGGTTAGGCCACTGTTGGAATGTTGCATGCAATTCTGGTCTCCTTCCTATCGGAAAGATGTTGTGAAACTTGAAAGGGTTCAGAAAAGATTTACAAGGATGTTGCCAGGGTTGGAGGATTTGGGCTATAGAGAGAGGCTGAACAGGCTGGGTCTGTTTTCCCTGGAGCATCAGAGGCTGAGGGGTGACCTTATAGCAGTCTATAAAATCATGAGGGGCATGGATAAGGTAAATAGGCAAAGTCTTTTCCCTGGGATCGGAGAGTCCAGAACTAGAGGGCATAAGTTTAGGGTGAGAGGGGAAAGATATAAAAGAGACCTAAGGGGCAACTTTTTCATGCAGAGGGTGGTACACGTATGGAATGAGCTGCCAGAGGAAGTGGTGGAGGCTGGTACAATTGCAATATTTAAGAGGCATTTGGTTGGGTATATGAATAAGAAGGGTTTGGAGGGATATGGGCTGAGTGCTGGCAAGTGGGACTAGATTGGGTTGGGATAACTGGTCGGCATGGACGGGTTGGACCGAAGGATCTGTTTCCATGCTGTACATCTCTATGACTCTATGACTCTATGATCCTTTGAAGATGATCCCACCCACTACCCTATCCTTGTAACCATGCATTTCTCATGGCTAACCCACCTAGCCTGCATACCCCTGGACACTATAGGCACTTTAGCATGGCCAATTCACCTTAACCTGCATATTTTCAGACTGTGGGAGGAAACCGGAGCACTTGAGAAAACCCACACAGACACTCAGATGTGTGATTGGAGGATTAGACTTCACTGAAATAGTTGCACGTTCCCGTCCCACAGTTTCTCTAAAAGGCATTAAAGGATTATGGTCTGAAGAATTAACAATGTTGGTAATGCATAATTTAAACATAGAAGAGCCAACATAAGACCCAATGTCTCTTCCTCCACTGTTGAATATTTCCATTGGCATGGATTCAGGTCTAACTGACAAGGCATTTGATCCCTATTTCATCTTGTTTTAGTAAAAACAACACCCACATTGATGTTGCTAGCATTAACTGCCAATTTGAATGGCTTCTCATTATTTAGTATGGCTGAAACAAGTTCTGTTGTTGGCACAGTTTTTAGGCTTATGTCCATTCAAATTTTCAGCCTTCTCTAAAAAACATAGTCAATCAAGCAACTATGCTGCTAAAAATCAGTACAAAGTTCTGTAAAGATGCACCCATGTCAACACATTGCAACAGTTTGGGTTTCATCCTCGGAATGGGAAAATCTAAAACAACCCTTACATTTATCTCTCTAGGTGCTACTTAGACTTGACCCACAGTGTGGTCCAAATAAGTCACTTACGCTACAGCATTGGAACTTTAGCCAGATTTATAAATAAATTGACTCCTAGTAGCTGATCAAACAGTTTAGTCAAGAGGTTTAAATGTAATTTCCACGCTTCACTGAACACAACCAAGTCTGTGTTATAACCATTCAGATCAATAGTGTCTCAATTACTTGATTAATTAATGGTTAGAAAATGGTGCATTTTCCATTCCAATAGATGTGACCTTGCTTTGATAAAGTCCATCTGGGGTTACAAAAGATGATGTTCCTCTGGGTCTGTCTGTCTATTGAACCTGCCAATATCCAGTAAACAAATTAATTTTGGTGACAAATTGAATGTGTTCAATTCTTTCAATACAGTTCCCCAGTCTTGAAATAGGACCAGAGTTCGATGCTGTTACCATATTGAGTTTGAAATAATTAACACAGGACCTTTGCAACTTATCAGTTTCAGCACCAACATGCCACGTGAGCTTTAGCTAATACAACACAATTAGACTCATGGAGTTATAGAAATGTACAGTATGGAAGCAGACCCTTCAGACCAATTTGTCCATGCTGACCAGATATCCTAAATTAATCTAGTCCATTTTGCCCATATCCCTCTAATCCCTTCCTATTCATATATCACTTCAATAAATGTTGTAATTGTACCAGCCTCCACCACTTCCTCTTGCAGCTCATTCCATACACCCACCACCCTCTGTGTGAAAAAGTTGCCCCTTAAATCCCTTTTATATCTTTCACCTCTCACCATAAACCAATGCCCTCTAGTTCTGGATTCCCCCTAACCTGATGAAAAGTCCTTGTCTATTCACCCTATCCATGCCCCTCATGATTTTATAAACCTCTATAAGGTCATTGCTCAGCCTCCCATGCTCCAGGGAAAGTAGCCCCAGCCTACTCAGCCTCTCCCCAAAGATCAAATCCTCCAAACATCCATGTAAATCCTCTCAGAACTCTTTCAAGTTTCATAACATCCTTCCTACAGCAGGGAGACCAGAATTGTCACATCAACTGTCGCATTAAATATCACATTAACCATCTCTGACATATTGCTCATGACATACACGTTAAAATGTTGTAAGACCAGTATCAAACTCAATTGTTCTTTTTCGAACATGGAGTATTGCCTTTGGTGGATGTTGATCTTCTTTGAAAAGTAACCAACTGGGGAGTTCAATCCCATCCTCATCTTCCTGTGGGAGTACAGCTCCAATTCCAATGTCACTAGCATCGATGGCAACTTTAAAAAGTTTTGAAAAGTTTGGTGTAGCTAAAACTGTTTTGGTGGTTAATGTTGATTTCAAATGGTCAAATGCCTCCTGGCATGGTTCTGTCCATGGAAACTTTGTGTTCTTCTTCAGCAAATCAGTTAATGGTGCCACTACACTGCTGAAGTTCGGAATAAGCTTCTGATAGAATCCATTGAGTCCTAAGAATTGAAGCACCTCTTTCTTTAAGATTGGTCGTGAAAATTCCTCGATGGCTGTCTTTGCATTCCGTGGGGTCAACTTTCCATGACCAATATTATGTCCCAAGAATGTCACCTCTGCTTTCACAAGTTCCTTTTTAAGTTTATCAACAGTTTTGCTTCGCGTAGTCGTTCAAAGAGCTCTGCCAACTGTATCATGTGATCTTTCCAGGATTTACTAAAGATCACTACATCGTCCAAATAGACTACACAGTTTCTTAACCCAGCCACAACCGATATAGCCCATTTGGGCTTACAAAGGCAGATATGTCTTTCACCAACTCTGATAAAGGTAGCTGCCAGTAACCCCGCATTAAGTCATACTTGGAGATGTAATTGGCTCGTCCAACGTTCTCGATACAGTCATCTAATCTAAGAATTGGATAGGAGTCAGATTTTGTAATGGCTTGACCTTCCAATAGTCCATGCAGAATCGAATCCCATCTGGTTTGGGAACTAAGGTGATCGGCGAGTATCATCCTGAATCCCAGTTGATGTCAGCCCAGATAATATGTTGAAGGTGTTAGCTGCACCAATTGTTAAAGTTAACTTGAGAATGTAACTTTTAAAGAAGTTTTGTGATTTACACATGAAAGAAGTGAAACTAACATGGTCATTCTAACAGATGAGAGACTTAACAAATAATCGCGGTATTTTTCAATGTATAATTTCAGTTCCATCACACTGTAAACCTTTGCTTTAAAAACTGTCTTACAACTGTATACCCCACAATCACCTGATGAAGAAGCAGCGCTCTGAAAGCTAGTGCTTCCAATTAAACCTGTTGGACTATAACCTAGTGTTGTGTGATTTTTAACTTTGTATATCCCAAGGTGACCTCCTACAGGTAGTTCATATGCCACCCGTAACACCTCCTGTCTGTATGCCACCGGCAATACAATCTGGTGCACTTCGGCCCACTTCTCTTCTGCACTCACCTGCCGTGGTCTCCATTTCCACCTTAGGATTCTATCTTCCAGATAATAGCCCTCTGGAATATTCGCTGCCTTGTTTTCAGAGTACGCATCCACATATATATCTTTTATCATCTTTTCTTGCTGTTGCAAGTCTCTTAGCCTTTCAGGACTAAACACTTCTGTCTGAGCCTCTGCCTGTTCAGGTTTTTCTTGCACCATTACGGCAAACAGAGTATCCACTAACTGAACCTCAGCTTCTTCATCTTTCTCTTTACTTTTCATTTTGTGCGGTGACTTTTGATTGTGGGATCTGGTTACCACACAGTCTGGGAAAATACCAGGATATTTCTGTTTTAACTCCTCAGTTTCTTGGTCTTCCTTGGGCTTCTCCACAACAAGGGGTGTCACTCCCACCTTGAATCCTGCCAAAGCATTCCCAAGAACAAACTGAATTCCTGGAACTGACACTCTGTCATTGTTTTTACCTAGTTGATTTTAACTCTACTGCAAATCCTCTTGCAAGGATGCCTGCCTTGAAGAAGTTTTCCTCCTCTCTCTACAAGAATCTCAGGGAGTCCCTCTCCCACTGCAATTCCCAGGTCATTTCCTCTGCCCTGAAGCACTTCAACCATGTCCTGAAAACACTTTCTCCCCACCCCCACCCTCCTCTCATTTATCTTTCCATCCTTCAGGCACTCTGCCTGTATTCCTGATGAAGGGCTTTTGCCCAAAACGTCGATTTTACTGCTCTCGGATGCTGCCTGAACTGCTGTGCTTTTCCAGCACCACTCTAATCCAGATTCTGTCAATCAATCCCTCTGTAGCTTCCCCAGTCTTGAGTTGACACTTCAACCTGTTCTTACCTGTTTATGTCCATCTATCCCACAAATTACCACGTTCTCAGGTAACAAATCAGAAAACGTGCACATTCGCTCATCCCTTACTATCAGCGACTGGTTAGATGCTATATCTCTCATAATTATAACTTCTTGTTCTTTTCCCCCTGTTCTTTCAGAGTAAACTTTACCCACAGAGGCAAATTCTTTGCAGAGGTCAGGTACTAACTCCATACCCAGCCCCTGCCTAGACTGTGCACTCTCCTGCAGCTCCTCGGCTCTTCGTGGGGTCTCCTTTACAACCTTCATTAATGCCATTGGCTTAGCTTCCTTTACCACATCATTTCTCACAGTGCCCTTCTTTAACGACCAGCACTATGACTTTATATGCCCAACTTTACCACAGTGGAAACACCTGAGGCCTTTCATCTCCTTTCCACCCTCTTGGGCTCTCTACTCTCGGATCTCCCTTTCTCCCAATTTCTATTGTTCACAGGATGAAATTCTGGCCGGAAGCTCATCTTATGCACCAAAATGTACTCAACTGCTAATCCTCCTGCCCTTCTCACTTACTCCATGTGAATTCTTATCATCTCTGGAAGTAAGTTCTTAAACTCCTCCAGCAGAATGATTTCTCTTAGAGACTCAAATGTCCTATCTATTTTCAAAGCATGCACCCATCAATCTAAATGACTATGTTTAATTCTTTCGAACTCAACACAAGTCTGACCAGGTTCCTTCTTTGTATTTCTGAACTGCTGTCTATACACTTCTGGTACCAACTCACAAGCATTTAAAATAGCCTGTTAACCTCTTCTTAATCTCTTGACACCTCATCTGACAGTGCAGTAAATACCTCATCAGCTCTGCCTCCCAGTTTAGTCTGAACCAGCATTACCCACAAATCTTCGGACCACTCCATCTGCCTAGTCAATTTTTCAAATGAAATAAAGAAGGCTTCAACATCTTTCTCATTAAAATGTGGCAGATTTTTGACATTTTTATATGTATCACTACAATCTCTTTTAATTGCCATCCTGTTAACTTGACTTTGCTGACTAAGTTGCAACTTCTCAAGTTCAAATTCACTCTCTTTTTGTCTCTCCCTTTCTTCTCTCTCTCTTTGCTCAGCCAAGAACTTTCTCTCCCTCTCTTTTTTCCTTTCTCTCCCTCTTTCTCCCTCACTCTCTTCCCCTTCTCTCTCTCCCTTTCCTCTTTCTCTTTGCTTATCTTTGAACTCCATTTTCCTCAATTGTAATTTAATTTTTTTCTACCTCTACTGCAGTTGTCTGTTTCTCTGGTACACTTAAGTGTTTTGAGTAAATCCCTTACAATTTCAACTTTACGTTTATCCTTGGTTAAACCCAAATCTAACTTATTTGCTAATTCTAAAAGTATGGCCTTTCTCTTTCCTTCTAAACTTTCTTGGCAAATTTGAGAAACATCTTCAAATCACAGAAACACTTTAACAATTTTAAGAGCTATTTCTAACACTTTTAACATAAGTCAACCACAAGTCACTGAAGTGAAACAAATTGTCTCACCTAAGTTTTATTTAAAGATCTAGGACACTAACCTGCAAGTGTTTAAATCTGCTGGGAATTTTTATACCCCAAAATCTATTCAAATCTATCTAAACCAGTTCAAACTCTGGATGAGCCCCCAAATTGTTACAACATGTGGTAAGTTCTCCTGCTTAGTTTAAAACCAGCCACACAGAAAAGATTTATCCCATGCAGTAACCTGTGAAAATTCGATAGGCCAAAAACTAGTTAAAGTAAAAATTAACAACTTTATTTATTAAAGTATAACAGAGAATAATTAACTAACAACTATTTACAATTCCTCCCTCTAACCAATCTTTTATCTTCCCTTCTATAATACTAGTCTGATAAAACTCTCAATAAAGATTTACAGAAAAATCCAAATTTTAAAACCAGCCAGTGGTCGAATCTTCTCTTTATCTTCATCGGTAGATTGGCTCTCCAGTCAGTGTTGAGGTTTTTCTCTGTGCAAATTCCTTCTCTGCATAGGTACCTCTCAGAGAGTTCTGACTAGCAGTCTACATCTGTTCGTTGGGTGGCAGTTCTCCGCCCAACTGTTCAATTTTCCCTGTCTTATACCCCAAAGCATCTGATTGTGCCATTGGCTTTTAAGATTGTCAATATACTCAATTTAAACTTGATTGGAATTTGGTATTTTTCAGGGTATAATTTAAACTGATTGGCCTAATTTGAAACTGTTTTGTCATTTCCAGGCAACCAGCTACCCAAGTAGCTGGAGCACATATTACATTGTATCTTATTGAGAACACTTGGTGCTGTCACTGCTGGCTTTTACTCTCTTAAAAGGCATATTCCACCCATGTCTTCATAACAACAGGGATGTGATGTTTGCAATTCTCCAATCCTTCCTGTTCCCAAACCCAAGATATTTGCGACTTCCACTTTCACTTCCTTCAATATTCTGAAAAGTATCTAATCTGGTTTCTTATCGCCCTAAAGTATCAACATCCAGTACCTCCTCCTTATCGAATCTAGTGACTTTTCTGTTCTGTTCTGTCACCATGGACTTGTCAGCAGCTTTCCCACAGACAAAGATAGATGCAAAGTTTTCACTTACATCCAATGATGCCTTTTGTCTCTAAATGTAAGTTCCTTTTAGGTTCTGAATGTATGATGTTCCTTTTTCTACCCTTTCACTATTGGTTTAATTATAAAAACTTTTGGTATTTCCTTCTATGCTAGCTGCTTTTTTTTTTCCCACTTTCTGCTTCTTGTATTGGTATTTCACCTCCACGTTGAACTCATGAGGAACATCCCTAATGGCAAACAATAACACCAGAACTTTCTTCTCACCCAATCATTAGGATATTCTTGACCAACAGCTGTAATCAGGGCCTTGAAAATTTGATACCACCTACAGTCTTGAGTACATTGGAAAGATTATAAGTGTAAGATGTAAATTATATAATTGTCAAACTAACCAACATTTATTTGAATATTCGAGATAAAAGATTTAAATTTTGACCTTATGGTATTATGTTGGATAATCCAAATCTTGTAAAATGTTCAGCAATCTTTTCTGCTACAATTTTTGCTATAATTTATCCTAAAGGCATTGATCCAGGAAGTCTTGTGGAAACACCCATAATTTTAAACAATTCTGGTTTTAGGTAGGGGTTCTACACTATCCATTGAGATTCTGCTAAATGGTGCTTTGAAAAGGGAGTTTTCGAATTAAAGGTACTGAAGATTGGGCGTTTCCCCACTACCTGACACGTCTGACAAAATTTGACTTTCTTCCTATAGTCCTCAATGTTCAAGGAGGAATATTCATGACTATTCAGGGTAATTTCTTTCTTCTTGGTACATTCTAAGGAAACATGTTCTCATTGCACTATTGCTACAATTTTAATACTTACTTCCTTTTCTGACGCCCCTTTTTCTGAGATGTTTCTACTACTGCAATCTTTCTCCTATTTAAATTCTAGCAATCAGTTTAGTTTGCCCAATCTAATGACAGTGAAAGTATATTCTTTACACAATTCTTGGCTCTACCTTCCTTTATTACTTTGGTGTCCTTTTGTTGTTCCCTAATACTAGTACCTCTCTCTGCACGTTTTCTATTCCTCTAATTTCCCATATGACATCTCCCCACCTGAAATGATTTCTGAGAGATACCACAGGATTCTCACTGAACTGCTGCTTTCCGGACCTTTGAAATACTCAATGCTCATCGAAGTGTTTAGGTTTGGAGGAATGCTCTGTCTGAATTCTTCCATGATCATAATTTCCTTAATGTCTTCAAAGCGTTTTTTTAGCTTCAGTGATCAAACCCACTGATCTAATAGAATTTCTTTTCCTCATACAAATGTCAGATTAGGTTTTTTCCTTGTAGTTTTGAATTTTATTTGATAAACTTCAGACCCAAGTTCACATATAGTGATTATTGTTTTTTTTTAATAATTCACACATATTTCTTCTGACAATCTTGGCATACACAGTCACAGCTGTACCTGTCACAATACTTTGTAATGTTAAGGTCCAAACACCTTTTGATCACTTTGTCTGCCCACCTACCTTTCAAAATGAGTGATAGTATCTTTTGACCCCCAACCTCAGTAACACTGGGGGCTAAGTCCAGATTTTTATTTCAATCAAATCCCTCATTGGAATCAGTATTATCCAATGAGCTGCTACCACTTGTTTTGCTCTTTCCTCTAAGCTTTTCTCCAGCCAATTCCTGTTGTTGAATTTCTTGATTTATGTTGAGTTTAAGCTTTTATAAATTCTGAGTACTTTTGCAATTCAAGCTTTATTTCCACACCTCTTTTCCCTTTATTTTTTTTGTTTCTCATTCTGCTTTTTTTCCTCCAATTCATGCTTTCTTCTCTTTCTCTCTCCATAGCAAGTTTTCCTTTGACTTTTAACCATGTCTTACATGGTTCTCGCAGTGACATCACAGTTTCTGTTTTATCTTCTTCTAACTCCAAAATATTTAATACTCATTTTCAGAATTTCCACCTTATGAGATTACACTTCTATTTCTATCTTCAATTGATCTGCTAACACTCTCACTTAGCCTTATTTAATAGTTTCCAAAACTTCATTGTTACATCTTCTACTCCTAGAAATCTTTTAGCAACATCCACCACTATCTTGATAATCAAATATGTGCAACAAATTTTACCACAACACTTTTGCGTAATGTTCAACACCTCGTAATGTTCAACACCTTTAACATCTGTAGTTCAAATCCTCTAACTCTGGCAACATCCTTGTAAATCTTTTCTGAACCCTTTCAAGTTTCACAACATCTTTCTGATAGGAAGGAGAACAGACTTGCATGCAATATTCAAACAGTAGCCTAACCAATGTCCTGTACAGCTGCAACATGACCTCCCAATGCCTGTACTCAATACTCTGACCAATAAAGGAAAGCATACCAAATGCCTTCTTCACTATCCTATCTACCCACAACTCCACTTTCATGTAGCTATGAACCTCCACTCCAAGGTCTCTTTGTTCATCAACACTCCCTAGGATCTTACTATTAAGTGTACAAGTCCTGCTAAGATTTGCTTTCCCAAAATGCAACACCTCACATTTATCTAAATTAAACTCCATCTGCCACTTCTCAGCCCAATAGCCCATCTGACCAAGATCCCATTGTAATCTGAGGTAACCTTCTTTGCCGTCCACTACATCTCCAATTTTGGTGTCATCAGCAAACTTACTAACTATACTCTAATGCTCACATCCAAATCATTTAGAGAAATGATGAAATGTAGTGGACTCAGCACCGATCCTTGTGGCACTCCACTGGTCTCCAGTCTGAAAAATAACCCTCCACCACCACCCTCTGTCTTCTACCTTTGAGCCAGTTCTGTATCCAAATGGCTAGTTCTCCCTGTATTCCATGAGATCTAACCTTGCTAATCAGTCTCCCATGGGGAATCTTGTCAAACGCCTTACTGAAATCCATATAGATCACATCTACTGCTCTGCCCTCATCAATCTTCTTTGTTACTTCTTCAAAAAACTCAATCAAGTTTGTGAGACATGATTTCCCACGCACAAGGCCATGTTGACTATCCTTAATCAGTCCTTGCCTTTCCAAATACATGTACATCCTGTCCCTTAGGATTCCCTCCAACAACCTGCCCACCACCGATGTCAGGCTCACTGGTCTATAGTTCCCTGGCTTGTCTTTACCATCCTTCTTAAACAGTCGCACCATGTTAGCCAACCTCCAGTCTTCTGGCACCTCACCTGTGACCATCGATGATACAAATATCTCAGCAAGAGGCCCAGCAATCACTTCCCTAGCTTCCCATAGAGTTCTAGGTTACACCTGATCAGGTCCTGGACATTTATCCACTTTTATGCAATTCAAGATATTCAGCACTTCCTCCTCTGTAATAGGGACATTTGTCAAGATGCCACCATCTATTTCCCTACATTCTATATCTTCCATATCCTTTTCCACAGTAAATACTGATGCAAAATACTCATTTAGTATCTCCCCCATCTCCTGTTGCTCCACACAAAGACCATCTTGCTGATCTTTGAGGTGCCCTATTGTGTCCCTAGTTATCCTTTTGTCCTTAATGTATTTTTAAAAACCCTTTGGATTCTCCTTAACTCTATTTGCCAAAGCTATCTCATCTCTCCTTTTTGCCCTCCTGATTTCTCTCTTAAGTATACTCCTACTACCTTTATACTCTTCTAAGGATTCACTCAAGCTATTTTGTCTATTCAAAGTTTGGGAGAAGATTTGTAGCTCGGGTGCTCGTTGTTGTGGTTCTGTTCGCCGAGCTGGGAATTTGTCTTGCAAAAGTTTCGTCCCCTGTCTAGGCGACATCCTCAGTGCTTGGGAGCCTCCTGTGAAGCGCTTCTGTGCTGTTTCCTCTGGCATTTATGGCACTATAAATGCCAGAGGAAACAGCACAGAAGCGCTTCACAGGAGGCTCCCAAGCACTGAGGATGTCACCTAGACAGGGGACGAAACGTTTGCAAGACAAATTCCCAACTTGGCGAACAGAACCACAACTATTCTGTCTATACCTGACATATGTTTCCTTCTTTTTCTTAACCAAACCCTCAATTTCTTTCATCATCCAGCATTGCCATCCCTACCAGCCTTTTCTTTCACCCTGACAGGAATATACTTTCTCTGGATTCTTGTTATCTCATTTCTGAAGTCTTCCCATTTTCCAGCCGTCCCTTTTCCTGCGAATATCTGCCTCCAATCAACTTTTGAAAGTTCTTGGCTAATACCGTCGAAACTGGCCTTTCTCCAATTTAGAACTTCAACTTTTAGATCTGATCTATCCTTTTCCATCACTATTTTAAAACTAATAGAATTGTGGTCACTGGCCCCAAAGTGCTCCCCCACTGACACCTCACCTGCCTTATTTCCCAAAAGTAGGTCAAGTTTTGCACCTTCTCGAGTAGGTACAGCCACATACTGAATCAGAAAATGTTCTTGTAAACACTTAACAAATTCCTCTTCATGTAAACCCTTAACACTATGGCAGTCCCAGTCTGTGTTTGGAAAGTTAAAATCCCCTACATAACCACCCTATTATTCTTACAGATAACTGAGATCTCCTTGCAAATTTGTTTCTCAATTTCCCTCTGTCTATTAGGGGGTCTATAACACAATCCAAATAAGGTGATCATCCCTTTCTTATTTCTCAATAAGTTCCCTGGATGTATTTCCAAGAATATCCTCCCTCAGCACAGCTGTAATGCTATCCCTTATCAAAAACACCATTCCCCCTTCTCTCTTGCCTCCCTTTCTGTCCTTCTTGAAGCATTTGTATCCTAGAACATTAAGCTGCCAGTCCTGTCCATCCCTGAGCCATGTTTCTGTAATTGCTATGATATCCCAGTCCCATGTTCCTAATCACGTCCTGAGTTCATCTGCCTTCCCTGTTAGGTGTCTTGCATTGAAATAAATGCAGTTTGATTTATCAGCCCTACCTTGTTCTCTACCTTGTCCCTGCCTGCCCTGACTGTTTTACTCACCTTTGTTCTCAACTGTACCAGTCTCAGATTGATCTCTTTCCCCACTCTCTCCCTGGGTCCCACCCCCCACCTTACTGTTTAAATCCTCTCGAGCAGCTCTAACAAATCTCCCCACCTGTATATTAGTCCCCTTCCAATTTAGGAGCAATCCATCCTTCTTGTACAGGTCACGTCTACCCCAAAAACAACTTCCAATGATCCAAAAATGTGAATGCTTCTCCCATACACCAGCTCCTCAGCCATGCATTCATCTGCTCTATCCTCCTATTCCTGCCCTCACTAGCTCGTAGCACTGGGAGTAATCCAGATATTACTACCCTCGAGAACCTCCTTTTTAAATTTCTGCCTAACTCTCTGTAATCTCCTTTCAAAATCTCAACCTTTTCCCTTCCTATGTCGTTGGTTCCAATGTGGACAATGACCTCCTGCTGGTCCCTCTCCCCCGTGAGAATATTCTGCGCCCTCTCTGAGACATCATTGATCTTGGCACCAGGGAAGCAACACGCCATTCTGATTTTTCACTGCTGGCCAAATTGACTCAGATCCTAACAAGAATCCCCACTTGTTAAAATTCCGGTGGATGGATAAATTACTGGATAAATCGTATCCCAACCCTAAAATCTAGCCTAATAGATCATTGCGTTTTTTATTTTATTTGATGTCTTGGTCATTCACTGAAACAGTCACACGAGGCTGCAGAGTTCCTTCAACGATAGAAGAGAAGCTTATTACATAAGATGTAGACAAAAAAAAAGTTGTTTCACTGTAGAAAACAAAATAGAACAAAATTGTAATAGAGCTATGTTTCCCCCACCACTCCACCATTATACAGTCATTCAAACCAGAGAATTTATCCCCCTGCATCTAATCTTTAAGTTGAACAAAACTGATTCTCCACAGTTTCTTCTTGCAGATTCTGAAGGCTTCTTCACAAATATGAGAGTTTAGACTTTCTCAGCTTTTTAATAACCCACAGATTTTTAACCAAACACTGGGGAAGTAACACAAGCTAAGCTTTTCTACTGAGGCAACTATGCTTACCCTGAATGTTTCATACTTCCTTCTTGGAGGGGAACTCTATTCGCTGCTGATCTAAGTTAAGTCTCCTTCAAACTGTCCAAACATTTTAATCCCTGGACTTTTTAAGCTAAAATCAATACTTGATCATCTTGAACCAAAATATTGGTCCTCAATGTTGGTACTCTTTGTTATAAATAAGCACATTACAGACAATCTGCCATTAACACCCCAGGGAGGCTCATTTTGACTCATATTGGATCAGATCACTGCTCTGGAAAGACTGACCTGGTTATTTTTTCAAATCCTTCAGAAAAATAATCAACCACGCAAAGCACTGTTTTAAAATCTCAAAATGAGGGTGTGTGAGTGTGAGTGTGAGTGTGGAGTGTAATATATATAGATCAGAGACCTTTCATCATAATATGTTCCCCGAATGGCAGAAGGTAATAACAGTACATTCTTGACAGAACGTGAAAGCTACTAGCCCTGCAGATGCAACAGTTGCAACTGTTTACAAAATGCACTTCAATTACAAATAATTTTTTTTAATTTCCAGTCCCTTTAACTCCTTTTTTTCAATTGTCTAAAATATGTTTTTCCACTCTTTGTTTTACACAGTCAAATTGTAGTTCCGGTTAAGAAAGACATGAGTTTACCATGGTTGAGGAAGGCTTTTTCTCCCAGTATCAAGTTTGTCTCGATCAGCACATTAAAAATTGCTCATTTTCAACAGCCTAGTGGTAGGTGACTAGTTTCTTACATAATACCTGAGATCAGCACTGACGTATCTCACAGGTATCCCCCACTGAACTTTTCCAAAATATCAGTGCTTCCTTCTATCTCCTCCAGGAATATCTAACCAAGGAGTCCTAACTTTATACTTAAATTGTTAATTTGGATGAAGATTTGAAAAGAGGTGACTTTTAATTTGTTTTTTCACTTTTGTATCACTGACTTTCTTTCAACTTTTGCACCTGATTCATTGTGTACTCTCAATATTACTGCTCAAAGCAACAGGAACACCAACCAAGATACAGCTCTTATCCACACTTATTTCTTCATGGCGCCATTACTATCTGTCCTTGTGCACTCTAGATATTGCAATCCAGATACAATACTCCAAATATGGTACAGGAGCTTGGCTCAAAACAGCTCCCACGTTCAATCTCTTGCATTCAAAGTGCTGGCCAGATTTCCTACACAAGCTCTCACATGCTTCCATTGTAATAAAATCCACCTCCTATGTGTCACCCAATCCATCGGCCTGCCTATTCCCCTTTTCCGAACAGTTCAGAGTAGTTCCATGTCTAATGCCTTCTGCAAATTTTCTAACTGTGACCCATACACCCAAGTCTAACATATTACATATATAAATGAAATACTGTGACTCCAGTACTGACCTCTGGGAAACACAACCATATTCCCTCCTGGAGGGTCCAAAGTAACAGTATTTACCGCTCATCCGTTTGCTGTCACTTAGTGATTTTGTAATCAGACAGCCAACATCCCTTTTACTGTTTTCAACTTTGCTGACAAGACTATTATGTAGCACTTCGAGGAGCATTTTCAGTCCATATGGTGACCTCACAGCACCAGGGTTCCAGGTTTGATTCTGGCCTTGGGCAACTGTCTGTGTGGCGTTTGCACATTCTCCCCGTGTCTATGCGGGTTTCCTCTGGGTGCTCTGGTTTCCTCCCACAGTCCAAAGATGTGCATGTCAGGTGAATTGGACATGCTAAATTGCCCATAGAGTTAGGTGCTTTAATCAGAGTGGGGTGGGTTACTCTTCAGAGAGTTGGTGTGGACTGGTTGGGCCAAAGGGCCTGTTTCCACACTGTAGGGAGTCTAACCTCATCCATATGTGCTGTTATCCTAGGCAACCCTCTCCATTACCTCATCAAAAAAAAACTCAGTCAAGTTAGTTCAATCTAATTTACATTTAACAAACCCATGCTAAGTTTCCCTAATTAACCCAAACTAGCCCAAGTGGCAATTAATGTTAACGCAGATTCTCTGAGTTTTCTCACCACTAACGATATGCTGGCTGGAACTGTGCTGTTGAGGTCAGAAAATGGGAATGGTGGCAATATTCATGGTACACCTGTTGCTCAGTCAGCAGCGACTTAGACGTGACTGACACAGTGAATCAGTGGGCATCTTGTGGGGAAAACCAAACAAAAATCAAAGAAACAGGAGCATTTGACACCCGATTGTCAGGCATTCATTGATTACTTCCATGTGAATTTGAAAACACCAGATCTTGTAACTAAGTAAACTCAAGTCCAGTTAGCACATGGATGGGAGATTGGCTGGGATTACAAGGTGCATTAGGATGTAAGGATTTTATGGTGTCCTGGGTCAGGATTGTTCAGGTTCTAGTACCGACGGCCCTAGACGTGAGTTTAATATATCTGGACAGGTGGATTAAAACTATCTACAACAGTCCCACGCTGAGTGTGATTACATTAAAATTTGTAAAAGAATACTTGCAACCACAACCGACTTCGAAAATGGAAATTGTGTGAAGATTGCCGAATGTTATCATTACCAGTTAACAAACAAGTTTGCAGCAACAACTGAGACCTGAAGGCCAATGTTTGCTATTGTTTGTTTCTCTTCAGTTTGTTCCAGGCATACATAACTTCACCTTGGAAGTAGTTCATGATATTTACATAATTGTGACCAGAATCATCACCGCCTTCTTGAATAAACCAAGTACGTAGCTTTAGGCCATTTTATTTGAGGCCATTTTGTAATCTTTGCTGCTAACCAATGCCATAAGCCTTAAGAGTTCACAGAAGTATTGAAAGTGGCCAAAGTGTTTAAAGGATTGTCAGTGTACTGATGCCATTTGGAACATCCTCTGATTACTCAATAGGAAATCAGCAGTGGACCTCCAGCATTCAGCAACTAACCTGTACTTGATGATTCCTCAATTTCAGGAGACTGGTAGCTACTGGCTCTGAACACAATCAGTTCACTCTCAGCACAAAGTCAGAGTAAGAAAGACGCACAGCACAGAAACAGACCCTTCCGTCCAACTCGTCATGCCAACCAGCTATCCCAAACTAATCTAGTCCCATTTGCCAGCACTTGGCCCATATCCCTCTAGACTCTTCTTATTCATATACCCATCCAAATGCCTTGTGAATGGTGTAATTGTACCAGCCTCCACCATTTCCCCAGGCAGCTCATTCCATACACGTACCACCCTCTGCATGAACAAGTTACCCCTTAGGTCTCTTTTATATCTTTCCCCTCTCGTCCTAAACTCATGCCCTCTAATTCTGGACTCCCCGACCCCAGGGAAAAGACTTTGCCTATTTAGCCTATCCATGTCCCTCATAATTTTGTAAACCTCTATGAGGTCACCCCTCAGGCGCTGACACTCCAGGGAAAACAGCCCCAGCTAATTCAACCTCTTCCTATAGCTCAAATCTTCCAACCTTGACAACATCCTTGTAAATCAGATTGCAATTATCCAACATTCCCTCCGTCCAATTTTTCTTTTGTTTCATTCCTTTGAATAATTCTTTTCACACTGTGCATCCATTTCCACATATTAGTTCATCAATTGCCTCCACATGAAACATTTTGACTCACTGTTGAGTTATCCTACCACCTTATTTCCTTCTGTGTCTGAACAGCAACTGAAGCCTTGCTTATGACTCCATATTTCAAGAATAAGAGGAAGTAAAGCCCAGATTTGGCAGAGGCAGAATATAACTGGGAACAGTGGCAATCAAAGAATCCTCCTAGTATGGAAAGAAGCTATTCAGCCCATCGATTCCACATCAAATGTCTGAAGAGCATCCTACCCAGACCCACCCTATCCCTGTAACTCTGTATTTACCATGGCAAATCCACCTAACGTGTGCATTCCCTGGTTCAATTCCCACCTCAGGCAACTGTCTGTGTGGAGTTTGCACATTCTGCCCGTGTCTGTGTGGGTTTCCTCTGGGTGTCCTGTTTCCTCCCACAGTCCAAAAATGTACAGGTTAGGTGAATTGGCCATGCTAAATTGCCCATAGTGTTGGGTGAAGGGATAAATGTAGGGGAATGGGTCTGGGTGGGTTGCTCTTCGGAGGGTCGGTGTGGACTTGTTGGGCCGAAGGGCCTGTTTCCACACTGCAAGTAATCTAATCTAATCTAATCCCTGGGTTTTATGGGCAATTTAGCATGGCTAATCCACCTAACCTGCACATCCCTGAACACTATGGGCAATTTAGCATGGCTAATCCACCTAACCTGCACATCCCTGAACACTATGGGCAATTTAGCATGGCCAATCTACCTAACCTGCACATCTTTGGACTGTGGTAGGAAAGCGGAGCAGCCAGAGGAATCCCACACAGAAACGGGGAGAATGTGCAAACTCCACACAGACTGCCCATTATATCCCACCTCTGATTCCAAAACCCATTAAAGGAATCAGAGTGGTCATTCTTGTATTTATCACCTTTGAATTCGCCTCGGCTTAGAGACTAATAGCACAGAGAAAAACCACTTGGTTCTTGGTGCCTGCACCAACTCTAAGTGAGTCTAGTACCACTTCATCTGCCGTTTCCCCACACCATTTCATTTTTTTATATGAAATATTTATCCATACTCCTTTTAAAATTTTACCATTACAGATTTTGCTTCTGCCATTCTTTCTGTCAATCCTTGTATGAGATAACATTTCTCAACCTCCCTCATGCTTTGAGTAATGAACTTTAAATCTTTTAGTTACTGACTCATCAACAGAAGGAAATTGTGTTCCTAGACTTATCTCGATTCAGATATTTTCCTGACAGAAAGTTTTTATATTATGCTTTAAGGTGTAATCCAAAGGTTCGGTTTTAAAACGATTTGACACAGTACAGTGCACCAAGGTAAGTTGCCAGGTAAGCCTGTTAAAGTCAATGTCCCCAGTGACCTAACAATAGGTTCCACAACAGCTTCAGGGACAACAAGGTTGTGAAGCCTATTATTAGTTCACAAGCAGAGTCACCCAATCTAAAGCATTGCAATTACCTGCTCTCGAAAGCTCTGAATCATTGTTTGAAAATTACATGGTGTACATTTGCTGTTGGCAGATTTTCATTTACCCCACAGCCAATGTTTATCCCAGGATTAGTAAGAAGGGTGTTTGGTAATTTAAAGGGAATTAATATGCATGGCGGATTTTTTATTTTCAGACTACAAGAAGTACTATAAATGAAAGACTAACGTTGTCTGGGTTATTGCGTCCTTACAGCAAGCGCATTGGTGAAGTTAAAATGAGGTACTGACTAACATACAGCGACTATATGGTACTGCATTCTGGAAATGAGTTTATATTTAATGGAGAGACTGATCCGAAACCAATTCCCTCCCCCCACTCTCGCAGCTCCTGAATATTGACAATGAACACTGACACCCGGCTAATTCTCAGCGATGCAGCAGCCAGCAGTCTTTGTTATGCAAATATTAATAAGGAGTAAAATGGCAGATGCAACATCTAGTCCAGGGAGGTTTGTCTCCACTGGTTTCATGATCCACCTGCATCTTTCCTCTATTTGAATATTTCTTAGACTGAGGTTCCATTAAAAAATTATTCATATCTCAGAAAATATATTATTACCATAGAGGGAATGCAACAAAGGTTCAACCAGATGGGAGGATTGTCTCATGAAGAGAGATTGGATAATTGGGCCTGTATTCCCCAGAGTTTCAAAGAATGAGAGGTGATCACATTGAAACTTACAAAAACATCTGAAGAGATAGATAGCGTAGATGCAAGTAAGATGTTTGGCCAGATTGGAGAGTCAATAACCAGAAGGCACACTTTAAAAATAAGAGGGATGCCATTAAACGACCAAGAGGAGCAGATTTTTTTTGTGGTTGTGAATTGTTTGGAATTTGCCATCAGAGAGGGCTGTGGAGACTCAGTCTGTGAGTATATTTAAGCTAGAGCTTGATAGATTTCTGATTACCAATGGTGTACAGAGTTATGGGCCTAGTGTAATCAGGCTCTGAAGTGTTCGATCAGCCATGATCATATTGAATGTGGGGCAGGCTTGACAGGCTGAATGGCCTAGTCCTATTACTGGATTCCTAAGTTCCTACTGTTATTGACACCACTAAATTTCAGTTACCATGTCCAGCTCAACATGAAAGGAACAAATGCTGAAAATACCACATATCTAACAATAATACAATTAATACAGCAACTCTAGTCCTTTCAGGCATCAGATATTTCTTTTTTTTTTGTCCCTTTGATTTACTGCACACTTAAAACTTATTGTTTTTGTCTTAATGTCTCCTAAATGGTTGTGAAAGCTGAGATATGGAAAGAAAGCAAGTTGTTCACTTTGGTACCATCACACATCAGCTCAGTCCTGTCTTCATCCAGATCCAGGTATGCACCTTTTCGAAAGATGGTCATTAGATACCGATCAAGGGTCAGAATGTTGTTTGATCTGCAACTTTCCCCCAAGGACACTGATGCTGTTTGCGATACCCACATTGTTACTCCAACAGACGTCAGATAACTTAGCTCAAACCTGAGAGATAAACAAGCTTTCCTTATGACTTGTTCAACTGAGTGTCACACTACCTGGTACGATTAACCAATGGCCTGTTAGAGGGTTAGGTATCATAAGTGAACCTAATGATTGTTACTGAAAATTCAGCTTCTCAGTTTTCTTTGCAAAAGTTTTTTAAAAACACTTACAAAACTAAACTAAATTCTCATAACATTGAATTCACCACCTCCTTTATTAATTGTACAGATAACATTGCAGCTGAATAAGTTTGCAGTTACAGATATAGGCATGTTTGCAAGTCAGATTGACTTTAGAAAACCTTCTCTTGATCATGTGCCCTATGATAAACAAAAACTTCACAGCACTTGCATAAACTGCCAGTGGCTCATATTTCAAGCTATTTTAATTGTAAGTGAAAAACACTATTAATACAAAGGAACACAAAATGCTACCAAGCAGTGCATCTGAATGAAAATTGCTAAGCAAACACAGAGCTTGAAATACAGTCCTTTTGTTTTCTGGGTCTTTTAATAAATAAAAATTAAATAAGCGATCAACAGTTGAACACTGAGTTCTTTCACAATCTCAGTCACATCTAAGTTGCCAAAAATTACTAAACCTGCACATGTGCAGCTTTCTTATTCAGAAAAGGCTAACAATCTGTGGCTGAGAATAAGGTGACCTTCAGTCAAGGACAGAACAAGAAACTGACGGTCATTGAATCTGTATAATACTGAAGAAGGCCATTCAGCCTCCTGTGTCAGTGTTGGCCTCTTCAAAAGGGCTATTTAATTTGATACACATTCCACACCTTTCCCCACAATCCAGAAAAAAAACTGTTCTTTTCAAGTTTATAACCATTTCCCTTTGAAAGTTTTTATTCAATCTGCTTCCACCACCCTTTCAATTACTGCATTCTAGATAATAACAGTCAGAAGATATCAGGTTGAGCTTGAAGCAGTGAGGAAGTGTGCTATACTGAGGTTTGGTAATGCTCATGAAATTTGATAAGAGCTGTTTTTGAAGGATTAGCGTGTAGTCTCAGTCAGAGTGTAACAGGGTGAGATGTTCTTTGTGCAATCTATAATTTACCCATCTATTTGGTGTAGTGAATTACAGCCTTGTCCTGCAAAGCCCCCTGAGGCTATTGCCTTGATTATTTAGCTATTTGACTCAGCATTTACTCTGTTCATCACCCAGGCAGGGTGTGCTGTGGCCTGTGGGAAGATGCTCTGCAATGGCAAATAGGACAATCTACCTTTAATGCTAAAAAGAACTTTCAAAACAACACCTGAAAATTGGGTTTTTTTTCTTTAATAACTACTTTCCACTTTCTGCCCAGCAAAATTCAAATCACCCCTTTTAAGTAACTCCAGTTGTCTCTTGAAGGTATTGTCCTTGCTGAATGAACTCCCACATACTGGGAGCTTGCTGCAAATACGTACGTTCTGAGGGCATGGTGCACCAATGCCAATTTGCCATTTCCTTCGATAATTTGCAACACTGATCAACATCAAAGAGAATCCCATGCCAATATTAAAGATGCAACAAGAGCAAAATTTCTGCTTGATTTCTTGTAGCAGTGATTTAAGAAGTGGGCGCTATTTTAACTACTAATTACAAATATACGAGCGCTTATCATGCTTGGTGGCTCACATCTGGTAATACACTCAAATAACTCAAACTGCCCTGCCTTTGCTGCCTTCAGTCAGATCCACATTACACCAACCAGGTGACTAAGGCCTTTCTGCCAAAGTAAAACAGACTGTCTTGTTGCCTCAGTGTATGTAAACAGTGTCCCTGCCCGAATAAGAAATGCCTTTGACTTGTGCATCTGTAGAGAATGCCAAATTCCAATGTTTTGTTTTTCTTGACATGCAAAGATTGTACAGAACTGATTCAGTACCTGCGATCATTCATTCATTTTTTGATGAATACAGTATATTTTTGCAATAAAAAAATTTGTGTGTAGACTAGTGCCTGGGTCTCCCATGACTGAGCTAGTGACAACCCAGAGTTATAATCATTTTGAACACAATAAATTGGAATGCAGGGTACTGAAAGTTCTGATTGGTATCAGAGTGCAAATAACATTAAACAAGTAAATATTATGTGGCGCTGTATGAACAGTTCCTTTGCACCAACCTTCAGAATCTGAAAGTGGGTCTGGGAAGGAATTATTACAAGTTACCATACCTGCCTCTGGCACTTTGTAATAATTCAAAACCTAAAGAGGTTGATATACCTTTTGTCTATTCTAAGGAATTAGTGGCGATTCATTTCAAGAAACAGTCATGTGTTCAAGTTTCTCATTTCTTATTGGTCCTCCCTGGCCTGAGCTTATGGATTGGAAACTAGAATGTCACATGCAAAGCAGTAGGAGACCTGGCTAGGGAAACTGCACATACCTGGGGCTGACACCTGTTTCAGAGACTTACCTTCCTTCATATCAGACGCAATATTTCAGCAAGTCCACTTCCTCTCTGACATCAAGGGAAATAATGCCTTCTCTCTGGAGCTCAGATTCCTTCTTATAAGTTTTTTTTAAAGTTCTCTATTTTCAGTTTTACATTAGTATTGTTATACACATGCATCAGAAATGCATGAACAGAAATGGCTTTTGGAGAGTGAGTTTATAGATAATATGTTAAAGTAAAAATAACGTAAAACCAAGTGAATACATTTCATTTGAATTAATAGTCTAAGTACAAAGGAATATTAATGTATAAAAAGTTAAAACTTGCATACTGGATGTTACAATACATTCTAATGGGAAGTGCCTCTTCTGTTATTACATCGACAGCCATTGTTCTTCTGATGCTTGTAAACCATCTATTGAAAAATGCATAGACTGGGGAGTTATAAAACTGACCTCAGATAGATCTGCAAGTTTGGAAGAAAAATAGATCCTCTGTGTAATACTTCTTAGTGTTACATCTCTGTTGATCATTTAACTTCCAGCATGTCATGCCTTTCAGATGACATCATTAATAAATTACCTGGATAACAGCTGGTGCTCAACTAAATGACCGCTGGGCAATTTCAAGAGATTCAGAAGTATGAATTATTAAAATAAAGCTTGAGACCATGAAAAAGTATATAAGTATTAGACTCCATTACATAAAGACTGAGCTCAGCTTCTGAAGTAGGAAAACTCCGTATTAGCAACATCGGTGCTAGTATCCATGATGTTTGAGAGGGACCTGAGCACCTTCTTGTTGTGACACTGATCTATATGGTGCAGGTAAGCCTACACAATCCAGCTCCAGTCTCTACAAATGGATTTAGCTTTTGTGGTTGAATTACAAAAAATGGCTTCATCTAGGGAAGGAAATAAGAATCATCCCCGAGTTCATGGCTCAGATATTTTCAAATCAATCTGTTTAGAGATGTTAGTACACATCTCTTGGTGCAAGTGGGACTTGAACCCAAGTCTCAACTCAGACATAGAGACACGACCACTGTGCCACAGGAGCCCTGTCTGATGAGCGCTGTCCTATGAGCTGTCCTATGAGTGTTTGCATGGATGGATATGGCCTACAATAAGGTGAATGTAAATGAGAAAATGTGGCCTGGCCTCCACAGCCTTCTGCACTAAATAATTCCACAGATTCACTCTCATCGGAGAGAAGAAATTCGTCCTCATTGTCTAATCTTTGAAGTGCTGCCACATTCAGTCATGATTATCAACTGAACATCTCACTGGCAGCGGAAGCTCCATAGATATTGAATGATGAGGACACTCAGCATCAGTGTAAAAGACAAAACTGAAATACTTGTGTCTGTAGTTAGGGATACCAAGTGGATGATCCATCACATCACCTCCGGAGGTCCCCAGCATCATAGATGTCAGTCTTCAAGCTAGCTCAATTTATTCCACTTGATATCAAGAAACAGCGGAAGGCACTAAGTACTGTAAAAACCATGAACTCGGACAACATTCTGACAAAATTACAGAAGGCATGTACTTCAGAACCAGCTGTATCCTTAAACTAGTAGTTTCAGTACAGCTACAACACTGGCATCTACTTGACCAGGTTTAAAATTGCCCAGGTAGGTCCTGCAGAAAAAGCAGAATAAATCCAACCTGGCCAATTACTGCCCCATCAATCTACACTCGATCGTCAATAAAGAAATCGAAGGTATCATCAGTGTTATCAAACAGCACTGAGTTGGCAATCACCTGCCCTGACACCCAGTTTGTGTTCTACCTGGGCTACTCAACTCCTATTCCTCATTCCAGCTGAAGACTGGAGGTTGGCAAATATGGTGTCACTGTTTAAGAAAGGCGGTAAGGACAAGTGAAGGAATTATAGACCAGTGAACCTGACATTGGTAGTGGGCAAGTTGTTGGAGGGAATCCTGAGGGACAGGATGTACATGTATTTGGAAAGGCAAGGACTGATTAGGGATAGTCAACATGGCTTTGTGCGTGGGAAATCATGTCTCACAAACTTGATTGAGTTTTTTAAAGAAGCAACAAAGAAGATTTATGAGGGCAGAGAAGTAGATGTGATCTATATGGGTTTCAGAAAGGCGTTCCACAAAGTTCCCCATGGGAGACTGGTTAACAAGGTTAGATCACATGGAATACAGGGAGAACTAGCCATTTGGAAATAGAACTAGTTCAAAGGTAGAAGACAGAGACTGGTGGTGGAGGGTTATTTTTCAGACTGGAGACCTATGACCAGTGGAGTGCCACAAGAATTGGTGCTGGGTCCACCACTTTTCATCATTTATATAAATGATTTGGATGTGAGCATAAAAGGTATAGTTAGTAAGTTTGCAGATGACACCAAAACTGGAGGAGTAGTGGACAGCAAAGAAGGTTCTCTCAGATTACAATGGGATCTTATTCAGATGGACCAATGGGCTGAGAAGTGGCAGATAGAGTTTAATTTAGATAAATATGAGGTGCTGCATTTTGGGAAAGCAAATCTTAGCAGGACTTATACACTTAACGGTGTGGTCCTCGTGAGGGTTGCTGAACAAAGAGACTTTGGAGTTTTAGATTAGATTAGGTTAGATTACTTACAGTGTGGAAACAAGCCCTTCAGCCCAGCAAGTCCACACCGACCCTCCGAAGAGCAACCCACCCAGACCCATTCCCCTACATTTACCCCTTCACCTAACACTACAGGCAATTTAGCATGGCCAATTCACCTAACCTGCACAGTTTTGGACTGTGGGAGGAAAACAGAGCACCTGGAGGAAACCCACGCAGACACGGGGAGAATGTGCAAACTCCACACAGACAGTTGCCTGAGGCAAGAATTGAACCCGGGTCTCTGGTGCTGAGAGGCAGCAGTGCTAACCACTGTGTCACCATGCCGCCCATAGGGCAGGTTCATACCGCCTTGAAAGTGGAGTTGCAGTTAGATAGAATAGTGAAGAATGTGTTTGGTGTGCTATCATTTATTGGTCAGAGTATTGTGTACAGGAATTGGGAGCCATGTTGCAGCTGTAAAGGACATTGGTTAGGCCATTGTTGGAATATTGCATGCAGTTCTGGTCTCCTTCCTATTGGAAAGATGTTGTGAAACCTGAAAGGGTTCAGAAAAGATTTACAAGGATGTTGTCAGGGTTGGAGGATTTCAGCTATAGGAAGAGGTTGAATAGGCTAGGACTGTTTGCCTTGGAGCGCCGGAGGCTGACAGGTGACCTTATAGAGGCTTACAAAATCATGAGGGGCATAGATAGGATTAGTAGACAAAGTCTTTTCCCTGGGGTGGGGGAGTCCAAAACTAGAGGACATAGGTTTAGGGTGAGAGAGGAAAGATATAAAAGAGACCTAAGGGGCAACTTTTCCACACAGAGGGTGGTACATGTATGGAATGAGCTGCCAGAGGAAATGGTGGAGGCTAGTACAATTGCAACATTTAAAAGGCATTTGGATGGGTATATGAATAGGAAGGGTTTGGAGGAATATGGGCCGGGTGCTGGCAGGTGGGACTGGATTGGGTTGGGATATCTGGTCAACATGGACGAGTTGGACCGAAGGGTCTGTTTCCGTGCTATACATCTCTATGGCTCTATGACTCATTGATCCCAAGGTGAACAAACAAGCTGAACTCCAGAGGTGAGGGGAGAGTGACTGACCTTAACATCAAGGCAGTATTTGACTGAGTGTGACATCAAGGAGCCCTAGCTTATCTAAGTCCAATGGGAATCATAGGGAAACTCTATGTTGGTTGGAGTCATGCCTGGCATAAGGGAGATGTTTCTGGTTATTGAAGGTGAGTCATCTCAACTTCAGGATATCTCAGTCAAAGTTCCTCAGGGCAGTAGCATAGGCCCAAGCATCTTTAGCTGCATTATCAATGACCTCCCTTCACCATAAAGTGTAGAAGTGGAGACACTTTGGTGACAATTAAAGCAGTCCATGACCAAATGTTGCTGGACAATAACCAGTTTGGGCTTTCACGTGGTAAGTGATATTTGTAGCAGTCGAGTGCCAGGCAATGACCATCTCAAACAAGAGAGATTCCTAGCTTTTGGTATTACCATTGCTAAATAGTCATCATCAACATCCTGGCAGGTTTCCATTGATCAGAAGCAGAACTGAATTAGCCAAGAGAAGGTCAGAAACTAGAAATTCTGGCAGGTAACTCACCTCTTGTCTCCCCGATTCCTATCCACCATTGTCAAGGCACAATTCAGGAATAATCCTAATCTCACTGGAATTTGAGGAGGATTGCACAAATTCTTCATTTTAGCCACAAGGCGACAGGAATTCACCACTTTGGCCACAAACCATGTGTGAAACCTTCAAGTCTGCAGCTCAGAGCAGTAGCACTGCAAAAAAATATTCTAAGCAAGGAAAATAAATAATCATAATAGGAAGACGTGACAACAGAAATAATATTGTCAAGAAGATTTAATTTCAGAAATTAGCACAGAATTGAAAACAAAACAATTCTTAAGACCCAGTATAACGTTAAGGTAAATACTAACTGAAAAGCTGAGCAGGATAATACATTTTCATATAACATTCAGAGTAAAGCTGATGATATGACAACCCACCAATAAAAGAAGCAGCAGGTATTATTGATGTACCGAAAGACATCTTTTAAAACCTTGAAACAAGTAAAATTATGGAAAAAGCAAGATTTAATAAAAACATTCTGCTTTCGGGGAAATCCATAAATGATTTCATGAATGATCGCTACAGATTTATGGGAAAATGTTACCTTGATAAGTTGTCAGAATTTATGACAGACAGGATTGTTGTGGTAATTGTTAATGAGTATCAGATTTTTTTACAGTCCAAAGAAGATATAAATCTCCAGGAAACCGTTCAGATGTTGAGTGAAACAGATGTCCAGAGGCAACACAGATCAATCCTAAGAGGACAAAGATCAACTTTAGCACATGCGCTTAGCAGAGTCCATTCAATTCTGAGGTACAAAACTATCAACAACACATCAGATACTAAGGGTCCTTGTCAATTCTGTGGAGCAAAGCAGACTCACAGGCATAGACAGTGCCTAACTATGAACCATGAATGCTTTATCAGACATGAGCAAGTCCTTTTCAGAAGATCTGTTGAAGTAGAACACAATCCCAGAAAAACAAGAAGTTACTCAAATAGGTGAATGAGATAGAACAGTCTACAAAATCTAAAGTATTTCAAGGGGCATTCAGTGAGTCCCAACCTTGCACTTTGGCAAGCTGATATTTATGTCAACGGTTTTCTCAAGAATTTCAAGTTGTGTCTCATGTGTGAGTTTCATTGTATTACTGGAGAGTGAGCTATAGTAAAGACAATACAGTAAAGACAACAGTGCGGCTAACATGGATCAGGAGAAATAGCATTTAGGATTAAAAGTGTGTCATAACCAACTCCACAATATGGGGATACAATTAGTCGAAAACTTAGTTCATGATCAAGAATTTATACTGTTGAGTAGGAATGTGTGCCTCGATTTCAATCCTCCTCAAATGGCAAAAAGATTTAAACTAGTTAAAGGAGAAAAAACTGGTCAAGGAATGACCGGTCAATGGACTGATGGAGGAAGATTTCATTGGGGCCCCTAGACCCACAGCAAAAACAAATAGGAAACAGAATACATGGAGATTAATGTTTTTGGCATAAGAAACTTGCTTCTTATTGTCAATGAGATGTGGGCCTGTGACTGTACTAGTTTGGAGGAAATGTTTTCCATTTCTATCCACAAAGAAGAGAGTTTGGACTCCAAGAATCACTAAGGTTTGTGAGAAGGCGTAAGCAATGGGATAGCAAATGAGCAGAACACCCCAGTTGAGCCAAAGATGGACATACAACTAATATAACAACTCGGAATGAAACAGGGTTTGGTGAACAAACAGCTAGTATAGATTCAATTGTGATGCTAAACGCTGAGGTGATATGGGAGAGACAAGTTCAACGCAATATTTGATTTCCTTATCTTCCCAGGAAATATCTTCAGTAACTGAGACAGAGAACAAGCCAAGTAAGAAGAATTCCCAAACAGCAGAACTGAGGAAAGGAATATTTGGGTTTCATCAATAAAGCAGTCGCTGAGCGTGAATAAGAAAGATTAAATCAATCAACAAACTGAGGTAAAGGGTCTACAGAATAAAACCGATTTGCTGGTAAATTGAGAATAAAAAGCTGCTGATACAGATTGAAAACATAGTGCATTCAATTCCCTGGAAGCCACAATTTGAAGGATGGCCAATATCGAGTGATACTCCACAGAGGAAATTGCCTCTCTCTTCGAATAAAGATGATATGAAGAAGTAATTTCCTGTTTTATCAGTGAAGATGTTCCTTGTGAAGGAAATCCAAGAGATTAAAGATCTCCCACTTTAAAGGGATACTAGATGCCAGGAAGAGGATCAAAGATGCCAGTCTTTCACTACAAACTAACCATCTTACAAGTCTGAAGAGAACGTATTCTGAGAGAATAGTGAAACCTCTGGATCACCTCAATATGTAAAATATGAGATGTGGGGCCAGATAAGACTGGAGGTTGGCAAACGTGGTGCCCCTCTTTAAGAAGGGCGGTAAAGACAAAGCAGGGAACTATAGACCAGTGAGCCTGATCTCGGTGGTGGGCAAGTTGTTGGAGAGAATCCTGAGGGACAGGTTGTATACGTATTTGGAAAGGCAAGGACTGATTAGGGGTAGTCAACATGACTTTGTGCATGGGAAGTCATGTCTCACAAACTTGATTGAGTTTTTTGAAGAAGTAATGAAGAAGATTGATGAGGGCAGAGCAGTAGATGTGATCTATATGGACTTCAGTAAGGCGTTCGACAAGGTTCCCCATGGGATACTGATTAGCAAGATTAGATCTCATGGAATACAGGGAGAACCACACATTTGGATATAGAACTGGCTCAAAGGTAGAAGACAGAGGCTGGTGGTGGAGGGTTGTTTTTCAGACTGGAGTCCTATCACCAGTGGAGTGCCACAAGGACCGGTGCTGGGTCCTCTACTTTTGGTCATTTACATAAATTATTTGGATGCGAGCATAAGAGGTACAGTTATTAAGTTTGCAAATGACACCAAAATTGGACATATAGTGGACAGCGAAGAGGGTTACCTCAGATTACAACAAGATCTGACCAGATGGGCCAATGGGCTGAGAAGTGGCAAATGGAGTTTAATTCAGATAAATGCGAGGTGCTGCATTTTGGGAAAGCAAATCTTAGCAGAACTTATACACTTAATGGTAAGGTCCGAGGGAGTGTTGCTGAACAGAGACCTTGGAGTGCAGGTTCATAGCTCCTTAAAAGTGGAGTCGCAGGTAGATAGGATAGTGAAGAAGGCGTTTGGTATGCTTTCCTTTATTGGTCAGAGTATTGAGTACAGGAGTTGGGAGGTCATGTTGTGGCTGTACAGGACAGTGGTTAGGAATATTGGAATATTGCATGCAATTCTGGTTTCCTTCCTATCGAAAAGATGTTGTGAAACTTGAAAGGGTTCAGAAAAGATTTACAACGATGTTGCCAGGGTTGGATGATCTGAGCTACAGGGAGAGGCTGAACAGGCTGGGGCTGTTTTCCCTGGAGCATCGGAGGCTGAGGGGTGACCTTACAGAGGTTTACAAAATTATGAGGAGCATGGATAGGATAAATAGGCAAAGTATTTTCCCTGGGATTGGGGAGTCCAAAACTAGAGGGCATAGGTTTAGGGTGAGAGGAGAAAGATATAAAAGAGACCTAAGGGGCAACTTTTTCACGCAAAGGGTGGTGCATGTATGGAATGAGCTGCCAGAGGAAGTGGTGGAGGCTGGTACAATTGCAACATTTAAGAGGCATTTGGATGGGTATATGAATCGGACGGGTTTGGAGGGATATGAGCAGGGTGCTGGCAAGTGGGACTAGATTGGGTTGGGATATCTGATTGGCATGGACGGGTTGGACTGAAGGGTCTGTTTCCATGCTGGACATTTCTATGACTCTATGTACTGGTAAATGTAATTAGATGTACACATATCTAATAATTATAATGTGAAAGCATTGTTGGGGTAGATATTGAAATGGGTCTGAAAGGGTTAAGATTGAGAAGGGCAACATGGTGGCTCAGTGGATAGCACTGCTGCCTTACAGCAGCAGGGACCTGGGTTCAATTCTACCTTCAGGTGACAGTCTGTGTGGAGTTTGCACATTCTCCCCGTGTCTGTGAGAGTTTCCTCCGGGTGCTCCAGTTTCCTCTCGCAGTCAAAGATATGCAGATTAGGTGGGTTGGCCATGCTAAATTACTCATAGTGTGCAGACCAGGTAGATTAGCCACGGGTAATGCAAGATTATAGCGGAGGGTCAGTGTGACTCGATGGGCCGAATAACCTGCTTCCACACCTGTAGGCATTCTACGATTCTATGCTGTAAGCACTAGGATGATGTCATTTCAACTCATGGACAGAACAGCTTCAGGTCGCATCATGTGAGACCTAACACTCCAGGCCTTCTCCTCCTGTAACAATGCCCATCATATAAATATAATCTGCAGCTAGTCACTAAGATGCAATAAATTATTTCTTGTTCAGTACCAGAACCTCTTCCAGATAAACTAGAAAGTGGTTTCCCTGTCAGAAAATAAACAAAGCACGTTCTTAGATCCCCACATAGAGGATGGAGGCAGCACATGTACCACCTGGTGAGGTGCAATCTCAGTTTAGTTGCACATACAACACTTCCCCGTCAAGCTGCACCTCCAATGGGGACAGTAATCAGGATATTGCATCAGCATTTGTTATGAAGATAGGTCATTTTTAATATTGTTCTCATACACATTTTGAAGGAATGATGAATTTATTTCAAGTTTTGTGAAAATATCTGGAATGGTTTTCCAAAAGAGATTCTTGAAAGAAAGTGTACAGTGAGGAAAATCAGGCTTTGGAGTATTCCACACTTTATCCTTTTGCCTTCAAGAATAATCTATTAGCTAAGTTTTTCAGAAAACCAATCTCTGCAGAGAAATTTTGTTTTTGAGTGTGTGTGCCTGGGGTTACTTAGATGAGCATTGAGATTTCTATATTACTGACTGTATGTTAACTACTTTTTGCAATTTAATTGAATAAGGCTTGTTTTGATAATAAACCCATAATTGTGTTTATTAACAAACCAAGTTAATAGCTTTTGTTTAAACCTGACACAGATACGGTATCTAATTGGTCAACTTGGTAACTGGAAAAAGTATTTTTATTTTATGTTGTAAACCGTGGAATAGTGGGAATAGAGTGACAGAGTGAAACATGACAATGAATTTCCAATCATTTGTACTTAATGTCATACTAATAAGTGGACAAGATCCAAGGCCATCTCGCTATTCAGGCTACAGCTAAAGCGCTGCTGAGGGCTTTAATTTCAAATTAACTATCAGTGGCCTATGATTCATTTCACAACAATGTTTATAGAATCATCTAACTCTAAAACTTAAGAACAATGTTTCACTCTTTATCCAAGTGTAATTTCACTCACTGGTACCGAGGGTTCCCTCACCATTATCTAACATGAGAGTTCACAGCACCAACGATGTATGGAGAGGGATCACATGCCAGCTCAATCTTTTCACACACATTATACTGCAAAAGCCTTGTTCTATTCACCAATTTACTTTGACACAACTTGAATGTTTTGTCACTCTCCTTTGCCCAATTCTATATAACACCATTCGCAAAGAGTTTATTCAATGAATGGTATGAATTTCCCACAATTATTCACTAAGCCCAAAACCGTTCTGAGCTCAGAGATATTCTGATGGTGTGACCTATTTTTTATTGCATGAACCTTACTGCATAAGATGTAACTCGTATTTGTATACTATGATCAAAATACACTACAGAGTTATCAAACATTTCATAATTTGACTGCCTCCACCTAAAACCCATTCTTTCCCAACATGAGAGGACTTTATTTAACATATCATCTGCTTTGTAATAAATATCATCCAAGCAACACAGCACTCCCTGAATTCCTTGCAAAATTTAGTTTGTTACGCATTGTAAAATTCTGAGGCTGAAGAAACATCAAATTACAGCCTAACAAACTAAATTAGACTCATCTGGGTATTAGTAGTTAAATACAACTTAGAATCATCATCTAAATCCAGTTGCATGTCGGCATTTATCAGATCTAACTTGGAAAAAAATCTGGCTTCGTGACAACATTGTGACAGTTCCTCCGCACTTGGCAAGTTATCAGGTGGATTACATTTTAGGATCTGATTTTCATTTACCTTACAATTCCCAAACAATCGTACACCAACATCTGACTTTGGTATCATCAATATGGGAGTTCAATATGGGAGTAGCCCAATATTTTTACTTTAGAGATATTATTGTCAGTTTCAAATCTATTCAGCTCTCACTACATTTTATTTTTTAAGAGGGCAGGGTCTTGGACAATGCCTGCAATAAACTGGTCTTGTATTCCTCGGATCTCATACATTTGCCTTATACTCTTGAATCGTTTGCAATTTTTGAGATTTGTAGTTCAGGTTGAGGTTCAGGTTCAGGTTGTAAATTTGCTCACTGAGCTGGCAGGTTTGTTCTCATATGTTTCATCACCATGCTAGGTAACATCATCAGTGAGCCTCTGGTGAAGCGTTGGTGTTCTGACCTGTTTTCTATTTGTGTGTCATGGTCTGTTCAGGTGGGTGATATCATTTCTAGTCCTTTTGCTAAGAGGTTGGTAAATGGGGTCCAAATCGATGTGTTTATCGATGAAGGTCCGGTTTGAATGTCAGATGTATAGGAATTCCCATACATGTCTCTGTTTAGTCTGTCCTGGGATGGATGTGTTGACCCAGTCGTTCAGGTGTCCTCCTTCATCTGTGTGGAAGGATACTAGTGATAATGACATTGGTTTTGCTAGTTCTTGGTATAGGGTCCTTTAGGTTCATCAGTAAGTGTGTTGGTAGGTTTGTGGGCTACCATAATGCCAAGAGGTTGGAGTAGTCTGGTAGTTATCTCCGAGATGTCTTTGATGTATGGTAGTGTGGCTGGAGTTTCTGGGTGTGTTGTGTCTTCTTGTTTGTGTTTGTTGTTCAAGAATCGGTGGACTGCGTTCTTCTTGAATATGATGTATAGATTTTTTTTCTGTTGCTCATAGTTCCTGGGTGCTGCAGTGTGTTGTGGCCCATTTAAATAATGTCCTGATGCAGCTCTGTCTGTGGGTGTTGGGATGATTGCCTTTGTAAGTGAGTATCTGGTCTATGTGTGTTGCTTTCCTGTAGACACTGGTCTGCACTTCTCCATTAACAGTTTGTTCCACTGTGACATCTAGGAAGGGAAATCTGTGATTGTTCTCTTCCTCATTGGTGAAATTTATGCCAGTAAGGATGTTGTTGATGATATTGTAGGTTTCCTCTAACTTGTTCTGCTTTGTGATGACAAAGGTGTCATCCACGTAGCAGGCTCACAGTTTGGGTTGGATCGTGGGGAGGGCTGTTTGTTTGAGATGGTAGAATTTTCAAAGATGACTACCAGACTCCTCCGACCTCTCGGCATCATGGTAGCCCACCAACCTACTAACACACTGAAACAGCTCCTGATGAACCTAAAGGACCCTATACCAACAACCAGCAAAACGAATATCATTTATAAAATACCCCTGCAAGGACTGTAACAAACACTATATCGGACAGACAGGCAGAAAACAAGCCACCAGGATATACAAACACCAACTAGCCACCAAAAGACATGACCACTACTATCCTTACACACAGATGAAGGAGGACACCTGGACGACTGGGTCAACACATCCATCCCAGAACAGACTAAACAGAGACATGCATGGGAATTCCGACATGCCTGACATTCAATCCAGAACTCCATCAATAAACACATCGATTTGGACCCCATTTACCAACCTCTGAGAAAAAGAACCAGAAATGATATCACCCACCACAACAGACCCAGGCACATAAATAGAAAGTGGGACAGAACACCAGCGCTTCTTCGGAGGCTCACTGATGATGTTACCGAGCATGGTGACGAAATGTCTGAAAACAAACCTGCCAGCTCAGTGAGCAAACTTACAACCTGAACACCTGAAGCAGTTTGCTAGTGGGACAGCATGGTGGCTCAGTGGTTAGCACTGCTTTCTCATAGCACCAGGGACCTGGGTTTGATTCCAGCCTCTGGTGAGTGTCTGTGTGGAGTTCACACATTCTGTGTGGGTTTCCTCCCACAATACAAACATGCGCAGGTTAGAGTGATTTGGCCATGCTAAATTGCCCATAGAATTCAGGGATGTGCTAGTTAGGGGTAAATGTAGAGTAATTGTGTAGGGGAATGGATTTGGGTAGGATACTCTTCAGATTTTGGGTGAAAGGGCCTGTTCACACAGTGTAGGGATTCTGTGATTCTAGTCTCATGAAGCACTTGAGGGTCAATTGCAATAATGCCTTCCATTGTAAATGCTGGTTCAATGGGAAAAGCGTGATCTTCCAAGGGAAAGGTCTCAATTGGCCTCTCATTGACAAGATTAGAGTGGTGCTGGAAAAGCACAGCAGGTCAGGCAGCATCTGAGAAGCAGGAAAATCGATATTTCCGGCAAAAACCCTTCATCAAGCTTCACATATTAACATCTAGATTGGAAGGAAAAGACCATACGACCATACAAAATGGGAACAGGAGTTCAGCCCCTCAAGCCTGATCCACCATTCAATAGGGTCACGACTGATTCAACATTTCTCATTTCCTGCCTTTCCCACATGACCCTCGATTCCCTGACTAATCAACAATACATCTCTGCCTTTAATATAACAAGGATTCTACTCCCACAGATCTCTTTGGCAAGGACTCCATTTATGGTGGCTCAGTGGTTAATACTGCTGCCTCACAGAGCACGGGACCCAGTTTCAATTCCACCCTCAGGTTCTGTGTGGAGTTTGCACATTCGCCCAGTGTCTGCGTGGCTTTCCTCGAGGTGTTCTGGTTTTCTCCCACAATCCAAAAATGTGGAGGTTAGGTGAATTGCCATGCTAAATTACCCATAGTGTTCAGGGATGTGTAGGTTAGCTGTATTGGTCAGGGGTAAAAATAGGGTAGAGGAATGGGTCTGGGTGGGTTACCCTTTGGAGGGTCAGTGTGGACTTGTTGGGCTAAAAGGCCTGTTCCACACTGCAGGAATTCTAATTCTTACTTACAACCCTCTGAGATAAGAACTTCCTCTTCAACTCAGTCTTAAATTGGCACCCCTTTATTCTGAGACTATACCTCTGCTCCTAGACTCTCCCATGAGGGGAACCATTGTCTCAGCATTTACCCTGTCAAGCCCCTTAAGAATCCTGTAATCTTTAAATGAGATCACCTCTCATTCTTCTAAACTCCACTAACTACAGTCCAAGCCTGTTCAGCCTTTGCTCATAAATGAATCACTTCACATCAGGGATCATACTAGTGAACCTTCTCTGAAATGCCTCCAATGAGTACATGTTTTTCCCTTAAATAAAGGGACCAATATGGTGGGCAGCACAATGGCTCAGTGGTTAGCATTGCTGCCTCACAGCACCAGGGACCTGGGTTCAATTCTCACCTTGGGCGACTGTCTGTGTGGAGTTCCCACATTCTCCCAGTGTCTGCGTGGATTTCCTCTAGGTGTTCCGGTTTCCTCCCACAACCCAAGCTGTGCGGGTCAGGTGAATTGGCCGTGCTTAAATTACCTGTAGCATTAGGTACATTAGTTAGGGGAATGTGTCTGGGTGGGTTACTCTCAGAGGGTCGGTGTGGACTTGTTAGGTCGTAGGGCCTGTTTCCATATGTAGGGAATCTAATCTAACCTAATAAGAAATATATTGGATACTGTGATATTCTTATTTATTATCTCCAACACCATGGGCTCTTATCTCAGGACTTAACATCTTGTGAATGCCTTCTGGAAGTCCAAATATAAATACATCTACTGGTTCCCCTCTATTCGCTCTGGTTGAGACTTCCTCAAAAATCTAATCATCAGACACAATTGTCCTTTCATGAAAGCATGCTGACTCTGCTTGAATAGATGACGATTTTCCAAATGCTGTAATATTACTTCCTTAATAACAGAAATAATAATAGATGATGCTAGACGAATTGGCCTATAGTTACTCAATTTTTGCTTTCCTTTCTTTTTGAACAGGGGTGTCACATTAGCAGTTTTCCGATTCTCTTGTACTTCACCATTTTCTAAAGACTTCTGGAAAATTACAACCATTGCATCCACGATCTCTGCAACAATCTCTTATGATCCTAGGATGCAAGTCATTGGGGGCCAGTGAACTTATTTGCTTTTAGCCCCATTAGTTCATCGAATACAATTTCTCTCGTAATGGCAATGGTGCTTAATTCTTCCCTTGTATTCTTTAGTATTAATAGGATGTTTGAGGTATCTTTCACCATAAAGACTGATGCAAAACATCTGTTTAATTCCTCTGCCATTTCCTTGTTCCCATAACGGTCTCCCCAGATTAATTTTCTAAGGGGCTGAAGTTCACGCTGACCTCTTTCTTCCTTTTTATATATTTGAAGAATCTCTTATTATCAGTTTTTATATTCCTTGATAAAATGCAGGGGCAAACTACTTTCTCTATTATCTTTTTATTCCTTCTTTCCCAGATTCTGAATTTATCCCAGTCTTCAGGGCTACCACTAGCCTTTACCTCTTTAAAGACTTTCTCTTTCAACTGAATATTCTCCTTCATTTCCATGGTTGGTTTAGCCCTGTCTTAGACTCTTGCTTCATCACTGGGATCTATTTTTGCTGATCTTCAAGGATCAAAATGTAAAATATCCTTGGCCACTCCATTCATGGAGGGAAAGACTCTTCTATAAAAGGTGTACTCTCCGCAGGTCAGTCATTTGGGTGGCACAGTGGTTAGCACTGCTGCCTCACAGCGCCAGAGACCCAGGTTCAATTCCCGCCTCAGGCGACTGACTGTGTGGAGTTTGCACGGTTTCCCTGTGTCTGCGTGGGTTTCCTCCGGTTTCCTCCCACAGTCCAAAGATGTGCAGGTCAGGTGAATTGGCCTTGCTAAATTGCCCGTAGTGTTAGGTAAGGGGTAAATGTAGGGGTATGGGTGGGTTGCGCTTCGGCGGAGCGGTGTGGACTTGTTGGGCCGAAGGGCCTGTTTCCACACTGTAAGTAACCTAATCTAATTCAGCAACACTTTCTGATGCAGTCTTCGAAGATCAGTCCAGCGATGTGATTGTGCAGTTGGTGAGGCAACCGTAGCTGTTCCTCATGGTCACACTCTCATACTTTTGTAGGGTAGAAACAATGCTGCTTGTGCATGGAACTCCAATACAAAACTGATACTGTTTACCTCAATTGGCTTGCACTGTATCTGTATCCTAGCCACTCCCACTGTGAATGGCATGGAGGCTAGTAGACAGGCTTGCTGGAGCACTCAGCTCAGGATTAAAATATAGTTGTCAACAGACATTGATTATACACTGGGGGATTAGCACCTTGGCCAAAAAGTGTTTGTAGAACTGATACTTGGCAGCATGTCAGGTAGATCCAGTGAGTGAGACACTGCTTGGATTCTAACTTCGCTTCCAAACCCCCTTGGGATAGGGTTTAAATTTGAGTTTAGTAACTATGCTTCATCACAACATTCTTCAGAAATTCTCTGAGTTCTAATTTCTTCACTCCAAATGAAACAAATGTTGATTTTGCTATCAGAAAAATAAGATATACTACCAAATAATAACCAAAAGTACAAAACAAAGGTGTACATTACTTAAATACCAAAAGTTTTTAAACAA
This sequence comes from Chiloscyllium punctatum, assembly GCF_047496795.1. Lineage (NCBI taxonomy): Eukaryota > Metazoa > Chordata > Chondrichthyes > Orectolobiformes > Hemiscylliidae > Chiloscyllium > Chiloscyllium punctatum. The sequence continues at coordinate 53,339,538 of NC_092764.1, read as the reverse complement.
CTGCAAGGGTGAATTGGATGCATTTTGAACAAGTGATATGCTTTGCTCAAATGCTACCCTGTCTGAAATTGGCAGTGATTTACAGGAGGATTTGAAAGGGATTAAGCTTAGTCCTGTGAAGGGAAATAAAGATCAGGTCAGGATGGAAGTACTTAACAATTTCAGGCCTTTTGCATCTTGAGCTAAGAGCAGTCAGTGTCTTAAAATCCTGAACTGAACAGTATTAATCCAAAAGCGAATTCAATACTGCTGGGAGAATCAGCACAGGTATGTCAAGAGGGTGCACTGCTCAATTATATTAAGTTTAGTTCCTACATTCATTCAAAGAGGGGAGGGAAATGTTCGAAATAGCTGCATGATTTTAAGAGTTATAGTAGATGAAGCAATTTCCCAAACAGCCTAATATTCAATGATGTAGAATGATAGATCTGAGCCTCGACGCACCATCTCCCATTCTGCTGAGTACCCCACCTCAGCTCTGTTACAGGATCAAATAGAAAACAGCGTATTCCACAAGGAAGAACAAATTGCAAGAGAAACACCATATACTTTGTGGCTGTGGAAGGGACCTAGGAGTGAATTGGTTGTCACAGTCGGAACATTGACTGCTTTGGAGAGCCTTCATTGTTAAGGTCGACGCATGAAAGATATTCCTGAAGATGTCAGTTAGTCTGGCAAGTGCTGTGTGGAAGGGGTTGCCTTTGGAGTGGTACAGAAGTTGTCAGCATCTGCCTACTGTGAGAATGCTTGGAGGCTGCAGAGTGTGTTGACAAGAAGCATCCATCACTTCATAGAAGGACACAAGAGACTAACATCTGTGATAGGAAATACAGTCTTCACTTCCAAACATTTAGCTTGCAATTTCTCTGTGTTCAATTACTCACCCAGCAACAGTTCATCATCAAAACTGATGCTTTGACTCTTAATAAAGCTCACTGGATTGGTGGGGGAAAGTAAGGGTGGGTGATTCAGAGTGGACAGGTTTATGTTAGGAGAAGCACCATAAATCTAAAGCATTGTATATTTTGGCAAACTAATAAGTACGTTCCTAAATACTGAGGGCAGGGAGCTTCTCTCTAAGGGCACCAACAGGATGGCACTTACCTTTGCTGACCTTTCCAGCTCTTCAAATTTCTGCCATAATTGTAAGGGCTACAAGAGGTGCCACAATTTGCAACTGTCCCTTCCTTCCACACTACTTCGGTTCCTGTTCTGGCAGGGTCATTCAGCAGAGCCCTCACATTGTATTCTTGAGGCACTTTTTCTTGTTCCATTCTCAGGTGAAAACTCTTCTGATTCCATGGCAATGTCATCATGCTGCAGCCCTTAAAATAGGGCTTTTATTCCAGAAATTCTTCCATCCTTTCCCCACCCTGGCAACCTCTGGGCCTCTTTGGGCATTGTTGCTGATGGCTGTCTCCTCTCTGTTCTGCCCATCAACGCTATACGTCAACTCATCAAAATCCCCATTATGGAAACCTAGTCACCCAACCACCACTAGAACGTCACTGGTACTAGAGAGGTCCAAACATTTCAGAGCCTTTCACTTTAAGCTTTTCACTGGCATAAATTTCAGCCTGATTTCAACCCATTCAAAACCCATCTACTTGTATTAAATGTAAAAATTGGGCCCTTTAAAGTTAGAGATTATCTTCAGTTGTTACAGTCAACTATGTGTAGGACCTCAGAAGGATGACAATAAAGGTTCCTTAAGATCTAATTCCTCCATTTAAACACACTGCATTAAAAGAAAAGCATTGATAATCTTTGAAGATCTTCCTTGTCACAGACAGCCTTCATCACGGTCACCTTTCAGAAGGCATTGGTTTGTAATGGACTAAAAATAAAGCGTCATTTCACCTGGTGCGGCATTCCTCTGACTACTTTTAAAACTGGCTGTACGGTTTTCTGTGTGCAACGTGACTGATGAAAGGATGATTCATTTCATTGTGATGTGAATAATGTATGGTTAATGTAAACAGTGACCTAACTTGCTTGGTAAAATGCAAATACTTTAATTGTTTTGATGGTTTTGCAAATGGAAACGACTGGAGTTGCAAAATGAAGGAAAGGAATATGTACTGACGATCACTTCAATAGTTGCTGCTTGATAAGTTATTTTTTCCCCCCTCACCTAATTTTCTCCTCAGACTAAAGGATGGTTCCACAGGCCCTGGGAATTCCTGGTACCTTGTTTGGTTGACTATTTTTCATGTATGAATTTGGCAGAGAGCAACAGGCTTTTCTAGTTTTAATGTCAACATATTTGAACGAAAAAATAGTGGGGGGTGGGGTGATATCCTCCTTAGATGTATGTCGTCACTTTACACATTAAATGCACACAGTGATATGCCTTTGATTTTAGTCAGTCAATTTAAATATTGATCAAATCAAAACTTTCAGAACCATTACCAGTGCAGGTTATCTTACTCCTTCTTTTCCTCTCTCCATTTTTATTGATCAAACAGCTCTAGGCTGAGAACTCTGGCACTGCCTTTCTTTGACAGACAGATGTCAATGTCTTTCCCAAAGTAAATCCCATTACTTAAACATGTTCAGAAGAAAATGAGAGCAACAAAGGTTTGTCATCACCAACAGGGGCAGACAATGGTCATCTGCAACCAGCTCCCACCCGCACTAATAATCAAAATTCCATCCAATTATCAACGACTGCCTAATACAAGTAGGCGGATAATCAAACAGAACTGTTTGTACTATTGCAATGTCACTGCAGCCACTATTAAATAATTGCCCTCTTCTCCTTTCAAACTCACTACCATCCTGCCCTACAAAGTAAGTTCTTTGATGTGACAAGGAAAACTTCTGTTAGCACGACATTCTGCCTCCTCTGTCCTTCACCAACCATCAGTTAGGAAGTTGCAGTGTGATGCCACTCCATCGCTTGACTATGCATTGGTCTCTGCCTCCACTATTTATTGCATCTGCTAGGCATTTTTATTAATCCAGAATTGAAAAAGCTGACATTTCTCAACAGCCTTTGTCCTGCTGTTTGTCACACTTTACTGTTTACTGTTACTTTCCTTGAGTGCCCTAATCAAGTGTGAAATGTTTGAGGGCCGTCTATGTAAGAAGATTATAAGCAAGGTTTAATCTCAATCACACTGAAATGAATGTTGCCCAGCCCTAACAATTAACCTCAATTATGGTAAATTGTAAACTGAAGAAAAACAGGTCCCAATGTCTCATCATTTCAATGCAGAAAACATTCCATGTTATACCAATTTGTATGGATCAACTGAATGAGGAAGCAAGACATAGTGCAGATGCTAACAAGAGTAATTTACACCACATACAACTATGATGACAGTTTGAAATACTTCTCTCAAGTGAAGTCTTGGAAAAGAGACAATCTTGTCATGAACAGAACATGAACATCATGATTTAAGAACATCTCTCCCCTTGAAGTTTAAGCAATTCCTTTGCTGAACCGAGGTCAACAAAATATCAAGAGTCTCGGCAGCTAATACAGCAACTGATTAATAGCCTGCAACTGGTTGGATTTCCTTTCATGACAAATATCTTACTTCACATCTGATAATAACTGGAAGCTGTACATTCTATTAGTTTGAAATAAAGTTCCATAGTCAGGTGAACTGTCCATCATCTGTCATTTCAGTTTCACTAATGTATTTGAAGTCTGTATTAAGAACTAGATTTCCACCTTTTATAAAAGAAATTCAGGCAAAATATGCAAATATCACAGGATGGAAATTCCCTATCAATGCCACTCTTTCGTGGTTACTAAACTAGTTAAGATTTCCCACAATCTTAACTACACTTTGTTAGCTTGTGCACCAGCTCCTGTTAACAGCATCACTTACTATGTACTCTTGCATCTCCCCTTCCGTCTCTAAAGCTTCATCCCTCCCATTGTCTAGGCTCTGTTGACAGGTCCCAATAATCCCTATTCAGTGATCTTAAAGAAAACAGCATGGATCCAGACCAATTCCAGACCTGCATTAATGCAACAAGCTCCACTGTACCATATAATAGACCAGGAAGGGAATATGGCAAAAGCAGAATTTCTTTTAATCTCCCTTGCTCCACAGTTGTGTCTCTATTTAATCAGGTCAGACTTTCATCCATTCATAACGATTAGGTAGAAGATCGAGATCAAGATTCTCATTTTGGCAATACTTGATGGACATAGACTGTCCTTATCCCTATGACGCCCCAAAACATGTCAGAGCAAATGGATTACTTTTGAACCCTATTGCAAAGTAGGAAACTTGGTGTATAGTGCACACCCACAAGTAGAAGTGAGACAAGTGACCAGAAGATTACATTTTGATTGGCATTGATTGAAAGAGGATATCAGCTGAAACAGCAGCTTTTCTAAACATGTTCCAGTGGATCATCTAGACCCAAACATGAGAGCAGAAGGCTCTTTGTTTACTTTCTCACCTCAAACCACCTGTTGCGGAGTCCACCAGAGGAAATAATTTGGAAGCATTTGCAATCATCTTCATACACGACTACTACTAAAGTTCATCTCAGTTTCCTTGAGAGGACCTCAAAATGACAGATGGCAATCTTTGGCCAATTCTAAATCACACCACATGGTACCAAGAAATGGTTGAAGGCACTGGATACTAAAAAAAAACCCATTGCCATCATGGCATTGAAGATGTGTGCTTCAATATTGGCTACACTCATAGCCAAGCTACAACACTACAGTACAGCTACAACACTACATCCACTCCCTCCCCTTCCTGGACCTCTCCATCTCCATTAATGACGACTGACATTTTTTACAAACCTACCGACTCCCACAGCTACCTGGATTATACCCCTTCCCACCCTACCACCTGCAAAAAGCCATCCCGTATTCCCAATTCTTCCACCTTCGCTGTATCTTCTCCCAGGAGGACCAGTTCCACCACAGACACAGCAGATGGCTTCCTTCTTTAGAGACCGCAATTTCCCTTCCCACGTGGTTAAAGATGTCCTCCAACGCCTCTCATCCACATCCCACCCCTCCGCCCTCAAACCCCACCCCTCCAACCATGACAAGGACAGAACCCCCCTGGTGCTAACCTTCCACCCTACCAACCTTTGCATAAAAACCACATTGTCCGATGACATTTCTGCCACCTCCAAATAGACCCCACCACCAGTGATATATTTCCCTCCCCACCCCTTTCCGCCTTCCGCAAAGACCGTTCCCTCCGTGACTACCTGGTCAGGCCCACGCACCCCAACAATGCACCCTCCCATCCTGGCACCCTCCCCTGCCACCGTAGGAATTGCAAAACCTGTGCCCACACCTCCTCCCTCACCTCCATCCAATGTCCCAAAGGAGCCTTCCACATCCATCAAAGTTTCACCTGCACATCCACCAATCTCATTGATTGTATCCGGTGCTCCCGATGCAGTCTCCTCTACATTGGGGAGACTGGATGCCTCCTAGGAGAGCGCTTTAGGGAACATCTCTGGGACACCCACACCAATCAACCACACTGCCCTGTGGCCCAACATCTCAACTCCCCCTCTGCCAAGGACATGCAGGTCCTGGGCCTCCTCCACCACCACTCGACGCCTGGAGGAAGAACGTCTCATCTTCCACCTCGGAGCACTTCAACCCCAGGGCATCAATGTGGATTTCACCAGTTTCCTCATTTCCCTTTCCCCCACCTCACCCCAGCTCCAGCCTTCCAGCTCAGCACTGCCCTCATGACCTGTCCTACCTGCCTATCTTCCTTTCCACCAATCCACTCCACCCTATCACCTTCATCCCCACCCCCATTCACCCATAATACTCTTTGCTACCTTCCCCCACCCTCCTCTCTGACCTATCACCTCCATCCCCACCCCCATTCACCAATTGTACTCTATGCTACTTTCTCCCCAACCCCACCCATTTATCTCTTCACTCTGAGGCACCCTGCCTCTATTCCTGATGAAGGGCTTTTGCCCAAAACGTCGATTTTCCTGCTCCTCGGATGCTGCCTGCCCTGCTGTGCTTTTCTAGCACCACTCTAATCTAGACTCTGATTTCCAACATCTGCAGTCATTGTTTTTACCTATTTAGAAAACTGTCCAATCACATCCTATGTACAAAACCCAGGTCAAATCCAAACTGGCCAATTACCATTCCATACTTCTTTCTCTTGATCATTTGCTTAAAAGTGTGGTGGAGGCAGGTTTAACCGAGGCATTCAGGAAACATAAGATAATTATTTGAATAGAAATAGTGTGCAAGGACATGGGGGGAAAAGAACAGACAATGGCACTAAGTCATGTTGCTTATCTGGAGTTGCTGCACAGACAATGTGATGAATCTCCACATTCTACACTGTAATACATTTGTAATTATCAGAGTGATGACCTGCAGTAGTATCAAACAGCACTTGCTCTGCAATAATCTGCTCAGTGACCCTCAATTTGTGCTTTGCCAGGGCCAACTCCTGACCTCATTACAGCCTTGGATCAAAACTGGTCAAAAGAACTGAACCTCAGTGGTGAGGCGAGAGTGACAGCCCTTGATGTCAAGGTAACATTTGACCAAGTATGGCATCAAAGGTGCTCTAGCAAAACTGAAGCCACTGGGAATCAAGGGGAATTTCTCCATCGGTTTGAGCACAGAAGAAGGTAGCTATGGTTGTTGAAGGTCAATCATCTCATCCTCAGGCTCTCTCTGTCGGGGTTCTTCAGGGAAATGCCATAGCCCAACTATCTCCAGCTGTATCATTATTGATCTTTCTTCATCACAAGAAGTGGAATATTTGCTGATGAGTGCACAATGTTCAGGACCAATCATGACTCCTCAGATACTGAAGCAGTCCATGTCTATGTGCCACAAGACCCGGGCAACATTAATGTTTGTGTTAGTGGCAAATGGCAACTAACATTCACACCACACAAGTACCAGATAATGATTACCTCCAATCAGAGAATCTAACTATCTTGACATTCAGTGGCATTACCATCCTAATCCCTAACTGTCAATATGCTGGGGGTAACCATTGCCCAGAAACAGAACTGGATCAGCCATATAAATACTATGGCTACAAGAATCAGACAGAGGCTGGGAATTCTGTGGTAAGTAACATATCTACAGTCTCGCCCCTACCTGTCCACCATCTGCAAGGCTCAAGTCAGCAGTGAAATGGAACACTCTACATTCACCTGGGAGGAGTGCAGCTCCAACAATACTCAAGAAGTTTGATACTGTCCAAGACAAAGCTACAAGTTTCATTTACATCAAATGTAGCATCTTAAATAATCACTACCTCAACATACCATCAACACACAGTGGACACCATCTGAAGGATGTATTGCAGCAAGTGACCCAGGCTCTTTTGGTAGCACTTTCCAAACCTGCAACCTCTCCAACCCAGGAAGATGAGAGGAGCAGGCACATGGGAACATCACTGCTTGTAAATCCCCCTCTAAGCCCTTCTCCATTAGGACTTGGAATTATACTGCATCTACATACACTATTTCTTCATTGTGACTTAATTGAAATCTTAGCAGCACTATGGGTATACCTCTACCAGATGGACTTTAGCAGTTCAACACAGGGCCCACTGCCATCTTCTCAGAGCAATTAGGGAGGAGCAATAAATACTGACCTAGCCAGCAATGGCCACTTCCTATGAATTCATAGATAAAAACAAGACAGTGCACACATGTGGACAAACACCAATACACTTGTTTCTGAAAGTGCTATATGTCGTATAATACAAATAGATATTTTGCAATACCACATCCCTTTTAAATGATAAACTTTGTTGTCACCAGTGGATACGTGGGTCAAGTGATCAGTAAGCCTTGGCTAACTGCATTATAATATGTGACAGTTTTATGGAATACAATGTTTTCCATGCTTATCAATCTGTACATCTATCTGTCAATCACATCTATTGACCAGTCAGTGTATTTAAAAGTAGTTTATTTGTATGTAAACCCATTTCTTTATTTTATGAACAGCCCTACCTGTGTGCAATAAACATGGAATACACTAGTTTAAATTCTTGACATTACCAATTAGCTAGCATTATAATCAAATCTACATTGCCTTTCTCAGCAGTGTACTTGATCTTTTTGATGTGTTGTTCTTTGCTTTTAACCAAATAGTTGTCTTTCTCCCTTAATGTTGTTCTAGGTGAAACACTCCATTGCCATTGTCAGTAAGAATGCATTTCCAGTGTTACTTCACAAAAGATCTCAAGCAAAACATGTGTCCCAAGGGATTTTCAACAGCCATTCGTAGAATTAACAAATTTTCTATTCAAAAGGAAAATGAAAAAAAAATTGATCTAGAAGTCACAAAAACAGTGACATCTTGCAACAAATGAACCTGCCACATTTCTGTGCCACTTGCACCAATTACAGGCCTGGAAAAGAACAGCAATGCTACATGCAACTAAACTGAGTTTACCAAAACATATTGTGAGAACCATACTCTAATGTATTGTCCAGAAACAGAACTACAATTACATGTACCTGTATACCTATAGAGTAGCAACAATATGTGGTGGCAATCCTTTGATATCCATGCTCAGTGCAAATACTAATGTATTACTTGGCTATCATGTACTACATAATCTATTACACACTTATCAAAGAGGAAACAACACATTGTCTTGATGTCCAGGCCAGCATTCATTCTGCAACCAACATCATCAAAACCAAATTTTTGTCTCTGGCATTAATGAGATCTTGTTTTATGCTAAGTGGTCACCACATCTACTGACCAAACAGTCAGTGTATTTAAAAGTAGTTTATTTGTATGTAAACCCATTTCTTTATTTTATGAACAGCCCTACCTGTGTGCAATAAACATGGAATACACCAGTTCAAATTCTTAACATTACCAATTAGCTAGCATTATGATCAAATCTACATTGCCTTTCTCAGCAGTGTACTCTCAACAACTCCATGTTCTCAATTAGAAATGAAACTGAAGACATGCTGTGTTTAATTTTAATAAAATATGAAGATAAAGTTTAATAATTTTATTCTTCTAATGGAACTACAAAAGTTCATACATCATGCTTGCACAACATACATGATTAAACAGATATGCATTTATAGGAATAAGGTCAAGCACCCAACATAACTGCCAGAACTAAAATGTCATAACTGGTGTCAGTCTGTTGCAATGTGGTGTTTGTGATATCTCACAGTTCACTTGGTAATTCTCTGTTGCTTTGACAATATATACTTTCACGTGCATTTTACAATAAATAGCAATAGTGACGCTGCAAACTGTTTTGCTGTCGGATAGCTGACCAGGAATTTCTCTCCTTTTGACTTCCTGTAATTAGTATGCAATGGAAGGATTTTGCAGATTCTCAACCTGTTGGATATGTATGAATGCACTTCCTTAAGCCATCAAGTCCTAGTGTGGAACTTGAACCTGGAGCTTCGAGCCCAGAAGCAGAACAATACCTTCTATGTCACAAGATCACCTCTTAGGATGTGCACATTATCATAGTTAATGGATATGTTTGTGTGCATCTGGCTGAATCATGATCATTATGTTATAAAACTAATATAACAGCAAAGTACAATAATCTCTGAGCTGTAAGGCAGCTCTATCTGGTAAGAATATTTGGTTTAAAAATCTGTTTTAAATGCATTGTACTAAAGAGCTAATAATGTACTGCAAACATCACAACAGGTGAGCATGGTGACATATTATGATGGCTAGCCAAGGACACAATCATACTTATAAAGTGATAGTTCTACTTAAAAAATGCTTTGTGTATTCCAATGTGTTGCATCTTGTATGATGAAACTGTAATAAAATTGGAAAAGTGTTAAATTGGTCTGCTCTTTATTATTTATAAAAACAGTTGCAATGTATACAATTATATGGTTAATCTGAAAAATATACTGTACTTTGCATGCATATTTCATGTAGGATTAAACTTGGGAAAGTTGGGCTTCAAGTAGATCAAGAATTATTCATGCTTTTTCTTAAAAAAAGTTAAAATACAAATGTAAAAGATTTTCACTTCTCTACTTGGTAAAGTGAATAATTTACGATTCAAAGAATGATGGAATAATACATTCTGGACAATATTAATTTTTATTGTCAACTTCACCCGCAAAATGAATACAATTCATTGTAATAAAACTGAAAAACAGATTGTAACATTAAAATAAGGTTTATCTCATCACTCATTGGATACCATCAAGTATTGTTAAAGACCCTTGCTGCATTGATGAAATACCCCACTGAACATCTCTTCAGTTGGAAAAGTCTGTAAGGCACAAGTAGGAAGAACACAACAAAAATTCAAAAATATATGCAGGGAATTGAATCCTAAAATTTGGGAAAAAAATTTGCTGTTACCTTTAGGAAAGATGAGGGAAGCCTGAATATTGTAGTCCATATAAACAGTGACATAACCATCTTGCATTCAAAACAGAGTGAGCAAGCAAACTCATCGATTCTTCCTGCTCCAACTCTCTACTGAAAGACACTTTGTAAGAAGCATTCATATTCTGTACCTATGTATAGTAGCCAGCATGCTGTCAGTATATTGTGATTTGAGTTAATATAGCAAGTAGTTGGTGACTGGGTTTAATTGATTCAACTAATTGATGCTAAGGCTGAGCAAGGAGATTCGGTACAAGTCCCACCTAATTAGAGGTGTGTAATAATATCTCTGAACAGGTTGAATAGAAAATATTAGAAATTGATATTAAGGTGAAAACAGGTAGGACTGATGTATGGAAGATGCTCTAGAGCTAAACAATTAAACTATCCAAAAACAAAGATGACTTGGGCTTTTTTTTCACTGAATGGCTTGGATCCCATTGGGACTGACAGCAGAGGATGGCTAAAAACAGAGATTGGAAATCAAGAATTCTTCACAGACAATGTGTTGTAAATTGAGTTACTTTGAGAAGAATAGCTGAGATCAAGTGCAAAATGTAATATGATTTCCCACCATTGTACTGCATAATCAATGGAAAAGTGAGGTAGAGATGTAAACACTGATTAAGTCTTTGCCAAAGAAGAAACGAGCAAAATATGGCACTTCCTACCAGATGCTGGAGCCTATATAAGAGAGTTTGGACTCCAAGTTAGAAAAACAAGTTTTGAATAAGTATCTCATTTTAATATTTTGACACTTTGAAATTTGCTACCTGAAGATTCAACAATTAACAAATAGATATCATAATTAAGTCTTAATTAGGCATTGTCCAAAGGGTGAAAAGATAACTCTCTCCATTGGGTTATCCAAAGTTTGTAGGCCCCACTCTGCAGGTACAAGGTCAGACAAGCAGGCAAACCTTTAGGAAGTACTATAGTTATTACAGGATTCAAGTAGCACCGTTGTTCTCATTCTGCCTCAGACTCTAACTAACCAACTCCCACACATAGACACTGGTGGGCAAATTAGAAAAATCCATAAAATGAGACTTTTTGTAGAAAGCCACTTAGAAGCTGGAAAGTTATTAGACTAGCTATGACTTTGCAGTGTTGTGTTAACAGGCCAGGAATGGGGAAAAAGGGCTTATTTTCAGAAATCAAGGAAAATAAATGATTTTAATTCCTCAGGAGATAATCCCATGTTCATATTTATGTCCGCAACCCTGGGTAGTTTTCTTTAACATGTTAAAGATGTTCTAAATGCTCATTGGATAGCATCAACTACACTTCATTTATTGCCTTTATTGCTCTATTGTAACTTACCAGAGAGAGGAAAGAAGTCTGCATTTTGTATGACACGAGAACAATTGATTTTTGTCCATCTAAAATAACACGAACATCAAACCAGGGCCTGCCTCTGACAGGACGGAATTAAATCGATAGTAAAATATAACCAACAAATCTTTGGTCCTTGCCTCTAGGACCGGAAATAAATTTACTGCACCGGCGGCAACTTTTTGGAAGGTTTTTCACTGAAAAGTCATTCGACATTGAGACTCTCACTTTCGGCTAGAGGATTTAGTCTCTGCGATTAATTTTCAATGAAGCACGCACACGAGGTGGAATAATAAATACATCGACAGTCTAATAGACAAGTAATAGATCCCCCCCCCCAAGCTTCCGCATGCTCCCGCTGCTTTATAATTCCAGTAATACGGGGTTAATCAGAAAACCAAGTGCTTGTTATGTTGCCATTCTGCATTCTGGTGAGGTGACAGAATTAATTGAAAGATTTACCCAGAAGCGCAGGACAACCATTGCATTATCACATCAATTATACTTTAAATGAAGCTTCCCCATTGCGCTGGTCACTGTAACTCTTGTCCCACACAGTCTAGTTAACGTGAATTTGAAATGGCTTCAAACAGAAACCGTTTCACCGCTTGTTTTACTAAAGACCTGTCAAGTCTAGACTGGTTAATCATTATTTGCACCAATCACCTTTTATCTCAAAAGAATGAATTAAGAATCCTTAGCAAACACAAGTTCCGTTCTTACCAGGAGTTAGAAATTGTAAAATGTCAATAAACCAATGTAATGGATATTTCAAGCCTATTTTACTGATGGTTCATTCTATGAGGTTCACACATTGAGCTGTGTTGCAATAGCTACTGTACACAGACTTGCTCTGAAGGCGTGGCGCTGTTTCTATGGGAAATCCCATGGTGACCTGGGCGGTTGCAATCAAATTCTTTTAAAACAAACAAACCTGCCGAGTGCTTGAGAGCTGCTAATTTAAGTGTTCGCAGGTGCACCTCTCTAACATGATAGTTGCTGGAGTAGTCTTGCTTCTGCTAGTTTCTAACGAGCCTCGAAGTGGGTTTCTACTGGAGGCTGGACTCCTGCCCTTCCATCCGTGTTTACAGTAGCAAGTCCGTTGTGTGTTTGTCTGCGGGGAATGGCAAATAGACCTGGTTATTGTTTAACAGAGCCAGGCAGAGGCCGGAGCACGTGGTCAGCGCACACTATGCGGAAGTGAATCCTTCTCACGGATTTCACTCCAAAAGAACACCAGCCTCCTGCAGTCAATGGAAACTTAGATTGAGCACAACACTGACCAAACTTCTTGCTGTAATTCCAATTCAACCTCAAAACCATAAAGTGCGAAACGCTCATATAAATTTATTGTAACGAAAACATAAGAAAAAAAGTTCGATGAACCAAGCGTCATGGTTGGAGAAAGTATCAGATATTTTATTTCGAGAAATATGTAATGTTGGACGTAATAGGTTAGTTCGAGGCTAAGGTAATTAGGCGTGAGTGCATATCTCGAATTTTGAAGATACAATATTACAAACTACCTTTTAAAATTTTGATAACATCTCCAAAAGACCGCTCTGTAATATTTATTATTAAATGTTGTTAACCAAAGCTAATTCTGCAAAGCTACTGGCTTGCAGCTGTTATTGTGGCAAACGCATATTTATAACCAATTGCTCATTCTTTTTCATTAAGAGATTGTTCAGTTTTATCCCTGGATTCACTATCATGAAGGAGTAAGCTTACAAAGAACCCGCCTTCGGGCAAAAGATGCAAGTCTGACTTAAAGATGTGACATTGTTTCACAGGTCCCACCTCAGACTAGGTCCTGTAATGTGGCTGGAGTGATCACGTTGGAAGTGTAACGGGTTTTATCACGGGACCGCCAACGCTTTCCATCAAAAGAAAACGCTTCCTCTGAATTCAGGGAGTTGAGGCCCAATTTCATTCTCAACACCAGCAAACTCTCAATATCCACCAAATGGAGGACGCCCGAACTAATGGAGATGTAGGGAATTTCTTCTAACGCCCGAAACTAGGCCTATTTTTGAAAAAGCGTGTTTGTATAATATTGGGCTGATAGTTAAACAGGCGAATGACCGGAATGCTGCTTTCCCATTGGTGAATAAAGTAAGTACTTCCTTTTGCACAGGAGTTCGTACTAACCAGGCGTGTGGGTCGATGTATTATTACTTTTGAGTCCAGTTTCAGTGCATCTTCTAATGAAGGTGAAAACGTTAAAGAGAACTCCAGGCACATATCCCGTCCTTTCAATAGCTTCTCAAAATCGTGACTCGAGGAGGCAACTATACATGTTGTGGGGAACTTGGAATCTGTTAGTTTAATGTTTGATTAGAAGGTGAACGCTTTGGACACTGGAGAGTACGTTCCCATAAACCCACAACCCTGAGTCAGTGCCAACACCCGGCCACTGGTTTAAATATCAGTTTAGGATGTTAGTGCTTTCTAGCATTTGAAATAAACGTAGGAACTCAACCATTAACCTTTTAAAGTTTGTTGACTGTAGAGATTCTAAAATATGAAACACTATAAAAAGCAAAAACACAGGAGACAACTATCTCTTGGATACTTTGAGCAACAGGGGGTCTAGTGAGTATGCTAAGATTTTAAATATCAAAAATGGCCTGCTCTCCGAGGCACACCCTACCTATGAGACAGTTCCAGTGATTAAGGTGATGTGTTCAACTATCTTTTGATTGCACAGCCAGTGAAAGGTGAGGCGCCGGATTGGGCTGTTCCATTACAGGCAATGCCACGTTCCTGTTTTTTTTGTTTCCAACAAGCCAATGGAATCTCCCTGGCGATTGCTGCTTTGCTTGTCACATGGTCTGATCTGTAGGCAGGTAAATGAGGACAGAAAGCAGCCATCGCTTTTCCCCATGTCAGAGTGAAAGAGACCAGCTTTGTCAGTTTCGCCTCGTGAATGAGCAAGTTCACCAACACGTTAGGACCAGGTAGACTTCGAAGAGACACTTTGACTCTTTGAGAGAGAGAGGGAAAAGAGACTTTCTTATCTTCCCTTCCCTTTTTGTTTAAAAAAAATCTTTCTTTAAGACCGGTAGAGGTGATCACTGGAAAGGTGAACACTTTTTTTTTCTCCTTGTGTTTTAAGCTTTGCTTGTTGTAGCTCTCCGTCATGACGGCTTCGCACGATTCTCTGGTGGTTTTGTCTGGGGCAACAGCTGGTGCAAATGGGGCTAAACTTGGTTCGGATGAAAGGGAACTAGTTCTCTTGGTGTGGCAAGTTGTGGATCTACACAACAAGAAGGTATGCAATCGACCTGTTTTCCCAAACCCCCCTCCCTCCTCTTCCCTTCTCTCTCTCTCTCTCTCTCTCTGTGTCTTCTGCCTTTTTCGATTCGTACACAGACCTGTCCGCACATTAACTCTGCTACTTGTGGAAGTGTTGATTGTGAACGGCTCGTTTCACGGACATTTGCTGCCCCTGTCTCTCTCTCTCTCCCTCTCTCTCCTTTCTGCCCGCCCCCCCCCCCCCCCCAAACAGGTGGGAGAAGTCCACAAAGTGCTGGTGAAAGCCGACAGTCTAGAGTTGAGCGAGCAATGTAAAGGGGAGATCGGCGTTAGTTTGGAGGACATCGCCAAAGCGGAGCCGCTCGATCGAGTCCTTGAACAGGTGAGTTTCCCTGGGGAAGGAGGTGGGCTGGTGAGAGAGAGAGAGAGAGAATGGAAAAATAAACTAAGTTTTCAAACTTAGTTTACTAGGCGACCACCTCGCAGAATGGGGAATTGGGAGAGCAAGCACACAATGTGAGGTCTTGAAGAGCACCCCCCCCCCCCCCCCCCCAACCTTCCTCCCTTCCTTCCTTCCTTCCTTAAGGGGGAAGGGAACGCATAAATGGGGGGATCACCGTCGGAAAAACAAAGTTACTCAAATCCAGGAAGCGGTGCTGCTCCCTAGCAGCCACTCACCTGAATCCTACAGGAGTCTGGTCTCCTTTGCAGTCGAGCCTTCATGCAGAAAGACAGCGTTCTTAGAATCCAGCTAAAATTCAGCGGATTGAAAACGTGGACTTAAATATTTGTGACGTTTAGCTTGTGGGGAAGCTGTTCATGTTTTGTATCAGCTTTGATTTCAAGGCCCTGAACTATTTGGATCAAACTTGAGACCTCTCTTTGTGACCATGTTCCAACTCTGTGTCAGGCCCAAAATTTAAGTTGTAAATATTATCTAATCCAACTAACCAGAGATGCTATGACACTACTCCAGAGCAGGCCTCCTGCTTCAGACGCAGGAGCACTACCACTGCACCACAAGAGCCCCAATGAGAGAATACTGCCTAGCCCAATGCTAAACTGTATTCACCTGTGTCTGATCTGACCTGAAACAGCTGGATGGGAAATAAGGATTTTTTAAAAATAAGCATTTTTACACTTTGTACGACAAGAGGCAGAGGTTAAGTTGCTTCCATCTTTGACAGTTTGTTTAGCAAAATTTTAATTGATTTTTGGAAACATTCTTTGCTTTTAACTTTAAGAAATCTTAGATCCGGGTTTGGATGTGGGCAATGAGACTACCTCAAAGTTAATTTCTAAATGTAATCGATCTAACACAGTAAAGTCATTCATCTGTGCTGGTGAGCCATGAGTCAAGGTTTTCTTGTAAAGTTGAGTTATAAAGGAATGGACTGTAAATAGCCCATAACCTTTTGAACGCTCAAGAACTCTTTCTTTTTCCCCCCCCAGTCCCAACCAAGTTTCTGATTTAAAATCAATATGTTTAATTGGTTCAATGAATACCGCCTATTCTGTAACATGAGTACCAGGATTTGGTCTTTATTACCATATGTACAGATAGCACATTCTGTGGATATCAACATGTTCATTTAGTGGTCATGAATTATGCTACTTCCAGTAAATAGATCTGTTGTTAATCCCTCTTCATTTAATTACTACTAGTTTTCTCCTCTTTGCCCCTCCCAGCCTCCTCCATCGCCACCACATAAAAATAGTGCTACCTGTATTGTAATGCAACAAACAAACTGATATTTAACAGAATGGAAGTGATGGGTTTAAGTTTATCAAATGAGTCAAAATGTAATCTCGTGTTTTTGAGTAGTGCTGTCATGTTGTCGTTTTTGGTTTGCCAATCTATTTTAAGTTGGAGATTAGGAAAGTCTATTCCTTTGGTCACGTCACTGTCTAGGAGCCCTTGACTGAATGTCCAAAAGAAAGTATTAATTAGTCAAAGAAAAAACTGATATAGCCTTAGTGTCTACTAAAGCAACCAGGCACCTTGACAACTCTAGCAGTCTGGAGGGTTTAGTTCCAGAAAGAGATCTCTTCCCTTCCACAATCTCCAAGATCCATATGCAGAAGTCCAGTAAGCTATCAAGGAATGGACAAGAGGTTTTAGAAATGGTTTCAAATTTAGGTCCATTTTTATTAATCCAAGCTGGTCTTCAATTCAAAGACTGTCAAAACTCATTTTTGAAATGTGGGTGAAGGATTGTTCGACCACCTCATTTGCCTGTTGGAAATGCCCATCATGTATGGGAGCAGTTGTAATGAAATAAACAGTTTTGATGTTCTGAGTTGAGATCTGTTGTGAAAGTCTTGTACCCCAACAGTGAGCTTAGTTTTTATTCTCTTATATTTGATAAGTCAGTGAAATTATCTCCTTGTCCATAGTAATTTCTTACATTTTTTTAAATGAAAGAAATAAGGGAAAATTGAAGCATTTTGACCATGCTATTTCTGTTTCCCTGTGATTCTAGCTAATTCCTTCGAAACTAGAGTTGGAGTCTTTTCTCTGTTCCCCTCTTCACCACCATGGTTCTGGTGAGATCAATAAGAGATTGATGTTTAGCTCTTTCTGTACAAGATTGACCAAGTGAACTTAAAATCATATTTTATTAAGTTCTAGTTTTCAGCCTCCAACCGAAAATAGATAAGGTCTTGCTTTATTCATAAACCAAAAAAAAAATTGCATTTATATCGCACTCTTTGACTTTGGGTGATCCCAAGGTCATAATGCTGTACAGTCAATAAAGAACTTTTGCAGCATAGTCACTTGTAAATTATGGAATAGAAATCAATTTGCACATAGCAAACTCTGACAAACAGGATTGCCATCATAACTGGTCAATCTACTTCAATGATGTGGAGTGAGTGATAAACAGGAGCCACGACACTTTGGAGTAACTCCTCTGCTCTTTTAATGCTACATGATCTTTTACAACTGACCTGGAAGGCAGAGTGTTGGTTTAGTATCTCATCCAAAGGATTGGCAACTCTGACTGCAGCACATTCAGTTCTGCAATGGAGTTTTGCCCTAGATCTTTATGTTCAAATCTGGACTAAGTCTTGAACCCAAAATCTCCTGATTTGGAGGCTAATTCCATCAGCTGGGCTTATAAATAACACTTGAGATAGACCGAAGGTTACTGTTGCTCGAGGTATATATTGAAGTGGACAATTTATGGAGAATGAGTTTTAGCCAGGTGGTTTGTTGAGACACAGTAAAGTACAAGTGCATTTGAATGTTAAATTATGCTGTGAGTATTTTCAATTAATAATGCTGTTTTCTGACATTCTGCTTGTTTGTAACGAGTTTTTTTATTCATGCAGAAGTGTTTTGAACTAGGAGTAATTTGAGCATTGGGGATGTTGGATTGTAATGTGAATTGTTGATGGGAGATTAGTTGTCTTTAAGTGGTCAAACGTGTTAGTCTGCCTTGTGGTCCAAGCAATAACACAGTTGCCAAACTAGTATTTCCACTTCTAAAACTTTGTATTTCCTTTTAACCCTTTCCCACCAAGATTGCCTGTACAAAGCTCCCATTCCAAACTTAAAAAGCCAGGAGCTGTAGACTTGGTTGAGAACATATTGTTTTTTTTTTCCCTCTTTTTTTTGTGAAAAGAAATGAGTTTCATTGTTTTGTAAAGAATTTGATTTGGTGAAGTCAGAGTGACATTTAGGGTGTTGTGTTCCTGATGCAGGTGACTGTCATTCTGACACTGCTGTCAATGCAAACCACTTGATGCTTGCAGACTTGGTGGAGCCACTCATAATTGTTAGGGGAGAGCATTTCAGGTTCAGTGCTCTTGTGGTCAGAAATGATGATATGTTATTGCAGATGTTAAAGCAAATTCAAAATTGATAACTTGATAAATCTTGTGGGACACATTTTAAAGGAATTGTATCCTTTTAATGATGAAATCTCAAGTCTTGAAATCAAAGAACCGCAGTCTTGTGTACACTACTGTGTAAAGCTGAGTGAGGAGGTGTCTTAGACTGAGAAATTAATGATTTTAACAATTTGACATTCTGTCATTACTTGCCAACACCCCAGCCACAGACACTGGACCTGCCAAATAAGCAAACTTTGGGAGTGGTGAGAGTTTAAATACTTGGTGCTTGCACATAGCTTTATTGCATACAAAACCCTTGTTCTGTATTACTATTTGGATGCCCTTTGTGTAATATTTTTTACATGGTTTGATTTACCAATTTAAGAAATCTAATGTTCATTCTGCAGTGGTCGTTCATGTATGGCTATCAAAGGTATGGAAGCTTTGTGTCTAATTTTAAATTGGAACATGCCTACAGGTATGGGAGTTGTCTCTTGATCATCCTTTCCACCTATTGCAAACTGAACGATCCAATTCTAACTCCCAGAACTCTGCCTGATACTAATTTGTGACAAATCCTTCATCTCTTTGACCTTCAGTTTCTGGCTTCAGCTTCAGTCCTGATGAAGGGTCCCAAACGGAAACATTGCCTTTCCTGCTTCTCCGATGCTGCCTGACCTCTGGTGCCTTTCCAGTTCCACATTTTATCGACTGACTTTCAGCGTCTGCAGTCCTTACTATCTCCAAGTTTTAAAATCCTACTTTTGTTATCAAATTCCTCAACGGCCTTGCTGCTGTTTACCTCAAACCACACCTCTGCTTCTCAGCTCCACGACTCCTGTGCTACTAATTCTGAAACCCAGTGTTAGTTACTCCACTAACAGTCATGTCTGTGTCCCAAACTCTGGTGTTCCCAGCTTGTCTTTATTGCCTGTCTATTGTGTGCCTGTAAAAGGCAAAATGCTCCAAATAATGGAAATTTGAAACCTACAGAATGCTGGAGAAACTCAGCAGGTCTGGCAGCATTTATGAAGAGAGAAACACAGTTAATATTTCGAGTCTGGAACGATTCTTCAAGTCATGTTGGCCTCGATACATGAACTCTTTCTCTCTCCACAGACGCTACCAGACCCGCTGAGTTTTATCGGCTTTGAAAACTTTTTCACACTGATTGTGTTTTAGATAACTTGTCCTGATATCTCCGTAGGGGGCGTCACTTTAAAATTTTTATCACTTTTTGTGACAGTGATCATGTGACTCTTGTTTTGACATGATCCTGTGGCACCTTTTGTCCCATATTTCTGGGACAGTCTGTGTGAGTCTCCATTGTGAGTCGGCTAGTGGACTTGATGAGTTGTATTAAGGGCATTGCAGTGTCTCAGATTTAAAGTGCTAAATTGAATTTAGCTACAAGTAATGCCTCTCAGCTACTTAAAACTTTGTTCCACTTTATTTTAAAATTGAATTTCTGTGTATATTCTCGATGTCTCTCAACTGCCTACAGTCTGAAGAAACTCCTTGTAAGTACCTTTGAAATTCTCCAGTTGAACATTTGAGACCTGGGAAGCAATAATCGTTTATGAATGTTGGCCAATGCAACTACATATGGTTTAAATGTTGTCAGGCTATCAGGACTCCTCCCACATTCTCTACAAAGGTGTGAACAAATAATTGCAAATGCATGGAATAAACATATGAATCACTTCTTTCTTTTTCAGTTCAGCCAGGTTTTGTCGAGTGAATTGAAAGCACTTGGGAGGAGTTCTTATTGTCTTTGTACTGATGGCCAATTACTCATTCGCCAGGTTCTACACCCAGAAGCATCCAAAAAGGTAAAGAAATTTGACAGCTGTAACATTGCAAATGTTTTATTGGTCAAACTATTCAACCTTTAGGCAATAAATTGGTGTGAACATACTCTCTACTGAATCAAACATGAAATTTTCAGTTTGGATCTATCTTAAATTGCACTCATCCAGAAACTAAAGTAATGAACTTAGCTTGATATAAAATATAGGTCATTCTGCTATAATGCATGTTCGTTACTGCGAGTTTGCTGTAACGCAAATGATGAATTGGGAACGCTGTTTCTAAAGCACAAACTTTTAAAACGTGTTGGCTGTAACGCGATTATGTCGCCACCATTTTGAGCGGTTTCTAAAATGTGATTTTTCTATAACGCGATGGTTGCGTTCTTGTCCGACCCCACGTTATTGAAGAGCTACCTGTACTCAATACTGTGGCTGCACTGCGTCTTGGGTCAGCAGCTTTAGGTGGCTTGAGCCAACATGGTTTGGGTGGATTGAGGGTCACTTCAAGTTTGAGTAGACTGAAGCGTGAGTGGTGAGACTGGCCAATCCTGTGCACTCAGCCAAATTGTCTAGATAAGTTGATTTTAATAAAGCAAAAAGAGGAAATAAGTGCTTGGCATAATCTTTGAACAACTGCAGTTTTGGGCTGGGTTTGAGTGTGCTGGTAGTTATTGAACCCACAGATCCAGCTTCCTTTCCTTGAATTGTCTAATATCACAATTGTTTCTAATCTGCCATGACCTCCTGGTTTACAAGATGCCTTAAATACTAATGAGAGACCATGTCACATAGAAGCCAATTGGCTTACTGCTCCAGGAATTTGATTTGGTATGCTGAGTTTTGATTGGTCACAGCATTGGATTGTGTCTGCCTCACATGTTAAAACTAAGTATGTCTGACCAGTGCATTCTAAAAGAACAGCATAATATTATGGAGAAGATGGGATGTTCTGATTGCAGTGTTCTGTTCTATTGGTACCACTTCAGATAATGATACCATCAGTCTCTCATACAGCAACACATGGGCAGTATTCCGATTTTGGTCTATAAGTGACAAGTGGCATTTATGCAGCTGTAGTGTCAGACAATGGACATCTTCAAAACGAGAATCTAACCATCTCTTCATAACATTCAATTGCAATTGCTGAATCTCTGACCATAATGTCTGGGAGTAACCATTCTAACCACTGGCTTGGAATTCTGAGGCAGGTAATTCTCCCCTTTTGACTCTCAGATCTGTCCACCGTTGTGATGGAATTATGCTGCAATTACCTGAATGAGTACAGCTCCGACAAAACTAAGATACCATCTAGGACACAGCAGCCTGCTTGATTGACACCCCATTCACCACTTTAAACATTCACTCCTTTTGCCATTTGTGCATGGTGGACTTTAACAAGTTCTTGCAGTACTACCATTCTACCAATCTTAACAAACGTGATATTCTGCACCGAGAACAACAACAATAGATAAATCACCTGCATGTTCTCCTCCTCCAGTTCAGTAGAGCATGATTCTGTTTTTGTCGCTTGGTCAAAAACCTGTTTCTCCCTAACGGCACAGTTGGCTTTACTATACAAGGGCAGCAGCAGTAGTCTCATTCTCGAGGGCATTGTGTACACCAAATCCTTTCTTATTCAGAAAGGCTGGTGTTGGGGTTGCCATGACGTAATTGCCATTGTTAGTCTCTGCCTATCTGTCTCCTGGCCTGAGGTTATTCAGGTAGCTACGATCAATTGTTATCGGATCCTGTTGCATCTCCATACTAACCCTGGCCCTACAATCAGCACCCTCTTCCTATCCTGCATAAATCAGTGTAAATTGGTGTTCCCTTTCAGAGTTTGGTTTCTTTTGACTTTGCCTCTTTTTTTTTTAAAGCAATGTTTTGCACTCATTACGTTTTAATTATAATTCTAAATATACAACTGGACTATTCCTCCATTCTGGGAACTACACTCTAGGAAGAATTTTGGAATAGTGAGGGAAGAGACTTACTTTAAAAAAAAAGTACCAGGGATGATGCTTCAGTTATGGCGTGAAATTGAGGGGATTGGGTCTGTTCTCCTTGGAACTGAGAAGCTTGAGCAGAAATTTGATCATAGTGTTCAATGAGCGGAAACTATTGCCATGACAGAGAGACTAGTAATGGATTATGGATGCAGCGCAAAAGTGCGATTGCCAATGTGATTTTTAAGATAATTGTAATCTCAAATGCTTTGATTAAAATGGTTGCGGAAGCAGCTTTGGTGACTTTCAAAAGGGACTTGGATAAATATTTGAATGGAAAGCAATATTTGTAGAACGATGGGAAAAAAATGGGTCTTGCAACGAATGTAATGGTCTCCTAAGAGGATGTGTGTCAAAGAGGGTGGTGCTGGAAAAGCACAGCAGGTCAGGCAGCATCCGAGGAGCAGGAAAGTCAACAGTTCAGGCATTAGCTCTTCAGGAATGCTGGGGGGGGACCCAAGGCGGCTGAGAGATAATGGTGAAATGGGTGGGGCTGGGGGAAGGTAGCTGGGAAGGCAATAGGTCGATGCAGGTGAGGTAATGGTGATAGGTCAGAGAGGAGGGTGGAGCAGATAGGTGGGAAGGAAGATGGACAGTTCAAGAAGGTGGTCCCGAGTTGGAGTATTGGATCTGGGATAAGATGGGGGAGGGGAGGTGAGGAAATTGCTGAAATCGACATTGATACTGTTGGAGGGTCCCAAGATGGAAGATGAGGCATTCTTCCTCCAGGCATCAGGTGGTTAGGGTTTGGTGATGGAGGCGGCCCAGGACTTGCGCGTACTTGGCGGAGTGGGAGGGGGGAGTTAGAGCTTGGCCCAAGGGTGGTGGGGTTGTTGGGTGTGTGTGTACAAGAGATGTTCTCTGCAATGTTCCACAAGTTGGTGTCCTGTCTCCCCAGTGTAGAGGAGACCACATTGAGAGCAATGATCACAGTCGATGAGGTGTTTGGATGTGCAAGAAAATCTGCCGGATGTGGAAGTGTCCTTTGGGGCCTTGGATGGAGGTGGGGACACAGGTTTTACACCTCTTGTCGTGGCAAGGGAAGGTGCCAGGAGTGGACGGTGTTTTGGTGGGGTGCATGAACCTAACAAGGGAGTCACTGAGGGAAGTGATCCCTGCAGAATGCTGAAAGGCATGGAGAGGGAAATATGCCTCTGGTGGTGGGGTCTGACTGTAGGTGACGGAAATGGCATCGTATCCAGAGGTTGGTGGGGTGGAAGGTGAGGACCGAGGGTTCTGTCGTTGTTGCAGTTGGAAGAGTGGGGTTCAAGGGCGGAGGTGCAGGAAGTGGAGGAGATGTAATGGAGGGCATTATTGACCACGTGGGGTGGGGGGGGGAAACTGTGGTCCTTGAAAGAGGCCATCTGGGATGTTCTGGAGTGGAATTGCTTCACTTGGGAGCAGAGGTGGAGGATTTGGGAGTAAGGGATAGAATTTTTACAAGAGGGTAGGGGTGGGAGGGGGTGCAGTCCAGGGAGCTGCAGGAATCTTCGGGTTTGAAGTAGATGTTTGTGTTAAGTCGGTCGCTGGAATTAGATGTGGAGAGGTCAAGAAAGGGGAGGGAGGTGTCTGAGATGGTCCAAGCGAACTTGAAGTCAGGATGAAGGTGTTCATGAAGTTGATGAACTGTTCAACCTCCTTGTGGGAACACGAGGTGGCATTAATACAGTCATCAATGTAGTGGAGGGAAAGGTGGGGAATGGTGCCGATGTAACTACGGAAGAGGATCTGTTCCATGTACCTGATGAAGAGGCAGGCATAGCTGGGGCCCATGTAGGTGCCCCTGGCTACCCCTTTTGGTCTGAACTAAGAGGATGGTCTATGAATGGTATACTAAAGATCTCCTTTATCATTCCATGGTTTTTTTGACTAGACTTGTTATCTCATTGAAGGCTTTTCTGGATGTCCAAACAATAATTCCACTATGTACATGATTGTTCTTTATAGCAGTGTGGGACATTTCACACATGGGATCTCTGCTTTCTAACTCTATTCCTTCAGCTCTGCCTTGGATAATACCCAATCCCTATATTTTTAGTACAATTTTGATACAGGTGACACCTGTAATTACCTGGGTTATCTTTATCTCACACTAAAGATTTTTAATGTGACCTGGTCAATTCGAAGCTGGCAGCAGTTGTCTGCTGCCAATAGATAAAATAATTCAAATACATCTAGAAAGAGAGAAACAGCATATTTTACGGTGCCATCCAGGATCTTCAGGCATGCCGAATCACTGGATTATTAACCCAGAAACTCCGAATATTTTCTGGGGGCATGCTGAAAATCTGGGAGGAAGAAAAACAGGAAATGCTGGAGAAACTCTGGTCTGGCAACATCTGTTGAGCGAAATGGTTAACATTTTGAGTCCAGGCTGATTCTTAGGAGTGCCTTGATCAGATTATTGATTAAATGAATAAGTACTTATCGCTTCAGTAGTCCTCAAAGAATTTATAATTCTTTGTCCTCATAAATGTCTATTAAAAATTGCTTAAAGAAGGACAAAAATGGTATTCATCAACTACAAGTTGAAGTAAATGACTTCGATAATCAATTGGTTCTTTTTTAAGCAATCATTTTTTTTTGGTTTTTGTTGGAATTTTGCCTATACTTGTTACTTGCTGAATTGTTGAGTCAACTGTGATAGTTGAATATTTCTGGTACTTAATTGTAAAATCTAGGATTGCTTCCCTATGCTTTCACTTGTGATTTGCTGCAGTCTTGCTACGCTCAAGCTGAGTTAGTAATTGAGGTTACTTTAGTGCTGATGTTGCAACAATATCTGTGGATCTGGTTTCAACCTTTATCTTTTGTGTTACGAGAAGATTACTTTGAAATATAAACTGCATTATTTTTGAAACTTTAGTCATGAATATTTGTGAACTTTAACCTTAATCGATTTTTCCTTATCTTTTTTGTAGAATTTGGTGCTTCCTGACTGTTTCTACTCATTTTATGACCTGCAGAAGGAATTTCACAAATGTTGTCCAAATGCAGCCTCCATAAACTCCATCAGTTCAATGGCAGAATGTATCCTTCCTTCCTGCTAACCATCTGTCAAGTGCCTGGACTTTTATTTGCCTCTGTGTTTGCAGTTCTGATTAGAGATCACTGATCTAAAGATGGATGCACATTTACTGGGCTCCTTAATAACAATCGCTCCAATATAAGGGTGCGCTGAAGGCCTAGTTGTATCATCACTGGACTGTTGATCCAGAAACGAGAGTGTGGCACAGTCATCACTTTCTCCTTATTAATCCAGAGGTCCAAGTCAAGTTTCGAAATCTCTGGTTTCGAATACTGCCACAGCAGATGGTGGAATTTTGAATTCAGTGAGGAACAATCTGGAATTAAGAGTCTAGTGCTAACCATGAATTCATTGGTCAATTGTCAGAAAAGCTCACCTGGTTCACTAATGTCACGAAGGAAAGGAAACTACCATCCTTACCTGGTCTGGCCTACATATGACCCAGACCAATAGTGAAATGGTTGATGCTGGGCAGTTAGGGATAGGCAATAAATGCTGGCCTAGCCAGGGATACCCTCACCCTGTGAATACACAAGATAAAAGCACTTTTATTGTAGTAATCTATTGCAAGTCACTTGTCAGCAGCGTTCTTGAATAAGGTTTGACACTGAGGCATATGTAAAGTTGGGGGAAGATGATAAAAGTGTGATCAGAAGTGTCCTTTACAGAGTTTTAAAGGAGGAGAGGGAAGCAGAGGTTTAGCAATCCAGATCCTGGGCTTTGGCAACTGAAGCCACAATTAACCTAATTTTTTTTTGGTTGGTTTTGCATATATGATACAGCTAAACTATATGGGTGTAATTGAAAAAGCTAAATCAGCATCCACAACTTGTGTGCATAAGGATATTGGAAGCTTTAGTGCAGCAGTTCAGGAATCTTGATCGATTTTTAGTCAACATTTCTCATTTTCCTCTGTAGCCTCTGCCTAAAAAGGGATATTTGATTAATGTCTTACGGTAGCATGTATGCCCTGATGCAGCCCCTTCATCCTCTTTTGCACTTAAATTAATGCATGGTTGTTTTCACTTTTTAAAAAAAATCAAACAAGATTCAAGGTTATAGGAAGTTGGGAGGATTCTGACAGTGAAACTTCCTTAATCTTGTGTACAGACTTGGAATTAAACACAGAAAATACAGCCAACGAATATGGTGTATTTGAAGTTATTACCATGGGTGCAGTTATTTTAAGCTTAATAAGCGAACCTTACAGTAAGAGCTTTTTAAATTCAGTGTTCAAAGTCTTTCAACAGTAATCAGTTGGCATATAGTTAATTTCATTTTCTCTTTTAGATTATGTGTTCAAAAACTTTGAAACTGTCAAGTACAAGTTTGAAACGGGTCCCTGGTAAGTGGTGCTTAAAAGGCATTGTATTGTAGTTCAAGAATGATAAATGAAAAACAATACCTATATATTGAGTAATAAAGTTTCTTAATTTACTTTTAGTAGTACTGCCTGCAAAGTGGGTAAAAAGGAAGAAACTACAATTCTGCGAAGCACTTAAACTTTTTGAACTGTTACATAAAGTCACTTTTCACAAGTAATAGTGATGGATAAAATCTTGTGAAATGTTCTCTTACAGTAGCAAAGCTGAAGGAGTGAATGGTGAAACTGTCATTAGGGCCAGAGGTCTACCATGGCAATCATCTGACCAAGATATTGCAAGATTTTTTAAAGGACTAAACATAGCCAAGTAAGTGTACTTTTGAACAAGGGCCTAGTCTGTGAATGCTTTGTGGATTTAAGTTAAAATGAGTGCATGGCTCAATTTGTTAGATGTAATTGTCATCAAATACTTTAATGGGCTTCCTACCAATTATACATGTTCCTTTAGAACTTTATTTTTTGTTCAAAACTGTTTACCTCCTTGAATAGAAGTAGAACTGTGAAGTGGGTCATAACATGATGATCTTATGGCCCCAACTGTTATGGGGGAAATATCCAGTTGATGTTCGTGCTGGACAAGTTGAATTCTTGGCCAGTGCCTGGCCAGATAGATCACTTATTTTAGCAAAGTAATCCTCGCTTCGAACAAAAGTGGGCATCTATGCAATCTTTGTTTAATGATAAAACAAAGCAAAAGTTTATTCATGACAGGAATTAAAAGTAAACAAGGAGGAAAATTCCACTGTATTCTCTGATAACACAGATTCAAACAATTCTGGTGAGCGTCTTCAGGGGCAGCAGTTGTAGGTTGTGATGCCTGTCATTTTTTCCTGGCAATGGATGGATTGAATCTGCCATTTTCTCAGTTTTTATATATTCCTTTTTTAGTTACAGAAGAAAGGGTTGCTGTCAGATATCCCAAGACTTCAAGATTTTTCAGGATAGGAGTGGACAAATTTGAAAGGAAAGCACCTGGGTTTAAATAGACCAAGTCATGTGCATTAAAAAAATTGCTTAAGAGGCAGAAAACAAGAGTGCAGATCTTATGTGGTTTGCAGAGTGTGGGTTCAAGATAAACCGGTCAAGGAAAAGGTGAGATCAAGAATGGTCTTTGGTATTGGCTTTGATAGACTGCTATATTGCATCTTTAAAAAAAACCTTCCTTCCTGGGATATGGACTTGGTTGGCTGGGCGAGCACTTCTTGCCTGTCCCTGAGAAGCTGGTGATCAGCTGTTGATGAGCTGCTGCCATGAACAGCAGGATTGAGGTGCTGGCGATTCCAGAGATGGCTGTGTGGGGCTGAGAAACAGACATTGCTCGAGGTGCAGAGGCTTTTGTCAGTTATTGCTTCTGAGATTTGGTCAAGGGAAAGCAATCCTTCAGGTGGAGATGATAAAAACAATACTGTCAGACCAGATATATAAGATAGATATGTGTTCTTGGCTCGGAAATGGTTGTGTTTGGTTGAAAACAGAACATAGACCTAAACGCTAGAAACATATATGTCCTACTCTAACTCTTTTTTTTTTGGAGAAAAAGTGGTGTGGGAGTGACCTCCCTGGGACTCTACTGCCAGTTTATACAAGTGGTGAATCAAAAGTATTTTTATCACCAGGTCTCTTAGCCTGGCATCTTGTTTATGTAATGATTCTCTCCTCTCAACAACCATTATTCTCTAATATTCTGTCAAAACCTGTTCACGTGCCAATTTTAACACTCTCAACAAACCTTTAACTGTAAGGGGAAGCAGTAGAGCTGATGTTACCTTCACCAGTTTGCACAAACGTGTCTCCGATCATCAAGAGGTGTCCTGCAAGATTTGCATATTGTAAAGATGAATCAAGAGTAAAGCATGGAATTTTGTTTTTATATTGATTTTTTTTGAAGAGGCAAAATGTTAAGTATTGCGTGGATTGGAAGCTCAGCTTTGTGGTTGGCACTAATGGACGCATAATAGAAATTTCCTGGTTTTATTGTAGAGGTGGAGTGGCACTGTGCCTCAATTCCCAAGGAAGAAGAAATGGTGAAGCACTTGTCAGGTTCATCAATCCTGAACATCGGGACCTTGCGCTCGAGAGGCACAAACACCACATGGGGAGTAGATACATTGAGGTGGGTACAAATGAGAAGCAACGTTTCAAAATTTCACTTAAAATGGCAAACCTTCAAAAAAAAAAGTTAATGATATGGAAATTAATTTCCATTCAGGTGTACAAGGCTACTGGAGAAGAATTCTTAAAAATTGCCGGAGGTAAGTTTTTAAAAAATAGAAAAATCTCCAATGGGCAATTTTTACAATATGTTGTTAAACAGAATCAAGCTGAGGGGACCGTGGTGTTTAATCACATAGCTCATTTCTCCCATCCTTGAATCTGTTTTGAAGATTGTACAGGCTGGTGCATGCTGTTAATGATTAAGAGCCTGTTACAACTCTGCTTCATGAGTTCCATGACCCTAGAAATCTGTAGGTGTGCCACATCGCTCTAACCGTGGCTGAACGAGGCATCCTCTCTAATTTAAGATCAAAGATCCTTGGATCAGGAACATCTCCATTGAATGGGAATCTGTCCCTGCCAGCAGTGGTGATAACACTTATCTGTTTTGTGAGGGTGGGAAAAGGCGAAGAGCTAATGTAAGCAGCAAACGAGGGAAGCTGCTCTGGATAAAAATGAGGTATTTATAACTCCATTGTAGGCACTTGCCTTTAGTGGAACCTGAACATAGAGACTGGTTCTGTTAATGAGAACGTCATTCAACATTTGTATGCCTCACTTCTGCAGTTCTGGTGACTGGAAATGTAGAGGTCACTTGCAGAGAGAACTGGATGGAATTCTGCCAAGCTATTAGTCCTGCCTCCTGAAGATGCTGCCAGTTTGGGTAAGCATCCGAAACATTGACCCTGTCTTCCTGAGGAAACCCTGTGGCACGCCGCATTTTTGCACTGTTTGGGTAACCGAGTCTTAAAACTTGCTTGCCAGCCCAGAATTGAACTCAAAGGGCTTTTTCAGGGGGAATCCCTCTCTCCATTCCAGTATAATCATGGGATGTGTATTGCTACCGTAATGATATTCAGTATCTTCTGTCCTAAAATGCTTAAATCTGTGCATGTTGACTTAGTTCCAGATCATCCGTAATATTACAAAATTTATCGTCTACTTTGGGTGAGGGTTCTCGAATTGGAAATAAAGATGGCAGCCACCTGTTTGGTTTTAATGCTCCTTTTCCAGCTGAAGTAGGTGACTGCCAATTAATGTGCTGCTCAACCTCATTTGTAAAATGATGGGGACATGGGTGGGAAGAGAGAATAAATGATTAATTTAACCCCTAATGTAGCAAAATGGTCAAATAAAATCAACTCTTAATATTGTAAGAGCACCCAAACTCTACATTTCTGTAAGTTCGGCTGTACTTGGTAGATATCTCTGGCTAAGAAGTTTTTTTGCTCTTTCTGATCTTTTGCCATGATAGACGGCTCCTGAGAGACCAATTTTATGAAGCAGCAGTCCAGTCAATACTATTGTAAAAGTAGCTACTTTCTTGGTCTCTCCTCATTCATTATGGTTAAACCTGATCTCATTGGACAGCTGGTTTCAATAAATCTCTGTCAGTAAACTTAGAGATGAAGGAATTTAAAAAAAAACTTATTTTGAGATTGAAATGACCATTGTAATCTACTCCAAGGTTTGTTCTTTTGGATTTGTTATTCATTATTGACCTAAATAATTCATGTGTATTTAACTGATCTCTGGTCCTTGCTGTATTCATAGATATTTTCTATTTTTGGAGAATGTGAGGGTGGTAGTCTAGTCAGTGCACCATTGTGAAAGGTTACTTTTAAATGCAGGTACTTCGAATGAAGTCGCGCAGTTCTTGTCAAAGGAGAACCAAGTTATAATACGAATGCGTGGACTACCTTTCACAGCCACGGTCGATGATGTCCTGGGCTTCTTTGGAAATGAGTGTCCTGTTACAGGTGGCAAGGAAGGACTCCTCTTTGTTAAATACCCCGATGGAAGACCGACTGGGGATGCGTTTGTGTTGTTTGCTTGTGAAGAATTTGCACAAAATGCACTTAAAAAACATAAGGAGATATTGGGGAAGCGTTACATCGAACTATTCAGGAGTACTGCAGCAGAAGTACAGCAGGTTGGTATTATCACCATTGTGTAGTGCATTTCACTGAACATTATTTGGCTTTTTGTGCGGGATGAAGAATAATTGTCATTTTATGGTCTCGTTTCCAATTCATCCTGCTTTTCTTGCTCCACATTATTCAGTTCTGGTACTGACTAACCTTGGTTTGAAGCCTGAGAATCTTAGGCCCGTGATAGGCTACTTAATCAATCATGCTTATGCCAGTCTTTTCAAAGAGCCACCTAGTTAGTCCCACAGTTTGAACTTTTTTGGCGTTGATCTGTTGTTGAATATTACTTGAAGGCTTAGTGTTTAAACCATGCAAATTAGGGTCAACACTTCCAGAAAAGAAAATGTAAAGTTCACCTTTGGTGTAGAGTGTTGAGACTTTTAAATTAGGAGTACCAACAAGCCATTTTTAAATAGAAAGTAAAATTAAGTCTTGATCCTGTAAAGACAGCCAATTGTTCTTTTCTGTAATTATGGCTGCTGTCAGTGGATGTGCAGTGTCACTTCTGGCTTTGTCATGTCCCGAGGTGGAATTTGACCTTCTGGCCCAGAGATAGGGACACTAGCGCTGTGCCACAAGACCCTCTAGAGTCAGTTATAGCTTACTGGCAGTGATTAACCAATTCTGGCTCTTTGGTTTCTTCACAAGAAGAAAAAAATTCAAATAATAGACTCGTTTTTAAAGCAAAACTCAACATCTTGAGAGAGAGTCTGTCAAACCTGCCAGATTGTTCTATTTATGTTTCATTTTTAAATTTCATTCTTGATCTCTGGATTGGATTAACTTTTTTTTTCCCCTCTTTTCCAAATTATAGAGTCATACAGCACAGAAACAGACCCTTTTGGTTCAACAAGTCCATACCGAACATTAACCCAAACTAAATAGATAGAATTGGTGGTAGTTGTCTTTTCCCTAAGATGGGGAATTTCAAGATTAGGGGACACATTTTTAAGGAGAGAGATTTTAAAAAAGATAGACATGAGAGGTAAATTTTTTACATGGCTCGAGTGTGGGATGAAATTCCTGAGGAATTGGTGGATGCAGGTTTATATACAATTACAATGTTTAAAAGACATTTGGATGGATACACAATTAGGAATGGTTTGGCAGGAGCAGGCATGTGAGACTAGTTTAATACAAAGACAATGCCTCCTTGAACTCAGGGATATGAATGTTTTGAGAAAGAAATGTGATGCCTGGTATTATTGTAACATAGACTTTTATAGTATTTACACTGTACTAGTCTCTCCAATATCATAAGAGCTAAGTATTTCCTTGTACTCATTTAACCAGCCCTCTGGGGCTGCATTTACAATGCAGTTGTAACATTAGGATGAGGTACTTGGAGGTTAATGCTTAGTTTAGAATGAGGGTTCGGTAGTCCTCAGCGAAGTGGGATGTTACAGTCTAAAGGAGGCTCTTTCTGTGATTTTAAGTTGTCTGTTATTCCTTGCACTGCAATCTTTTACCTTGTTTCATAGCAGAAGTCTAAATGTGACTTTAATGTCCCTGTAAGTGACACTGTGTTGGAGCAGATTACAGCGATACTATGATTCTGTGAAATTTGCTTCCATTAATACTTCTCCAACTGCTTTTTTTTTCTTATGCTTTAGGTATTAAATAGGTATATGTCGACCCCACTAATTTCGACACTCCCAGCTCCTATCATCCCAGTGATACCTCAGCCATTCATTGCCACTGGACATACAAGAGACTGTGTTCGTCTACGGGGCCTTCCCTACACAGCAACCATTGAAGATATTCTGGACTTCATGGGAGAATTTACAATTGATATAAAACCTCATGGAGTTCACATGGTACTAAATCAACAGGTAACTTGCAGGCTGCAAGCTCTTTGTCCTTTTTGGGAATGCAAACCTCTGGTTAGCATTGGATAAAATAACGTTTGTTAAGCTACCCATTTGATTTAGATACCATTTAGGTTCTCGGGGATTCTAACCTGATTAGAATGCATATCAATACAAAACTGTAAACCCGACAGCCTCTTATTTCAGGTGTGCAAACTGTTATGATAAGTTTGAATCTATTTTAGTTTGCTTAGTTAACAAGCTGACCTCCATATAATGTAGATTGCTAGCATTTGTTTGGTTTGTGGACAGCACCTGTTGCTTGGGCAGGAGTTTGGGAGGGAGCAAGTTGGGGCAGTGATATTAAAGTCTTCAACACATCCCTGTTGTGATTCCTAGTCTGCTAAGCTTTGGAGATTTGCAAGTTGGGAGTGTTTGAACTTTGCATGTGAGGTGTGTGTGCGTGGAGGAAATTTTAAAGCCTCTCTAGTGCTGGGTCTCCTTTTTAAAGCTCTACGGTTTTCTATAATTCGGACCAGAATTACCCTTGTGTAGTCTCTGCTCACATATGGGAGTTTTTTTTTTAAAAAAAGCGTTGGATTTCAAACCTCTCTTTCTAGTGGCTTCAAATTAATCTTTATGTATTTATGTGCACTTGGGGATTGCTATTGCAGAAGTTCGTTACTATTGCAGAAGTGAGTCAATCATGATGTAGAGTAAGAATGCATTTGAAAGGAATTGCTGGCTGTTTTCTATCTTGTCTCTCCCCATGCCTGAGCTCCATTGATGTTCACTGTTCTGTGTTGAAAAACATGTTGTGTCAAAACCCAGTCAGGCCACCTCCTTAAAACCAAGAATGGAGATATAAATATATAATTCAGTAACGTGGAGCTCGTAACTATGTGACTTGTCGTTTAAGCCCACTATTCTAGTTTTGGAACAAACATCTTGCATAAAATTACTTTTTTTTCAATCTGCTCTGATTTAATAATGAAAACCTTAATAAGTCTCTGGATTAATGAATTAGGCACTGAGCAAATAAATGTTGTGGAGACTAACCTGAGCCCAGACTTGTTTAGGCAGGGGAGAAATTGAGGCAGATCTTTTTTTTTTCTGTATTCCTGTTTTAGCTGTAGGCACCATGCTGTTGGCAAGAAGCATCGAGGATTTGAGATACAGCCTGTTACTCACTTCCTGCTTTGTCTAGGGCAGTTCAATCTCAGATGTTCCCATAATCCTGTTATAATGTATGGAAGTAATTCTGTAGCGTGAGCTGAGATTCCAAAAAGTGTCCTCCAAAAAGTGTTGAGGTACACAGTTCCGATTTTAGTAAAACAGGTGATACTAGCTGCTGCTTAAGCTTTCAAAATAATTGTTCAAATTGCAATTTTAGAAGTAATTGGAACAAACCTGGAATTCTTCATAAAAAAACAAAAGCTTGTGCGTAAGGATTTTGTTTGGTCAAATTGAGAGAATTAATATTGGTTAATACTAAAGACTTTTAAGTGTCTTTTTTAAAAAATTAATTTTGTGTTTCTAGTATAACAAGTTTTGATTTAATAGTTTAGATATGAATTGGTTTAACTGGTGTTTGATAAATCTGACTATGCATGAAGCTCTATGCAGTCAGTAAGTGGAGATAAGAAAACACCATGAACACTTGAACAAATGCCACTGTCTTGTGACTTTCATTTTCTTCCCTGAAATGCAGCTCCTGAGTAAAAGGAGATGAAAGTCTTCAAATATAAATTCCCAGTGAAATTGGAATAAGTTTAGTTTTAGTTGTTAACTGTGACTTGTAGATGTGCACCCTGTTCTTTGCATCATCTTCAAGTTGATCAGCATCCTACATGTGATTTCAAGCTAAGCCACTTTATTTGATTTATTGTCATGTGTACCTAAGTACAGTGCAAAACTTTGAGCAGTGTAGGCACATCATAGTAAACAAGGGCATACAAATCATAGGGTTTTTTTTAAAACAAAAGCTTGGACAGTGTGATGTATACAGGTTACACCACGCAGGACATGCATGAGGCAAGAACAACATTAACAAGATCATTATTTGAAGTTGGGGAGTGTATCCGTCAGTCTAATAACGGCAGCTGTTCTTAAATCTGCTAGTGTCTGTGTGTGTGTCTGCATCTTCAGCCTGACAGAAGAGGTTGTAGGAGAACATTGCCATGGTGGGGGGATTCTTTGATGCAGCAAGGAGTATAACTGGAGTCCATGGATGGGAGGCTGGCTTCTGCAATGGTCTGGTCCATGCACACCACCTTATGTAGTTTCCAACCAATTCAGGGTTGGCACTGCATGTTTAGCGCTGTTTGAAAAGGTTCTAAATGTAAGAGTTTGTCCTTAATAAGTTCATTTTGCTTTCTTTAAAATGTTTTGAACTTCCAATAACTTTTTTTTTTCTTTTCTCCCCATGCTGTCTTCCTTTTCTCCGTGAATCTCTCCCCAACCACCACCCTCTTTCTCCCCGCCCCCCCCCAACCAGGGCCGGCCCTCGGGTGATGCCTTTATTCAGATGAAGTCTGCAGACCGTGCTTTCTTGGTTGCACAGAAATGTCACAAAAAGACTATGAAGGACAGATATGTGGAAGTGTTTCAGTGTTCTGGAGACGAAATGAGCTATGTTTTAATGGGTGGCACTTTAAATCGTAGTGGCTTGTCTCCGCCACCATGTAAGTTACCATGTAAGTTTTGACTTCTGATGCTCTCTTGCTGCTAACGGCTGAAATGATGGTAGGTGGAAGCTGGGGCTTTGACATCTCTTCATCCTTACCTGGTTTGCTGTGATCAGTAATTCATTAATCAAGGCTTGAGATTGAATGAGGGTTTTGATTTTTTTTTTGTTGTTGGTTTTCTTCCACTGCCCATTCTTCCCCTTCACCAAATGGCAAAATTGGACAGTTGCACTGGGCATTTTGTTTTTGCTTTTTGGCATACTTTCTGGAGCTCTGCAGTAGGTCTGCCTGGTAATAGGATTTTCCAACTTTGGAAACGGAGTTGCCAGTGTGTTGAAGATTACATTGGGGTGTCTCTGCTTAACATCCAAGGTGTCATACATGTTCAGTTTGCATTTGACTTATAAACCTGTACAGTTTTCAAAACCCAGGGATAAGCAATGTGCCAAATCAACTTGAAGGAAATGCATGAAGGCAGAACTGGAGTGAAGGTAGTCAGTCATTGGCAATAGTGCAATGGCTGCCTGTAGTGTTCAGGCACCTTGAACACTTCGAATGCTAATTATGCACTCTGGGTGTTTGGGATGCTTGCACATCAAGTGATTGAACACATTGCTTATACTTAGTTGTTCCTTTCTCTGCCATCTTGTAGGCCTATCTCCGCCCACATACCCAACATTCTCACCTGGTACTGCTGTAATACCGGCTGAAGCAGCGCTTTATCAACCCCAAGCCCTTCTGGCTCCAACACGGACAGCACCACCGCCACCTGCAGTCGCCTATTATCCTGCTCAGGCAACCGCCACTCAGCTTTACATGAACTACACAACCTACTATCCAAGGTAAATGTTTCAGTGCCATTTCCTAGTGCTTATTTGTTGCTCAAAAATGTTTGATGTCTCTGTTATTGTTTAATGTGCAAATATGCTTGACAATAAAGCCAAGGCCATGGAGCTGTTCTGTCATGATTTATGTCTGAGTGTGTTTGGACTGATTTGTCACCTTCCTTCCAGCCCTCCCGTGTCTCCAACTACAGTAGGATACTTTGCAGCTCCCCAGGCAGCAATGGCTGCTGCTGCTGCAGCCACATCTGCAACACATGCTGTGATACCGCAACCTGGGGCACTTGTTCGCATGCAGGGTCTGCCTTACAACATTGCAACGAAAGACATCCTTAGCTTCTTCCAGGGATATCAGGTAAAGCTCAACACTTTATATTGCTTGGTGATCTTTTCCTATCCAGCGCAAGAAAATTTGATGTGAGGATATTCAGCATATCTGCCTCCTTTTATCAGGATTGCAGTAAAACTCTCTGTTGTGTCTGTGTGTATATTGTGGTTTGCTGAGGCCCAAGGATTTCTAACTGAGCAATTTTTTTCCTCATGCGTTCCATTTCTCTTGCTCTCCTGGATATGTTGAATGACGTGCTGATCTTAACGTGAATACATTTTGGACCATCTCTAGCTTGGTATGGCCGTGTGACAATGGGAGTACTGTTTACATTGCACTGTCTGTGGGGATTGACTTTGACAGGTGTCGATGGTGATGTAATTTAGTGGGAGTTTGGTCTCTGCCATCTCCTGGGAGCAATGAGATGGTGGTGGTCCTTGGGTTCTTTTGTCCACCCCAACCCCCTTCCTCCTCTTCTCTGCTCCCCATTTTAGAGTCCTGTTTGGTTTCATGGGGCTTTTGTACTGCATGTGTGAGCACTTTACTGAGCAGTCGCAGTAATACCAGACCTGCAATAGTATAAATATCATTGTAATATGGCAGTGAAATGTACTGTCCCAACAGTAAATATACAAGTGTTCTCCCTTTCAAAGAAAACCAAATTGAAAGTGGATTTGTCTTTTAAATCCATTCTGCTCCTTTCTTGACTGTGTGTAATTTACTATACTGTTTTTACTACCTTTTTCTTTATCTTTCTGACCACTTTAATTATGATGATCTGCTCATTTCTGCTTGTCTTATTACTTGAGGCATATATATTTTGGTAAAACTCACCAAGCAGAGTTACAGCTAATCTTGGACAGTCTACCTATTGTATACTTTCTTCAAATCTAAATGTTTACTAAAGAGAGCAAGGGCAATGTGGAAGCCATTTTGTTAGTGGATTTGATCAATTAATCCCAAGTAAGGTTTTTAGTAACCATGGTTTGGCTTGACCCAGTTTTTGCTTATTGTATGGCCAGGTGGGTTTTCTTTTCAAAATGCACCATTTCCAAGACTAGCTGTAGGATTTTCCTATGAGTATGCAAGGGAATTTTATTTTAAAAACAATGTTCCATCTTCCTCTTGGGAGTGTGTGGTATTTTCTTAGTTCCTGCTCCCCAGTCTCTGATGTCTGAAACAGAATGCAAACATCTTGTTTTTCCTTTTTGGTGAGTTCAATCTCCTCTCCTGAAAAGTGCAGCATGTACCTCTCCATACTAGAGGGTTCTTGATTATAAAACCAGTCAATCTATATGCCTTGGGTTGTGTCGGTCTGTATGCCTTTTCTGGATTTGGTTGAACGGAGCTGTTTTTATTCTTTTAACGTTGCGAAATATTTTCCATTTTATATATTAAAGTCCCTAGTTCAGACGGTTGGTAGGACACAATGGTTTGGATTAGATCCTTACATATCTGCAAGAGACCAACCAGGCTGTTTGTAGGAAAGGCAAACTAACTAATCTAGTCAATCTACATTTGCAATTCAGATTAAGATCCTGAAATGGTGCAGAAGTTTTTTTTTCTGTATGTCTCTGGACTGTGCACAAAATGAGATTGCAGTGCAATAAACATGCAGCAGCAATGAGTCATTTTAAGGCAGTCAAGTATTTGAATTCCCTTACACATTTTTAACTCAAAAATTGTCTTTGGTCGCCTTTATCTGGGTGGTTTCTAGCTAACATTTTTATACTCCTGCCTATCCTTTTCTGCATTGCCTTTCTTCCTTCTCTCTCCGTCCTCTCCCACAAAAAAAACACTACTTTTTACAATTGCATTCTATGCAAGCAGGTCTGGTAATATGCAAATATTTGCACAGCCTAGCCAATCTAATCTAGAGTATTTTGCTGGGCAGGATTAGTCACCAGATAATGGTTTATTATAAAATGGTGGATGGGTCTAAGCCAAAATTAATGATTCAACAACAGGTTGTGACTGCATTGAGAGTTTGTGAAGGTACACATCTGCTTTTATTGTAATTTTTGTCTTTTTTTTTGCTTCAGATGCCTGAAGCAATTTTCTCCCAAAATATGAATCTTTTTGGAAACTGGCAGGAGAGTTTTTACTTTTACATCTCTGAAAGTAGATTGTATAATCTAGGAAACTAGAAATGGCTAACTGGTGCTTTCTAATCCCATCTGTTTATAGCCCCACACATTTTTTTTTCTGCTTGAGATGAAGAGCATAATTTTTTTTTCTCTCTCTAGTTCACTATCTACATTTTACTGTTCAAAGTCCTCGCATCTTATCAATTAAGATTTTAAAATATATTAGGAATTGATGCAGGATCTCTGATCAAGTACCCATGTTTGAACATTCATGGATAATGGAATTTTCTGTTTAGTGCCATTTTTTAATGAGTAAGTTTAAAGAATGTTTTATTCATTGTCTTTGTTTATATTCCTTGATCCCACTTATAATCAAATTATCCAGCTTCAGCAATACTTAATATTGGTAGGTTTGCATAATTATACAGGGCAACACAGTACATGTACTGCATCTGTGACCTTTTTTAATATGGCTGATGTACTAGGTAAAGATCAGCTTTATTGTAACCTGTTTTTCCATGATTGTCATTGGCCATGGGTTTGTAATACACAAGGTGCATGAGGATATGCATAAACGGAGTGTTGGATGTGATTGTGTTTTTGTCTTTATAGTTTTTATTTTTAAATTCTTGATGCCTTTTAGTCTTGCAGTCAAAGGGCTGTTAATTGATTTCATGGTTTGTAAAAGTTAAAAGTTCTCTCTTGCCAAGTTACCAATGCCCAGGTTAAGAATTTGTGGTGAAGCATAAACTCACCTAGCAATGTTCCTTTTGACTGATGTATGTATTCAAACTTGTACTGTAGTATACACCTGATGACTACAGCGGCCTTATTCAGATGAACGAACAAGCAAGGAGTATGTTTCAGGCACCCAAAGAGTGGGTCTGTTTGTAGATGACCGTCTTTACAAATTTCAACAAGGTAAGAGAGAAACCTCCCAGCTGGCTTAATGGCCAGACTTCACTCTCGAGTGACCTCAAGTGGTGTTTCAGAACTGGGATTTTTACTTCTCTCTCTACACCTCCTCCTCTTTGGGACTACTATCATCTCTCTTGACCCCCTTCCAATGATGAACTACAAATGCACGGGTGAGGCGGTTGCACCCTTTGTTTTTTGAGCAGTGGTGGTTGCAGTGCCTTTCACAAGGGGTAAAAAGGTTAAAACATTTCTTTGCATGGCTACAGTAACGCTGGTTCTTCACTCACTGCAGTAATGCAATCACTTCATAACATATTTAATGTTCTTTCCACACAAGTTTAATCTTTCTTGCAGAAATTTCTTTCCTTCAAGCAGCTAGATAATTGTCATGACTGGATTGCAAGTATCCAGAATATGCATAAAATGATCCAATCCTCTGATCACGGCGGTTCCTTTTGTAGCTTTTGAAGTCCAAGCACACGAAGCTGTGAAGGACAGCCAGACCAGGTTGAATGAAGGAAGATGTAATTTATAATGAAGGGGGAAAAAATGCTATTTTGCTGAACTTAAGAAATGTAACTATGTGGAATCAATAAAAGATTATTTGTCAGCAGGAAGGAGTAACTTTCTCAATCCACCTTTTACAGAGAAGTCGCTCTGTAATTTTAGCTCTACAGAGTCATGTAGAACAAATCATACCCTTTTGTTTTCACCAGTTTCAGCCCTCCCATTGCTCCCAATTGCTAAAGATCTGGGGATTTTGACCTTTTTTTGATTTTTAACAGCTCAAATTCAATGTCCTGCATTAATCTTGATTTTTCTTAAAGATGCTTGAAAACCCATCAAGAGATGCCTTATGTTTAAGAACACTGAATTTTGTCTTTGGTTCACAGCCATGCTGTGACAGTACAATTTACATTTGAGTGAAGTATTTTGCAGTTTCCTGGCTGAATGGAACAAATCAATGTGCTGACTTGGAGGTCATTGACTAAAATATGTTCCTCCGTCAAAATACAGAAGGTACTCAAAAGACATTAACTTTACATCAAACGATTTCTAACCATTGTGTTTTCATTTGTCCTCAGCTTCCTGCAGACGCAATCTTAGTTCTGTATAACTTTGCTGGCCAGCCCAGTGGAGAAGCTTTGGTGACTTTCCCAACCATTGAGATGGCTACACGAGCAGTGTCAGAAAAGAATGGGCAACCTATTGGTCATGAGTGTGTAAACCTCCAATTGGTGTAAGACTTGCACAATGACTCACCAGCCTTCATACCCACGGGAAAGAGATGATCATTCCTTTATATATATATATTAAAAAAAGGAGTGTGGCCTTGTACAGAGCGTGACAAAAGAGGAAACTGCATGTGTCGGACACCCCCTTCCTGCCAAAGGGTTGTGCACTAACTCAAAAGCCATAATAGACTGCAATATTCTGCATCAACATCTTTTTTTTGTTTTAAACTGCCAACTAGCATTTCTGATTTTGACTTTATACTGATGTGGAAATGACTTACAAAACTTGACGATGCTAACTGTGTAGTTAAGTTATATATTTTATTTAAACCTAGTAGCTTCAGAGCCACATGTAGACTCGCCATTCCTAACA
This sequence comes from Chiloscyllium punctatum, assembly GCF_047496795.1. Classification (NCBI taxonomy): domain Eukaryota; kingdom Metazoa; phylum Chordata; class Chondrichthyes; order Orectolobiformes; family Hemiscylliidae; genus Chiloscyllium; species Chiloscyllium punctatum. The sequence continues at coordinate 53,298,099 of NC_092764.1, read as the reverse complement.
TGCATGCAGTGTTTATGTTAAACTATTTGTATGATACAAGAATGCTGCTTATAGGTAATGCCTTTAATGCATGCAATAGAAGTTTTTTGTATATGCCTATAAGCTATAAGGATATTTTTTTTACTCTTAAGATGGCTAAGTGATGAACTATCTGCTGTTGGAGCACTAAAACTTGTTATCCATGATTTATTTTCCCTGTGCCTTAATGCAAAGTGCAATATCAGCAGAAAAAAAGTTTTGAAAAGGCCTCCTGTGAGGCTAAAAGAGTTGTATGTACTTAGTTAATAGAGCAAGTTTGAAACTTGCAACAGTATAAAATTGTATGCTTTGTATAGCCAAACAATAAAAGTTTAAAGATGCATTGATGAGTTTTTATAGTTTTTTTTCTGGGGGAGTGGGGAAAGTGCCACAGGGATGGCAAGAAGTCATTGAAGCCAAAGTCAGCTTTCCATCCTGATTTAAGTACCATGTAGATTTCAGTACTTTCACAATTAAAATGATCTTTGTGTTCTCCACTTGCAAACAAAAAAGCTATTAAGGCAAATTGTATATTAATAGTGATTAAGTTATTAAGGCATACGATTAACATGTGCCTTTTCTGCTCTGTCACTTGATAGCATTTTTAGAGCAATTTTCTGATTCCGTATGTGGACGTACCTACTAGACAAGGTGCAAAACTTGACCTACTCTTAGTCACCTGCCCTGCCTTATTTCCTGAGGTATCAGTGGGGGAGCATTTTGGGGCCAGTGACCATAAATCTATTCGTTTTAAAATAGTGATGGAAAAAGATAGACCAGATCTAAATTTTGATGGTATTAGGCAAGAACTTTGAAAAGTTGATTCGGAGGCAGATGTTCGCAGGTAAAGGGATAGCTGGAAAATGGGAAGCCTTCAGAAATGAGATAATGAGAGTGCAGAGGAAGTATATTCCAGTTACAGTGAAAGGAAAGGCTGGTAGGTATAGGGAATGCTGGATGACGAAAGAAATTTAAGGTTTGGTTAAGAAAAAGAAGGAAGCATATGTCAGGTATCGACAGGAGAGATTGAGTGAATCCTTAGAGTCTAAAGGCAGTAGAAGTATACTTGAGAGGGAAATCAGGAGGGCAAAAGGGGACACGAGATAGCTTTGGCAAATAGTTAAGGAGAATCCAAAAGGCTTTTACAAATACATTAAGGACAAAAGGGTAACTAGGGAGACAATAGGGCCCCTCAAAGATCAGCAAGGCGGCCTTTGTGTGGAGCCCTAACTTGACCTACTCTTAGTGATGGGGGAGATACTAAATGAGTATTTTACATCAGTATTTACTGAGGAAAAGAATATAGAAGATATAGACTGTAGGGAAATAGATGATGACATCTTGAAAAATGTCCATATTACAGAGGAGGAACTGCTGGATGCCTTGAAACTCATTTTAAAAGTGTATAAATCCCCAGAACCCGATCAGGTGTACCCTAGAACTCTGGGAAGCTTGGGAAGCTAGGGAAGTGATTGCTGAGCCCCTTGCTGAGATATTTGTATCATTGATAGTCATAGGTGAGGTGCCAGAAGACTGGAGGTTGGCTAACATGGTGCCACTGTTTAAGAAGGGTGGTAAGGACAAGCCAGGGAACTATAGACCAGTGAGCCTGACATTGATGGTGGGCAAAGTGTTGGAGAGAATCCTGAGGGACCGGAGGTATGTGCTTTTGGAAAGGCAAGGACTGATTAGGGATAGTCAGCATGGATTTGTGATTGGGAAATCATGTCTCACCAACTTGATTGAGGTTTTTTAAGAAGTAACAAAGAGAATTAATGAGGGCAGAGCGGTGGACGTGAGTTATGTGGACTTCAGTAAGGCATTTAACAAGGTTCCCCATGGGAGACTACCTAACAAGGTTCGATCTCATGGAATATAGAAGAACTAGCTGTTTGGATACAGAACTGGCTCAAAGGTAGACAGAGGGTGGTGGTGGAGGGTTGTTTTCAGATTGAAGGCCTGTGACCAGTGGAGTGCCACAAGGATCGGTGCTGGGTCTACTACTTTTTATCAGTTATATAAATGATTTGGATGCGAGCATAAGAGGTACAGTTAGTAAGTTTGCAAATGACACCAGAATTGGAGGTGTAGTGGACAGTGAAGAAGGTTACTTCAGGTTACAATGGGATCTTGATTAGATGAGCCAATGGGCTGAGGAGTGGCAGATGGAATTTAATTTAGATAAATGTGAGGTGCTGCATTTTGGGAAAGCAGCTCTTATACACTTAATGGAAAGTCCTAGGGAGTATTGCTGAACAAAGAGACCTTGGAGTGCAGGTTCAAAGCTCCTTGAAATTAGATTCACAGGTAGATAGGATAGTGAAGAAGGTGTTTGGTATGCTTTTCTTTATTGGTCAGAGTATTGAGTACAGGAGTTGGGAGGTCATGTGGCTGTACAGGACATTGGTTAGACCACTTTTAGAATATTGTATGCAATTCTGGTCTCTTTCCTTCCTATCAGAAGGATGTTGTAAAACTTGAAAGGTTTCAGAAAAGATTTACAAAGATGTTGCCAGGGTTGGAGGGTTAGAGCTATAGGGAGAGGTTGAATAGCTAGCACTGTTTTCCCCAGAATGTCAGAGGCTGAGGGGTGACCTTCCAGAGCCTTAAAATCTTGAGGGGCATGGATAGGGTAAACAGACAAGTTATTTTCCCTGTGGCGGGGGAGTCCAGAGCTAGATGGCATAGATTTAGGGTGAGAGGGAAAAGATTTTGAGACCTAAGGGACAACGTTTTCATGCAGAGGGCGGTGCGTGTGTGGAATGGGCTGCCAGAGGAAGTGGTGGAGGCTAGTACAATTGCAACATTTTAAAAGGCATTTGGATGGGTATATGAACAGGAAGGGTTTAGAGGGATATGGGCCGAGTGCTGGCCGGTAGGACTAGATTGGGTTGGGATATCTGGTCGGCATGGACAAGATGGATTGATGAGTCTGTTTCTGTGCTGTCCATCTCTATGTCTCTAAATGGAAAACTGGTAGACTATCGGAAATTTGGGATACCCATCTAACTAGGGTGACAAAGTAAGGAGGTATTTATAACCATTACAGCTGAAAGGCCTAGGTTAGTAGAATGTTCCTGATGCTTATGAAACATTAATCTAATAGAATTATTTCCTTCAGAAATAGGACTACACATGAAAAGGAAAATGTCACCCTTTCTTTTAGATGCCTCTGTTTCCCCCCCCACCCCCCCACACTCGTAAGGACCACTAGTTCAAGATCTGTTTACCTCAAGAAGAATTGGCAGCCAATTCATTTAAAAACAACTCTCTTCCTTGTAACTCCGTAAATAATTGTCAGGAGCAAGGACTCACTGAAGCTAATAACAGAGTGAAATATTTGTTGCTCTTGAACTTGATATTCCTTGTTCAAATGACACTATTTCCTTTTGTGAGCCTTTGGAATTTTGCTTGAGGGCAGTGGCTGTGTGAATAAATGTTTACTGGAGTGTAATGTCACATTGCTTGTTGCTTTTAGGTCTGACTTCTTGCCAAACCTCTTTATTTTCTTCAACTTTATTTACATTCAGATGAACCCTCTGCTTTCCTTAAAAAAAATCTTAGAGGCTGCTGAATCTCTAAAACGTAGCATCTTGGCTGTCCCAGTGTCTCAATGAATATAGGAAATTAAATAAGAGTTTGGTGTTTGTTAACCTGAAAATCATGACGTTATGCACATGTTCATATTTAAATTCTGGCATATTGCTACCAATTACAAGCTTCATCTACATCTGTTGGTAACCCATTGAATCTAAGCTTCTAATGTGGAAAATGTGTAATGTTATAGCAGTTACTTTAACGGCTGAAGGTAATTAAAATGGGGATAGAGAAAGCAGGTAGTTTCTATTCACTGAAAATGAAAATATTTGCTATTCATCTTTCTGAATGTTCACTAATTCAGGAAAATTGATGTAAGATTATATGAGCTGTTCAATGGTACAACAAGGGAGTGACTGTTCCTGATGCCTCTGCCATAAGGATGTCAGAAGTTTAGGACAAATTGGTCAATATCTGTGATCCTTGTTATGCAAAATAAATTGAATAATAGGTCTTGATGCGGACCTTCTGTAAATGTTGCACAGAAAATTATTCATAGTGCAACAATAATATTGCTTTCTCTCAACAGATGCTGCCAGACTTGCTGAGTTTCTCCAGCAGAGTTAATGTTTTGGGTCCAGTGACCATTCGTAAGAACTCTCAGGACTAATGTTAACTACATTCTCTCTCCACAGATGCTGCCAGATTGGCTCAGTTCTTCACTGATTTTTGTTCCAGATCTTTGGCATCCATAGTCCATTGTTTCATAATATTATTAGTGTGGTCTGGTTAACAGCTGGACTTGAGTAGATGACAGATCTGTCATAAGAAAGCTTTAAATGTAAATGACAAATTGGGGATGTTAATTCACCTAAAAAAAAAACAATTGATTAATTGCAGAATTAAGTTGAGCCAAATATCCCAATCAAAACTCATGGTTTTTTAAAATCTGAATGCATGCAGCATTTGTAACAAGGTAAGTGATTTTACAGTGCAAATAGAAATGAATGAATGAGTTGGTAGCAGTTTCAGAGATGGGGTAGCATGGTGATCAAGACTGCAAACTCTGTTTAAGGGGGGGGGGGTCAATGTTCCAGAAGGGTAAGCAAAGAGGAAACGGAGGTGGGATCGCTTTATTAATAAAGGAAGGTGTCAGTGCATTGGTGAGAAATGATATAGATGCAATACAGTAGGGTGGTATCAATTTGGGAAAGATGGTTCAGGAGATGTCTGTAGGCCCCTGAGAGAGGTCTCACTAGGACAAAGCATAAATCTGGAAATGAGGGAGGCATGTAAGAAGGACATTACAATGATAGGATTTTGGGAATCCCCGAGGATCAGAGGGACAATAGTGTGTGCGCATGCACTGGCCCCTTAAGTTACCAGCATACTTGGATGAAGTAGTTAAAAAGGGATATGGGATTCTTGCCTGTATTAACACAGGCATAGAGTTTAAGAGCAAGGTGATTATGCTAGAACCGTATAAAACCACACTGACGATATTGTGTGCTGTTCTGGAATCCACATCATGGTAAGGAAGTAATTGCACTGGAGAGAATGCAGAGAAGGTTTAGCAGGATGTTCCTGGGGTAGACAGTTTTAGTTAGAAGTTGGACAGGTTGGGGTTGTTTTCCTTCAAGCAGATGGGATTGAGAGAGGACATAGAATCATAGAATCACTACAGAGTGGAAGCAGACCATCCAGCTCGTTGAGTCCACACTGACCCTCCAAAGACCAACTCTACCAGATCCATGCCCTTACCATCTCCCTGTAACTCTGCATTTCCCATGCCTAATCTCCTTATCTGCACATCCATGGACTGTGGGAGGAAACCAAAACACCCGGAGGAAACCCACGCAGGCACGGGGAGAATGTGCAAACTCCACACAGTCAGTCACCTGAGGCTGGAATCAAACCTGGATCCTTGGCGCTGAGGCAGCACTGCTAAGGACTGAGCCATTGATTGCCCTGATTCTGCCCTGATTGAGATGTGTAAAGTTGAGGAGCATGCTGCAGGCATAGATTTAAGTTAAGGGGTAAAAGGTTTACAGGTGATTTGAGGAGAAGCTCTTAAACATAGAGGGTGGTGGGAATCTAGAATTCATTGTAAGGGTTGTACAGAGAGAAACATTTAAGAACTTTTTAGATATGCATTTGTAATACCAAGGTATACAAGATTATGACCAAATGCTGGAAAATTGGATGAGAATAAGTGGTTATTTTTAACTGTTGCAGAGCCGATGGATTGGAGGGCTTTTTCCTGTGCTGTTGACCTCTATACAATTCTCTTGGGTAATTTTAATCTACATATTGATTGTCCAGTCAGAGAGGTAAGGTTAACCATTGAAAGAATAGTTTGTATTATGGCTCTTACGATAGTTGCATTGCTGTCATGGGACCTGGGCATCGCTGGCTGGACAGCATTTATTGTCTGTCTCTAATTGCCTTTGAGAAGGTGATGGTGAGCTGCCTTCTGACCATGTGCTGCAGATAGACCCACAATGACATGAGGGAGGGAATTTCAGAATTTTAATCCAGCAACAGTGAAGGAATGGCAATATATTTCCAAGTCAGGATGGTGAGTAGCTTGGAGGGGAACTTGAAGGTGGTGGTGTTCCCTTGTCTTCCAGTGTTCATGGGTTTGGAAGGTCTGTCGCAGGATCTAAGGTGAATTTCTGCAGTGCATCTTGTAGATATACGCTGCTGCTATTGAGGGTCAGTGCTGGAAGAAGTGCATGCAGTGCCAATTGAGTAGGCTGCTTTGTCCTGGATGGGGTCAAACTTCTTGAGAGTTATATGCACTGATCCAGGAAAGTGGAGATTATTCCGTCATACTCCTGATTTGTGCCTTGTAGATGGGAGACAGACTTTAGGGAAGGAAGTGATTTAATTTCCACAGTATTCCTAGCCCCTGTCCTACTCTTGTAGCTACTGTGTTTATTTGGCAAGTCCAGTTGGGTTTCTGGTCAATGATAATCCCCAGGACATTGGGAAATTCAGTATAGTAACACTGCTAAATATTAAGGGGCAGTGATTGGATTGTCTCCTATTGTTGTTTGTCAAAGCCTGGCATTTGTGTGGTGTAAATGTTACTTGCCACTTGTCAGCCCAAACTTGGATATTATCCAGATCTCGTCATATTTAACGATGGACTGCTTCAGTACCTGAGGAGTCATGACCTGAATACTAAAGTCATCAGTGACCATCCCTAGCTCTGGCCTTATGATGGAGGGCATGTTATTGATGAAGCAGCTGGAGATATTTGGGACTAGAGCACTACCTAGTGAGGAACTCCTGAGATGTCCTAGAGCTGAGATGATTGTCCAACCACCATAACCATCTTTCTATGTGCTAGGTATGACTCCAAACAACAGAGTTTTTTTTGGATGTAGGTTTGCTCGCTGAGCTGGAAGGTTCATTTTCAGATGTTTCATCACCTTTCCAGGTAACATCTTCAGTGAGCCCCAGGATGATGTTACTGAAGATGGTGATGAAACATCTGAAAATGAACCTTCCAGCTCAGTGAGCAAACCTACATCCAAAACCTCAACCTGAGAGATCTGGCTATCCTCATGCTTGAATCACAGAACATTAATATACAGGTACAGCAATTATTTAAGGAAACAAATACAGGTAGTCCTCGAATAACACACGTTCCGGCAGTGTGATCTGCTTGTAATGTCACTGAGGAATTAAGGAACAGTATTTTCGAGAATGATTACCTCTGTTTGCAATAGCACGATTCTAGCTGTGATCATTTTGTATATCCTGAGCATGTGCCAATGTCAGTTGCCAGCAGAGCAGCTTTCTGTGAGACCTACATCGAGTAGCTTCCTGTGAAAGGTACACTGTTCCTAGCTTATCCCTTTTTTTGAAAAAGTGGACGGGCATGGTGTTATGGACCAGGCCAGAACCCCTCAACATATTTTAAGAAGGTAGTCTATTTGAAAGGCAGATGTGATGTGGTTATTCCAGGTTTGATGTAGCTGGTCAAATCACTCTGCTTTAAGCAAAACAATTTATTTATACACTACAGGTTGTGGGGAGTGTTGCTGAATAAAGAGACCTTGGAGTGCAGGTTCATAGCTCCTTGAAAGTGGAGTTGCAGGTAGATAGGATAGCGAAGAAGGCGTTTGGTATGCTTTCCTCTATTGGTCAGAGCATTGAGTACAGGAGTTAGGAAGTCATGTTGCGGCTGTACAGGACATTGGTTAGGCCACTGCTGGAATATTGCGTGGAATTCTGTTTTCCTTCCTATTGGAAGGATGTTGTGAAACATGAAAGGGTTCAGAAAAGATTTTTAAGGATGTTGCCAGGATTGGAGGATTTGAGCTATAGGCAGAGGCTGAATAGGCTGGGGCTGTTTTCCCTGGAGTGACGGAGGCTGAGGGGTGACTTTATAGAGGTTTATAAAATGATGAGGGGCATGGATAGGTTAAATAGATAACCTCTTTACCCTGGAGTGGGGGAGTCCAGAATGGGAGAGCATAAGTTCAGGGTGAGAGTGGAAGATTTAAAAGGGACCTAAGGGGCAACGTTTTCACACAGAAGGTGGTGCATGTATGGAACGAGCTGCCAGAGGAAGTGGTGGTACAATTACAACATTTAAAAGGTATCTCGATGGGTATATGATTAGAAGGGTTTGGAGGGATAAGGGCTGGGTGCTGGCAAATGGGTCTAGATTAGGTTAGGCTATCTGGTCGGCATGGATAGAAGGGTCTGTTTCCGTGCTGTACGTCTCTATGACTACAGTTGAATTACGAACGAAAGAAAACTCAATTTAGAAGAACGTAACTATTGCGCCCAATACAGCAACTTAACTAAGGGGCTGTTCCAATCCAGTCATACCCCATAAACACACCCCTTGGCAAAAAGGGAAATTAAAAAAGATTCTTACAGGCAGGAGGGAACAATATCCAAAGAGATTTTCGATAGAAAGTCAGTCAAGAATCATTTGCTGAATCTTACAACCTTTCTTGGATTCCAGCATCTTGTGACTGCCACAGCTAAACCAAACTAGGAAAGCCCGAACTGGGAGAACAGGCCACTCCCCTGCCATTGTTACACTAGGCTTTTTCTGGGCACTTCAGCACCTCTGCCTTTACCAACTCTGTTTTCTAACAAAAAAAACAAGGACAAAATAACCTTGATAAAGTGTCAGCATCATCATAACAGTGACAAGAATGTTAGCAAGAAGCGTCCTGGTGATAAAATTGTGGACGGTGAAGGCAAAAGAGCGGCTATAACTCTGGAAGAGAAGCTAGATATTATAATTGTTTTGAGTGTATGGAGAGAATGTGTGATATAGCTCGCTTAACAGGAATGAGGGAGTCTACCTTACACACCATGATGACCCTCTGTCCCTGGATTAACAATATGTTTTTAAATGTACTGTGTTAATTTTTTTCATTTATAATTATGATCTATATCTTTATTCTGGCTGTGCTATACTTTGCATTAGACTTTTGGGTGAGTGTTGAGCAATCGCGAATGATATTCTTTGCTGGTCTCCCCCTAAACCCACATTTCCCATAGGCTCCATTATTTCTAATCGATTTTCTATTAAGCGAAGTTTCACTGGAACACAACTATGGCATTATAGGAGAACTACCTGGAGAATGTTGTTATTGAAGGAGAAATTAAATACAAAAGTAGCGAGGTAATGCTGTGGTTATACAGGGAGTTGGTGAGGGCCCATCTGGAGTACTGTGCATAGGACAGATCACTTGATTTAAATAATGATGTAAATGAATTGGAAGTGGTTCCAAGATGGTTTACTAGATTAGTACCTGCAATAGCCGGTTGTCCTATGAGGAAATATTGGACTCGCCAGTCTGGTTTGACTGGATTTCAGAAGATTGTCAGAGTAGATATAGAGAGGATATTTCCTTTATCGGAGAATCATGGTCTAGGGGTGACTATTTGTTTGAAAATCTGTGATTACCCTTTTAAAATTGAGTAATCTTCCTGAAAAGATTGTGGAAGCAGAGACCATGAATACCTTTAAGATAGAGATAGATTATTGTTGAGTAGAGAGGGTGAAATGTTACGAGGCGGTCAGGAATGAGGTTATGAGTCAGATTTGCCATGATTTCATCAAATGGCAGAGCAGGTGCGCACGGGGCTGAATGGCCTCAAGTTGCTCTTTGTTTGTATGTTGGTATATTTGTCCTTAAGATGATGGTAAGCTGCCACTTTGAACTGTTGCAGTCCATGTAGATATACCCATAGTGGCATGATAAAGCAATTGGATTTTAATCCACTGACAGTGAAAGAACAATGATAGAATTCTAAGTCAGGATAATGTGTGGTTTGGAGGGGCTCTTGTATGAGATGTTATTTCCATGTGTCCTTCTAGGTAGTAAATATAGGACATTTGGAAGCTGCTGTCAGTTGAGGATTGGCACATTGCTGTAGTCCATCTTGTAGATGGCCAATGTTGACAGTATGAGTCAATGGAAAAGTGTGGTGCTGGAAAAGCACAGCAGGTCAGGCGTTGGGGGTGGGAGGGAGTCTTTGAGATTGAGAATCAAGATTGGTAATCAAGTAGACAGCTTTTGACTTGAATGGTGTCATCTTGCTGGAGTAATTTTGGAAAAACAGCTAAGTGGAGAATATTCCATCACACTCCTGGCTTGTGCTTTGTAGGTGATGGACAGGCAGTGGGGAATTGGGAGGGAAGTTTCTGGGCAAAGAAATCCCAGCCTTTGACCTGCTTCTGTAGTCACAAAATTGATTTGGCTGGTCCAGTTCAGTTTTGCATCAGTGTAAGATGTTGAGTCAAGAAGTTATGATATAGAGGCTAACAAATTTTCATTCCATTGACTGATTTAATACTGGGACTTCCATTTGAAAGAAAACAACTTTAAATAAGCCAGACACTGTCTTAGAATAGCAAGCTTTGAGAAGATTTAAAGCTCAGGTTGAGGTTCTGGATGTAAGTTTGCTCACTAAGCTGAAAGATTCATTTTCAGAGGTTTCGTCACCATACTAGGTAATATCAGTGAGTCGCTGGTGAAGCGCTGGTGTTATGTCCCACTTTCTATTTGTCTTTAGGTTTCCTTGGGTTGGTGATGTCACTTCCAGTTCTTTTTGTCAGAGGTGGTAGATGGGATCTAAATCAATGTGTTTGTTGATAGAGTTCCAGTTGGAGTGTTATGCTCCTAGGAATTCTCGTGCGTGTCTCTGTTTGGCTTGGCCTAGGATGGAGGCATTGTCCCAGTCAAAGTGGTGTCCTTCCTCATCTGTATGTAAGGACACTAGTGAGAGTGGATCATGTCTTTTTGTGATTATTTATCCTGGTGGCTTGCTTTCTTGTCCAATGTAGTGTTTGTTACAGTCCTTGCACAGTATTTTGTAAATGACATAAGTTTTGCTTGTTGTCTGTATAGGGTCTTTCAAGTTCATTAGCTGCTGTTTTAGTGTGTTGGTGGGTTTGTGGGCTACCATGATACCAAGGGGTCTGAGGAGTCTGGCAATAATTTCTGAGATGTCTTTGATGTAGCGGAGAGTGGCTAGGGTTTCTGGAAATGTTTTGTCTGCTTGTTTGGGTTTGTTGCTGAGAAATCAACGGACTGTGTTCATTGGGTACCCATTCTTTTTGAATACACGGTATAGGTGATTTTCCTCTGCTCTGCGTAGTTCCTCTGTGCTGCAGTGTGTTGTGGCTCATTGAAATAATGTTCTGATGCAGTTTTGTTTGTGGATGTTGGGATGATTGCTTCTGTAGTTCAGTATTTGGTCCATATATGTTGTCTTCCTATAGATGCTGATTTGAAGTTCACCATTGATTGTTCGTTCTGCTGTGACATCTAGGAATGGCAGTTTGTTGTTGTTTTTCTCCTCTTTAGTGAATCTTATGCCAGTTAGGGTATTGTTGATGGTCTTGAAGGTTTCTTCTAGTTTGCTTCATTCAGTGATGACTAAGGTGTCAACCACGCCGTGGGCTCAAAGTTTGGGTTGGATGGTTGGCAGAGCTGCTTGTTCAAGTCTCTGCATTACTGTCTCTGCTAAGAACCCTGATATCAGAGATCCCATGGGTTTTCCGCTGGTTTGTCTGTAGGTTTTGTTGTTGAAGGTGAAGTGGGTGGTAAGGCATAGGTCCACAAGCTTGATGGTTTTGTCTTTGCTGATGAAGTTGGTGGTGTCTGGTGTGTGTTATCCTACCTGCAGACAAAGGATGCTTGACAGTCATTTTAAATCAATCAGACTACTGTACATTGAGAAAGTGAATCCACTGCTTGCAGATACCAACAAGTGGTGATAGATCTGACCCCCATAGCTAGAGAGCCGAATTACAGCCTTACTCAAGAAAATTCACATATCTAGAGAATTAAACAAGACAGACTTCCAAAAAATGAAACCAGACGGATCCAACACACGCTTCTATGGTTTACCCAAAATTCACAAACCAGGAGCTCCCCTCAGACCCATAGTCTCACGACTGGGAGCACAATGTACAGATTAGCCAAGGAGCAACACCAAAGACTAAAACACTTAGTAGAAGACTCATGCCACTCCATCCACTCCACCCAAGGATCCCTGAAGACCATCAAAGACACCAAGATAGAAGAGGATGAAATAAAGGTCTCCTTTGATGTAACAGCTCTGTTCACATCCATTAACATCAACCTGGCCAACGAAACATTGACTACATTATTAGAAGACCCAAAGACACACACACCAAACACCACCAACTTCATCAGCAAGGACAGTATCGTCAAGCGCGTGGACTTATGCCTCACCACTAGAAGAAACCTTCAAACCAGCAAAAATACTGTCACTGGCACTATTCCAGTACAATTAGTTATGATATAACACGATAGTTCCATTCTTGTGTGATCTCACATTCTAAGAAAATCACACAACACTGTGCCATTTAAACCAATGAGGCCGGAGTCGTATTCTAGCTAATACAGGTACGGAGAGTTTGCATTCTACAAATAATGGTCCAAATTCTTCAATTGCATTAAAGGCAATTCACATTGAAAAAACATGTGCTATAGCAGAACCATCTGTATTTGTTTGGTAAATCTTCTCTGAATTGTTTCTAATATACTTACATCCTTCCTTAAATAGGATCCTGAACTGTGTACAGTACTCTAGATGTAGCTTCACTAATGGCTTGTATACCTGAAGCAAAACTTCTTGTTTGTTCATATCCCCTTGTGATAAATGATAATATTCTTTGGTGTATCAAAATACTAACTTTCTGTGATTCATGCATGAGGACATCCAAAAAGCACTGAGTCTCAGCTCAGCAATCTCTCACCATTTAGATAATGTTTATTTTTAATTCCTCCTGTCAAAATGACCAGTTAGTCAATTTGCCACATCTTTGTCCACTCACCTAACCTGTTAATATAATTTGTTGCCTCATATCCTCTTTGGAACTTCTTTTCTTACCCTATATTTATAGATGCCATGGAGTGATGTGCTGATCGATGTGTACGCAGCACAGGAGTATGGGTCAGTACTGAGATTGTCTCTCGTACTCGCCAATTGTACCTCCATCCTTTCGCTGAAGTCTTTGGATATAATGTAAGTAGGTGAGTTCCTAACACAATGCCAGTGGCGCATCGCTTGTTACAACTTGCCAGTTTGAAAAAGACCCTGTTGTGCCTACTCTTTGCTTTCTATTAGCCACCTGATCGTCCGTCCATGCTGAAATGGCAAACCTGATGCCATGAGTTTCTGTTTTGACAAAAACCTCTGTGGAACTTAATCAAATACTTTCTGGAAATGTAAGTATAGTATTTTAGCTATGATCTCACCAGTGACTTGTATACCTGAAGGATAGGTACATGGCATTCTCTTTATTCACACCATGGGTTACTTTCTCAAAGATCTCCAATAGTTTGGTCAACATTATTTACCTTTTACAAAATCTCTTTAACCACCTGCTATAACGTCTTCACAACTTCTCACGTTTTCCCTCTGACAGATGCTAAGCTAAAGGCTTATAGTTTCCTGCTTTCTGTCTTCCTCCTTTGTCGAATTAAGGAGGTACCTTTGAATCGTGAACATTTTGGAAAAACTAAAAGTGATATGTCAAATATCTCAGCAGGTATTTGTTTAACACCCTTAAACGAAATATATCAGGAACCTATCCACCCCCAATAAGCATTTTTCAGCCTTTAGGTCCAGAATTTACACAGAACCACTTCTCTGGTGATCACTGTTTTGCTGAGTTCCCGGTTTCCAGTTGTTTCTGGGTGTTACTTCAATTTTGTGCAGTTGTGATCTTCAGCACTCAGATGGTGATTAACTAGACAATCACAGAGTCTCTGAGAGTCAGTCTCACTACTGACTCGTGCTCCTGTACTGCGTACACATCAATCAGTACATCACTCCATGGCATCCACTTCAAGCGAGAGAAAAGTACATCCTCCTTATAGGCTTTGCCTGCCTGTTGCTTCATGTTTCAGTTTGGTTCAGACGGACCATCATTTCAGTATAAAGTGAATTTTGTGGTGACAATGCAAACAAATCAATCAGAACTATACACAGTACAGAGGTGTGAAGCCAGTATCCTGTCTGTGTGGACTCTGTGTAAGAGCAGCTCACCTAATTCTACTCTGCCCAGTCTCTGTAGATCTGTAGGTTTTTTTTTTGCTTCAGCTGCTTATCTAATAGGTCCATGTAGGAGGAAGGAAAATTGAGGGGAATGCCCCACATCCAATATTCAAGCAACGTAGGCTGACCAGGCCCCATGGAACAAATAGTGACCGAGGAAGTGACCTCATGTACCTCCATGTTTGAAAGGAGCCAGCAACATTCTGGATGTTGCAGAGGGCTGGATCCTGCAGCAGAGGCCTACCTGCAGTGTGAGCAGCTGCAGAGTCACTGCATGAAGTGCAAGGTCAAACAATGAGTGATGAACCTAGATCACCTTGAAAAAAAGCCAAATATTTCCAAATTCCTAACAGAATGGGAAAATTCTGTTTACAACTATTAAAGAAAGGTGTTTTCCTTGTTTTGAAACATAGGATTGAGCCATTCAGCTCGTCCAGCGTGTTCCATCATTCAATGAGATCGTGGTTCGTATGTGGCATAAATCTAAATGCAGTCACTTCACCTGACGGAGGAGCCGTGCTCCGAAAGCTTGTGATTTCAAATAAACTTGTTGGATTGTAGCCTGGTGTTGTGTGACTTCTAATGTAATTAATAATAGTATTAGCGTAATAGAAAGGAATGTGTTTAGGCAACCAGCAAGCGAAAATAATTTGGGTAGAGATGGAAATTAAGCAAGAACTCACATGTAGGGATGGTGTATGGGCCTCATAACAGTAAACATACAGTAGGGTGGAGCATGAAAGAAGAAATAAAGAGACCGTATCAGAAAGGCATGGCAATGATTATGGCAGATTTTCTTTTGGATGTCCTTATATGTGGATAAGAGTGGTGCATAATCTATGGTACATACTGTAATGAAATAATTATCACCTGGTTTCTGTATTTTGCATTCAGTTTCCGACTCTGTGATATGTCCCATCTCAGGCCTTACCTTCACGCCTGTGTCACTGCTCACATTTCTCGTTGCCTGTCCTTTAACTCTTTTATCAGTTTTTTTTCTCTATATCTCTCTAGGGAAGTGCCTTGGCATGATTAATTATGTTAAGGGTGCTATTAAAATGCAATTGGTCAACATGAACAAATCTCACCCACTGTTGCATGTATTATGTCCTTTAACCCAATGTAGCTATGTATGGTAGCTCTACTCAAGTAGATATTTGGATACCAGCAAATTCTGACACTGATACTTCTCAAAGTGGCCACTTTATTCCCCCAACTATGCTGCATCTCCTTTCTAGATTCGATGATCTGCAATTCAAAATGATCTGGTCCTGTCACTGTGACTGTACCATTTCAATTTAGGAGTTAAAAAAAGGAGAGTAACAGATCATTAAATTCCTGCACCCGCCAAAGACTCTAATTTGTCCAGTCTAATTTGAAAATGTACAATCATTAGGATCATCACCCCAATACCCCCTCACCCAATCTTTCCATTACCCCCAACACCCCCCACACTCCAACACTCCATCATCCCAACACCTCAACATCCCCTCACCCCATCGCTCCATCGCCCCAAAACCCCATCAGCCTGTCACTCCATTGCCCCAACACCCCAACACTCATCACCCCAACACTCCATCAGCCCATCACCTCGTCACCTCAATAAGTCTCCAGCAACCACCTCCATACTCTCCACTTACCAATCCCACCCAATCTAACTATTGTGGGGCATCCGACCATTGGATTTTGCAATTGACCTGTTGCACCATAAGTAACTAAAATGCTGTGTGTTGATGTGAGTAGTAAAGCAAAACTATATCTACATTTGTTAATGTAAAGCAAAGATGCTGGAAATCTGAAACAAAAACAAATTGCTGGAGAAGCTCAGCAGGTCTGGCAGCATCTGTGGAGAGAATGTTTTGGGTCCAGTGACCCTTCCTCAGAACAGCCTTTGGACTCAATGTTGACTCTGCTTTCTCTCCCCAGATGCTGCCTGACTTTACAGAGTTTCGCCAGCAATTTCTGTTTTTGTTCTGCACTTGTTATTGTGATTGGTCCCATAGGGGAAAGATACAAAAAGATACAGAGGATGGTATAAATGTATGGTGATATCAAAGGGTCATTTTGTATGTGAGTGCATTTATATTGCTTAATATAACATTCCATAAATATCCTAAAATGCTCAAATTTTAGAATAATTTGAATATTTGTAAAATGTAAATTCAATTCAGTGGCCACGATTTTCATTTTGAAACCTTTCTCTCAAACAGGAGCGTAATACTGAATAAATAATTGAACGAAATCCATCTTCAACAGGTAAGGAAGACTGGAGAACTCTTGCTGTTATCTGTTAAATTGTCAGTAAATTATATGTGCATCTTTCTCCACCATGTGGACAAAAGCTGAATAACATATTTTAACCTTCTAATTTTATTTTAATTTTGTCATAGAGTCAGATGTAGAACAGAATCATCTGAGCGATTTGGACTACAGAGAGATATGTGGGAGAATTGGATGAGAATTCTGGCACGGCCTATCCTGATTTTTGAAGCATCTCGCTCCATTTTAAAGCAAAGACAAAGAACAATACTGAACAGGAACAGGCCCTTCGGCCCTCCAAGCCTATGCTGCCACATATTGCCCTTCCATACTAAAACTGTCATCACTTACAGGATCTGTATCCCTCTATTCCCTTCCTATTCATGTATTCGTCCAGGTGCTTCTTGAGTGCAGCTGTTGGCTTCCATCATCACCTCGGGCATTCTCACCAGCCTTTGTGTGAAAAAGTGCCTTGTACATCTCTTTTAAACTTGCCCCCTCGTACCTTGAATCCGTGTCCTCTAGTAATTCATCTCTCTACCCTGGGAAAAAGTCTCATATGTTCCACTCTATCCATACCATTCACAATCTTAAAAACACCTATCAGATCACCCCTCAACCCCCTGCATTCCAGTGAAATAAACCTAATCTATCCAACCTTGCTTCAGAGCTAAAATCCCCCATACCAGGCAATATCCTGGTGAGCAAATGCGAGGTCTTGCACTTTGGAAAAAAGAATACAAGCATGGACTACTTTCTAAATGGTGAGAAAATTCGTAAAGCCAAAGTACAGAGGGATCTGGGAGTGCTAGTCGAGGATTCTCTAAAGGTAAACATGCAGGTTGAGTCCGTGATTAAGAAAGCGAATGCAATGTTGTCATTTATCTCAAGAGGGTTGGAATATAAAAGCACCGTTGTGCTACTGGGACTTTATAAAGCTCTGGTTAGGCCCCATTTGGAGTACTGTGTCCAGTTTTGGGCCCCACACCTCAGGAAGGACATAGTGGCACTGGAGCGTGTCCAGAGGAGATTCACACGGATAATCCCTGGAATGGTAGGTCTAACATATGAGGAACGGCTGAGGATCCTGGGATTGTATTCATTGGAGTTTAGAAGATTAAGGGGAGATCTAATAGAAACTTACAAGATAATACATGGCTTGGAGAGGGTGGACGCTAGGAAATTGTTTCCATTAGGCGGGGAGACTAGGACCCGTGGGCACAGCCTTAGAATTAGAGGAGGTAAATTCAGAACAGAAATATGGAGACATTTCTTCAGCCAGAGAGTGGTGGGCCTGTGGAATTCATTGTCGCAGAGTGCAGTGGAGGCTGGGACGCTAAATGTCTTCAAGGCAGAGATTGATAAATTCTTGATGTCACAAGGAATTAAGGGCTACGGGGAGAATGCGGGTAAGTGGAGTTGAAATGCCCATCAGCCATGATTGAATGACAGAGTGGACTCAATGGGCCGAATGGCTTTACTTCCACTCCTATGTCTTATGGTCTTAACCTTTTCTGCATTCCCATCCTTCTGGTAATGTGGTGACCAGAACTGCATGCAATATTCCAAGTGTGGCCTAACTATTACAGGAGACTTTGGGGGGAATTCAATATTGCACTTTGGTCTGTTCCAGCAACTCTTAACTGTGGTGCAGCAGCAAGGACACTGTGCGCTCAGGGATACACCCCAGCTCATGGACTGGTCTAGGCTGTATCTCGCGGATCTTTGCTCACTGTTGTGACGATAATGTGGCTTTAAGAGGGGATTTTGCCCTATTTTTAGAGATGTTTTAAGACAGAGGTGCTGAGCTATCTACTTGGAAAACCAGTAACATAGCTTGTGAGGAGCTGAATGTTAAGCATCTTATTGTTCCCCATCCTGACTCTTTCGGTCCCTATCAAGGACTGTTTTCCTCCTGGAATGAAAATGATGGTGGTGTTGGTAATGATAGTGGGCAGTTGTTGAGTGACTGAGTAGGCAGCACACAGGGAATGCAGGGTTAGTGGTATTCGGGATTAGGGTTGGTGAGCATGAGTAGGGAAGATTTTCCAGACAATTAAGCAGTGGAGAACCAGTCACCCTGGAGGTGGGTGCCATGTCAGAGATCAAGTGAGTGCGAGGTATTGGGGAGAAGATGGTGGCACTGAAACTGGCAAAGCGAGAAGTGAATGAGGATGGAGCACCTCTGGTGCTGGCCACTCCTCCAGGCAGCTGAGATTATTTGAGCCCAACTGGGAACCTCATACCAGGCTGGCATGGTCCACTGCTGGAACTGGGTGGAGGTGGAAACCCGACCTTCGCATCTCCACCTCCAGCAGGATCTCTACCACATTGTCCCCAAACTGGGAAGTGATAGCCCCCTGTCTGCTACGTCAAGGGCAAGTGTCAGGAATCAAGTAGGGCATCTCTGCACTGGCAGGGCTTGTCCAGGTGCATAAGGGGCATTAAAGATGGCACGGGCTCAAGGAATGCCACTGAATTCTGGGATATCGGCTGAGTGGCAAATGGCTCTGGGAATGCCGTGTAGTAAGATGGGGCAGAAAACTGAGGAGGGGGACGCCAGAATGTCAGGGTAAGTAGTTAATGAGGCAGGTTTGGTAAGACACAGCGAGGAACCTCATTAGACTTGATGGTGGAAATCCCTTCAGAAAACCCATCACAACTTGAACTTAGTCAAAAACACAAGCCTCCTTTATTCTATAGAAGGAGGCCATTCTGCCAATAAAGCAACCTAATCTATCTCATTATCTCACTCCATCCCTATATCCCTGCAAGTTTACTTCCCTCAAGTATTGATCTAATTCCTGTTGGAAATTATGGGACACCTGCACTTCAACGTCTCTCGTAGGCAAAATGTTTTGGCTTTTACCACTTCCCATATAAAATGCTCTTCCACACACGTCCCACACATTTTATTCAAAACTTTATGTCTGCATCCACCAGTCTTGTGCCATTAGCTATTGGGAACAGTCTTTCTCTGTTTATCTTATCCAAACCCATCATTGTCTTGTACACTTCTATCAAATCTCCCCTCAAACTCCTTTACACCAGCGATTGCAATCCTAATATCTTCAAGCTAACAGAATAGTTAAATCCCTCAAACTGGAAGCATTCTGGAAAATGTCCTCATTTGAACTTGAAATGGATACCATTCTGAAATCTAAAGATGAGTTCAAATTAACTCAAGAATTGGTCTCTAAAACCTGATTATAAATTTAACATTGATGCTGTAATATCATTTCCCAGGTTAAATGATACTAAAATCTCCAAGTAGTCATGGTTGGAGTTAAATCTTTATCATTTTGTTTGGAGTTTTCAAAAATTTGTCCCTGGTTTTGAATTACATATTCAACACACTGAGGTAAATATAATCAGTTATCTTGAAACTTTAGGTAATTATTCACACAAGGGAATGGGATGGGATTGTGAGTTCCTACATTTTTTTAAAATCCCTTGATTTTCTTTTCTGTGGTGAAGAAATGACATGTTACTTAATGACATGGCAAATGGCAAACTGGAATTTTGAGGACTATTCAGATTGTTGTGAAATGACCCCAGAGAGGCTGGTGTCCTGTCACCAAGTCACCTTTTATTTACGTGGAAAGTGCTTGACACTGGTTCCATTTCCTCAGGGCCAGCTCTCAGAGTGATCCAGATGTCTGACACTCTGTTTTTTTCTCTTTTGTTTTTTTTTACCGTGAAAGATAACAGGTGTACAAATCTTTATTAAATTTCCACCACCAGGAAGAAAGGAAACACCCAAGTGGCCAGTGACAAGCAGTGCCCTTCACATCAAAGGGCAATGCTGTGTGATCAAACAGTGAAGGGGAGGGCAGGGATTAAATCAAAATAGAGTTGGTGGGGGAAATAATGCACTCCACTCCCTGCGGCGCTCACCTCTCCCTGAACAGCTCCAGGGTGTTGGTGGACACCGCGTGCTCCGTCTCCAAGGACACCCAGGCTCTAACGTAACCACGGAAGAGGGGCAGGCAGTCGGCCCTAACGACCCCCTCCATGGCCCGCTGCCTGGACCTGTTAATGGCCAGTTTGGCCAGGCCCAGGAGCAGACCCACGAGGAGGTCTTCAGACCTGCCCTCCCTCCCTCCGTACCGGATGCCCGAAGATCAGGAGCGTGGGACTGAAGAGCAACCAAAAGCAGAAGAGGGGTTTTTTAGGAAAATCAAAAAGGGAGTGCAAACGCCCACACCCAATATATACATGGTCCACGGACTCCACAGCGCCACAGAACAAGCAGTTGGGCTGGGAGTCCGTGAACCACCGCAACCTGCGGTTGCAGGGGACTGCTGCGTGCAGCACCCTCCACCCCAGATCCCCGAGAGAAAGGGGGAGGACTCCCGCGTAGAGAGCCCTCCACTGGGGGTCCCCACCGGCCGGTGGCAAATGGGCACGCCAAGGCGTGTCCGGACAGTGGATGAGGGAGAAGAGGTGGACGGTGTGCAGCAGCAGTCTATACAGGGCCTTCCTTTTGACATCCCTGAAAGAAACCAAATTAAAATTTCGGAGGCGGCTCAGGTTGTCGGGCACAGGCTCCCGCGGGAAGTACGAGACCTTGGGGCCAATGTGAAATTCCGTCCGGGCTGGGGTGAGCGCGGACGGGATCCCACCGCACACCTGAGCGTCCTCCAACTGGTGCACTACGTCGGGTCCGAGCACCGCCGTTTTAAGGCGTCTGATGGCGGTGGCCAGGTACCGGACGTCTACCGCTGCCCTGCTAGCTATGTCCTGCGGCAGCGTCCAGCCCAGGCCCCCGGCACCCAGCATGTCCCTGACCCTGGTCACCCTCGCCGCCATGGCCCTCCCCTCCGCCAGCCACTCGAACCCACGAGTACGGAGGTGCGGATTCCTGAGCAACGGCTCCCTGACGACAGCTGCTACTCCTGCTGGATTTTATTAAACAATTGCAAAAGATGTTACAGAAAAACAGTGAACATTTACAGCTGTATACAACTGCAATTTTACAAGGGAGAGGAGCAGCAAAGCTAGGCCCCAAACCTTACCGTTCAACCAGTTTACAGGGAGATGAGGACAAACCACAAATCCCAGGTTCAAATATAAAAAGACAGCAACAATGACATTTATACACAAGACAATCCAGTTACATAAAAAACAGTGCATACAATACTGACCCAGCCAGCCCCTATCCCTCCCACCTTCCGACCACTCTAAGGCAAACACTCCAGTTTATATTTTTTTTTCACTCCTGTTTATCTTCTTTCTTTTTTTTTTCTTTTTTTTTATTATTTTTTTTAATTTAACCCCCACACTACCGCCTAAGTGCGGTAGTGCTTATTTTTTTCCCCAGCACCCATGGTGTGTGTGTGTGTGCAGATGTGAGACACAGTGAAAGACACAAAGTGCACAAATCTTTATTCAATTTCCACCACCAGGAAGATAGGAAAGACACCCGAGTGGCCAGTGACAAGCACTGCCCTTCAAACCACAGGGCAATGCTGTGTGATCAAAACAGTGAAGGGGAGGGTAGGGACTAAATCAAAAATAGAGTTGGTGGGGGAAATAATGCACTCCACTCCCTGCGGCACCCACCTCTCCCTGAACGACTCCAGGGTGTTGGTGGACACCGCGTGCTCCTTCTCCAAGGACACCCGGGCTCTAACGTAACCCCGGAAGAGGGGCAGGCAGTCGGCCCTAACGACCCCCTCCACGGCCCGCTGCCTGGACCTGTTGATGGCCAGTTTGGCCAGGCCCAGGAGCAGACCCACGAGGAGGTCCTCGGACCTGCCCTCCCTCCTCCGTACCGGGTGCCCGAAGATCAGGAGCGTGGGACTGAAGTGCAGCCAGAAACAGAGGAGAAGGTTCTTAAGAAAATCAAAAAGGGAGTGCAAACGCCCACAACCAATATATACATGGTCCACGGACTCCACAGCGCCACAGAACAAGCAGTTGGGCTGGGAGTCCGTGAACCACCGCAACCTGCGGTTGCAGGGGACTGCTGCGTGCAGCACCCTCCACCCCAGATCCCCGAGAGAAAGGGGGAGGACTCCCGCGTAGAGAGCCCTCCACTGGGGATCTCCGCCGCCCGGTGGCAAATGGGCACGCCAAGGCGTGTCCGGACGGTGGATGAGGGAGAAGAGGTGGACGGTGTGCAGCAGCAGTCGATACAGGGCCCTCCTTTTTATGTCCCTAAAAGCAACAAAATTAAAATTCCGGAGGCGGCTCAGGTTGTGGGGCACAGGCTCCCGCGGGAAGTACGGGACCTTGGGGCCAATGTGAAATTCCGTCCGGGCCGGGGTGAGCGCGGACGGGATCCCACCGCACACCTGAGCGTCCTCCAACTGGTGCACTACGTCGGGTCCGAGCACCGCCGTTTTAAGGCGTCTGATGGCGGTGGCCAGGTACCGGACGTCTACCGCTGCCCTGCTCGCTATGTCCTGCGGCAGCGTCCAGCCCAGGCCCCCGGCACCCAGCATGTCCCTGACCCTGGTCGCCCTCGCCGCCACGGCCCTCCCCTCCGCCAGCCACTCGAACCCACGAGTACGGAGGTGCGGATTCCTGAGCAACGGCTCCCTGACGACAGCTGCTACTCCTGCTGGATTTTATTAAACAATTGCAAAAGATGTTACAGAAAAACAGTGAACATTTACAGCTGTATACAACTGCAATTTTACAAGGGAGAGGAGCAGCAAAGCTAGGCCCCAAACCTTACCGTTCAACCAGTTTACAGGGAGATGAGGACAAACCACAAATCCCAGGTTCAAATATAAAAAGACAGCAACAATGACATTTATACACAAGACAATCCAGTTACATAAAAAACAGTGCATACAATACTGACCCAGCCAGCCCCTATCCCTCCCACCTTCCGACCACTCTAAGGCAAACACTCCAGTTTATATCTGTCAGCCAGGGCTCCCTGATTGGATTAGATGAGCAGCCTCAATGAGGGAACTCATATTCTATGAGATCCATCTGTCTGACCTCATTATAATCACTGCATGGCTCAGTCGGACATTTCTCTCTATCCATACAAGGCCCTTGTCTAAATGGCGAAACAAGTATTAACAGTCTCATTCAGGCCAGCTAACTCAGTACACGAAAGGTGCCCTGAATTACCTTGCAACCATGTCAAAAAGAGTGTTAGTAAAGCAGCCTTCAAAAGAGTAGATACAAACACATCACCGTATGTAACCTGTGTACATTGAAATATTTTCATCATTGCCGGTTGGGACATTAGTGATCATGGCTTCTTAAACAGCTAACATGGCAAAATGCAGTGGAACACTCTCTGATGATCTTATTGAAGGTTATAGCAAGCTTAATGGAATGTATGAACTTATTCCTACTTCGAACGTTTTTAAACTGATATGACCTATCCCCCTATTGAAAATAAAAGGAGCAGAGATAATATAAGCACTACTTCAGTTAGCGGTAGTGTGGGAGAGAAAAAGCAGTATAACTAGGAGATGGGGCAGCATGGTGGAGAAAAAAAGCAAAAGATAAGTAGCAGAGAATGCCATGGGTGGCACAGTGGCTTAGTGGCTAGCACTGCTGCCGCACAGCGCTTGAGACCCAGGTTCGATTCTAGCCTTGGGTAACTGTCAGTGTGGAGGTTGCACATTCTCCCTGTGTCTATACGGGCTTCCTCTGGGTGCTCTGGTTTGCCCTCAAAGGTGTAGAGTTAGATGAATTGGCCAAGCTATATTGCCCATAGCGTTTAGGGATGTGTAGGTATTAGGCATGGGAAATATAGAGTCATAGGATTGGGGTGCGGTACTCTTAGGAGTGTCAGTGTGGACTTGTTGGGCCAAATGGCCTGCTTCCACACTATAGGGATTTTATGACTATTTAGAAACAATATTAGTCCACCGTACATGTGGAAGTAATGGGTTTGATACAAGTTAATTCCATAGTCCCATCATCATTTGCGATACCTTGAGACTGCATCAAAAGCAAATGACTGCAAATATATTTTCAGATCCTTGAAAACCTGCCTCTCCTTTCCTTTGTACTTATCTAATTCTTTTTATTTACTGATTGCTTTCCCTTTCTTCTGTTTCTTGTAAGGTTGTTGACCCTATATTGAATCCTGTGTGCAAACGACAATTGGTTTCCAGCTCAAGTAAATCTGGACATATTTTTTACTAACCTGGCCAGACATGTTTGGATACACCTCTGAGACAAACAGACTTGAACTCTGACCTTCTGCCCTAGATGTCTCCCCACTCCCACTGTGTCCTACTCAAGTCAGATTGGATAATGAATGTTGGGAGGCAAATTTGCCAATTGGTTGTTAGTGGTTAGTTGGTTGATTATGGTAAAAAATATTTGGCTTTTATTGCCGGGGCAGGGGAGAGGTGGCTTATCAAGAACAGCTAAACAGGCTAGACCTTTATTCATTAGAGTTTAGGACATTGTGAGGTGATCTTATTGAAACATAAGAGTCGAAGCGTTCTTGATAGGGCAGATATTGAGAAGATGTTTCCACTAGTGGGAGAATCTTGAACCTGGGGATACAGTTACAGAATCAGGGGTACTCACTTAAGACTGAATAAATTCTCTCAATAGGTAGTGCATGTCTGGAATTCTCTTACCTAGAGAGTTATGCAGGCTGGATCACTTATAGAGGAGGTATATGTAGTTTTGAGATATCAAGGAATTGAGAGCTATGAGGAGCTGTCACAAAGGTGGAGTCGAGCTTTGGAGAGAATCAGCCACAATATTAAAGGGTTGTGAGGCAGAATTGATGGACTGATTGACATATTACTGCTCCTATTTCTTCTGCTCCTCTGTTGTCTTTAACAGCACAAAAGGTTGATTTAAATGGAACTTAATTTAAATTCTGATTTAAATAACTATTGGCAATGAAAATGGGATGTTTCTTTAATGAGTAGTTGATCCCCAGAGCTGATCCCACTTCCCCTGGATTTTGCAGACAGATCCCGTTAAGTTCCCTGACTGTTAGTGCTCAAATGACAAGTGACACAGAATTTCCTAGGTGGACGATCCTATCCGTTAAGTGATCACCAATGAATGTGTAAACCCTCAGGACAAGTAGTAACAGTAATCACCATAGTCCCAGAGGTCCATACGTCTGCTCTCTCATTAGAGAGAGAACCACTATTGGGCGGGTGGGGAGAGGTAGTGCTAGAATCTCAGGATTATGGCACACCTCAAGCAAAGGGCAAGGCTGGGTAGCTGGGACCTTCATGGTAACCTCAAGTGATGTAAAAATTGAATCCACACTATTGGCCTCCCTCTTTATCCCAAACCTCATCCAGCCAACTGAGTTAACCAACCCCCGTTGTTAAAAGGTGATCACATCAAAGCACTTTACTTCCAAGGATGGAATGTACCTAATGTTAAAATACCTATTGACCGAAATAATATTGCTAAATGAGAATGAGTGACAGAGAGGGAGAGAATGAGCGAACAGATCAGATTAGAGACACCAACAGTGGTGGGGAATGTCAGGGAGAAGGGTGGAGCCCAAACAGCATGGACCTGATTAGAGACACTAACAGTAAGTAGTGAGCCTTCCACTCTCTGGAGGACATTGCCTGTGACCTGAGAAACCACAATCAACGTTAGACAGTGAGTGGCAGCATGTTTCTGGAATGTGTTGATTAAAGTTGTGCAGGCAGAGAGGGTATGGGTTACAGTTAGTTTGTGCACCCCATCCTTTAAACTAAAAACTTTCACCAGTACCCACTGTTTCCTGTCACTCAGAAAATATCATATCCAAGCTTCCGTTGTTCATTTTATTCTATGGGGTTCAACTTTGCAGATAGGCTTATTAAATGGCACAAAATCCATACTCTTTGCCTAAAAACTTCATCTAAAGATCAGCCAAATTAATTATACACCATTTGCCCTTAAACATCCATGCTCGATTTGTTTATTGAATTCATATTTGGTCACACTTTCCTTAAAGCTTTCTAAATCGAGCTGCAGAACACATCCCTCTTACTACTAAAGCTGTTAATATCATTACAAATGGACCATACCTCTGGCTGTTTCCCCTCCCCATTCCCAAATATCCTGCAGCCATTCAGAAGTAACGTTGAATCCGTCATAAAAGAGCCAACACAGAATTCTGGATTCACATCTGCAGAAGTAGGAACATCTGTCTGCTCCCCTAGCTATAGTTTCCACTTTTATTATTGTATTCACTTTTATTATTGTTTTCCCAATCTTTCTCTTGGTCCCTGAGACAACAGAAGGTCATCATTGGTGCCATGGACTGGGTTGTAGGAGATTGAGAATCTGGAGATTCCTGCATCAACTGCCTGCTCTCCTTTGACAAATGGTGTGTAATTAATTTGGCTGATCTTTAGATAAAGTTTTTAGGCAAAGAGTATGGATTTTGTGCCATTTAATAAGCCTATCTGCAAAGTTGAACCCCATAGAATAAAATGAACAACGGAAGCTTGGATATGATATTTTCTGAGTGACAGGAAACAGTGGGTACTGGTGAAAGTTTTTAGTTTAAAGGATGGGGTGCACAAAGTATTAACTATATGCAAGAGATGATAAGACAGGACTTCTCTGGAACTCCACAGTTTCAGGTCCCAGTCCCACGTGATTAAAAATCATCACAACCGGGTTCCTCATGCACATGATCAGTGGTAAGATTAGAGTAAATAACTGACCCTTTACACCACAGGATCTGGAGGTCTACAAATTATTTTTAGTTAGTGCGTTTGGGCACGTTCCAATACAACTCCATGGCAGGTGAGATTTGAACCCAGACCTTCTGATCCAGAGGTAGGGATACTACCACTGTGCCATGAATGCCCTGGATCTGCAGGACGTTGTGCATAAGTTATTGAAGGTGACAATGATCAGGTTGAAATACATAACTCCATAAATAAAGGCATAGAGTTCAAAACAAGGATGTTATGATGAATCTTTATGAACCATTGGATCAGGTTTAATTGGAATATTGTGCCCAATTCTGGGCAGCTCACTTTAGCAAGGATATGAAGACATGGGAGGGGGGGTGCAGACTAGATAGATGAGAGTGGTTGTGACACAGCGGCTGTTTGGTTTAGCAAAGAGAAGGTTGAGCAGAGATTTGGTGGAATCAAGTGGGATCTGGCAAAGGAGATGGGGAGGAAATGTTCCCTTGACAAAAAGATAGAGAACCACAGAACACTGATTGAAGAAGGAATGGAGACATGCAGTAAACGCAGCATGTGGTTAGGATCAGGAACGCACTGCTGCAAAGTGTGGTGCAGGCACATTCAGTTGGGGCTTGAGAGAAATTTAGCTGAATGTTGCAAGAGAAAAGACTTGCAATGCTGTGGGGAATAAGCTGGGGAGTGGGAGCAGCTGGCTTGCTTGTGGAGACAGTAGTGCTTTTAACATTATGTGATTCTATCAAAGGAAGTTCCTTTAAGTCTGTGTACCAAAGAAAGTATATTTTGCTGTCACAGTAGAAACACTGCACACTTATGATTAATTTGCTTCTTCTCATGACCCAAACAAAGGCACATTTTCCCTCGTGCCTCTTTATTTAGACAGCTAAACACAGGGAATGGTACCTATGTGAGCAGGAATTATTGGTTACCGAGTTAATGAGTAAATTGAATTAATGGTTCTCTTCTGGGTTTGGCCTGCCTTTGACTACAATGAAAGGCTTATAGTTGTTCCCTCTGCCTTAGAGAGATGGCGTAATTGAAATTGCATAATTCTCTTATTCTTGCCGTAAAACAGATCAATTGTCCACGGTCTGCATTGGACTCTGAGCAACAGGACAAGGTAATGGTTTAATCTAGACAGACTACAAGTCTATCAAAATCTCCAATAAAAATTAATATTTAAAGCAGCATCTAATTTATTCATGCCTTTAATATTGCACCAAGATAAATACAATACTGTATTGGATATTCTATGAACATTTATGTACCCACAAATGTTTTACGTGTTTAAATAATAATAATTGAACAAGACTGTAATCTAGAAGTTAAAATATAACTGGGTATTACAACCTGAAGGGGACAGAGAATTAAATAAAACTGACTGGACTACCTGTTCTAACTGCTATTGAAAATCTTGTAAAAACTGAAAGAACTGCAGATGCTGTAAATCAGAAACATAAACAAAGATTGCTGGAAGAGCTCAGCAGGTCTGGCAGCATCCATGGAGAGAAACCCAAGTTAATGTTTCAGGTCGAGTGACCCTTCCGCAGAATTAAGAAAGGGTCACTCGACCTGACACATTAACTCTGATTTCTCCCTATGGATGCTGCCAGACCGTGCTGAACGTTTCCATCAAGGTTTATGAAATATCTCGTGCCTGTGTTACAACATGTTGTAGAGGGTCTTCATCCAAACACACCACAGAACCAGAAAGCCCTCTGTCTGTAAACAGTCAATTGATCAGGTCCCTAACCTCCTCCCTTCCAGTAACAATCAGCTACATATTGACGATGGGTCTTCTTCAGTTAGTCAGTACAATTGGACGTTTGTGATTCTACATGAAAACATTTGTGTTTCTCTACTTAGTATATTTAGTGGTTCACTTTGCAGGCACAAAGAAAGGACCACTTATCTTCCCACCATAAGAAGCTGTTGATTAAACTTTACTGAATTTATTGACTCATTAACTGCTGGAATAAGCTCAATAATATTTTTGATGTATGGAGATGCAGAATCCCCCTGGTGTTCCAAATCATGTGTTGAACTAGAAAACTGAAGTTCAAACTTCATCATTTGCTTCTCAACTTTGATCAGGAATTCATTTACAGTTTAGCTTGCAGAGAAATGATTCTTCGACTTTCACTTTTCTGATTGTTCTCTAGCCAGAGATTGGAGCCCAGTTGGTATTGATTGGGTTTCCTTTTCTAAAGGATAACTTGCTTCGTTATGATTGCCGCTGTCTTTGTATCTATATTGAAGCTTGTACTCTGCTACTTGGGAAAGAGAAGGTCATGTGAGCTACTTCATGTCCACATGCAAATGAGCTCCTCATATTAAAATGTACAAAATTGAATAGTGCAGGTGGCAGAAAGCACCCTCTCAACATGTAAATCAATGTCAGGTAGTTTGAGAAAGAGTTAAGGTTACCCTGGGGTGACTTTAAACCAGGTTGGACACTGTACTGGATTTTCACTCTAAGCAACATGAAGTAAGAAAATGCAAGACAATCACTTCCATAAGCTCTGGGGTCAGGCTGTTTTCTGTTGTGGGCGTACATCATCTGAATAGCAACATTGTAAACTTAGACACTCCTTCGCAAAAATGCTAACCTGGCAATTACTGCCCCATTGATCATCAGTAACATGATGGAAGGGGTCATCGACGGTGCTATCAAGCAGCACCTGCTCAGCAATAGCCTGCTCACTAACACTCAAGTTGGATTCTGCCAGGGCCACTCAGCTCCTGACCCCATTACAGCTTTGGTTCAAAACCATGGACAGAAGAGCTGAATTCCAGAGGCAAGGTGAGCGTGACAGCCCTAGACATCAAGGCTGCGATCAACCAAGTGTGGTATCGAGGACCCCAAGCAAAACTGGTATCAATGGGAATCGGGAGCAAACTCTCCACTGGTTAGAGTCATACCTGGCTCACAGGAAGATGGCTATTGAAGGTCAGTCTTCTCAGCTCCAGGACATCTCTGCAGGAGTTCCTCAGGGTAGTGTCCTAGGATTAACCATTTTCAGCTGCTTCATCAACGACCTTCCCTCCATCATATGGTCAGAAATGGGGATGTTCACCGATGATTGCACAACGTTCAGCACCATTCACAACTCCCCACACACTGAAAAGGTCCTTATTTCAATGCAACAAGATCTAGGCAATATCCAGGCTTAGGCTGACAAGTGACAAGTAACAGTTGCACCTCACAAATGCCAGGCACAGACTATCTCCAAAAAAAAAGATAATCTAACCACTGCCCCTTGATATTCAATGGTGTTGCCATCACAGAATCCCCTGCTATCAACATCCTAGGGGTTATCTTTGACCCGAAAGTCAATTGGACATATATAAATACAGTGGCTACAAGAAGGGAGGTAATGCCCAAGTGATATTATTGCTGGATTGTTAATCCACAGACCCAGCTAAAGTTCTGGATACCTGGGTTGAAATCCTGCCATGGCAGATGGGAGTATTTGAATGAAATAATTATCAGGAATTAGGAGCTTAATGGTGATTATGAATCCATTGTCGATTGTCAGGAGAAATCCTTTAAGGAAGGAAACTGCTTAGTCTGGCCTATATACGACTCCAGATCCACCACAATGGTGTAGTTGACACTTAACTACCCTCTGGGCAATTAGGGAAGGACAACAAATGCTGACCCAGCCAGCGATACCCCCATCCCATGAATGAATTTTTTAAAAAGGGCAGGTCAGATGCTAGGAATACTGCAGCAGGTAATTCACTTCCTGACTCCCCAAGGTCTGTGCATCATCTACAGGCCACAAGTCAGGATGTGAAGGAATACTCCCCACTTACCTGGATGGGTGCAGTTCCAACAACACTCAAGATGCTTGACACCATCCAGGACAAAGCGGCCCGTTTGATTGGCACTACATCTACAGATATCTGCTGCCACCACCCCGGATGCACAATTGCAGCAGTGTGTACTATCTACAAGATACACTGCAGAAATTTGTTAAAGATCCTCTGACACTACCTTCCAAACCCATGACCACTTCCAGCTGGAAGGATAAGGGCTGCATTTCCATGGAAACACCACCACCTGCAAGTTCCCCTTCAAGCCAGTCATCACCCTGACTTGGAAATGCATCGCTGTTCCTTCATTTCACTGGGTTAAAATCCTGGAATCCCCTCCCTAACAGAATTGTGGGTCTATTTATAGCACATGGACCGCAGCAGATCAGGGAAGTAACCCACTGTGCCATCTTCTGAAGGGCAACTAGGGACAGGCAATAAAATGCTGGCCTAGGCAGCGACATCGCATCCCGCCAATGAATAAATAAGAAACGTTACTGCAAAAATGTGGCCTGTATTGTACAATGTTCACTGTGAGCTACTTTCTCCCTTCTCGTCCTGCCTTTTTCGGAAAAGGTAGATAGAAATTGTTCACAGTGGCCTTTCAACCTGGTGACTGATCAAGGCACGTGACTGAGAACCATCCCAGTGACTCCACGTTTGAAAATGTGTGACTTTGATCAGCTTTGTGAATGTATCCATCAGTGCAAGGGTGATGGTACCAACCAGCAGTTATAAGAAATGTTTGACTTCCTATTGGCCAGAGAAATAAATATATGTATTCTCTTGAAATGGAGCACTTTGATGCTATGACCGCTGCAGGTTATCCACAATATATTTATATCACAAGATTTTTCTTCCAAAATTTCACCTTTTGTTGAGCTGTTGTACTCTTATGAGCTTGGGTCATGGAATGATCCACTTGCTAACACCACCAGTTCCCTATCATCATTATATGTTATTGAGAAGGGGAAGCATTCAAGGTCAGTAATAGGCAATACACAATAAAATATCAAGATACAATCGCCTACAGCATTTCAGTGCTTGAGACTTCTTAAAGCAGTGACACTGAAGGGATTTGGAATCAGATCAGCAGTCTGTCCAATCAGCTGAGGGGGGTGTCTGTAGAGATGCATCAGGAAACTCAAAGCTGGAGTTGGTGGGTCACTAATGGTTGATGAAGTCTGTTATCAGGAGAAATATTGTGAAAAATCAATAAATTGGAATTAATAAATACATTCCAGAGCATGAACCTAACAATACCAGCTGACACTCTGTCGCAGTACTGAGGGAGGGCTGCACTGTTGGAAATACTGTTTTCAAGTAAGGTACTAAACCCCAAGACCCCATCTCCTGCTTGGGTAGATGTAAAGGATCCCAAGGCACTATTGTGATTTTTAAAATTTAATTCACTTTCTGGATATTTATTGTTCATGCAGAATGACCCAGAGAGCAGTTAAGAGTCAACCATATTGCTGTGGGTTGGGAGTCACACATTGGACAGACTAGGTAAGGATGATGAATTTCCTTCCCTATAGGACTTTAGCTAACTAGGTAGGTTTTCCCTCTTGACAATTGGCAATGGCTTCACAGTCATAATTAATTTTGGATTTTTAATGGGATTCAAATTCCACTGTCAGCCGTGGTAGCAATTGAACCCAGGTCCCTGAACTAAACGGCTAGCAATAATAGCACTAGACCATGGCCTCCCCTTAGAAGAAGTGAAGAAGAGTGAAAGAGTGAAGGTTATGCCTGGTGTCCTGGCCAACATTCATTCCTCAGTCAATATCACAGAAAAATTCATTGTCTAGATATGATCACATTATTGCTTGTGGGAGATTCCTGTGCTCATGTTGGCTGCTATGTTTCCTATGTAACAACAGTGTTTACACACTACGTGCTGAGGGACGCACTGAAGCTTGGGGCAGCTGCCGCCAAGGCGCGGTGGTGAAAGACCACCATGTAAGATCCTTCTGCTGAAGAATAATGGGGGACCCATTCAGTAACTGGGCCCTGCTGTTGCCTCAGCGATAGGCCAAGAGGTTGTCTGTAAATACAGAGTATAGTGGACATCAAAGACTTAATTTGTCACCGTAAGTCAAAAGAGTATAGATCTGAGTGGGTTCATTAACGGACCATGTATCAAAGATTTATTTTCTATGAATAAAGTACATTTTTGAAATTAAAAAAAAGCCTACACATTATCGGCTGTAATAGCTCTGAGACAACTAGTACGGGTGAAAAGTGTAAAATAAATGCAGATCTTTCCTTTAATCTGTTCTGCTTAAGTCATCACCGGCAGCTGTAATAATGATTGTGACCAGCAGGGATTGCTACAGGAGTATTAATGGGCATAATGTTCTGTTATAAATTAGGTTATCGTCAAATATTTGTGAATCCTTTCACATTTATATCCTGCTTAACCATTATTCCCTCCAAGTGTTCAGTAGGACAGTCTGCAACACAAATCCCTGGAATTACCATCTGGGCATCACCTGACAGAAAGTAGATCAACCTCAAATAAAACCATGCTTTGCAATTGTTGAATATGTCTCAGTGAAGGATATCCATAGCAGGAAGATATATTTTCAAACTGATCCCCGATGAGTTAGTGTCGAGTCAGGAATCCCAGCTTTTGTTTGACATATTTCTCACAAGACCTCCCCACATCCAACCTGCTCATCCAGTCAAACAAGATTTTCCACCAGCTCCTCCATCTTACTCATAAACAGAAGCGTTGAGTGCAAATGTCAAAACAAACCATGGTTTTAAAATGTCCGGGTGATTTTTCTACTCGTGATAGCTTGAGAGATTACATTTTACTTTGTGGAGAATCCCCAGAACAGCCAGGAGGGGTTGTAATGCCAGACTGAGCACACATTCCCAGTCAGGTGTCATCCAGCCAGTTACATGGCGAAACTGTCTTTACTCCTTCCCAAACTGTATCCCAGAGTTAGCCTCAATCCCAGGATGAATTTTCGCACTTTTCTCATAACCAATAAAACCTAAAAATGCTGGAGTGCTCAGCTAGTCTGGCAACTTTGGTGAAGAGAGAAACAGAGTTAGCTAACGTTTCAGATCTCTGAGTTTTCCCTTCAACCAGGAGTACATCAAAATGCAACAGTTTTGAGGCTGGGCAGGGAAAAGGTGAGAAAAGAACAGAGGGAGGGCAGGGGAGATTAAATGACACACAAGA
The DNA here is from genome assembly GCF_047496795.1 of Chiloscyllium punctatum. NCBI lineage: Eukaryota > Metazoa > Chordata > Chondrichthyes > Orectolobiformes > Hemiscylliidae > Chiloscyllium > Chiloscyllium punctatum. The sequence goes on along the minus strand of NC_092764.1, from coordinate 53,264,076 downwards.
GATGATGGTGGAAGCCAAAATGAGCTGTTATGGCACACGTAAAGAATCAAAGAAGTGGCTGGATGTGTAAATATCAATCAATACTGTCAACTCAAAATCAAAATGGAGATAAAGGTTATAATGTAACATAAATAGATGACAATAAACGGAACTCAATGTTGAGGTCAGAAGGCTGTAAAGTATCTAACTGAAAGCAACTGTTCCTCAGAATTGTGTAGAGTTTCTGATGAAGGGTCAATGGACTTGAAGCGTTCCCTCTGTTTTTCTACATAAGGTGTTGTTTTTCCTTTGAGCATCATTGGTACAGTGTAGGTGGCCAAGGACAGCAAGCTCAGAGTGAGAGAGAAACAGAGCTACAAATTTGGGAAGCCCACGATAGCCTTGCTGTGTACTGAATAGGGGGTAGTCCACAAAATGGTCACTGATGTTTTCTCGAATCTGTAAGTTCCTGCACAGAATAATGCCCAAGTCACATATTCACCCCTAGACAAAAAAAGGTTTCAGTTGTCAATACATTTAAATAAATCACCCATGCACTATACAAGGATTAGGGGGTAGTGTGGCAGCTCCCCCAATATGAATTTGATCTCCTCAATGTAGAGGGAGCAGCATAGTGAGCATCAGATCAAGGTTCTTGCAACTTGTGTGGGTGTGAGCAGGGACTGAAGGGAGCCTGAGTTAACCAATCACAGCAGCCGCTTGATTGGGAGGATAAACAGTAAAGTTGCCACAGCCCCACGCCGTCGTTAGGAAGAGATGACTGGTGGTGGTTCATCTTGCTCGTCATTGTGCCTCAGGCAAGGGGAGAGGTTCAGAAGGAGAATCCTTCATGGTAACTTCAGCCTGTGTAGAAATTGAACCCATGCTGCTGGTGTTACCCTGCATTGCAAACCAGCCATCCAATGAACTGAGCTAACTGACTCCCAATGATTGGAAAAGGAGATTAAAATCAAAAAGATTAACAAGAATGTAATTGGAGTAGGGAACAGTATGGATACAGGAACGATATGGTTCTTTGCAGGAGGAAGTGAGTATTGATGGCTGTGTAACATACTCGGTGCTTGCATTAAGGATATCATCTTTGTGTGAGGGGAACAACCTAGCTGTCATTTTCACAAAGATTTAAAAACAAATATCGTCTGAGGGAGTATAAGTAGCTAGGGGATGCATTAAAAAGTAGAACTTCAAACTGAACAATCCCTAAGCCATGAACAAATTGACATTGGACAGATAAGATCAGAGAGTTTAACGTGTGACTCCAACTGGTGTGGGAAGGAATGGGTTTTGAGTGATGGGGTCACTGTCGTCAGCACTGGAAAAGAGGGGGCTGTATGTTGAGAGGGCCTTCAGCTGAACCACAATGTCTTGTCAAATCTTATAACGAGGGTTATATAAAAAGAGAGGTTTAAACAAAATAATGGGGTGAAGGAGTTTTCTAATAAGGAGAGATTGAATACATTAAGTTGAGGATTATCAGATTGATCATGACCTCATAGAATATGCAGCAAATTCAATGGGCCAAATGGCTTACTTCTGCTCCTACGCTTCATGGCCTTATGTGACAGGTGATGTGGAAAGCTAAAGATAAAGGACAAGGCGATAATGCAGGGTTATAATACTGGTAACGATAACCAGAGTGACAGGAAGGCATACAGCATAGAAACATCACAGAGCACAAGCAAATAAGGTCACGGTAGACAAAAATATTTTTAGAAAAGACCAAATCAAAGCCTCATAATCTGAACATTTGCAGCATTGGTAATAATTTGGTGAATTGATGGTACAAATAGAAATAAATGATTACACCATGATAGCCGTTAAAGAGGTTTCATTTCAAAGTGACGATGATTAGTACCTGAACATTCAAAGGTACTTGACATTTTGAAAGGACAGCAGGAAAGGAAGAGGAAGTGTGGTAGCTCTGTTTGTTATGGATGAGGTCAGTACAATAGTGAGAAATAATCTTGGTTCAGAAGATCAGGCTTGGGTAGACACAGATAACAGCAAAGAGAACAATTCATTGGTGAGATGAATTGGCAGCCTAAAGGTTCCTACACAGTAGGACAGAATAAACACACAGACTTTGGTGCGACCTCACTAGAGTACTGTGCACAGCTCTTTCTGAACTCTTTATGCACTTGCATGTTCTTTAGGCTGCTTATTGGCCTCAGGGCATTGTCTTATGAGGAAAGGTTGAGCAGGTCAGCCTATATTCATTGGCATTTAGAAGTATAAGAGAAGACTTTCTTGAAACATATTTGATTCTAAGGAGGCCTGACAGGGTAGATGCTGAGAAGATAGTTCACCTGTGGGGGCTTGTGGACTTCAATATCAGGGTTTCCCATTTCAGGTGGAAATACAGGGAAATTCTTTCTCCCAGAGGGTCAGTAGCATTTGGAATTTTCTTGTGGATGGAGCAATGGAGTTTAGGTTGTTAAATATATTCAAGGCTGAGGGAGATGGATTTTCATTGATAAGAGAAGTCAGGTTTATGGAGGATAGGGCTAGCAGGAAAATAAAGGCCACAATCGATCCACCGTCACTTACTGGATGACAGAGCAGGTTCGAAGGGCCAAATGGCCAATTGCTCCTCTTATTTCTTACATTCTAATGAATGCAAACCTGGAAGAGATTGCCTGCTTTGTCAAAAAAGAAGATTATTTTGTCATGTGAACTGAGGTCCACTGACAAGGGGTGTTGAAGCTGCTGGATCAGATTTCACATTTAATCTTTAGAACAAACAAGGGTTGGAGACTCTCACCTTATTAAACCAGCAGGTCTTAACAATTAAGGAGCTGAGCTAGAATTTACATTAGGGGAATGCATATTACACTTTTCCATTCTAACATAGGGAATATATGTATATATATTGTAAAATAACAACTTCTTAAGAACTCTCCAAAGGATTTCTTGCCTTTTCATCAAATGTCCTTGCAGCAAAGATCAGTCTCGAATAAAGATGGTGGATAGTAGACAGTAATGCTCTCTTCAGCTAGCTGTGCAATAACAACAGGATGTGGCTTCTTCATGATCCTCTTCCCCTCCCAGTTAAGAATCATCAGCTCTGGGCTCATCTGAGATCATGTGCAGACTCTTGGTAAAACTTCAAACTACTTTTTCAGACATTTTCAGACCTTCCCAGTACAGCTACAACACTGGAATCTACCTGACAATGTGAAAAGCTGCCCAATTATGTCCTGTGCACAAAAAGCAGGACAAATCCAACCCGGCCAATTATGGCTGCCCCATCAGTCTACTCTTGATCATCAGTAAAGTGATGGAAGGCATCATCAACTGTGCTATCAATAATTTACTCACTGATGTTCAGTTTGGGTTCCACCAGGGCAACTCCACTCCTAACCTCATTGGTTCAAATATGGACAAAAAAGCTGAATTCCAGAGGTGAGGTGAGAGTGACAGCCTTTGACTACAAGGCCACATTCAATTGAGAGTGGCATCCAGGAGCCCTAGCAAAACTGGAATCAATTGGAATCAAGAGGACAAACTCTCCACCGGTTGGAGTCATACTTGGTACATAGGAAGATGGTCGTGGTTGTTGGAGGTCAGTCATCTCAGCTCCAGGACATCTCTGCAAGAGATCCTCAGGGTAGTGTCCAAGGCCCAACGATCCTCAGCTGCTTCATCAATGACCTTCCCTCCATCACAAGGTCAGAAGTGGGGATGTTCGCCAATGATTGCACAATGGTACACTCCACTATCTTTCTTGATTATATGTTTTTGGAGATATGTCTCTTGATTAAACTTAAAATATAAGCCATAACTATTAATTTAACCTGGGGCAGTTTTTGGCGAGGAATAAGACGGTGTTATTTTCTGGGTCTGTAGATTGTGAAGGAGCAAAAATGGCCTTTAGTACAGTGACATGTACTTCTTGTCAGATGTGAGAGTTTAAAGAGAGTTTAAGGGTTACTGCGGATTATATCTGCCATAAATGCTGTTGGCTGTGAATCCTATCAGATCAAAAGGATCGGTTGGAGAGACAGTTAGAGCAATGAGGAATTTGAAACAGCAACAGTATGTGATGGATGGCAATTATAGGAAGGGGGAAAGTCTCAGATACAGTCACATAGATGGGTTAACTCCAGGAAAGGTAAGAGAGGTAGGTATCCAGTGTAGGAGTCTTTTGTGCTAATACCCATTTCAAACAGGTATGCTGTTTTGGAAAATATAGGGGGTGATGGATTCTCAGGGGAACATAGCACGAACAGCCAAGTTTCTGGTATTGAGACTGGCTCTAATGCAACGAGGGGTACGTCACCTTCCAAGAGATCAATTGTGTTAGGGGATTCTGTAGTCCAAGGTACAGACAGACGTTTCTGTGGCCAGCAGAGAAAAAGCAGAATGGTGTGTTGTTTCCCTGGTGCGAGGGTCAAGGATGTCTCAGAGAGGGTGCAGAATGTTCTCACGGGGGAGAGGGGCCAGCAGGAGGTCATTGTCCACATTGGAACCAATGACATTGGAAGGGAAAAGGTTGAGACTCTGAAGGGAGGTTAGAGAGAGTTAGGTAGAATTTTAAAAAGAAGGTCCTCGAGGGTTATAATATCTGGATTACTCCCAGTGCTACGAGCTAGTGAGGGCAGGAATAGAAGGATAGAGCAGATGAATGCATGGCTGAGGAGCTGGTGTCTGGGAGAAGGATTCACATTTTTGGATCATTGGAATCTCTTTTGGGGTAGAAGTGAGCTGTACAAGAAGGACGGATTGCACTTAAATTGGAAGGGGACTAATATACTGGCAGGGAAATTTGCTAGAGTTGCTCGGGAGGATTTAAACTAGTAAGGTGGGGGGGGGGGGGGTGGTGGAGGTGACAGTTAAGAACAGAAGTGAGTCAAACAGTCAGGGCAAGCAGGGACAAGATAGGACTAATGAATTAAACTGCATTTATTTCAATGGAAGGGGCCTAACAGGGAAGGCAGATGAACTCAGGGCATGGTTAGGAACATGGGACTGGGATATCATTGGAATTACGGAAACTGCTCAGGGATGAGGAGGACTGGCAGCTTAATGCTCCAAGATACAAATGCTACAGGAAGGATAGAAAGGGAGGCAAGAAAGGAGGGGAGTGGCATTTTTGATAAGGGATAGCATTACAGCTGTGCTGAGGGAGGATATTCCCAGAAATACATCCAGGGAAGTTATTTGGGTGGAACTGAGAAATAAGAAAGGGATGATCACCTTATTGGGATTGTATTATAGACCCCCCAATAGTCAGAGGGAAATTGAGAAACAAACTTGTAAAGAGATCTCAGCTATCTGTAAGAATAATAGGGTGGTTATGGTTGGGGATTTTAACATTCCAAACATAGACTAGGAGTGCTATAGTGTTAAAGGTTTAGATGGAGAGAAATTTGTTAAGTGCATACAAAACAATTTTCTGATTCAGTATGTACCTACTAGAGAATGTGCAAAACTTGACCTACTCTTGGGAAATAAGGTAGGGCAGGTAACTGAGGTGTCAGTGGGGGAGCACTTTGGGGCCAGTGACCATAATTCTATTAGATTTAAAATAGTGATGGAAAAGAATAGACCAGTTCTAAAAGTTGAAGTTCTAAATTGGAGAAAGGCCAATTTTGATGGTATTTGGCAAGAACTTTCGAAAGCTGATTGGGGGCAGATGTTCGCAGTTGGAAAATGGGAAGCCTTCAGAAATGAGATAACAAGAATCCAGAGACAGTATATTCCTGTCAGGGTGAAAGGAAAGACTGGTAGGTATAGGGAATGCTGGATGACTAAAGAAATTGAGGGTTTAGTTAAGATAAAGAAGGAAGCATATGTCAGGTATAGACAGGATAGATTGAGTGAATCCTTAGAAGAGTATAAAGGAAGTAGGAATATACTTAAGAGGGAAATCAGGAGGGCAAAAAGGGGACATGAGATAGTTTTGGCAAATAGAATTAAGGAGAATCCAAAGGATTTTTACAAATACATTAAGGATCTGGGAAAAATAACAAACAGTGAATTTCACAACTAATCTTGGAGGAACCGGTTTGGGCGAAGTTCACAGCACAGAATCCGATAAGTTAATTGTTGTTTTAAGTCTGTCCAAGAGAAAGGTTGTGTTAGTGAGTAGTGGGTTGTTTCTTGATTATATGTTTTTGGAGATAAGTGTCTTGATTAAACTTAAAATATAAGCCATAGCTCTTAATTTAACCTGGGGCAGTGTTTTGTAGAGGAATAAGACGATGATATTTTCTGGGTCTGTAGATTGTGAAGGAGCAAAAATGGCCTTTGCAGTGATATGTACTTCTTGTCAGATGTGGGAGTTTAAAGAGAGTTTAAGGGTTACTACAGATTATATCTGCCATAAATGCTGTTGGATGCAAATCTTATCAGACCAAGTGGATCGGTTGGAGAGACAGATAGAAGCGATGAGGTATTTGCAACAGCAACAGTATGTGATGGATGGCAGTTATAGGAAGGGGGAAAGACTCAGATACAGTCACATAGATGGGTTAACTCCAGGAAGCGTAAGAGAGGTTGGCACCTAGGGCAGGAGTCTTTTGTGGATATACCCATTTCAAACAGGTGTGCTGTTTTGGAAAATATAGGGGGTGATGGATTCTCAGGGGAACATAGCACAAACAGCCAAGTTTCTGGTATTGAGACTGGCTGTAATGCAACGAGGGGTACGTTGGCTTCCAAGACATCAATTGTGTTAGGGGATTCTGTAGTCTGAGGTACAGACAGATGTTTCTGTGGCCAGCAGAGAAAAAGCAGAATGGTGTGTTGTTTCCCTGGTGCCAGGATCAAGGATGTCTCAGAGAGGGTGCAGAATGTTCTCACGGGGGGAGAGGGGCCAGCAGGAGGTCATTGTCCACATTGGAACCAATGACATTGGAAGGGAAAAGGTTGAGACTCTGAAGGGAGATTACAGAGAGTTAGGCAGAAATTTAAAAAGGAGGTCCTCGAGGGTTATAATATCTGGATTACTCCCAGTGCTACGAGCTAGTGAGGGCAGGAATAGGAGGATAGAGCAGATGAATGCATGGCTGAGGAGCTGGTGTATGGGAGAAGGATTCACATTTTTGGATCATTGTAATCTCTTTTGGGGTAGAAGTGAGCTGTACAAGAAGGACGGATTGCACCTAAATTGGAAGGGGACTAATATACTGGCAGGGAGATTTGCTAGAACTGCTTGGGAGGATTTAAACTAGTAAGGTGGGGGTGTGGGGGACCCAGGGGGATAGTGAGGAAAGAGATCAATCTGAGACTGGTACAGTTGAGAACAGAAGTGAATCAAACAGTCAGGGCAAGCAGGGACAAGGTAGGACTAATAAATTAAACTGCATTTACTTCAATGCAAGGGGCCTAACAGGGAAGGCAGATGAACTCAGGGCATGGTTAGGAACATGGGACTGGGATACCATAGCAATTACAGAAACATGGCTCAGGGATGGGCAGGACTGGCAGCTTAATGCTCCAAGATACAAATGCTACAGGAAGGATAGAAAAGGAGGCAAGAGAGGAGAGGGAGCGGCATTTTTGATAAGCGATAGCATTACAGCTGTACTGAGGGAGGATATTCCCAGAAATACATCCAGGGAAGTTATTTGGGTGGAACTGAGAAATAAGAAAGGGATGATCACCTTATTGGGATTGTGTTATAGACCCCCCAATAGTCAGAGGGAAATTGAGAAACAAACTTGTAAGGAGATCTCAGCTATCTGTAAGAATAATAGGGTAGTTATGGTCGGGGATTTTAACTTTCCAAACATCGACTGGGACTGCCATAGTGTTAAAGGTTTTGTTGGAGAGGAATTTCTTAAGTGCACACAAGACAATTTTCTGATTCAGTATGTACTTAGAGGAGGTGCAAAACTTGACCTACTCTTGGGAAGTAAGGCAGGCAGGTAACTGAGGTGTCAGTGGGGGAGCACTTTGGGTCCAGCGACCATAATTCTATTCGTTTTAAAATAGTGATGGAAAAGGAAAGATCAAATCTAAAAGTTGAAGTTCTAAATTGGAGAAAGGCCAGTTTTGATGGTATTAGGCAAGAACCTTCGAAAGCTGGTTGGAGGCAGATATTCGCAGGAAAAGGGACGGCTGGAAAATGGGAAGCCTTCAGAAATGAGATAATAAGAATCCAGAGAAAATATATTCCTGTCAGGGTGAAAGGGAAGGCTAGTAGGTATAGGGAATGCTGGATGACTAAAGAAATTGAGGGTTTGGTTCAGAAAAGAAAGGAAGCATATGTCAGGTATAGACAGGATAGATTGGATGAATCCTTAGAAGAGTATAAAGGAAATAGGAGTATACTTAAGAGGGAAATCAGGACGGCAAAAAGGGGACATGAGATAGTGTTGGCAAATAGAATTAAGAAGAATTCAAAGAATGTTTACACATATATTAAGGGTGTAAGGGTAACTAGGGAGTGAATAGGGCCACTCAAAGATCAGCAAGGTGGCCTTTGTGTGGAGCCACAGAAAATGGTGGAATTACGAAATGAATATTTTGCATCAGTATTTACTGTGGAAAAGGATATGGAAGATATGGACTGTAGGGAAATAGATGGTGACATCTTGCAAAATGAGAGGGAAGAGCTAGATGTCTTGAAACGGTTAAAGGTGGATAAATCCCCAGGACCTGATCAGGTGTTCCCAAGAACTCTGTGGGAAGCTAGAGAAGATATTGCTGGGCCTCTTGCTGAGATATTTGTATCATCGATAGTCACAGGTGAGGCGTAGGAAGACTAGAGATTGGCAAATGTGGTGCCACTGTTTAAGAAGGGTGGTAAAGACAAGCCAGGGAACTATAGACCGGTGAGATCATGTCTCACAAACTTGCTTGAGTTTTTTTTGAAGAAGTAACAAAGAAGATTGATGAGGGCAGAGCAGTAGATGTGATCTATATAGATGTCAGAAAAGCGTTTGACAAGGTTCCCCATAGGAGACTGATTAGCAAGGTTAGATCTCATGGAATAAAGGGAGAACTAGCCATTTGGATACAGAACTGGCTCAAAGGTAGATGACAGAGGGTGGTGGTGGAGGGTTGGTTTTCAGACTGGAAGCCTGTGACCAGTGGAGTGCCACAAGGATCAGTGCTGGGTCCTCTACTTTTTGTCATTTACATAAATGATTTGGATGCAAACATAAGAGATACAGTTAGTAAGTTTGCAGATGACACCAGAATTGGAGGTGTAGTGGACAGTGAAGAGGGTGACCTCAGATTTCAACAGGATCTGAAATAGATGGGCCAAGGGGCTGAGGAGTGGCAGATGGCGTTTAATTCAGATAAATGCGAGGTGCTGCATTTTGGGAAAGCAAATCTGAGCAGGACTTATACACTTAATGGTAAGGTCCTAGGGAGTGTTGCTGAACAAAGAGACCTTGGAGTGCAGGTTCATAGCTCCTTGAAAGTGGAGTTGCAGGTAGAAGGGATAGTGACGAAGGCGTTTGGCATGCTTTCCTTTATTGGTCAGAGTATTGAGTACAGGAGTTGGGAGGTCATGTTGCAGCTCTACAGGACATTGGTTAAGCCACTGTTGGAATATTGCGTGCAGTTCTGGTCTCCTTCCTATCAGAAAGATGTTGTGAAACTTGAAAGGGCTCAGAAAAGATTTACAAGGATGTTTCCAGGGTTGGAGGATTTGAGCTGTAGGGAGAGGCTGAACAAGCTGGAGCTATTTTCCCTGAAGCGTCAGAGGCTGAGAGGTGACCTTATAGAGGTTTACAAAATTATGAGGGGCATGGATAGGATAAATAGATGAAGTGTTTTCCCTGGGATCAGGGAGTAGAGAGCATAGGTTTAGGGTGAGAGGGGAAAGATATAAAAGAGACCTAAGGTGCAACGTTTTCACACAGGGGGTAGTACGTGTATGGAATGAGCTGCCAGAGGATGTGGTGGAGGCTGGTACAATTGCAACATTTAAGAGGCATTTGGATGGGTATATGAATAAGAAGGATTTGGAGGGAAAATGGGCCAGGTCCTGGCAGGTGGGACTAGATTGGGTTGGGATATCTGGTCGGCGTGGACAGGTTGGACCAAAGGGTCTGTTTCCATGCTCTAACTCTCTATGACTCTATGACAAAAGGGTAACTAGGGAGATAATATGAACAAAGTGAACAAAGTGGCCTTTGTGTGGAGCTGCAGAAAATGGGGAAGATACTAACTGAGAATTTTGCATAAGTATTTATTGTGGAAAAGGATATAGAAGATGTAGACTGTAGGGAAATAGATGGTGGCATCTTGCAAACTATTCAGATTACAGAGCAGGAAGTGCCAGATGTCTTGAAACAGGTAAAGGTGGATAAATCCCCAGGACCTGATCAGGTGTACCCGAGAACTCTGTGGGAAGCTAAAGAAGTGATTGCTGGGCCTCTTGCTGAGATATTTGTATCATTGATAGTCACAGGTGAGGTGCCAGAAGACTGGAGGTTGGCAAACATGGTGCCACTGTTTAAGAAGGGTGGTAAGAACAAGCCAGGGAACTATAGACCTGTGAGCCTGACCTTGGTGGTGGGCAAGTTGTTGGAGGGAATCCTGAGGGGCAGGATGTACTCTATTTGGAAAGGCAAGGACTGATTAGGGATAGTCAACATGGCTTTGTGTGTGGGAAATCATGTCTCACAAGTTTGATTGAGTTTTTTGAAGACGTAACAAAGAGGATTGATGAGGGCAGAGTGGTAGATGTGATCTATATGGACTTCAGTAAGGCATTCGACAAGGTTCCCCATGGGAGACTGATTAGGAAGGTTAGATCTCATGGAATACAGGAAGAACTAGCCATTTGGATACAGAACTGGCTCAAAGGTAGAAGATAGAGGCTGGTGGTGGATGGTTGGTTTTCAGACTGGAGGCCTGTGACCAGTGGAGTGCCACAAGGATCGGTGCTGGGCCCTCTACTTTTTGTCATTTACATAAATGATTTGGATGTGAGTATAAGAGGTACAGTTAGTAAGTTTGCAGATGACACCAAAATTGGAGGTATAGTGGACAGCTAAGAGGGTTACCTCAGATTACAACAGGATCTGGACCAGATGGGCCAATGGGCTGAGAAGTGGCAGGTGGAGTTTAATTCAGATAAATGCAAGGTGCTGCATTTTGGGAAAGCAAATCTTAGCAGGACTTATACACTTAATGGTAAGGTCCTAGGGAGTGTTGCTGAACAAAGAGACCTTGGAGTGCAGGTTCATAGCTCCTTAAAAGTGGAGTCGCAGGTAGATAGGATCGTGAAGAAGGTGTTTGGTATGCTTTCCTTTATTGGTCAGAGTATTGAGTACAGGAGGTGGGAGGTCATGTTGCGGCTGTACAGGACATTGGTTTGGCCACTGTTGGAATATTGCGTGCAATTCTGGTCTCCTTCCTATCGGAAAGATGTTGTGAAACTTGAAAGGGTTCAGAAAAGATTTACAAGAATGTTGCCTGGGTTGGAGGATTTGAGCTATAGAGAGAGGCTGAACAGGCTGGGGCTGTTTTCCCTGAAGCGTCAGAGGCTGAGGGGTGACTTTATAGAGGTTTACAAAATTATGAGGGGCATGGATAGGATAAATAGACAAAGTCTTTTCCCCAGGGTCGGGGAGTCCAGAACTAGAGGGCATTGGTTTAGGGTGAGAGGGGAAAGATATAAGAGAGACCTAAGGGTCAACTTTTTCATGCAGAGGTTAGTATGTGTATGGAATGAGCTGCCAGAGGATGTGGTGGCGGCTGGTACACTTGCAACATTTAAGAATCATTTGGGTGGGTATATAAATAGGAAGAGTTTGGAGGGATATGGGCTGGTTGCTGGCAGGTAAGAGTAGATTGGGTTGGGATATCTGGTCGACATGGATGGGTTGGACTGAAAGGTCTGTTTCCATGCTGTACATCTCTATGACTCTATGACTCTATGAATAGACTCTAGCTGTAGGTAATCCACTATGAACCATTGATGCATAACTCTATTAATTAACACTCTATAACCCCCTTACAAACTCCCCTTTCACACACATGCAGAATGACACAAAAAGTATTGGTGTTATGGATTGAGGGGAAGACTGGAAAAATGGTTCATATCTACAGGTTTCACTGAGATGATCCATTGGACTTGTTAAAACTTGCTGTTCCTTGATCTTCTTTCTCCAAATACTTTCACTTCCAGCAAGTTGCTAGTTCAAACCTCATAAAGTCCTTGACTTATTGGATAAAAACCACAATCTACAGCAAATGGTAAGGGAAAATAAACTGCTTTCATTAGGCTTTTAAGCTTATTTTTACTGCAGAATGACAAAAACCATCTTGCTTTCTGGAAGACCACAGGCTCCTGGCTATATGGTGCACATCCCAGAAGCCAATCATTTAGTTATTGGCAGGCAGAAGACCATTGTCATTAACAACTTGCTGTTACTCCACAGACCAATCAGCTACTTGTTACCAGCCAGACTCCATTTTGTACACAACCCCATGGGGGAGCCAGGTGGTCTGCATCTAAACTTGAACAAACAATAGTGTAAACAGTACTAACAAAGAGTGCTCGTGGCTTACTTTTAAAATGTGCAGCAATCCTTTCTAGGATCCTTGATTTTTAAACAGCTCTCTTCCCCTTCCAGTCTGTAATCAAAGTTACAGAAAAAAAAATACAGTCTTTATAGTTTAATCAAGATGGTTCAAATTCATATTTGTAAGGTATGATACAAATACTTGAATAAGTGCAAAGAAAATATCAAACAAGGACAGACACACTCCCTAGGATACCATCAAGTAAAACTGAATGGGGCAGTTAGATTTCATCAAGGAGGTTGAAGCCACATGTCTTTTCTCACTTAGAATCTACCAGTTACTAAAAGGAAGTTACAAGAGATAAGAAAAGACCAATAATGAAGTGAAGAATAGTTTCAAATCTGCAATTATTGTCTGAAGAATGGCTAGACAATGTACCCAATAATTTGATACGACACCAGTGCTTTGAATAGTGTAAGCAACTCACTGGCACTTAGGATTTACCCATCTTCAATGACAGGTTTCTTATACCGATTTCTTGACGATCTTCAAACATTCACCCAGAGCATTGAAGGATTACTAAGTGTCATGTGAGAGTGCAGTGATCAGTCTGGTGGTCAGATATCACTCAATCCATGGAAGAAATCATTTGTAAACAGCCAGGAACGACCACTATTACCTTTTGCAACAAGTCTCAAACCTGTCTGAGCATGGATTTATTTGGGTTCAAGGGGAAAAACCTGCTTTATAGTTATAATTATTCCAGATTGTTGAAGTTTACCATTTCCTATGGTATCTCAGCAGAAATAGTCATCCAATTGCTCAAACTAATTTATTCCATATACAGAATTCCAGTCATTGTCGTGTCAGACAATGGATCAAAATTTGCAAATTCACAATTTCAAAATTTTTGAACATGAATATGATTCCATTTTATGTTACCAGTTCAGCTCATCATCCTCAAGCAAATGTTGAGGTTGAGAGAGTGGTACTCCATTGAAGAAAATCAAAAACCTCAATCTTACTCTATTAGGTTATTGATATTCATCACTGTTGTGGTGAGCTACTGATGGGTATGAAACTGAGAATCCATATACTTTCCATGTACGCTATACTTTTTAAAACTTAATATTGCAAAGAACAACAACAAGAGGAAGAAACTTTGAAAGGAAGAGGCAATCAGGCGAGAAACTCAATCATTGACACAGAGCACAAGAGTTACCAGAGCTACAGCCTGGGGAGAAAGTCTGCATAAAAGATCAACAGACAGAAGGTGTAATTATTAGGAAAAGTAATTACACAAACAAGACTGCATATGGTTGAGCCAGACCACAATGGAAGGAAGAAACTGGAAAGCATTCATATCTTTGAATAAAAAACCAATAGAAACTTGGGTTAACTACTCAGAAGAAGATAAAAAATCTGCAACCAGCCAGGAAAAGAACATTCACACAGCCAGTCAGAATATACTCGAGTTCAATAGGAGACTGAATACCAGATCAGGGAGATTGGTCAAAGCCCTCTGATCCTTAGAGTGGAAAAGTATAGATTACAAACACGATAGGAACAGAGATTTGAGGGGAGAGGCAGTGTAATGGGGTTAACACTAGAAACATGCAGAATGATGGAGTGATGATGATAGAGTCGCATGAGAGGGTAGAGTAATCTGAAAGGGAGCAAAAACTCCAATTCATGTGAAGATAGCAAAGGGAAAGGTCTTGCTGGAATTAAAAAAAGTTCTTCTGTAAAATGACAATGGACTCCAGCAGCATTTTTAAGGAGGCAAAACAATGCTAAAACTGGAACACACAACAAAGCTGGGAAGCACTTCCATTTATTAGGTTGGGAATCATATGAAATATTTAACACTTCAGATTCCCACCAAAAGTATGTTCCTCCCTACCCCTCTTCCTGACTCAGAAAACACAAGCCTGTCAATATTGGATTCCCAGTCTCCATACACTGCTGGATTTGTATGTATTCACATACAAACCATCTGACCTGTGCAAGTCGAGTATCTGTGGCTTGGACAAACCCTTCGAGCACCACACCTCTTCTTTCTTGAAAACTTGTAAATCCAGAAAGATATTTATGCAGGCAGCAAACTACAAAACTTCCCTGGAGAAACAGACAGCACCAACAGATTCATTTCTGCAAAGCAGCAAAGTTAGAAAGGTGAGGTTGACATACCCAATGGATACTAATAGCAGATCAGATGAAAGCAAATCACTTTTATAGCAGATCACGTCAGGAGTCTCTGTTGCAAAGTCTGTATCAATTGCATAAAAACAATTACTGCAGATGCTGGAAACCAGATTCTGGATTAGTGGTGCTGGAAAAGCACAGCAGTTCAGGCAGTATCCAAGGAGCAGCAAAATCGACGTTTTGGGCAAAAGCCCTTCATCAGGAATACAGGCAGAGTGCCTGAAGGGTGGAGAGATAAATGAGAGGAGGGTGGGGGGTGGGGAGAAATTGCATAATTCATAACTTATGGGTTGTGTAATGGAGCTCATTCTGAACTTACATCTTTTTCAGGGTGTTAGCAGCTCAATACACAAGTGCTCCCATTGCTCTAGTGTCGAACACCAGGCACTCAATACGCCTCAGCACCATCCATATGCCAGGACCTGAAGAACAATGGCTATAGAATGACAAACACTTTTACGTCCCTAAAGTTTACTTGGAAGATCTTATACATTCTTAGTTGCTTTATATAAATATCGATATTTGTGTTAGTACCAAAATTTAGCTTCTCAATATTAGGGAGCTCACTACCATGAAAAGTACAACGCTTCTGTCTGCTTCATTTATATGACTAGTGAATGGTACATCAGCTTGTGTTCTTTGTGTACAGTATCAGGCTTTGTTTGTATTGTGCGATGTCCTCTCTTGTTTTCCCTTAGGACCTACCAAGAGAACATCTAGATAATCTACCCTGGGCTTCAAACAGCACTGGCCTCTAACTAGCTGCTGCACAGTATACAAGAATAGCCTGGTGTTCCCCTCTGACAGGGCTTTTCATCCTTCCCAATAGGAAAGTGCTAACCTTTCACATACAGTGGAGAAACTGGAAGTTGTTATGTGGAGAATTGGGGCCGAGAAGCTGCCAGCATGTGTGTTAGTATTGGACCCACAATATCCCACACCCACTCCCCACATATTAAACTATCAAACCTTTCCAATTGGCTGGAATTACTCAGTCAAACTCCAGGCAATGTCATCAGCTGAAAATAATATGAGCAGCCCTTTATACACTGTGCAAGTGTCATATAACCCTGGACCCAAATTATTCATCCATATGTTTTTCTGGCACTCCACAGAAGCGAATACTCAAATCTTGAACTTAGTAACTGACAGACACAGGATCTGTCAACAGATTCTGACTCACAGGGAGAAATAGAGATTTTCCTCCAAAGCTGACACAGTTTCAACACAAGTTAGCTCTTTTTGTGTAGGTTAAGTGGGATTAAACACTCATTTACTTCAGTCAGGATCTGTTCCCTCCCAAGCCAATTAATTCTGTACCTACGCAAATCACTCAAACAAAATCAGCATAGTGTGCAGTTCGGAGGACGGTGGGATTGGAATAACATCACTTCTCTCGTGTTTCAGAGGTCCAGGCTAATGGTCTTGAGACACAGCAACTGGTGGAATTTGAATTGAGTTAATAAATCTAGAGAACAGAACTAGTGGCTCACTAATGTACCATATAGAAGGAAAGCTGCTGTCCTTGATTGGCCTACATGTGACTCCTGATACAGCAATGTGTTTGACTCTTAACTGCCCTCTGATGACTCTTAACTATCCATCAGAGTGGGAACTGAACTGAACTACCACTCGGTTCAAGGGTAATTCGGGATGGACAACAACTGCTTGTCTTGCTAATGATGCCCACAGCCCATGAAGGAATGAGGGAAAACAGTGAGAACAGCTTTGAAGCTGTTGGGCTCGAGATGTTAACTCTGTTTCTCTCTCCCAGGTGCTGCCAGATCTGCTGAGTTTCTCCAGCAATTTCTGTCTTTGTGTGCTTCAGATCTCCTGCATCCACGGTTCTTAGTTTTGCAACATTCTGTAACTTCAGAAGCTGCCAGTGACTGGGTCAAAGAGGTTGAAGATAAGGTCGGTGACAGTCTGCAAAATGATGGCTTGATGTTTGGTGAGGTCATTGTCCGGGAGGAGATGACAAAGTATTGGTTTCCATTTGGTGTTTGTTAAACAAGAATAGTTCTGCCCTTATCAGCTGGTTTAATGACAATGTCAAAGAGTGGATCTGAGAGAATCGAGAGGTACATATTCAGGAGGAGGAGGCTTGAGGACCCTTTTAAAGTGCAATCATTGTTGAATAATAGGGTTCCAAAATTATCTTTGAATTTCAATGCTCGTCATATTCCATTGTGTTCTGGCTGATATATACATTATACTTTCATCAGGAATTACCAGGAGGTGATGGAACTCTAGACAATTATATTCCCTCTGTAACTTTGAAAGCCAGAGACAAATGGCATACCCTCATTGTACTGTTCAGTCGTTATACGTGTTCTTATGTGAATCTGTTTATTATTGATGCTCACTGCACTTGATAGATTAAGCCTGGTTGTTGCCTCAGAGAAAAGTAAATACCAAATTTGCTAGAAGCGAGAGCTGTGGGTATTGTAAATACTGAGGTTATGACTGAGGCTGGAGGAAACTGTTGTTGCATGAGTCTCACAACTCCACATGTTACAATATATAAAATAAAAATATTTACCGAGATGACAAATTACATATGTTTTCTCTATCAGGTATGAAATTTAAAAAAGCAACCAGCCAAGGCTCTTTAAAAATGACAAACTTATTAAATGAAGATGCAAAACTGACTAAACCATACAGCCTGTAATTTGGAAGCATAGTGTTTACCTCTCTGAATAATCCAAAAAGGCACACACACAAATGCAACTCATCAGGTAAAGAATAACAAATGTAGTTCTCTGCAGAGACTGGCTTTCTGAAATTTAGAAAAATATTTTCGGCCAATAGGTTTTGCTCCTTGAAGCAGACAATGTTCAGATATGGGAAGTTCGTGCCATCTTCTGGTTCAGCAACTTGGTAATTGTAAACAGATTATCAAACACAGGCTATTGTCTCTGAAGTCTTGCCAGACACAGCTTACTCAAGAAGTCGGATATTAAGAAGTTTATTTGGATACTCTTCCACAGGAATAAATAGACGTCACCCTGAACTCACAAGAAAAGGTTATTTTTAATTTTCAGAAACAGGTGAGATTTGCTGGGCAGCCTCTTCCTCATAGGTATTTGCCTGAACAGAAGACGAGAACAAACTCCAAGTCAAACAATATTCAAACATCCCCAGCACAAAGTCTCTAGAAAAACAAGTAATTTTCACTTATGCATGGTTGTGGGTAATTAAACTACTAATTGAAATCTTCATGAATATCCCCATCCTCAATCAGTGCAAAAAAACAAAGTAATCTATTTCAGTCTGAGGTACCATGTAAATGATCCACCTGGAGTCCCCAGCATCACAGATTCCATTCTCAAATCAATTTGATTCACTCTATGTGAAGTCAAGAAACAGCAAAAGGCACTAGATGCAGGAAAGGATATGGACCTCTGACAACAATCCGGCAATAGTACTGAAGACATGCATTCCAGAACTTGCTGCACCCCTAACCAGGCTGTTCTAGTAGCATCTACACGCCAATGTACAATGTTTGCCAGGTACTTCCTGTACACAGAAAGCCTCAGGACACCGCTGCAAGATTTCCTCTGCAGAGTGTCCTAGGCCCAAACATTTTCAGCTGCTTCATCAATGACCTTCCCTCCATCAAAAATGGAGATGTTCACCGATGATTGTATAATGCTCCGCACAATTCGTTATCCCTCAGACACTGAAGTAGTCCATGACGCAGTGCAGCAAGACCTGGACAATATCCAGGCTGTACTGTTAATTGGTCAAGTCACACTCGCTCCAGGCAATGTCCATCTCAAACAAGGGAGAATCCAATCATTATCCCAAGACATTACCATGAAGAGTAAACTTTCATCAACATCCTGGGGTTTACCATTGACTAGAAACTGAATTGGACTAGCCATATAAATGCTGCAAGTGCAAGTTAGAGTCTAGAAGTCTTGTAGTGAATAACTCATTGCTGTACTCCTCAAAGCCTGCTCACCATCTACAAGGCACATGTCAGAAACACGATTGAATACTCCCCACTTGCCTAGATGGGTACGCCTCTAACAACACTCAAGAAACTTGACCTTCTCCAGGTCAAAGCAGCCTGCTTGATTGTCATCCCATCAATCACCATCGATGCTTAGACCCTCCACTACTGACATACCATGGCAGCAGGGTGTAGCATCTACAAGATGCACTGCAACTCAGGCTTATGTGAAAACTACCACCTAGAAAGACAAAAACAGTAGATACATGGGAATACCATCAGTTGAAAGTTCTTCTCCAAACCACATTTGATCTTGTTCTAGAAGTATATTGCCATTCCTTCATTGTCACTCGGCCAAAATCCTAGAACTCCCTTTCTTACAGCACTGCTGGTCCACCAACATAGGCTGCATCGGTTCAAGAGGGCAGCTCACTTATCACCTCCTCCAAAGCTATTCGAGATGGGCAATCGGTACTGGACTTGTCAGTGATATCCACATCCCCAAGAATAAGTGATGAAAAACCACATCTTATAAACAATTGACCCTATCGATACCCCTCATGATTTTTTAAACCTCTGTAAGGTCACCTCTCAACCTCCGACGGTCCAGTGAAAAAAAGGGCGTAGTCTATCCCGCTCTCCTTATAACTCCAACCTTCCACACCCAGCAATATCCTGGTAAATCTCTTCTGAACCTTCTCCAGCTTAAAAATATCCTTCCTAGAACTGGGCGACCACAACTGGACACAGTACTCCAGATGAGGTCTCACCAACATCCTGTACAACCTCAACATGATGTCCCAAAAATAAACAAATTTACACCCTTGTTAAAACAGCAGTAAAGGCTAATACAACTGCATGAATAGAGCAATATTGTATATGTGTCTAAATACCTATCAAACCTCCTGAAAAAGAACCCATTGACTGAAGTTCATTTGGGTTTTGTGAAAAAGAAGGCTCTTCAGGTTACATGGATATATTTGCATTATATAATCTTCAGTACACCAGGTCACAAGGAGATTTACAACATGACCGATGTTGCTGCTTTGTTGCAGGTTAATGTTCATTTTGGTGTCACTCAACTATCTCCAAACATATGACCAGAACTCAGTAATGAGTTTTGTTAAAATAGCCTGAATGTCAGATAATAAACAGTATGTAATACAACATGCCAGCACTAGGGTGAGCTAGACAGCCTAATGTCCCATGCTGCATCCTTTGGTTCACACAGTCTGATGAGTTTGAATTGAGGAGAGGTCACTGCAGCACAAAATAGTCCCTCTGTGAAAGTTTACACTTTAACTATATCAGTATCTGTAAACACGTGTAATCTGTTCTTTCACTTTACAGGAACTTTCATCAACGTGTAACCTTGAGATAATAAATATTTACAATTACTGTTAATATTTTAATTGATAGATTGGAACTTCTGTTGTGTCAAGAAAGAAGAGGAAGAGAATTCTGGCCATGCTCACGGATATTGGATGAATATAGGGTAGGGCTCCAACATGGTGCCAGACTAATTATAAGATTGTGAACATTACCAACCAGTTTAATACTTAAACAATAGTGATTAACCACTTAAGTAACATTCCAGAAGGCTTGTAGTTTCTATAGAAGAATTCTTATCTGAAAAGGAGCAGATTGGAGGGAGGAGCGAATGAGTGAGTGAGGGAGAGAGGGAGAACCATTTCTTTTCTGTGTAGTTCCATGAACATCCCAATCCTTAATGACTCCAGAGCTCAGCAAAAGGGCAACCATCTTTTGCCAGCAGTGTCAAGTGAATGATTCACCCTCACTCCTCCTGATAGATAATAGGAGCAGGAGTCGACCATTCAGCCCTTCGAGTCTGCTTCGCCATCATCATGGCTAACTGTCAACTCAGTCCCCTGTTCCCACTTTCTCCCCATACCCTTTAGCCCTAAGAATTATATTTAACTCCTTCATGAGAACATTCAGTATTTTGGACTGAATCACTTACTGTGCCAGAGAATTCCACAGATTCACAACTCTCTGGGTGAAGACACTTCTCCTCATCTCAGTTCTAATCGCCTATGCCATATCCTTAGACTGTGACTCCTGGATTTGGACTCCCCAATCATTGAGAACATCCCTTCTGCATTTAACCTAACTAGTCCCGTTAAAATTTTATAGGTTTCGATAAGATTTTTCCCTCCAGCATGTACAGTCCAAGCTTATCTAGTCTATCTTCATATGTCAATCCTGCCTTCGCAGGAACATTCTGATAAAGCTTCATTGCACTCCCACCACAGCCAGACTACCCTTCCTCAGATTGGAAGACCTGAACTGAACACAATACACTAGGTGTGGTCTCACCAAAACCCTGTACAATTGCAGCAAGACATCTCTGCCAGTGTCAGTGCTTTGCTGCAAAATGATTCGAGCTAAAAATCAACGTGTAAACCTGACCCAGGTCACCCAAGTTTCTTGACAGCAGCAAGGTCAGACATTCTGACTTGTGTTTTCCTAATAATAGGAAACAGGGAGGTAGCCCTCTCCTTCTTTGACACAACTGCACCTTCCTTTGCCTTTTTCTATGCTGTTTCATGTTACCACTCAATTACCCAAGTTTGAAACAGGGACTGGCATCTTTCTCCCTATTCAGCTTAGCAGCTCCCCGAAGCAGAAAATAAAAACACTGAAGGAAGTGGAAGACGTACATAAGAAGTTGTCCAGGTGAGCAACAACTGTTAAGAGGGGCACGCATCAGGCTTTACTGATCGTGATAAATCAACACTTTTCTTGAAGTGAGACAAAGCACAACAGGACTCAGGGCAGAAATAATGGGATGTCCTGAGACATCAAAACTCCTGTCATTTCCAACTCATTTATATGAGTGCTAGAGAGTAGTAGGGTATACAGGGAAAGTATTTCATTCACACTGTAGTGAACATAGAATCCTGGGTGAAATGATTCCATCCCCAACATTCACCATATCCATTGAAATTATTATGTCCCTTGCTTACTAAAAATAACAAGGAATCTGAGAGGCTTGGGATTTATTCCGAAGGGTTGTGCTGGTTGATATTATTAGTCAGTTCGTGGGCACAGACTTAGGTTTCCCATTTTCTGATCGCTCTAAACAGGTTCCACTGCATTTGGATTATATATTATTCGTAAAGCTTCATGATACATTCATGACTGAGCTTTATTGAAAGAGTAGGAGGGGATTTATTATTTTAGACTGTACAAAATAATTAGAAAGCAGCCGCAGCACGTACAAAGCAGAAAGTGCATGTGCTCATGACTAACCCCTGCATTGTGGACCTTGGAATAGATGCTATTAAATATTAATTAAAGGGAATGCATTAAAAATGTTGGTTGCAGGTTTCAGGCAGAGATCTCGTACACCATATGTTCAAGCAACACAGCTTAAAATAAAGTGTTGATGTTACAATATTAAACAGGACTAATCTGACTGAGGCACTCTGTTCAAAGGAAATGTTACAGTTTGTACTCCTCTTTTAGTGAACGCAATCTTTCAGACTTCAGAAATCTCATCATTCCTCTTCATAAGAAAAGGTGCAAAACTGCTCGACAGCAATTGGCTTTCGCTCCTTTCAATCCAGCTGATAAAATGAAACCCTCTGATTGTTTGGGACTCTGTTCACTATATTCATTTGGGAAGCTGAGGAATGGAGGGGTACAATCACATGGGAAGCTAGGCAATGGAGTGGCATGGTCAAAATGGAAGCTGGGAAATTGAGTGAGATGGTTACACTGGGAACTGAGGGATGGAGTGAGATGGTTACATGGGGAACTGAGGCATGGAGTGAGATGGTTACACTGGGAACTGAGGGAGGGAGTGAGATGGTTACATGGGGAACTGAGGGAGGGAGTGAGATGGTTACACTGGGAACTGAGGGAGGGAGTGAGATGGTTACATGGGGAACTGAGGGATGGAGTGAGATGGTTACACTGGGAACTGAGGGAAGGAGTGAGATGGTTACATGGGGAACTGAGGGATGGAGTGAGATGGTTACACTGGGAACTGAGGGAAGGAGTGAGATGGTTACATGGGGAACTGAGGGATGGAGTGAGATGGTTACACTGGGAACTGAGGGAAGGAGTGAGATGGTTACATGGGGAACTGAGGGAGGGAGTGAGATGGTTGCACTGGGAACTGAGGGATGGAGTGAGATGGTTACATGGGGAACTGAGGGATGGAGTGAGATGGTTACACTGGGAACTGAGGGATGGAGTGAGATGGTTACACTGGGAACTGAGGGAAGGAGTGAGATGGTTACATGGGGAACTGAGGGATGGAGTGAGATGGTTACACTGGGAACTGAGGGAAGGAGTGAGATGGTTACATGGGGAACTGAGGGATGGAGTGAGATGGTTACACTGGGAACTGAGGGAAGGAGTGAGATGGTTACACTGGGAACTGAGGGAAGGAGTGAGATGGTTACACTGGGAACTGAGGGATGGAGTGAGATGGTTACATGGGGAACTGAGGGATGGAATGAGATGGTTACACTGGGAACTGAGGGAAGGAGTGAGATGGTTACACTGGGAACTGAGGGAAGGAGTGAGATGGTTACATGGGGAACTGAGGGAGGGAGTGAGATGGTTACACTGGGAACTGAGGGAGGGAATGAGATGGTTACATGGGGAACTGAGGGAGGGAGTGAGATGGTTACATGGGGAACTGAGGGATGGAGTGAGATGGTTACACTGGGAACTGAGGGAAGGAGTGAGATGGTTACATGGGGAACTGAGGGATGGAGTGAGATGGTTACATGGGGAACTGAGGGAAGGAGTGAGATGGTTACATGGGGAACTGAGGGATGGAGTGAGATGGTTACACTGGGAACTGAGGGATGGAGTGAGATGGTTACACTGGGAACTGAGGGAGGGAGTGAGATGGTTACATGGGGAACTGAGGGAGGGAATGAGATGGTTACACTGGGAACTGAGGGAGGGAGTGAGATGGTTACATGGGGAACTGAGGGAGGGAGTGAGATGGTTACATGGGGAACTGAGGGAGGGAGTGAGATGGTTACACTGGGAACTGAGGGATGGAGTGAGATGGTTACATGGGGAACTGAGGGATGGAGTGAGATGGTTACATGGGGAACTGAGGGAGGGAGTGAGATGGTTACATGGGGAACTGAGGGAGGGAGTGAGATGGTTACATGGGGAACTGAGGGAGGGAGTGAGATGCTTACACTGGGAACTGAGGGAGGGAGTGAGATGGTTACACTGGGAACTGAGGGAAGGAGTGAGATGGTTACAGTGGGAACTGAGGGAGGGAGTGAGATGGTTACATGGGGAACTGAGGAAGGGAGTGAGATGGTTGTGCTGGAAGCTGAGGGAGGGAGTGAGATGGTTGTGCTGGAAGCTGAGGGAGGGAGTGAGATGGTTGTGCTGGAAGCTGAGGGAGGGAGTGAGATGGTTGTGCTGGATGCTGAGGGGGGGGAGTGAGATGGTTGTGCTGGATGCTGAGGGGGGGGAGTGAGATGGTTGTGCTGGAAGTTGAGGTGACCTGAAAATACAGTTGATCATGGGAATGCAGTAAATAGCTCAGAGCGAGATTTTTAAAAAGTAATTTTTAAGCAAGACCTTTTATCCACAAGCCTGAAGGATTGATGCTTGATGGAAATGTGTTGATCATGATTGGATCTGGTGTGTTTTTAATGGCTAACTGAACATATGAGTAACCTGAACAAAAAAAAACACAACAGCTGTGGATGTTGGAAATCAAAAACAAAAACAGAAGTTGCTGGAAAATCTCAGCAGGTCTGGAAGCATCAGAATTGAAGAAGGGTCACTGGAACCTGAAACGTTAACTCTGATTTCTGTCCACAATTGCTGCCAGACCTGCTGAGATTTTCCAGCAATTTCTGTTTTTGATACGGTCATCTGCACTGTGTAGAATTGTAAGAATCAGGTTTTCGCAATATTAGTCTAGAACGGTCAAGAACTGATGAAACATATAAAGGTCAGTTTTTGCAATCTTTCTGCGTCTGCTCTTTTGTAGAGTGACACACAGCTCCAACTACTCTTTAGTGTATGGATAACAAAGTAAACGAGTTGTGGGATTGGGAATTCAGAACAAAATTGAAGGAATGTGGACAGAGACAATGCTGCAGAAAATGAGGACAAATTGTTGCAATTTTTGGAAAGGTACAAAATAAATTTCAAGTTCTTTGGAAAAGATGAAGGAACAGGAAGAATAATAATCGAAATCTGATCATAAACAACAGCCCAGCAATGGAGCATCCCAACTCAATGTCTGATCATAGGGCGAACGAGATTTGATGAAAAGCACTTGTTGCACAGTGGAGGTGTCCTTACCTCTGACCCAGAAGGCCTGGCTTTAGGTTCTACCTGCTCCTGAGGTGTGTAATAATCTCTGAAGATGGCTACAAAGGAGAATAGTCAGGTTTTTCTCTCTGTACCACCATCCCTAGAGTCCGGAATTACCATCCAGCATGGCACTGGAAGCTGGCAGACAATGTTCAGATACAACAGCTAATTATTTTGCCAGTTGCAAGGTCATTGCAACCAATGGTACAGCTCTGCATCTGTCCATTTGCTGAGACAGAACCTGTAGGGACGATGCCCACATTGACCATGAAGTGCACCAAGAGAAACTGTATTTATATAGCCAAATATTGGGAGGGGGGATTCCAAAGGCGCTAATAGGTGTAAGAATAAAATGGACACTGTCCAAGGATGTGCAGGTTAGGTGAATTGGCCGTGCTAAATTGCCCATAGTATTAGGGGAATGGGTCTAGGTGGGTTGCTCTTCGGAGGGTCGGTGTGGACTTGTTGGGCTGAAGGGCCTGTTTCCACACTGTTAGTAATCTAATCTAATCTAAACCACAGAAGGCAATATTCAGAGGATAGTTATAAAATCTTCCTCAACTAAGTGAGCTTTCATGAAGATTCTAAAAATGTGACACCACGGGATTTAGCATAGGAATTCAAAGATCATAGATCTCAGTGCTTAAAAAAAGAGCTGTTAATGATGGCAAAAAGAGAGCGGACGCTAAAGAGGTCAGATTAACTATAATAGAGTTCAGAGGATGGAGCGGCAGAGCAGGCCAGGGCCGATGAAGGAAACAACGAGGACCAAAGGTGATCGCTTTAATCTCCCCGGAGTTCATCTTGAGAATTTTGGACTTTGGTTAGGACTGGATGTCACAGCAGTAGTGTGGCAGCATTGTAGCAGTGGTGCAGTTAAATTGGATAATGGTGAAGTCAAGCTGAACATCAGCGGTGTATGTGGGAGAACCATTTGCAGATAATGTTGCCACAACAGGATGTGGATCACGAAAGGGAGGAACCAGGGATGGACCTGCTCTTCTCAGGTAGCTGATGTACAAGAATAGAATGAGCACAGTAATCTCAGCCTGGACAATAAAGAGAAAACAGCTTGGAGAAGGATGGAGTGGTCAGTAACCACATGGAGATTGAAAAGATCACATCACTGAGAATGCCATTTGAGACATTGGAAGGCCATGTTAATGCTATAGGAGGACAAAACTGAAGACTTCAAATAAGAGTTATGGGTACATCAGTAACCACCCCAAGCTGCATGATCACTTCCATTCCTTGGCTTTTCGCTCAAAGGTCATTCTAGACAGAATGAAACAGTTCTGAACTATTTTTCTTCACAAACGACAACCTCCTGAGATCCAAGCCATCCCATTTACTTCAGACCCAATACACAGGATATGATGTGTTCAAATCCCAGGATTACGGATTGGACCCCTCTCTTGAAGGTGAACAGAGGTAGGAGTGTAAAATTGGGTGGGATATTTAAGGGATGCCCAGTGCTTCTTTACTACCAAGGTATTTATCAGGCTGGCAGGTACCCACCTTGCTATGTGGGGACACATCCAGGTGTACCCTGGTGAAACTCACCATGGCCCATGGACAGTGCCCCTTACACATGGGAGCCTCCTCCCCACTCCGTTCCTGCATGGTCCCTGACAGGGGTGACCCTGGCTTTACTTGAGGCTGTGTCTCCTCCTCTACTTTTGGGCAGGGCTGTGACTATTGGCTCTGGTGGTGTAAATGACTGGGGAGAGCAGTCGATCATCCACCTGGGTTGTCTTTGGTGAGGGCCCTCATCCTTTAAAGGGGCATTGGCCATGATTGCAGGCAGTTAACTCGATGTAAACTCGAGTCGGGGCTTTGCTGGCCAGCTGACAACTGCCTGGCCCATGCCTTCCCAGGGTGACTGCTGCTTTATCAAATAGTAGCCAAGGTCTTTCTCATTGTGACTAATGTCTCTCTGAATGTTTTGGATCTCTCTTCACTCCCTCAAAGACCCAGTTGTCCAAATGCAGTGCACAATGAATCCCAGGTCATCATTCTGCTAATTTTTTGTATTGTTCTTTATTTACCTTTCATTTGTTTCATCACTCAGTCCTATCATCTGCTCCCTCAATCCTTTCTAACTCATAGAACATAGAACATTACAGCACAGTACAGGCCCTTCGGCCCTCAATGTTGCGCTGACCGGTGGAACCAATCTGAAGCCCATCTAACCTACACTATTCCATTCTTATCCATATGCCCATCCAATGACAATTTAAGTGCCCTTAAAGTTGGCAAGTCTACTAATCTTGCAGACAGTGCATTCCACTCCCCTACTACTCTCTGAGTAAAGAAACTACCTCTGATATCTGTCCTATATCTATCACCCCTCAATTTAATGTTATGTTCCCTTGTGCTAGCCATCACCATCTGAGGAAAAAGGCTCTCACTGTTCACCCTATCTAACCCTCTGATTATCTTATATGTCTTAATTAAGTCACCTCTCAACCTTCTTCTCTCTAACAATAACAGCCTCAAGGCCCTCAGCCTTTCCTCGTAAGACCATTCCTCCATACCAGGCAACATCCTAGTGAATCTCCTCTGACCTCTTTCCAAAGCTTCCACATCCTTCCTATAATGTGGTAACCAGAACTGTACACAGTACTCCAAATGTGGCTGTACAGCTGCAGAATGATCTCATGGCTCTGAAAACCAATAAAAGTTATCAAACCGTATGCCTTCTTAACAACCGTATTGATCTGGGTGGCAACTTTCAAAGACTTATGTACATGGACACCGAGATCTCTCTGCTCATCTACGCTACCAAAACGTTTACCATTAGCCCAGTACTCTGAAAACCTGTTACTCCTTTCAAAGTGAGTCACCTCACGTTTTTCCACATTAAACTCCATTTGTCACCTCTTAGCCCAACTCTGAAGCTTATCCATGTCCCTCTGTAACCTACAACATCTTTCGTCACTATCTACAACTCTACTGACCTTAGTGTCATCCGCAAATTTACAAACACATCCTTCTATGCCCTCATCCAGGTCATTTATAAAAATGACAGACAACAGTGGACCCAAAACAGATTCTTGCAGTTCCCCACTAGTAACTGAACGCCAGGGTGAATATTTCCCATCAACCACCACCCTTTGTCTTCTTCCAGCTAGCCAATTTCTGATCCAAACCTGGCTGTTGAACTCTATCACCACCCGCCCACTGACACCAACACTACCGGATTTTCTCTGTCACCCAGCACGATCCCTCCGCAATTCAATTCCCATTAGTATTCCCCTTCACAAGAGATGCAATCCATGAAACATCTTTATTGCTTTTGTTAAGCTTTGCTTTTTCACCAAACAGGATTACTTATATGTCAAGTAACATAAGCAGCAAGTGATAGTCAGAGCTAAGTGATCCCACAACCAATGGAATAGATCCTAAGCTCTGCAGTTCTGCGACACCCAGTCGTGAATGGTGGTGGTGATTAATTAAATAACTCACTGGAGGAGGAGGCTCTACGAACATCCCAAGCTTTATGATGGAGGAGCCCAGTATATCAGAGCAGAAGATAAGGCTGACGTTTTGGCAGCAATCTTTAGACAGAAGTGCCGTGTGGATGATCATCACTGCCTTCTCCAGTGGCCCCCAGCATTACAGTTACCAGTCTTCAGCCAATTCAATTCACTCCACGTGACATCAAGAAATGGTTGGATACTACAAAGGCTATGGGCCCTGACAACATTCCAGCAATAGTACTGAGGGCTTGTGCTCCTGAACTTGCCACTCCTCTGGCCAAGCTGCTCCAGTACAGCTACAACACTGGCATCTACCTGACAATGTGGAATATTTCCCAAGTACGTCCTGTACATACAAAGCAGGAAAAATCCAAACCAGCCAATTACCATCCCATCGGTCTACTCTCAATCATCAGTAAAGTGATGGAAGGTGTCAGCAACAGTGCTATTGAGCAGCACCTGCTCAGCAATAACCTGCTCAGTGATGCCCAGTTTGGGTTCTGCCAGGTTCACTCAGCTCCTGACCTCATTACAGCCTTGGTTTAAACATGGACAGAACAGCGGAATTCCAGAGGGGAGGTGAGAGTGACAACCTTTGACGTCAAGGCTGCATTCAACCAATGGTCAAGGAGCCCTAGCAAAACTGGTAGCAATAGGTATTGGGGGCAAACTCTCCACTTAACACATTGGAAGATGGTTGTGGTTGTTGGAGGTTAGTCATTTCAGCTCTAGAACATCTCTGCAGGAATCCCTCAGGGTAGTGTCTGAGGCCCAACCATCTTCAGCTGCTTCATCAATGGCTTTCCCTCCATCATAAGGTCAGAAGGGGGAATGTCCATCGACGACTGCACAATGTTCAGCACCATTCGCAACTCCTCAGATACTGAAGCAGTCCATGTCCAAATGCAACAAGATCTGGACAATATCTAGGCTTGGGCTGACAAGTGGCAAGTAACATTCACGCCACGCAAATGTCAGGCAATGACCATCTTCAATAAGAGACAGTCTAACCATCACCCCTTGACATTCAATGGTGTTACCAGCACTGAATCCCTCACAACCAACATCCTGGGAGTTACTAGGATTGACCAGAAACTCTACTGGCCTCACCAAATAAACACAGTGGCTACAAAAGCAGTTCAAAGGCTAGGAATACTGCAGCGAGTAACTCACCTCCTGACTTCCCAAAGTCTGTCCACCATCTACAAGACACATGTCAGAAGTGTGATGGAATACTCCCCACTTGCCTGGATGAGTACGGCTCCAACAATACTCAAGCACATTGACACCATTCTGGACAAAGCAGTCCACTGATTGGCACCACATTTGCAAGCATCCATTCCTTCCACCACTGATATTCAATAGCAGCAGTGTGTACTATCTACAAGATGCACTGCAGAAATTCACCTAGATCCTCTGACAGCCCCTTCAAACCCCATGACCACTTCTTGAAGGACAAGGATGTATGGGAACATGACCACCTTCAAGTTCCCCTCTAAGCTACTCCCCACCTTGACTTGGAAATATAACCGAAAATGTGTTGCTGGAAAAGCGCAGCAGGTCAGGCAGCATCCAAGGAGCAGGAGAATCAACATTTCGGGCATGAACCCTTCTTCAGGAAAGAAGGGCATGAGCCCTTCCTCATTCCTGAAGAAGGGCTCATGCCCGAAACGTCGATTCGCCTGCTCCTTGGATGCTGCCTGACCTGCTGCGCTTTTCCAGCAACACATTTTCGGCTCTGATCTCCAGCATCTGCAGTCCTCACTTTCTCCTTGGAAATATAATGCTATCCTTCAGCATGGCGGTGTCAATGGGTCAAAATCCTGGAATTCCGTCCCTAAGGGCATTGTGGATCAACCAAAACAGGAGGACAGCAGCGGTTCAAGAATGAAGCTCACCACCACCTCCTCAAGGGGCATCTAGGGATGGGCAATAAATGTTGGGCCAGCCAGCGATGCCTGCATTCCACAAAATGTATAATTTTTTAAAAATTGGAGTAAAAACATGGGAAACTCAGATATCTTTATATAAGATAATTTGGAAATTTCAGGAAACCTCATCAACTTCATTCCATCAAATTTGGGAAGCAAATGTGAGGTGGCAAGTAATTTGTTTGAATTTCAATTCTACATTTGTACAGACTTGCAAACACAGGGGTGTCAGCTGTGACTCAATGATAGCACATGTGCCTGTGAGTCAGAAGCTTAAAGGCTCCAGTCTCATGTCACACATTTGAGCCCATAATTGGGGCTGAGACTTGAGGGTGTGAGTGAGAGGGTGCTGTGTAATCCAACACCATCTGAAGAAATGCCTGAGATCTGAGGGGATAGATGATGGATAGGTTAATTAAGGATAAATGGTTGTGTAAATATGGGAAGCCTGGGACCAGTGGGGCAAGAATTTTAATAAAAATAAAGCTCTAATCTAAAAATGTGGACTTAGATCTGTTTAAAGACATATCTTTTGGAGTTGGGATGGTAGGGTGGCCCAGTGGTTAGCACTGCTGCATTAATGCATTATCTGAGGTGCATCCTTTTAGTTGAGATGCCAAACCATGTCTGCCCTCTCAGACGGGAGTTAAAAAGAACTCATAGCCCGTTTTCAAAGAATAGGTCATGAATTTCAACTGGTGTACTACACAATATTTATCTCTTCAGCAACATCATTAATAAATACAAATGAAAGCTATTATCCAGAGGTAGCTTTAAGATCTTCCTTCCCATGTGCAAAATGAGTCTTCTCTATCAACCATTGTGAATTCCTCCAATAAAACTATAAGCAGAAGCTCTTGTAGATATCATTTTATTTCATGTGAGTTGCTTCACAAAAGTTGGATGCTGAATTTCCCACACTTTATCACAATAGTTATAATTTGCAAGTATTGTGTTTGTCATAAAAATAACATTTTCTGAATGAAAGCTGAATGCTAAATAAGTCCAAATGTTTTTATCTTTAAAACTACATGAAAAATATCGTCAGAAAAACATTGACCAACAGGAGACGGGTGATCCCTTTCATCAGCTAACAACCCAAGCAGCAGCAGTATAAACATGCTCTTTTAAAGGATGTAAGTGGAATTAGGTCAATTTTGTCTGTTTACACCTTGCCCAAGCAATGATCTATGAACCCATCCTGTGTTATTTTTAACTTTATCTTTGAATCATAAATGTCTGAAAAACAAACGTGATTTTATTTAGTGAAGTGCTGTTATCTGCTTTTCTCCCTTTGGTCTACCACGTCACTGACTGCTATTAACACTTAACAAGTGTACACACAATTCGCCCTACTCTAGTACTTGCAATGAAAAGGTCTCTTCTGGTATAAGTGTGGCTTTACCCAAACACAAAATTAAAGAACACTGACCTGAGTTAGCCTCATGATATTTGCACATCGTTGCACAAAGGTCACTGGGTATAGTTGTGCACAGGTGGAAGAGTATACATCACTGGGTTTTCAGTTTATTCAACAGTTCAAAGGCTGGCAGGTGTAAACTTTCTAATGTGACGTCACAGAACTCAGAGGTGCAGAGGACTCTGGGAACTGTGTGTCCGAGAGTAATGTGCAGAAAAGGGGGGCCATGCTGTTTTCAAATCTTGTAACTTGCAGCCACAGGTAAAAAGGGAAGTGAATTCTCTCTGTATTTGTAATCTTGTTCATCAAGATCAAGGAAAAGATTTGCCATCTGAGGACAGAAAGACAGAGAGAGAGAGAGACAAAATTAACTTTTCAAGTCAATTTCATCAGAACACCTATTTATATAACACCTTTAATTTAATAAAACATCCCAATGCATTTTACAGGAGCATTATCAAACTAAATTTGACATGGAGCTAAGTGAGGGGATCGTAAGGCAAACAAACAAATCCTGTTCAAAGAAATAGATTTTAAGGAGCTTTTTACTGGAGGAAGAAGAAAACATAAAGAGGATTCATACTGGACTCAAAATGTTAACTTTGTTTCTCTCCGTCCACAGGCCTTGCCAAACCTGCTGAGTAGCTCCAGTGCTTTTGTGTTTATTTCAGATTTCCAGCATCCCAGGTATTTTTGCTTTCATTTCTTCAACAAGGTTTTTCTCCTAGCACAACTGGAGACAGTTTATTGATGATTTTATGTAACCGAGATTATTGACTTTCACTTCGAAGCTCAAAGACTGATCAGATTTGCAGCTGAAATGGAGATTGGAGGAGCAGTCGGATACGAAGTGGGTCCATTAACAAACTACAAAATGGGTTGACCAAATGTGTCAATGGGTGTAATGAGGAGTGGTGAAATTTAATACAGCCAATTTTAGAGTACGGGAATTAGGAAAAAAGAAATGGCCAGTAATAAGTACTCCATGAGTAATGGTGAAATAGCAAAGGATAAAGTTGAAAGAAGCTCAGAGCTTTAGCAGGATAAAAGCACCACATGTTCGAACATAGGAACAGCAATTAGCAAAGACAACAGATTATTGACTTTACAGCTAAAACAAGTCAAATGAAGCCATACTCAAATTATAGCATTAGAGTCAGACAAGGAATGCAGGGGTGTGTGGTGTTGGGTGGGGTCACATTTAAACTAAACAGGGGAAAATGCACAATTAAATTTAATGGAAGCAAAGTTGTGTGCAGCTGCTACCAAAAGTTGTGATAAGCACTTAGCTCCTAAAAAGTTCATACACTCAAGAGCGGAGGAGAAAATTTCTAACTTGTGTCACTAGACAGGTATTTCTTCAGGTTATTAGAATACTTTTCACCCTTTCATGAACAAAATGCATTATTCTAATCGCAAGGTAACAGTACCTTATAACTATAAGATGTAGAAAGAAAGCTACTTGGTTGAAAGTGATGTAAATTGGCGTTGAAAGGTATTTTCCACTTTCTTCTCTTTCTTTTACTAATTAATGGAGCTGAAAGTTGATAAGTCCCCAGGACCTGATGTTCTTCATCCCAGAGTACTGAAGGAGGTAGCAAGAGCGATATTTGATGTGTTGAGTCATAGTCATACAGCAAAGTAACAAGGCCTTTGCTATCAAATCGATGTTGACTAACAAATGCTAAATTACATCAATCCCATTTACCTGAACTTGGTCTATAGCCTACTATGTCTTGGGATTTCTGGAAGATTGAAAATGTCATCCCAAAATTTAAGAATGGAGCAAGAGAGAAACAGGGAATTACAGAGTTATCAGCCTTACATTAACAATAAGGAAAATGCCAGAACTTATTATAAAGGACAGGATAAACAGATATTTAATAGATAATTATCTGATAGGACACAGTCAGCATTGACTTGAGAATGGAAATCATATTTGACCATTATGAACAAATTTGATAAAAGAGAACCAATAGATTTTAAAAAGTCTTTTAATAAAGACCTTCAAAGTAGTAAAAGCAAAACATATGGGATCGATGGTAATTTACTGGCAAGGAGTCAGGATTGGCTAACACACAGAAACAGAGAGTAGGAATAAAGGGTGATTCGTGGTAGGCCGTGACTAGTGGGATATTGCAAGGATTTGCCTCAGGTGTTCACAATAATTTGAGTGTGGGGACCAAATGTAATATTTCCAAATTTGCAGGTGATACAAACCTAAGCAGGAATGTGTGTATTGAGGAAATATCTTCAGGAAGACTTAATAAAAAGAAGGAATATGGAAGATGGAATATAACATAGGAAAAGCAGATGTGCAGAGTATTTATAGTCATACAGCACAGAAACAGATCCTTTGGTCCAAATCATTCATGCCAACCAAGCTTCCCAAACTGAACTAGCCCCACTTGAGTAAGTTTGGCCCATATCTATCAAAACCTTTCCTTTTCATGTTGTAACTGTATCTCCATCTACCACTTCCTCTGGCAGTTCATTCCACATATGAAATGTCCTTCATGTGTAAAAGTTGCCCCTCAGGTAAGAGGTTGGAAAGTGTAGATGTACAAAGGGACCGAGCTATCCTTGTCAACTAGTCACTGAAGGCTAATATGCAGGTGCAGCAAGCCATTGGTAAGGATCATGGCATGTTAGCTTTTGTTGTAAGAGTATTTGAGTAAAGGAGTAATGAAGTCTTGTTTCATTTGTATAACAGCCAGTTTGATTGTACCTGGAATGCTGTGTAATCACCTTAATTCAGTATAGATATCATTGCTATAGAGAGAAAGGGCAGTGAAGATTTACCAGACTTGTTCCAATGAAGGTGGGACTATCCTATGAAGAGAGATTGGACAAACTGGGCCTGTATTCTCCAGAGTTTCAAAGAATGAGAGGTGATCTCATTGAGACCTACAAGGTGCTTAAAAGTAAAGTGTTTCTACTGATTAAGAGTCTAGAACTGGGGGCCACTATTTAAAATAAGTGGGATGTGATTTAGGACCAAGATGAGTAGAAATTGATTTATTCAGAGAGTTGTGAATCCTTGGAATTCTCTGCATCAAAAGCGCTATTGAAGCTCAGTCTTTGAGAATAAATAGACATTGATAGGTTTCTGATTATCAGTGCTAGAAAGCATACTGGGGATAGTGTGGATAAAGGCATTTGAAGTGTTTGAGCAGCCATGATCATTAAATCGTAGAGCAGGCTTGACGGGCTGAATGGACTACTCCTGTTCTAATGTCCAGTTAATAATTAACCAGAAGTCCTGAGTGGGTGAGACATATCATTCTCCTCCTCTGGTGTCCAATATCACAAACAAATTAATTCACTCCACAATACAGTAATATTGAAAACTGACTGAGAACATGAAATACAGAACAGGTTTGGGCTCTGACAGGATTCCATTGTAATTCTGAAGTATTCCAGTAGTAGCCATATCCCTATGCAAGCTGTTCCAGTGCACCAACAATTCTAACAACTACCTCACAGGATGAGAAAATACCCAAGTATGTCCTATTGCAGGAAATGCAGGTTAAATCCAATCCGGCCAATTACAGCCCCATAAGTCTAGTGTCAAAGATGAGCAAAGTATTGGAAAACTGTTATCAAATGATGAGTACACAGCAATAACCCACTCCCTGATGTGTGGTTAGGGTTTTAACAACTCCAGACCTCTTTAGAGCTTTGGTTTATAGTTTGCCCACATGACATTACTAATGTAGATGACCATCAGCAGGAAGATTGGTGCCAGCAACTCCACCCAAGCCATCCGAGATGGTTCCAGCAGAAACCAACAATATGTTGGCAGAGCTGGCATAGCATTTTACAAGAAACATTCGCCTCTGTCAAGGAGAAGGCTAGTCTGATTCAAACATCAGCTTCAAAAATTTGCAAATGGGTAATGTTGATGCTGATGATCAGAATTTCTCGATTTGTTCACCTGGAAATGTCATGGCAGCTGTTACTTCCAATTCATTGCTGGAGATGCTCGAATTTATTTACAAGTAAAATGTTTTTGCACCATTCACTGAACTCAAACAGCATTAGTCCAGTCCCACTCTATCAGTCTGCTCAAATAAGGTTATGGATGGGTCATCAATGACAACTGGAAAGGAACCATGTGCTCACTGACGCTCAATTTGGATTTCACCAGCAACACTCAGCTCCTGACCCCATCTTAGAAATGCAATTCTTAACAATTACATTATGCATCCTTTTGTCAATTGGTGTAAGCACCTGTGCTCAAGAGGCAGACTTGTCATTACGGTTAGTGAATGTACTTATTCAATTTGATGTCATATCAATACATGAATGGCTGGCTGAAGGATCCATTAAGTCAAAGTTCTGTCGTGAGTTGCACTTCTTTGAAATAATTAAGAACTCTGCTTCCTCTGAAGCAGGAGCGAGCATATATCATTCACCAAAAATGTGTATTTTTAAGTGATTTGTTGATTATTTTATGTGAAGATCCTTTTCCAAGTAAAGCAGTAGGGAAGTCAACCAAAGTCCAGGTGGGAGGAGTATGGGTTGAGGTCAGTACCTCAGCCTCTGCTCAGGGACATGAGTCTAATACCGATGTTCTTGTCCAGAGTCAGGTTTGACTGCTTTCACCACCGGCTCCAGATTTATGCTGCAACTTTGACATTGCTGAAACCACTTTACAGTGTTGTGACAGTTGCAGTATAAATGAAACCTTATTTTCCACCTTCACATTCCTGGCAGGGAGCCTCACCTGCTGAGAGAGCATGTTGGAAATTCCAGCATACACTGTCCATTATTGTATATTTAATGGTTGGAAAATCATATGCAGCACAGACTGGAATCTCCAATATGCACTCTTGGCAGGAGATGTTCCCTGCTGGGAACATGAACATTGGATTTGTACTCATTCAGTGTCTAGGAGTGTACGTTCGGCAACTCTGCTCACAGACTAACTGTTCCAACAAAAGCCTACTCTTTCGAAAGCTTGGTTTCCGGAGTCTGGTGAATTCTGGGGCAAGTTATTACTAAAAGGTCATTACTGAATCAAGTAATATTTTGCTTACGTGATATGGTGGCTCGGTGGTTAACACTGCTGCATCACAGCAAACAGGGTCTCAGGTTCAATTCCAGCCTCGGGCGACTGTCTGTGTGGAGTTTGCACATTCTCCCTGTGTCTGTGTGGGTTTTCTCTGGGTGCTCCGGTTTCCTCCCATTGGCCATGCTAAATTGCCCATAGTGTGAGGTGCATTAGTCAGAGGGAGGTGGGTTACTCTTCAGAGGGTCAATGTGGACTTGTTGGGCCAAAGGGCCTGTTTCCACACTGTAGGTAATCCAATCTTAAATCAGACTCCTTCAATAGGTTTGTCCTGACAATAGTGACTGACATTGATACTTTATTGCAGAAAACAGGGAAAGTGTTGACTGACCAATTTTATGTGATTTTATGAAGTAAAGCCTGTGCCTTCATGACAAAGAACCAAATGTAAAGATTTGTGTTGACGAATTAGGTTTTACTTAACATTGCATTTGGCTGCAAAGGATTGTGTGGATGTGACATGGGATGACTGGTCATAAGGATATATCTACAAGTTCATTGCACAAAATCCTTCATAGAATTGAAACAATTCCATCATTTTTAAAATTTAAATGTGGGGCATGAGTGTTGCTCTCTAGGTGATGGTGTCTAGCATTTATTGGCAGTCTCTTGGTAGTGGTTAGCTGCCCCACAATGCTCTTAGCGAAGGAATTCCAAGATTTTGACTCAGCGACAGTGAAGGAATGGTCATCATGTCAGGATGGTAAGTGGCTTGGAGGGGAACCTGCAGGTGGTGATGTTCCCATGTAACTGCTGCCTTGTCCTTCTAGATGGAAGTGGTCGTGGCTTTGGAAGGCAACGTCTCAGGATCTTTGGTGAATTTCTGCATCTTGGAGGTAGTACACTGCTGGGGTAGAGTGGTGCTGGAAAAGCACAGCACTTCAGGCAGCATCCGAGGAGCAGGAAAATCAGGAGTATAGGCAGATGAAGGGCTTTTGCCCAAAACGTTGATTTCCCTGCTCCTCAGATGCTGCCTGAACTGCTGTGCTTTTCCAGCACCATTCTACTCCAGAATCTGGTTTCCAGCATCTGGAGTCATTGTTTTTACCTGGTAGTACACACTGCTGCTACTGAGTGTCAGTGGTGGAGAGAGTCAATGCTTGCAAATGTGGTGCCAATGAAGTGGGCTGCTTTGTTCTGGATGGTGTCAAGCTTCCTAAGTGTTGTTGGAGCTGCACTCATCCAGACAAATAGGGAGTATTCCATTGCACTCCTGATTTGTGCATTATAGATGGTGGACCAGTTGGGGAGTCAGGAGGTAAGTTATTTGCTGTAGTAGTCCTAGCCTCTGATCTGTTCTTGTAGCTACTGTCTTAATGTGGTGAGTCCTGTTCAGTTTCTGGTCGATGGTAACCCTCAGGGTGTTGGCAGTGAGGGATTCAGTAATGGTAACACCATTAACTGTCAAGAGGTGGTGGTTTGATTATTGCTTATTGGAGATGATCACTGCCTGGCATTTGTGTTGCACAAATGTTACTTGCCACTTTTAAGCCCAAGCCTGAATATTTTTCACATCAGTGTCTGAGGAGTCACAAGTTGTCCTGAACATTGTGCAGTGATCAGCGGCTATCCCCACTTCTGACATAATGATGGAGGGAAGGTCATTGATGAAGCAGCTGAAGATGGTTGGGCCGAGGACACTACCCTGATGAACTCCTGCAGAGATGTCCTCGAGCAGAGAAGACTGACCTCCAACAACCACGACCATCTTCCTTTGTGCCAGGTATGACTCTAAGCATCAGAGAGTTTGCCCCCGATACCAATTGATTCCAGTTTTGCTCTGGCTCCTTGATGCTACACTTGGTCAAATGCAGCCTTGATGTCACTCACCTCACCTCTGGAATTCAGCTCTTTTATTCATGTTAGAACCAAGGCTGTAATGAGGTCAGGAGTTGAGTGACCCTGGCAGACCCCAAACTGGGCATCACTGAGCAGGTTATTGCTGAGCAGGTGCTGCTTGATAGCACTGTCAATGACCTCTTCCATCACTTTACTGATGATCGACAGTAGACCGATGGGGTGGTAATTGGCCAGGTTGGATTTGTCCTGCTTTTTGTGTACAGAACATACCTGGGCAATTTTCCACATTGTCGGATAGGTGCCAGGGTTGCAACTGTACTGTAAGTGGCAAGTTCTGGAGCACATGTCTTCAGTACTATTGCTGGGATGTTGTCAGAGCCTGTAGCCTTTGCAGTATTCAGTGCCTCCAACTGTTTCTTGATATCGCTTGGAGTGGATCGACTTGGCTGAAGACTGCTATCTGTGATGCTGGGACAACTGGAGGAAGCTGAGATGGATCATCTCCTCGGCATATTTGGCTGAAGATTGCTGCGAAAGCCTTAGCTTTGACTTTTGCACTGATGTGTTGGATTCTTCCATCATTGAGGATGGACACATTTGTGGAGGCTTTGCCTCCAATAGGTTGTTTAATTGTCCAACACCATTCACAAATGGTTGTGGCATTTGCAAAGCTTAAATCTGATCCGTTAGTTGCAGGATCACTTAGATATGTCTATCACTTGTTGCTTATGTCCAGCCAACTGAGCTAACTGACTCCTAAATACATAATAAACATTTAGCAAAATTGGAGATGTTGGTGGGCAAAAAAAAGGTTGAGAGAGCATTCAACCAAGTTTTTCAAAATCACAAGGTGTCTGGGCGGTGTCGAGAGTAATAGACTGCTCCCACTGGTGTGAAAGGTCAAGCACAAACGGTCACAGATTTAAGGCAACTGGCAAAAGGAACAATAGAGGTATGAGAAACTGTTTTTCAATAAGTTGTTCAGATCTGGAATTCCCTTCCTGGGAATATGATAGAGTCAGGTTGAACTGAGGTACTGAATTGGACTATTATGTGGATAATGTGCAAGGTTATGGGAAGAGGAGCAGGGGTGATGGCACCAAGTTGTGTGTTCCTTAAGAGAACCAAAAAAGGAACACTGATCGGAGTGGTCCCCTTGTGTGCTACCACAATTTTGTGACTCCATCCTACTCCACAAGGACGCCATTATTACTGAGAGTTGTGTTCCTTGCTTGTCCTGGCTGTAGATTGCTAATCCTGAACCAGCTTTGTAATTTCCCTGGAATATGATGACTGGTTTCTTGGGATTCTCTGCATTTACATCATTACTTCATAAATTGCTTTCTCAACACAAGTTATTCGTTTGGAGGGGATAAAAACTCAAAACAACAAGGAAACCAATAACGTCAAAAGAGATTTTTTTTATTTAAAGC
Source organism: Chiloscyllium punctatum (assembly GCF_047496795.1). Taxonomy (NCBI): domain Eukaryota; kingdom Metazoa; phylum Chordata; class Chondrichthyes; order Orectolobiformes; family Hemiscylliidae; genus Chiloscyllium; species Chiloscyllium punctatum. The sequence continues at coordinate 53,224,005 of NC_092764.1, read as the reverse complement.
AGATGCAAAATCAATAGTTTGGGCACTCAAAGATATTGCTTGATGTCAGCCAGGGATTTACAATATTGAATTTTTAATGCTAATGAAAGCAAAATATGATCTGATCACATGTTCAGTATCACACAATGTTATTAAAGTAGTCCTGTGTTAGCACAAACAAGTCAAACAAAGGCAAAGATCAAAGACTGTTCAATCATCATTGTATTTCTATATTTAACTGCAGAACTAAATATGTCAACAACTACTGCGGTTACTATTTCAATATTTTGATGCACTCATTATTCACAATCAGCCAGCTATCATTTTATCTCATAGACTTCCCTTAAGATCTCTTTTATATGGGATTCACGGGATGTGAATTTTACTGGCTGGGCCGGCAATTATTGCCCTTCTCTAATTGTCTTAGACTCTGTGCAATGGGACATTCACAGAGCTGTTTTGAAGGGAGTTTCAGAATTTTAACCCAGCACCAGTGAAGGAAGAGTGATATAGTCCCAATTAGAATGGTGTGTGGCTTGGAGCAGAATTGTAGGTTGGTGACGTTCCCATATCTTCCTTTGTCTAAGCGAGAGAAGTTGCAGGTTTTGATGGCATTATTAGAGGAGATTGGGTGAATTGCATCTGGTAAATGGTATGCACTGCTTACCACCATGTCAATCACATGGACTGCTTTCTACTGGATGAAGACAGGTCTCATGCAGGTTGTTGGAGCTGCAGCAAGCCAGGCGAGAGGATAGTATTCCATCTCACTCCTATTGGAGATGGCGGACAGCCGCTGGGGATACAGGAGGTTTGTTACTCTGTTCTGCTCTTATAGTCACAGTGCTTACCTAGCTGGTCCAATTCAGTTTCTCGTCATTGGTAACACCCAAGATGTTGATAGCAGGAGATTCAGTGACAGCAATACCATTGAACACCCAAAAGAGATGGTTAGATTATCACTTGTTGCGGATGGTATTGCCTGGTGGTTGTGTGTCATGAATGTTACTTGTGAATGGCGCTGAACATTGTCCAATCATCACCGAACATCTCCCTACTGACTTAATGAGGAAAGGCCATTGTTGAAGCAGTTGAAGATGGTTGGGCCTAGACCACTACATTTAATACATCATATTCCTTGTTTTATTAGGAGAAGTATTCAATTTATTTATAATGAACCTGCTCAGTGTTGTTATCCCACACTTCTGAAACAGATGGGATTCAAATCAGGCCTCCTGTCTCAGAGGCAGGGACATTACCATTGTGCCACAAGACTCCAGAAGAAGCCTTGAACAGTGTGGGTTTTAAACATATACATATGAATCCATTTTAAAACACTATCAATTGCGTGTGAAATGCTTTTTTCATCTAATACCAGTAGTTAAACCAACTACAAAGTGACCACGTTAGAATACTGTAGTACATAGTAAACATTTCAAATGGACACACTGTTACAGTTCAAACTATTCAATTTGGTCTTTTTTTTCTATTCATCTGTGGGGTGTGGGCATCGGGCTAGCCAGTATTTACTGCCCATCCCTCGTTTCCCTTGAGAAGGCTGTGGTGGGCTGCCTCTTGAATTGCTGTAGTCCACCTGCTGTGGGTTGACTCACCATGCTCTTAGGGAGGACATTTGACCCAACAACAATGAAGGAGCAATGAAATATTTCCAAGTCAGGATGGTGAGTGGCTTGGAGGACAACTTGCAGATAGTGTGGTTCCCACGTATCTGCTGACCTTGTCCTTCTAGATTGTAAAATCATCAGTGCACATGCCCACTTCTGACCTTATGATGGAGGGAAGGTCATTGATGAAACAGCTGACGATTGTTGGGCCTAGGACACTGCCCTGAGGAACTCCTGAAGAGATGTCCTGAAGCTGAGATGACTGACCTCCAACAACCATGACCACCTGCCTTTGTGCCAGGTATGACTCCAACCAGTGGAGAGTTTGCTGTAATACCCACGATTCCAATTTTGCTAGGGGTCCTTGATGATACACTTGGTCAAATGCAGCTTTGATGTCAAGGACTATCACTCTCACCTCAAGGCTGTAATGAGGTCAGGAGCTGAGTCGCCCTGGTGGAACCCAAACTGGGCATCCCTGAGCAGGCTATTGCTGATTAGGTATTGTTTGATAGCACTATTAATAACACCTTCCAAAACTTTACTGATGATCGAGAGTAGACTGATTGGGGGGTGGTAATTGGCCAGGTTGGATTTGTATTGCATTTTGTGTCCAGGACATACTTGGGCAATTCTCAACATTGTCAAATAGATGTTAGTGTTGTAACCATACTAGAAGAGCTTAGCCAGGGGAGCAGCAAGTTCTGGAGCACATGTCTTCAGTACTATCGCTATAATGTTATCAGGCCCCATCGTCTTTCCTTTATCCAAAGTCTTCAATGGTTTCTTGATAACATGTGGAGCGAATTGAATTCACAGAAGACTGGTATCTATAATGCTGGAGACCAACAGTGAATTATTTAATTGTCCACCACCATTCACAACATAATATGGCAGGAAGGCAGAGCTTAGATTGGAACGGTCTTAAGGGTCACTGGACGTGAAATGTTAACTCTGATTTCTCTCTACAGATGCTATCAAACTTGCTGAGATTTTCCAGCAATTTCTGTTTATATTTTAGATCTGATCTGAGGGCTGTGGGATTGCTTCACTCTGTCTATCACTTGCTGCTTATGCTGCTTCATAGGCGAGTACTCCTGATCGATAGCTTCACCAGATCGATACCTGACTTTCAGGTATGCCTTGTGCTGCTCCTGGTATGCCCTCCTGAAATCTCCACTGAACCAGGGTTAGACCATAAGACCATAAGACATAGGAGCAGAAATTAGTCCATTCAACCTATCAGGTCTATTCTGCCATTTAATCATGCCTGATAAGTTTCTCAACCCCATTCCCAAGGCTTCTCCCTGTAACCCTTGATCCCCTTCATACTCTGGAACCTATCTATCTCAGTCTTAAATATACTCAATGACCTGGCCTCTACAGACATCTGTAGTAATGAATTCCATAGATTCCCCACTCTCTGGCTGAAGAAGTTTCTCCTTATCTCCATTCTAAAAGGTCTTCCCGTTACTCTAAGGCTGTGCTCTGGAATCATCATCTCTCCCATCAATGGAAATATCTTCCCAACATCCATTCTGTCCAGCCTATTAGTATTCTGTACGTTTCAATTAGATCTCCTTTCATCCTAAACTCCATCGAGTACAAATCCAGAGTGCTCAAAAATTCCTCATATGTTCAGCTTTTCATTCCTGGAGCCATTCTCATGAACCTCCTCTGAACACAGTCCACGGCCAATACAACGTTGCTGAGATATGAGGCCCAAACCTGCACACAATACTCCAAAATGTGGTCTGACCAGATCCTTATAAAGCCTCAAAAACACATCCCTGCTTTTACATTCAAGTCCTCTCAAAATAAATGCCATCATTATATTTGCATTCCTAACTACTGACTCAACCTGCAAGTTTACCTTGAGAGAATCCTGGACTAGAACTCCCAAGTCTCTTTGCACTTCAGACTTCTGAATTTTCTCCCCATTTAGAAAATTGTCTAAGCCTCTATTCTTCCTACCAAAATGCATGACGTCATATTTTCCCTTATACGTTGTACTCCATCTGTCCCTTCTTAGCCCACTCTCCTAACCTGTCCAAATCCTTCTGCAGCCTTCCCACCTCCTCAATGCTACCTGTCCCTCTACCTATCTTTGTATCATCTACAAACCTAGCCAGAATGCTCTCAGTTTCTTCATCTAGATTGTTAATGTATAAACTGAAAAGTTATGGTCCCAACACAGCTTTGCAGAACACCACTTGTCACCGGCTGCCATCCTGAGAAGGGCCCTATTAATTGCACTCTCTGCTTTCCACCTGACAGCCAAGCTTCTATCCATGCTAACACCTTGCCTCTGACACCATGGGTCCTTATCTTACTCCGTAGCCTCTTGTGCGGCACCTAGTCAAAGGCCTTCTTCAGGTAGATAACATCCATTGGCTGTTGCTTGGTCTAACCTGCTTGTTACTTCCTCAAAGAATTCGAGCAGATTAGTCAGGCATGTCCTCCCCTTGATGAAACCATGCTGACTTTGCCCTATTTTACCATATACTTCCAAACATTCAGAAATCTCATCCTTCACAATAGATTCTAGGATCTTAACCCATGACTGAGATTAGGATAATCAGCCTGTAATTTTCTGTTTTTTGCTTTACTTGCTTTTTAAATAGGGGTGTTACGTTAACAATTTTCCAGTCCTCTGGGTCCTCCCTGATTCTAGTGATCCCTGAAAGATCATCACTAACGCTTCCACCATCTCTTCAGCTATCCCTGTTAGAACTCTGGGGTGCAGTCCATCTGGCCAAGGTGATTTATCAACATTCAGGCCATTTGGTTTTTCTAGCACCTTCTCCTTGGTGATGGCCACCATACTCAGCTCTGTCCCCTCACTCTTTCGGATTTTTGGGCTATTACTTGTGTCTTCCACCATGACGACTGACACATAGTAATTATTCAGTTCCTCAGCCATTTCTTTGTTCCCCACTACTATCTCTCCAGCGTCAGTTTCCAGTGGTCCAAAGTCCACTTTTGCCCTTTATATAGCTCAAGAGATTCTTACAGTCTTCCTTTATATTATTGGCTAGCTTATCCTCATATTCTCCCTCTTACTTCTCTTTTTGTTGCCCTCTGTTGGTCTTTGTTAGCTTCCCAATCCTCTGGTTTCCCACTGCCCCTTGCCACATTATATGCTTTCTCTTTTGTTTTTATGCTATCCCTGACACCCTCGTCAGCCATGGTTACCTCATCCTCCCTGTACCATGCTTCATTCCCCTCAGGATGATTCTCTGCTGGTTTTTTTTTCTGAATTACTCCTAGAAACCCCTGCCGTTGCTGTTCCACTGTATTTCCTGCCAGGCTCCTCTCCCAGTCAATTCTACCCAGCTTTTCCTTCATTCCTCTGTAGTTGCCTTTATTTAGCTGTAATATTGTTACCTCTGATTCTATCTTCTCCCTCTTCAACCATATTATGATCACTGCCTCCTAAGGGTTCCTTCACCTTCAGCTCCCTTATCAAGTTTGCCTCATTCCACAACACTTAATCCAGTATTTCTTGTTTCCTAGTCGGCTCCACTGCAATCTCATGGCCATTCCACAAATGCCTTTTCTTGCAATCCACTACCAACCTGATTTTCCCAGTCCATCTGCATATTGAAATCCTCCATGATCACTGTAACTTTGCTTTTCCTACACATCTTTTCTATTTGCTGGTGTATCTTGCACCCCAGCTCCTGACTACTGTTCGGAGTCCTGTACATAACGCCAACTATGTTTTTTTTAAACATTTGCAGTTCCTCAATTCTACCCACACAGATCCCCCGGTTTGATGGTAATGGTTGAGTGGAAGATATAGCAGGCCACAAAGCTGTAGATTATGTTGGAGAATAATTCTGCTGCTGTTGATGGCCCACAGTGCCTTATGGATGATAGGCTTAGGGATGATTTGGAGGTGTCGGTGTTGGACTGGGGTGTACAAATTTAAAAATCACACTACACCAGGTTATAGTCCCAAAGGGTTTATTTGGAAGCACTAGATTTCAGAGTGTTGCTCCTTCATCAGGTGGTTGTGAGATCTGTTCAAAGTCCAATCTATTTAGCACAGTGATAATACCACACAACACGAAGGAGGGTATTCTCAATATGAAGGTGGGATTTAATCTCCACAAGGGACAGTGCAGTGGTCATGCTTACTGACACTGTTTTTGACAGGTGCATCTGCAGCAGGCAAACTGGTGACAATGAGAGCCCATATCTATGTCCATTATTAGTGTATACATTCTAGGAATAACCCGTGGGGTGAACAGTTACCTTCAAAATCATGAGAAACATATCGGAGATTATGTAATATTCTTCATTCTCCAATACTTACTACCTCTAGAAGAAGACAGGAGAATTATATTCATGCTAAAACTAAATGTTAATTACAAAAGAAAAAAGAGAATATTTATTAGTTGGGGCATGGTCTACAAGAGCAAGCAGTTTGCTAGAACTGTTTCAGACATTAGTTAGACCACTGGATGTGATCACACTGGAGAAGCCACATAGCAGTTTGATAAATGTGTTAGCAGAAAGAGAGAATTTTGACGAAGGGGATATTGGAAAGACTGGGCCTTATTTCCTTTCAAGCAGAAGAGGCTGGGGGGAGATTTATTTGAGGGGTGTAAAATTGTGAGCAAGCCAGATAGAGTGGATAGGTAGGGCCAAATAGGTCAATAGTCTAGATTAGAGTGGTGCTGGAAAAGCACAGCAGGTCAGGCAGCATCCGAAGAGCAGGAAAATCGATGTTTCGGGCAAAAGCCCTGTTTCCTGATGAAAGGCTTTTGCCCGAACCGTCGATTTTCCTGCTCCTCGGATGCTGCCTGACCTGCTGTGCTTTTCCAGCACCACTCTAATCTAGACTCTGGTTTCCAGCATCTGCAGTCCTTGTTTTTACCAAATAGGTCAATAACCCAGAGGTAGGAATACAAGGTAATTAGCATAAGAATGAGAGAGGAGAAATGTTTTCGACCAGTGGGTGAGAAGGTGTGGTCTGGAACTCTCTGCCTGAAACGGAGACACAGGTAGAAACTTTTAAGGCATTTTAAAGAAAAAAACCTGGAATACATTTGGAGTGAATAACCTACAGTGGAACATACCCACAGCTGGATAGTGGGATTGGGTTGGATAACTCTGTTTCAATCAGAACAGACACAGGAGGATGAACAGTGTCCCTCCATTCCACAGTCTGCATTCCTGAGCAGTAAGGCACAACATGAAGAACCAATCCTTATATAACACTTTCAAAGTGAGAAAAACATTTCAAGGCACTTCAAAAGGAACGTTATAAAATGAAGTAGAACTCTCCAAGTCACATGAGGCAATATTAGAACAGATGGTCAAAGAATATATTTTAGGGAATGACCGAAATCGTTAGACTTGTGGAGGGGCGGGGGAGGGGTTAGGGAGCCAGGAAACGAGAGGTGCAAATAAAATTTGGCTCAAGAGACTAGAAATAGGTTAATGCATACATGCAAGGAATGAGGAGAGTACAAAGATAAGGAGGAAGGGAGGTCATGGAGAGATTTGAAAACAAGGATGGGAATTTTAAAATCAAGACATTATTTGACCTAAAGCCAGTGATGTGGGAGTGACATATGCAGCAGAGCTATGGATGATTTCATGTTTATAGAGGGTATAATGTGGGAGCCAGGAGTGTTTTGGAATTGTCAAGGCTGGAAATAATGAAGATTTGGAGATGGGTTTCAGCAGCAGATGCGCTGAGACAAGGTGAAGTTGGGCAATGTTATGGAGGTAGAACTAGATGGTTTAATCTTGGGCTGTTATCAGGGAGGGGCATGTACTGTAGTCAGCAGCTTGGAAACAGAGTCTGGAACAAGGACTGATAAACCGTCCTCCCCATATTTAATTGGAGAAAATTTCTGATCATTCAGTACTGGATGTCTAACTTTTCGGAAAATCCACAGTGATTTGTACATACAGGTGTTTGTAGACTTTCCAATACATCAAAAATGGGTGACGTTATTCCAATGCTAACTAGGTCAGCTGACTGATTTTAAACAAAATGACGTAAAAACAATAGGAGCAGCAGTAGGCCGTCCAATCCATGATGTCTGTTCTATATTCAATATAACCATGGGTAATATTGCATAGCAACTCTATGCTCTTCCCTATATTCCTTTGTTCCTCTAATAAAATTTACCAACCTCAGTTTTTAACATACGTGCAATGACTGTGGTCCACAATGCTTTGGGGTAGAGAATTCCAAAGATTCACAGTCTCGCAAGTAAAGAAATGTCTCCTTATCCTAGTCCTAAATAGCAGAAACTTGTTGCTGAGAATCCTAACTCCTAGACCCTCCAACTGGGAGAAACTGCCTCTTTGCATCTACCCTGTCAAGGCCTCTAATCATTGAATATGTTTCAATGAGATCATTTCTCATTCTCTAAAAGCTAGAGGCCATTTTACCCAAATGAATTGAAGTAAAGGTATTAGAGAAATCTGCGGAGACTTTTCCCCTCCATAGGCACTTCAGGGTGTGCAGCTGTCAATCAACTAAGTTCAAAAATACGTTGAAGTATGCATAGAATAACATTACAAGTAGATGGTTCATAATTGCAATTGGCTCACATTTTCCTTTGTTGATAAATCAAAAACCTACTTTATGTGCACAGAACGAACTGATGAAAGACGCTTAAGGCATGATATTAAGGAAAGTATGATGTACATCGGAAGAAACACTTGATCTTCTGAGAAACATTCACTTACAAGTACAATGATATCTGATTGCGCATGTTAGGGATTCACACCGTACTAATCTCCATGACTAACAACAATTTTCCTACCTTTGAAGACCTTCGGTCACTGCAATTTTTTTCAACTACAAAGAGATGATCTCATCATTTCAGCGGTCTGCAGAGTGAATGAGTACAGTCTGCTGCATGAACAAATCAAACAATTTTCAGACAATATGATCCTAATTACATCCTACGCACCAGTGAGACTAATACTGCAATTGTCCTCATACAGTAACCACATTGGGTTGTTACATTTGGAAGAGGCTATCTGAACTGAGATGCTGACATTTTTCAGAAGCACTTAAATATTTTATAACCAACTAAAATGAATTATATGTGCTGATCACAATCGGGTAATGGCAATTTTAGAATCAGAAGACATCATAAACCACCAGAGAGACATTTGATTTGTATGGACTCATTAGTTTAAGCCTTGAGGTCACCTCCATAGATCAGATTTGCTATATTCTATAACATAGAGCATTATTTATTATTTTTGTTTGTGGGAAGCGTCTCATTGACTAATATGTCTTTTATTCATTCATGGGATGTGAGCGTCACTGTCTGGCTAGCATTTACTGTCCATCCATAGTTGCCCTTGAGAAGGTGAGATTCCCGAAGCACTGTGCTGTACGTTGACCCACAATGGCCTAAGGGAGGGAGCTCCAGGAGTTTGACCCAGCGACACTGAAGGAACAGTAATCTCAAATCAGGAAAATGCCCCACTTAAGGATATCTACATTGGAAGATTCACAAATATGACACTTGCCACATCTTTAGAGTCGGGGCCTCTACATACAATTGATATAATGCATACATATTTGTTTCCTTACAATCTTATGAATAATCTGCTTATTCTACATTAGGGCTCATCTCTATCTCCCATGTTCACACCTGCATGACCCCTCCATAATTTTCCCCATTGATTCCAGGATCATTCATTCCTTTTGCTTGTGTGGCTTAAAGACTCAGATCTGCAAGAACTTGCTCCACTTTTAAGTGGACATAACAGAAGCTGCTTTCTTCAACTCTCAGAAACTACACATTTCTACCCCTTTATCAACCTCTTTAATGTTTATTTCAGGCTAAATTCATAGATGCAAAAGCTTGACACACTGCTGAATATCAGCTCAGTATCTTCCCTATTATCTAACCCATTACCATATCTTCTTTGACTTCTGAAAAATTACCAATCTCCATTCTTGCTCTCATCCACTATGTTAACAATTATAATCTATACCTTTGTCAACTCAAGTTCATTTTTTTCAACATTATCCTTATTGCATCCTTAGTTGCATCCTTCACAAATTGCAACTCATTCTGAGCTAAATCATGTCGGCCCTCACCCACACAGCAGCTTGCACCTCTATTGTCACAATGCCCCTTCAGTTTCTCTTTCTTTGGGAAGTTTATTTTAAAATCTTCTTGGTTGACAGTTATTCAATGATTTTTGCCACATTCTACTGAAGCAGTTGCTCTGACCTAAATGATCGTGCCACTGCGATTCTTGCAATAGTATCTGTTCTTGTAGACATTACATCAATTCTATCCATCAACACTTCTGACTTGGCACATCCCTTCCAGTTTTTAACAGCCTTTTCTCTCCTCAGATTGGAACAATTAATTTTCTCCCCCTTGCTGCTCAGAGTTGTCCTTCTTGTGCATGAGAAGTAGTTAAAAGTGAATTTTGTTGCATGCATCAATTTACATAATCAATTAATTGAGCACCGTGGCTCAGAATTTCACATTAGCCATGGCTGAAATGAGGTTGAATATTGGGACAATGTTAGGAGGTGGCTCTTTTCCCAAAGAATATTGGATGTAAAACAGACCGACAGCTGAGGCAGCAAAAAAAAACAATTCAGCAAATTCCTGCAAGAGCTGGACAGGTCTTTGGCAGGAATCTTCTCCCACAAAAAGCAAGTGCTGTGTGGCATTGTTAGGTTCGAACTGATCTCCTAGTTTAGCTTTTGCTTACCTTAGGGAGCAAAGTGAAACTTCCAACGTTCCATTCCTGCTGCCAAATTGGCCTGGGTTTTAGTCAAGAAGTTCCATGCCTTTCAGGTGAAAAGTACATAGAGGGTGAAACATAAAACACTGCAATTGTGAGAGACAAGCTTACAGTACCAGATGTCAACCAATGTTTGGATGTTCATATGAAAGTGAACTCTAAATAAAGTTAATTCAGCAATACTAAGTTTTGGCATTCCGACAGGAGACAGCTTATTGGCGCTAATTCTCTTTTCAGTGAGAATTCATAGTGATTCCAAGTTCAGGAATCATACAGTTAAACATGATCATTGCAACATTTCAACCAATTAGATAATTTACATAAAGGGTGAGGCAGTTTAAAAGAAAAAATGTTGCATCCTAGTTAGAGAATTTGTAATCATTATTAAGCTTGATTCAAGTCACAGTTCAGCTACTCTGCTTGCAGCAGTTTTGTGCTCCTCAATCAACCCTCCAGATGAAGTGGAAATATTTCATGGACCAATCCCGTCTGACAGAGGCACAGGTTTCACAGCGGTCATGGAAATGGCCATGGCTCAGACTGATTGCCGCTGAATCCTCATCCCTACTACTATCCAGTTGCTGCTTCACAACAATGGCCCAGTTTGTTCCGTGGCCACCATCCTCCTTAACCCTTTACCCACAAAAATCAGCATTGGCAAATCACCTGCTTCACCACATCAACATCTGGACCAATTCTCACACCACTTCAGCTCTTTAGCACTTCAGAGCTCAGAAGCACTTACAACTGGCATGCCTCTCCCAGCTCGTTTTGTGAGTGGAGACACACACAGCTTTAGAAGTTAAATCTTAAGTTGCTTTCTTTGCACTCATTGATTTACCACTTACTTGCGGGCTGCCAGTATCTAGATAATTCATATTGCATTCTTAGCACACTTACTGAATTCAGCACTGACCTATACCCTATGTGGATCATATTACTTTCTTACCACTTAGGACCATTTTCTCTAGGCTTTGCATGCTGTTGGCGAGCCCGTGCTGATCACAAAACTGACTTCTGGTCGCAGAAATCAATGCCATATATAGACCTTTGGGCTCCAAGTAGAAGAAAAGAAATTCTGAGGGAAACTGGTCTTGAGTGCTCAGCGACAAGTTGCCAGCCTCTGTGACACGATTTGCTCTTTAGCGCAGAGGAAAAAGCATTTTACAGTCAGCTCCAAAATGACTAAATAATCAAGAGGCAAATGGAAGAGATGAAATAGGGTGGCACTGTAGCTCAGTGGTTAGCATTGCTGCCTTGCAGCGCCAGGGACCTGGGTTCGATTCCAGCCTTGGGCGACTGTCTGCCTGGAGTTTGCATGTCTCCCTGTGTCTGCGTGGGTTTCCTCCTACAGTCCAAAGACGGGCAGGTTAGGTGAATTGGCCATGCTCAATTGCCCATAGTGTTAGGTGCATGAGTAGGGGAATGGGTCTGGGTGGGTTGCTCTTCGGAGGGTTGGTGTGGATTTGTTGGGCCGAAGGGCCTGTTTCCGCACTGTAGGGAATCTAATCTAAGTACAATATCAATCATTAAAGAAAAATTCCCAGGGAAACTAATGGGGCTAAAGACTTGTACATGATGGGACACATCCGAGGATATTTGAGAAATAGTTACAAAGATAGTAGATGCACTAGTAGTAATTAGATTCTGCCAAAGTTCAGAGAATTGGAAAACTGCCAAGTTAACACCTTTAGTTAAAAAGGAAAGGAGGGAAAGAAACTAGTAACTGTGGGCCAGTTCGCTTAACGTCTGCGATTGGGAAAATGTGAGGGTCTATTATAAAGGAAGTAATAGGCAGAGGATTTAGAAATATGTAACATAATCAAACAGAATCAACAGGACTTCACAAAAGGGAAAGCATGCCTGATACATTTATTAGAAATATTTAAAGAGATAACAAGCAGAATAGATAATGGGGATGAAATGGATACAATACATGACGTTTGATAACAGTACCACACATCATCTTATTAAGTAACTTAAGAGCCCATTGTGTTGGAGGCAGTATATTAGCATAGATAGAAGATTGGCTAACTTATAAAAAGAAGAGAGTTGATAGAAAGGGGACATTTTCAAAATGCCATCTCATAGGAATCAGCACTGGGACCCACTTAGTTACAATACACATTAACAACTTGGATGGGGAAAGCGAACAGCTTAGTCAAGTTTATAGATAGTGCAAAAATAGGTTTAAAATCACACAACACCAGGTTATAGTCCAACAGGTTTATCTGGAGGCACTAGCTCTCGGAGCACTGCTCCTTCACCAGGTGGTTGTGGAGTATAAGATTGTAAGACACAGAATTTATAGCAAAAGTTAACAGTGCGTTGCAACTGAAATTATATATTGAAAAAGACCTGGATTGGTTGTTAAGTCTCTCATCTTTTAGAATGACCATGTTGATTTCAGTTCTTCCATATGTAAATCACAAAACCTTTTTTAAAGTTACATTCTCAAGTGAACTTTAACAATAGGTGCCATGTCAGCCCAGATAATGCACTGAAGATGTAAACTTTTGCTATAAATTCTATGTCTTATGATCTTATACTCCACAACAACCTGATGAAGGAGCAGTGCTCTGAGAGCTAGTGCTTCCAAATAAACCTGTTGGACTATAATCTGGTGTTGCGTGATTTTTAACTTTGTACACCTCAGTACAACACTGACACCTCCAAATCATGACAAAAATAGGTGGGAAGGCAAATGGTGAGGATGACCTAGAGTCTGCAGAGGGATATAGGCAGGTTACCTGAGTGGGCAAAAAACTTATCAGATGGAATCTATTAGGGGAAAACGTGAGGATAGGCACTTTGGCAGGAAGAAGAGGAACTGGGTATTACTTAAATTGAGGAAAGTGCAGAAAACTTAATCACAAAATGCAAGCATACAAGTTCAGCAGGTAATAGGGAAGGCAAATGAATGTAGGCCTTTATTTCAAAGGGAGAAGAGTATAAAATTATGGAGTTCTTGCTAAAACAATACAAAGCCTTAGTCAGATCATAGCTGGAAGACTGTAAACATGTAGGGAAAGTTATACTGGTATTGAAGGTAGTCCAGAGAAGGTTCACTAGGCTGGTCTGGGGTATGGAGGGACTGTTTAATGAGGCGAGGTTGAGTAGATTGAGTTTGTGCTCATTGAGTTTAAGAGTGAAAGGAGACTTTACTGAAAGATGACTTTACAGAGTAGATGAGGAAGGGTGGGAGAGTTAGAACCAGATAGCATAATCTCAGAGAAAGGGACACCCTTTTAAGACAGAGATGAAGAGGAATTTCTTCTGTCAAAGGATAATGGATCTGAGGAATCTTTAATTCAGAAGGCTGCAGAGACTGGATCATTAAGTACATTTAAGGCAGAAATACACTGATTTTTAATCAGTAAGGGAATCAAGAGTTTGGGGAAAAGACAAGAAAGTGGAGTTGGAGAGGTTCAGATCAGCCATGATTGTATTGAATAGCGCAGAAGACTCAATGGGTCAACTGGCTTACTTCCGCTCTACATCTTATGAAAGCTCAGAACAGTCAAAGGGGTGGATGTGTTGCTATGTGGTTCTGGGCTGTACTAATATCATATCAGCAGAACGTACGGCACCCACTTTGAATGTGCTTCAAGAAAATAACCATGTGTGAAAGTCAAAGGAAAGCAGTCCTTAGTATTATAAATCAGAAGTTAAATGTTTTAAAACAGAGTCCAAGTCCACCCTTTTAGTGAGGGCTTTATTTTGGTTAGCTATACACCATAGAACGTTCACATCACTGAGGGCTCACTCCTCATATTTATATAATCAATTCACACCCTTTTTTAATATTTCCATTACCTGATCCCTCATTCCATTTGGTCTCATGTATCCCTTCAGACCAACAGATTACATTTTATCTTCATAAGTAAATCGATTTATATAAAATAACAACAAAAAAAAACTTAAGATCGGTACCAAGATTGGTAGTATAGCGGAAAGTGAAAAAGATTCTCTAAGATTACAAACAGATTGATCAATTGGGTCAATGGGCTGAGGAGAGGCAGATGGAATTTAATTTGGATAAATGTGAGTTATTGCATTTTGGTAAAACAAACAGAGGCAAGATTAGGGCCTCGGATAGTGTTGTAGAACAGAGAGACTTGGGGTTCAGGTATAGAATTCTTCGTAGCTTGTGTCCCATATTGATAGAGCGGTTAAGTAATGTTTAACAAGCTTGTCTTCACTACTCAGATCATTGAGTATAGGAGTTGGGATATTATGTTGAGGCTTTAAGAGTTAAAAATCACAATGCACCAGGTGGTAAAAGATATTGGTGAGGCCTCTTCTGGAGTACTGTGTCCAGTTCTGGCCACCCTGTTATAGGAAGGCGAGTATTAAGCTGAAGAGGGCTCAAAAAAGATTTACCAAGATGTTGTCAGGAATGGAGGGTTTGAGTTATAAGGAGAGGCTGGATAGGCTAGGAATTTTTTTTCACTGGAACATAGGAGGTTGCGAGGTGAGATTAAAGAGATTTAATAAAACAATTAGGGGCATAGATAAGGTGAACGGAAAGTGTCTTTTCCCTTGTGTTGTGGATTTCAAGATAAGGGGGACTATGTTGAAGCTGAGAGGAGAGAGATTTTAAAAAGACATGAGGAGCAACTTTTTTTAAAACACAGAAGGTGGTTCATGTGTGGAATGAACTTCCTGAGGAAGTGGTGGATGTGGGTGCAGTTATAACATTTAAAAGACATTCAGATAAGTACGTGAACAAGAAATGTTTGGAAGGATATGGACCAAGCTCAGATAAGTGGGACAAATTTAGATTGGGATTATGGTTTGCATTGACTGCTTGGACGATAGGGTCTGTTTACAAGCTAGTATGACTCTATAACAAAAGTTCCCAAGAGTCTTTTTTCGAATATGATCCACTCACTTTAATTTGGACGTTGCTCCATTCTCCAGTATCTGTAATATTAATTCTCAGTATTTTTCACACGCTTTGTGGAGTATATGCTTTGTTATGGTTACTTATTATCAATGTAGGCACTCAGTAGTTATTGCTGCTAGATCCCTCTGTAGAATGTCTTGTGATACTTTCACAAAGAAAAATGCCATGTCGCCTCAGTTGGAGCAAGAGGCTCCACCTTGAAGATATATTTTCCTAGATTTCAGGTTCTATTAGCTTACCATATTAAAGGGCAACATTTAGCTTCCTTTCCTACAAGAAAATTTATTGACCCTCCTGCACTTGAGAACTAACCACAGAGATTTGCATAAGAAACATTCCTAACAAAACAAGTCTCATGCTCTAGGCATCTCTCAGTGACAGAAGTTTAAAAGCATAACACTCCATGTATTATTACAATGCTTTGCTGATCTGAATAATATGTTCTTCCACCTTGGGCGTTTTCATTGTTGTACTCAACTCTACTACTTCAAACTAGGTTAGTGTGCCAAGCAAATTCCAGCTGTCCAATCAGACTTTGCAGTTCCTTCATTTCAGATTTGGAAGCCACTGTACCTTCTTGTGAGGCCCTGTTTAATTAATAACGAATGGAGCTAACATTTTCCAAATGGGTGCTTTGAAGAAGGGTCACTAGACCTGAAACGTTAACCCTAACTTCTCTCCACAGATGCTGCCAAACCTGCTGAGCATTTCCAGAAATTTCGGGTTTTGTTTCTCATTTCAGGCATCTGCAGTCCTTTCGGTTTTTATTCTCCAAATAGGATTGCTCATGCAAAATCACACTTGTTTCATTCTTCCCAATTTCTGATCCAATGTACTCAAAAGCCTCTGAAGCTTTAACAAATTTAGATGGGGATTATGGTTTGTATGAACTACTTGGATGGTAGGGTCTTTTTCCATGCTGTAAGACTCCATAATAAAGTTCCAAGGGTAGTTTTACGAATATGATCCACTCATTTTAATTTGGAGGTTTATGTCAATGTTGCAAACTAACTGCTCCTAGCCCACAATAAAGTCATTTATAAGCACTGTAAAGATGCCTGGAAACTGCACATCATTCTGCCAGTTAAATATGGCAGGGTTTGTTTTTAACTGAGAACAGCCCAATTTTAATAAGACAGAAATTACAGGAAGTATCAAACTCAAGGGGAGTCGTTTGGCTGCACACACATCTACTCACTTCCAAGTGTCCCTCCTGCATTCATTCATCTTTTGGAGGTTGAAGAATGAGCGGATGTACCTGCAGAAATGCAGCTTTCACGTCAACTAAAGTACAGGACGCTGGTGAGCCAACTTTTAGAATACTGTGTACGATTCTTGTCACCCTTCTATCAAAAGGAAGCATGTAAACTTAAGAGTATGGAGAAAAGATTTACAAAGTTGTTGCCAGGATTGGAGGACTTGAGCTATAGGGGGAGACTGAATAGGTTGGGACTATTTTCCCTGAAGTGTCAGAAGCTGAGGGATAACCTTATAGAGGTTTATAAAATCTTGGGGGGGGTGGGGGGGGGGGGGGAGGGGGGATGGATAGGGTGAAAATCCAAGGTCTTTGTACTAGGTAGGGCAATCCAAAACTAGGGAGCATAGGATTAAGGTGAAAGGGGCAAGATTCAAAAAGAACTTAAGGGACAAACTTTTCACGCAGAGGGTTGTGCGTGTATGAAACCAACTAGCAGTGGTGGAGGTGAGTACACTTACACCAATTAAAAGCCATCTGGATGGGTACATGAATAGGAAGGGTTTAGCTGGATAGGGGCAAATGGGACTTGGTCAAATTGAGGGGTCTTGGCTTGCATGGATGAGATAGATCAAAGTATCTGTTTCTGTGCTCTATGCCTCTATATACTCATGCATTTGTTGCAAACAAAGCCAAGAAAATTTTTGGTATTGTTTTTCCTGTCATTGTTGAAGAAAAGCTTGCAGAGCAGATTCAAAACCTTGTGACACCAACCTGACTTGTGCTTTATAATTCCCATCATAAACACCCTTCCACACATTCCATCCACTTGTCAAGTTAACACGGTCCAAATCTTCATCCACTTTCAAATCATCAGGCTCCAATTCTGAAAAACAAACTTTGCTTATCCTCCATCTGGAAAGTAATGAAACAGGCCATACCAGTTTTGTCTTCTGGTTAAAAACACGTAACCCATCTCCACATGGTCAATTTATTCTTCTATTGGTCATGTTATTTGCTTTCAGAAAACAGGGTGTAATCAGATCCCAAACATTTTAAGTCAAACATCCTTTGCTACGAATGCAAGACATGAGAAGCTAAAAATCTTTAAACAAAATAGAAACTTTTAATGAAATCGTTATTACAGTTAACTACACTCTATGAAGCTCTGATCCCTTTGCCAGCTCCCCCATATTCATACTATTAATTCACACCCAATTAACGCTTAATTAATATAGCCATCACTTGTTCCTTCATTTTATTAGGTCTTGGGCATTCCTTCAGACTATTTGGTCTGAGCACTCAGTGGACAGAAGAGGGTCTACAGTCATGTGTGCTATCACGCTCAAAGGGCTCACCCAATCCAGTTCAGGGAATTGACCATTGTTGAAAAATGTGGTGCTGGAAAAACACAGCAGGCCAGGCAGCATCCGAGGAGCCGGAGAATCGACTTTTCAGGCATAAGCCCTTCTTCAGGAATGAGGCTGGTGTGCCAAGTGGGCTGAGATAAAGGGTAGGGGGGAAGGAATTTGAGGGAGGGGCGCTGGGAATACGATAGGTGGAAGGAGGTGAGGGTGAGGGTCATAGGCCAGAGAGGGGGTGGGGGCGGAGAGGTCGGGAAGAAGATTGCAGGTCAAGAGGGCGGTGCTGAATCCGGGGGTTGGGACTGAGATAAGGTGGGGGGAGGGAAAATGAGGACGCTGGAGAAATCTACATTCATCCCGTGTGGTTGGAGGGTTTCTAGGTGGAAGATGAGGCGCTCTTCCTCCAGGCGTTGTGTGGTCAGGGTCTGGCGATGGAGGAGGCCAAGGACCTGCATGTCCTTGACGGAGTGGGTGGGGGGAGTTAAAGTGTTCAGCCACGGGGCGGTTGGGTTGGTTGGTGCGGGTGTCCCAGAGGTGTTCCCTGAAATGTTCCACAAGTAGGCGGCCTGTCTCCCCAATGTAGAGGAGGCCACATTGGGTGCAACGGATACAGTAAATGATGTGTCTGGAGGTGCAGGTGAATTTGTGGTGGATATGGAAGGATCCATTAGGGCCTTGGAAGGAGGTGAGGGGGGAGGTGTGGGCGCACGTTTTGCATTTCTTGTGGTTGCAGGGGAAGGTGCCAAGAGTGGAGGTTGGGTTGGTGGAGGGAGTGGTCTCTCCGAAACGCTGATAGGGGTGGGGAGGGAAATATATCCCTGGTGGTGGGGTCTGTTTGGAGATGGCTTATGCCTGAAATGTCGATTCTCCTGCTCCTCGGATGCTGTCTGGCCTGCTGTGTTTTTCCAGCACCACATTTTTCAACTCTGGTCTCCAGCATCTGCAGTCCTCACTTTCTCCTAATTGACCATTGTTGTCAGGCATTTAGTCTTATCAGATTCCAGTGATGAGGCCATGATCAGTCCTGCAGGTCAACTACAACCAGTTTGGAGAATACAAGGAGGTCATTGGGGTGCTATGGAGACATTTATCTGAGGTAATGGGCCAAATTTTCCTGCAATGCAACAAGAGGAGGAATTTATATAAGAGTAGTTAGTGGTGATGCTTGATTAGGCGAGGCAATGTTGGTAATTTAGGAGGATGAGGTGGGTGAGAGCTATTAGGTGGACACAATGTGTGCAATACTGAAAACTATAATCCATGAACCATTGCGAGATGGGTATACAGATTCAGAGCTCAAGTATGTGTTGGCCTTATAAGTGTGAGGTAGCAGAGAAATTATGTGGCAATCTTGTGGATCACAGAGCATCTCTGAACTTTATCCAGTACTGCTGGATGCCCTATTCCACTTGGGATATAGCAATGACCTGAGCAAACATCTGCGTCCAAGTTGATTTGTTCTGGAGGAGAAAGTCTGCTTACCCAGGGCAGCACGGTAACTCAGTATTTAGCATTGCTACCTCACAGCGCCAAGGAACTCTCAAGTCACCCTCATGTGACTGTGTGTGGAATTTGCACATTCTCCCAGTGTCTGTGTGGATTTGCTCCAGTTGCCTCTCACAGTCCAAAGATGTGCAGTTAAGTGGATTGTCCATTTTAAATTGCTCCGTAGGTGGGTTGGCTATGGAAAATGCAAGGTTACAGAGATCAGTCTGGTTGGCATGTCCTTCAGAGAGTCGTTGTGGACTCAATGGGTTGAATGGCCTGTTTCAACACAGTAGGGATTCTACCACCCCTTCCACCAATTCCTCTATAAAGGAAGGAGTTTCCTTTATATCCTGAAAGTAGAGGCTCCAGCACCACAGTGAGTCTTATTGTTCCTGGCTTGCAATGCCTGAAGTGGTGTGCAGCTGTGTTTTAAATACAGCAAAAGGTAAAAACACTGGAAAGGGGTGAGCAATTCTCAAATGCCCATGAGGTGAAGAACAGAGGACCATGATAGAAAGATTGCTCAGAAGTATGGTGGACTAGGTGCGATGAATCTCACTTGACAAAAACCACAAAGAAAGAAAATTTTAGTCAGGACTACAGCTGAAACCTAGTCTTAGCTATTTCATTTCTTATTTTTCATTTCTTTGAAGACTTGGATATAAAGGAGCACTTTCTCACCTCCATTCCTCAACAGGGTAATCGCAGTTGAAAGAAGTGACAGATTTGAATAATTAGCTTTTCAGAAATTTGCCAATGAATCTCAAAGATGGTCAGGCAGTAGAATTGCCTTAGAGCTGAAAACAATTGCCTATCATAACTATTTTGCACCATTATTGGTATTTCAAAATTAAATCTGGTAGTTTGGGGATCCTTTCCTTAACATATTCCAATAACATCTAAATAATACTGATAGATTTCAGTTTCTTATTGTCACAACCAAACCAAGAATTGTACTCCTTGTCTACGATGATTCATGTATACATGTACTTGTTATCTCATACCTTTAATTTTACACAAACCATATTAACCTTTTAAAAAGACTTGAATATTTTCTTTTTCCTATTACCAAATGTGTTTCATTTTCACAATCACCCAAAGCATAGCTGTGGTGAATTGAACAGTGTGACTACTCAAGCTCATTACTGAAATACTTATCCCCTTTACTGTTCTAGACATTGCTTTCAGTAACCAAGATCTTCTTTGCCAGATACTATTGTGTGCTTCACAAACACATTGAAATAGCTTGTATTTGATTATGCCTAATGTTACAGAGCGTAACAGGGAGTTCAGGTTGCTGAAACATCTAAAGTACACTTAATAAAATGTTTCCTAATGATTGCACAGAAAAACATTTCTAGTCAGAGTCATGGAGGTCACAGGAGACCTATAGAAAAAAAAAGTACTCAAACTGCTCCTACTTACTCTTTCCAACCATCTGACAAATAGTGGAAATTGGGCACAGGGTAATAAATTATCCTCAAATTAATTTTAATTTCAACATACGGGCAGTAAGCCATTTTCAATACCAGGGTGGATTAGAAAAATGGTCTTAGCTGGGTTACCACAGTATTCCGCAGATTCTGTTTTTACTCTCTCTAGTTTCACTGTACTTAACATAGGGTGTCACAGATTGCTTCCAGACAGTTATTTCACTTTTCTAGCGAGCAGTGTTAGGCAGATAGAAAGAAAGGTAAAATGTCAACCTACATTCTTTAGGGCACAAAAATGGATACAATTGTTGGACAGAAGGAACAGAAACCCGGACCCACTATTGTCATTAGTTTATTCCTAATTTGGACAGATTGAAACTAATAATCATATATTTGCATTTGTTTTAATACCACTAAATGAGAACAAGAACCGTGAAAATAATACAATCAACAAGCAAGTTTCAACACAATAATTCCTGTGTTTTAGGGGTAAAATACTTAAATTCCTAAAGTGTAGATAAATTGAAACACTTAGTTTAGGAACTGGTCACTAGATCTGGGATGACAAATGGGGAAATAAAATGCGGAGCTGGACAAAGCACAGCAGGTCAAGCCACATCAGAAGAGCAGAAGAATCGATGTTTCATCAGTCCTGAAGGGTCCTGCCCGAAACACCAACTCTCCTGCTCTTCTGATGCTGCCTGACCTGCTTTTTCCAGCTCCACATTTCATCAACTTTGACTTTCTAGCATCTGCAGTCATCACTATCTCTGTGATTAAAGGGTATGATGTATAAGGGTATAATTTAAGAAATAAGAACAGGAGTAGACTATTTGGCCCTCAACTCTACTCTGCCATTCAATTTGATTATGACTGATCCAATATTCCTCATATCCACCTACCTGCCTTTTCTCTGTGACCCTTGGTTTCCCTACTCTTCAAGAATCTATCCAGTCGCAGCTTTAAATACACCCACAAAAACTACTATCCTGATAGCTCTCTGTGGCAAGAGATCCAAACACACTCAAACTTCTGAGAAAATAAATTCCTCCCTATATCAGGTTTAAATTTCCACCCATTTATTCTGAGATTATGCCCTCTTCCCCTAGATTCTTCCTGAGGGACAACAGCCTCTCAACATTTAACCCTATCAAGCCCCTTAAAAATCCTATGTTTCAATGAGATCACCATTTTTCAAACACCAAGAGTGTGCAGTCCCATGCTGTTTAAGTCTTTCCCCATAAGACAATCCCTCCATACCAGGGATCATTCAAGTGAACCTTCTCTGAACTGCCTCCAATGAAATGACATCTTTTCTTAAATAAGGGGGCCAAAACTTCTCTCAGTACTCCAGATGTGGTCTCACCAGCAGCTTGTATATTTGCACTAAGCCTTCCCAACCTCCCCTTCCCCCCCCCCCCCCCACCCACCCTTGAAATAATGGCCAACATTGCAAATGTCTTCCTGATTACCTGCTGTTAGCTTTGTGCACAAGTACCACCATGTTCCTTTGTGTTGCAGCATTCTCTCTATTTAAATAATAGTTCTTTTGTTCTCCCTTCCAAGATGAACAACTTCAAAGTTTCCAACATTATATGCCATTTACCAATGTTTTTGTCCACTTACTTAACCTAATATATCTAAACTGCTTGTGTCTTCTCACAACTTGCCTTTCCACCAATTTGTGTGTTGTCTGCAAATGTAGCTACAATACATTTACTTTTTTCTTCTAAGTCATTACTATATAAACAGTTGCAGTTCTAGCACTGATCCCTATGGAATGTCTCTAATCACAGGTCACCAACTTGAAAAATAATCCCTAAGCTCCACTCGCTGTTTCCCGCCATGAACTAATTCTTGACCCATGCCAATATATTACCTCCAACCTCTTATCTTCTGATTTAACCATTTGTGAGATACTGTGCAAAATGTTTTCTGGAAGTCCAAACATAACACATCCACTGGTTCCCCTCTATTCACCCACTCTGGTTGAGACTTCCTTAAAAGGAAAAACTAATAATTGGACACAATTTCCCTTTCGTGAAACCATGCTGATTCTGCTTGATTAGATTCTATTTCCCAAATGTTCTGCTTTTACTTCCTTAATAATTGATTCTAATACTTTTCCAACATTGCCTTAGAGTTACTTGCTTTTTGCCCCCCTCTTTTGAATAAAGGTGTCAACATTAGCAATTTTCCAATTCTCTGGTACTTGCCCAGAATCCAATGTTTTTTGGAATTACAACCAAATGCATCTAATATCTCTGTAGCTACCTCTGAGGATCCTAACGTGCAAACCATCAGGGCCTGTCCTGCCTTTAGCAAGGCTAGAAATGAAAGAAATAAAACCTAAACAATGGCTGACCCACTTTTGAGCTGTTGGTTAGAGACAGAAGACCCACAGTTATGTAACTAAGGAATTTGGGCTATTCAATTAGTTAACAGAGAAAAGCAGCTAAAAACCACTTTGAGACAAGGGCAGAACCAACAAGCCTGGAAAAGAGGGCCATTGACTTTAAGAGAGATCAATTAGCTACATGGGTCATAGAATCAGAGGTGGTTTTGAAGGTAAAGATAAATAATTTACATTTCAGTTTGGAACAACAGAGAAATGTAAAATGATGATTTTTGAAAGTAATAGCTAATTCAAGTATATCTTAAGTGGCATTACTTTAAAAGTCAATTTGAAATAACAAAAACAACTTAAGTATTAAACAGAAAAAGTCTAGCTTGAGGATGGTCAGAATTTGAAATTCTCTGCCACAAACTGCGGAAGGATCAGGCAATACTTCAGAAATGGAAATAGGTGGTCTTAAAGATGATGCAGGTATGTGGTAGAAGATTCATATTGAGGTCAAATATAATACTAAGTATCATTCTTATAATTGCCATGGAAGAGGATGGAGTCAGTGGCAAGAGAATGGAATCGGTAGCGAGCACAAAGACTTTGTGACGGGGATTGAAAATAATGGCTTTCCCATTATTTTGCTGTTGCAAGTTTCTGCATATCCAATGCTGGATTTCAGACATGCAGGCTGACAGTTTAAGAGAGTTGAGGGAGTAAGAGAGGTGCGGAAATTATTGTTCTAAGTTTAGGAAATCACCTGCACCACTTGATCAAAACCAATGGACTCCACTGTTTGTTATTATTGTGTAATGTAGCAGCTTACACATTATTTATGTGTATTAACACCCCTATTCTTATAAAAATATGTACATTTTACAATTAATTTGAAAATATTGAAATATAAAACAATTAGGATGATAACATTCAAGCCTTCTGTCTAGATATCAAGTAATAAAAACACTCAAATTTACACATCTTACATTTTATTTAAACACTATGATTTAAGAGCCTAGGATGCAAGTTATTTCATTTGTATGTCTCTCAACAGCACAGCAATCTTAAAATTCCTTACAAAATTTTAAAATACAAAATGTACATGAAATTACAAGGCTCTGTAAACATCTGCAAAACAGGTGACTTAGCCTGTAGTAGTTTTGCTCCTTCTACAAAACGTACAATTGTTGAACAAATTCAACCGTTAGGAATGACATCTGTTTTGAGTATCAAAAATAGAGTTTTAAAGCAAGTGTTCACACCAGCAAATGAAAGTTTTTATTCTTTGGTTAAAAAAAGGATGGCAGTCTCATTGACACAGTAATGTTTTCCAAAAGATGAACATAATTGCACTGAAGCCAGTTTCAGTTCCAAATTATACAATCCTATTCCATCCTTTTTGTAACTAATGTGATTATAATCCAGTACCCTTAATGTAGTTTATTTTACTAAACTGCAACCACAGTTCATTGACATTTACAGATTTTTTTTTCCTCTTGTAGTTTTTGAACACAATAAGAATTAAGGCTTTCTTACAGCTTTCCAAACATTATGAGAGTCAGGAAACTTTTTTTTGAAATATACAGAGTAGTACAGAGGGTACCATAAATATTAGCTTTTTTTTTGTGCATGCCAACAACAGGTCAAAATCCCAACGTGCTGTTTACAAAACTGAATTTGCATAGCCTAATAAGTCTGTGCTTTTAGAACAATTAATTAAAACAATGAAGTTCCATAAAGATGTTTATTTCTACACTCCTATGAAAGATTTAAAACAACAAAATGCAGTTTTATTAAGACCCTTGCACGTAATCCATGACAAAGCAGATACATTGAACAAAAATGGTTGTCTACAGCTACAGATTTTTTTTTTTAGAAAAGGATTTTATATTTAAAAAGCAGTTCTACACTTTCTACATCTTCAGGCGTCAAGGTAATTTGAAGGCATCAGGAGGTTCAGTGCATAGGATATTTTTGGGGGTTGTACGGGCCTCCACACACTAGTACAGTACAGCTTCATAAGTCACTCCAGAGGATTTACAAAGAAAACTCAGATGGTGTACAGTTATTACAAACTCCACATGCTATGATATCCAAGGTCAAAAGCTAAGGCAGGGAAACAATTTAAACTTTTATAGAATCCATTATATTATAAGTGCTAGATATCTTCTAAAATAAAACATGCCTGAACAATGTATGGTTATGGTTCAGTCTAGGAAGATGAAATCAACTGAACCTTTCACTCTCACATAAGCACTAAAAACATTATGAGTGATACTCAGCTCAGAGCTTCCTATCCTGGACAGCAGTGGTCATTAAAAAAATTAATTTGCTCACTTAACTGTTTCTTTTAAGAATAATGATTTTAATGGTACCTAACCAAGCAATAATATAATTGTAATTTGGCAGTTAAAAAAGGTTGACTCTAAACTCAAAAACTCAACACCTCCCAATTAACAATGAATAGGACTTTTCACTGGCCTCACAGCAATCTGAATGAAGCTCAGACTTGTGCTTTTCTTTCATGATAGGTAGTAAAATTAAATATTCTCGTGTGTTTTTGTATTATTTCTCATGTATGGTGCACGTTAACTTTGCATTTAACAAGCAGTTAGCATTACAAGCAAATAGAGTTTATAATGCTGACAAAAATAAAAGCAACCCTTTGTCTTATGTTTTGAATTACCTCACCCTCTGCCTCTTTCTTTAAAATACATATATGCTATTTCATAAAATAGCCTCAGACTGTGCTTTCTGCATGAAACAGATGCAAAGTTGCCTAATAATAGTTATACATAATTTGAATTTCATTTGTTTTTATTTTAAATAACTTGACTGACAACATGAATCAATGGCAATTGCATTTTGTTTTATAAATACTGGCTGAGAGATGCTATGAGGCTGTTAATAAGGTCATAAAAATTATTTCAATTATTCTTTTTGTGCCAGTCCTTTGTATACTATATGATTTCAGTGGGATAAGAAACACAAATTGTTTGTCAATTAAATTTCCACTGCACCAAAAGCAATACTATATCAACTGGAGGCACAAATACAATAATTTTAAAAGGTAAACCAAAGTAGATCTGATCTAAACCATACTAATCATTAGTCAGATTACCAATATTGCTCTGACAACGAAGCACTAGTTTTCTTCCCAATGCACTGTTTTGCACTTAAAGCCTAAATGACAGCTTGATGATGACAGCCACTGGAGATACATGTGTCACTTATCTATTGCGAATGACAAAAACACTTCAAAACACTTGAAATCCTCTGCAAACTGTAGTAATTTAAATTATATTTCAATGGCTTCAACTTAAATCCTGTACAAAGTAGAAGTTATTTGTTTTGGAGCCCTATTACAAAATGCATCAGTTCTATGAAAGCTTCTGACAAATTCTAAAAGCTTAAATTAGTAAGGCGCTTGTATTTGTGCTAACTTGAAATATAGAGAAACATATCTACAAAGTTTCAAAAACTCCTTGAATTTGGAATGTTGTTTCCCACCCCCCCCCATCCCCGGCCACATATTTCCATTATGGAATGGTCTTTTGAATCTACAATATATAATTTTAAGTTTAGAAACAAATGCAGTACCATATTGGCTTTGCTTCCTATTAACAAAGAATTGATACGTATTTACATGATGGCTTCCATGACATTGGCTACACTGGATAGGCTTTCTTGTCTCTGGAAGTTTATTTAGAGCAAATCTTCTGCACATCTACATGCTTAAGCACTCTTCAGGATGACAGAATGTAGTATATGCCATTAGCTACAGCATTTTGTTTATCATTTATTTATATATCACCTCACTAAACCCTCTTTTAGCTTAAACTTTAGCTTATATTTACAGTAGATACTACAGCAGATACAAACACCTTATGATAAAACACTATTCATACACTGTATACTAGTTGAATTAATCTACTAAAGGAGAGCTACCTCTCTAAAACCATTCCTAAAGTAGATTAAAGTCCCTTCTGTTTTTTCAGAATTTTTATGCCTGTCCCACTGAAATACAGGCAACTGAACACAGCATTTGTAGAGCATTATGATGGAGGACTGAGACCGTATGGTCCACTTTCAGTACAGAACTGCAGCACCTTTTGCAGTAACTACTCAAGTTGCAGTTTATAAAAGGCCACGATGTTGGAAGCACAACAATTTCTGTTTTGTTTGGAGGGGGGCGTGTGGGGGAAGGGGAGAACGTGTATAGGAAGGGTTGATGTTGAGAAGAGTATGTGGTGATTGTAAGTGACATCAGACTCCCTCTGGTATTCCACTTTCCAAAGCTCCAGGGCAGACACATTGGGCATGAACTGCTGTTGCTCGAGACGTCGGAATCTGTGACATATCTCTTCCAATAATTTCATTCACTGAGGAAATAAAGAGAAATAAAATATCAGGACATTTCTAGGCATACATGATATTTAAGGCATGTCAATTTCCACAATAGAGTCCACTAAACCCCATTAACTCAAAAAACTAAACAAGAAAGATCAGCAGTCAGATTTATGCATACAAAATGTACCTTAGTAAGTCTTCAAATTGTTTGGGCCAGATTCAAAGGCTGGCAGGCAAAACTCTAATAGCAATTCAGGTAGAGGCAAAGTACATTTCAAATGGCGGAAAAGGTGAAGCAAACAATGCCAGAGATCCCGGGATGAAGGAGGAGAATAAAATTAAGCAGAAGTATGGTGAACATAGAACAATACAGCGCAGAACAGGCCCTTCGACCCTCGATGTTGCGCTGACCTGTGAACTACTCTCAGCTCGTCCCCCTATACTATCCCATCATCATCCATGTGCTTGTCGAAGGATTGTTTAAATCTCCCTAATGTGGCTGAGTTGACTATATTAGTAAGTAGGCCATTCCACGCCCTTACCACTCTGTGTAAAGAACCTGCCTCTGATGTCTATCTTAAATCTATCACCCCTCAATTTGTAGTTATGCCCCCTCGTACAAGCTGACGACATCATCCTAGGAAAAAGACTTTCACTGTCTACCCTATCTAATCCTCTGATCATCTTGAATGTCTCTATCAAAGCTCCTCTTAGCCTTCTTCTTTCCAATGAGAACAGATCCAAGTGTCTCAGCCTTTCCTCATAAAACCTTCCCTCCAGACCAGGCAACATCCTGGTAAATCTCCTCTGCACCTTTTCCAATGCTTCTACATCCTTCCCGAAATATGGGGACCAGAACGGTACACAATATTCGAAGTGTGGCCGCACTAGCATTCTGTATAGTTGCAGCATGATATTGCAGCTCCGAAGCTCAATCCCTCTATGAATGAAACCTAACACACTGTATGCCTTCTTAACAGTACTATCCACCTGGGTGGCAACTTTCAGGGACCTATGCACATGGACTTCAAGATCCCTCTGCACATTCACACGATCAAGAACCTTTCCACTGACCCAGTACTCTGCCTTCCTGTTATTCTTCCCAAAGTGCATCAACTCACATTTAGCTGCACTGACCTCCATTTGCCACACCTCAGCCCAATTGTGCAGTTTATTCAAGTCCCCCTGCAATGTGTAACATTCTTCTAAACTGTTCACTACTCCACCGACTTTAGTGACGTTTGCAAATTTACTAATCCATCCACACCTATGCCTGCGTCTAAGTCATTTATAAAAATGACAAACAGCAGTGGTCCCAAAACAGATCCTTGTGGCACACCACTAGTAACTGGACTCCAGGCTGAATATTTTCCATCAAAAATTAGGACAAACATTAAGTGGATAATGCAATTAAGAAACATGCTCATTATAAAAAGAGGATATGAGGAGAAATGAAAAATTAACTAAGAAATCAAACCGAGAGACTGTAAGATGACACTGGCTGCTAATATAAAAGGGACTGTAAAAATTCTCTATTGCACATAAATAGTAAAAGTGAGTAGGACCAAGTAAGCAACTTTTGGAGGGGAAGAGCTATGCATTGGGAAAGAGGGAATGGCTGAGTTACTAATCAGCACTATTTGCATTTGTCTTTAACAAGGACAAGAGGAGTCAGAGATTTTATAGCACGGAAAGAAGCCATTTGGCTCATCATATCTGTGATCATCAAACATCCATTTGTTCTAATCCCATTTTCCAGCACTTGGCCTGTACTCTAGGTGTTTCAAATATTCATCTAAATACTTCTTAAAATGTCTCGCGGGTTCCTGCTTCTACCATTCCTTTTCGAAAGCAAGCTTCTGACCTCTAGGTTAAAAATATTTTTCCTCAAATCTCCTCTTTAAACTCCTGCGCCTTACCTTAAATCTATGTCCCCATTACAGAAAAGAAACAATTGTGAAACAATTTCCCCAAAGAAAATCAGGGCTAAAATGAAGACGATGTACGTAGATATAATAGTATAATGGATGAATGAGTGACAGATGATCTTTAATGAGGTGTGAAGTGATTCATTGTAGTAGGAAGAGCAAGGAGCAGCAATAAAAAAGTCAAATTCTAAATGGGATGGAAGAACTAAAGGAGCTGGGGGTATACTCCAGGACAAATGGAGAAAGCATTGAATGAAATATAAAGGATCCTCGGTTTTATAAATACAGCCACATAGTACAAAATTTATGATATACTCATGATATACTTTTCTAAAATACTTGCTTGACCTCAATTAGAATACTGTGTCCAGTTCCAGACACCACATTTTAGGAAGGATGTGAAGACAGTAGAGAAAACACTCGTCCTCTTTATCTTACAGTAAAGATGATTAAGAGGAGATTTCATAATGGTGTTCAAACTTGAGTCTTAATAAAGTAGATCGCAAGAAAATGTCCAGAGCTGACAGGAAAGTCAAGAACCAGATGACAATTAAGGTGATGGGTGTAAGAAGTGACATAAGGAAAAAAACTTTTTAATTAAATGCAACAAATGTATAAATTTGGAATGTACTGCCTGATATTGAAGTGGAGGCATTCAATTAAGCCTTTGAGCCTATTAAGAGAGATTTGGACAATTATTTGATGTGATAAACAATTGCAGGGCCACAAGGACCAGGCAGCAGTGATAGAATAGGACTGATGCTCTGGCAGAGAGTGGGCATAGGCACAATGAATAGACTGAATGGCCTATTCCATGATTAAATAAACATTAAATATTCACAACAATAAATCCAATGCGCAAGACACACACAAACAGCTCTACATACTACATTGCCATTTCTAATGACCACTAGTGTAGCAGGACACGGTTTCTGTACTAAGGGGACTACGACATGCTTTGTGGCTGGCAGAGGAAACAGTAAGGTGTTGCAGACAATGGTATAGATAATGATGTAAATTCTTTGCGGGTAGTTGAAATTAAGCCAACGACGTCAATAGCTTGCATTTCTATTGGTCATCTGAGACCAAATAAAGTGGAAAGTAAATGAGGATAAATTTGTCCTGCATTTAAATGATATGCACTAAAAAAAATGTACAATTAATCTGCATCAATTTAATCAAATGAACCACAAGCACTTGATTATAGCTATGTTAAAACTTTCAAAAGAACAAAAATATACAGTTAATTCAAAGAGTACTGTGCATTGACAAATATATTTGTCAATTTGAAAAAAAATTACAAGAGTACACGTGATTAAAGCTTTGTTTAACACATTAAGAATTGCCAGTTCTTCTAGTTTCCATTTGTGAAACACTTCCATCTACCATGCTTCGTTGTGAAGTAAAAAATGTATTTTACTGTATCCTCACATTCAGGAATACAGCCCAAGGGTTGAATAGCAGCGAAACACTTCATCTTGGAATAGAACTGGTAAATATTTAATTTGCTCGTTTGAACAAAAACTGTAATGGCTCTTGTGCAGATAATGCTGTCCATCAACCCCAAAAAATCAGAATTCATTTAAAAATACTCATTTCATGAAATAGGTTGATTGCAAATAACAGATGTAAGTGCCACAGAAAATGCCACATTGTTTGAATGAACTTCATTGATACAGCTCAACTGTTACATTGGATAATATTTTGCACATTAAATAGCAGAGGGAAAATCAAAATCTACACTTTATCCTCTCATCTCAGTCTCCTATATATTTAAAAACATTCATTCTAAACATAACTCAAAGCTTAAGCAGCCCTTCAGAATCAAGATGGAGGAGCAGAAGCATGGCATTCAGCCCAGCAAGTCCACTCTGCCATTCAATGAGATCATGACTGATATGATGATCCTCAACTTCACTTTTCTGCCTTTTGCCAATAACTCTCAACTTCCTTACTGATTAAAATGCTGTCTTAAAAATACTGATTGAGTCAGTCTTCATAGCCCTCTGTGGTAAAGAATAAAGCAGATTTGGCTTGACCCTTCATTATACTTACTGAGCAAGCACTGTATTTGACCATTTACTGCTCCATGTGAACAACTCAGGTGTTGTCAACACCATAGCATAGTAAGTAAATTACATTATTGTAGCAGATTAGAGCATCTGCATGCCAGAACAGAAACCTTTCCAAAAAACAATACTCAGATTTCATATCATATCTCATGGAAAGATTTTTCCCAAAAGGGTGGCAAACCCTGCACACTTCACACATTTCATAGTGACAATTGCAGAAAACAGAGCTAATCAATCTGAAGTAGACTTTAAAAAGGAAAGAAAGTAAATAATGGTACATTTTAGAAAAAAAGAAAGATTCAGAGTTTTAGCTGAATATAAGTATAGAATAGATAACCTATAATTA
Source organism: Chiloscyllium punctatum (assembly GCF_047496795.1). Classification (NCBI taxonomy): domain Eukaryota; kingdom Metazoa; phylum Chordata; class Chondrichthyes; order Orectolobiformes; family Hemiscylliidae; genus Chiloscyllium; species Chiloscyllium punctatum. The sequence continues at coordinate 53,192,218 of NC_092764.1, read as the reverse complement.
CAAATCAAGAAATGGTATCGATTTTTAAAAAAATTCTGAAATCGGCATCATCTGAAATTTAACCTCTGGTTTACTTCCTCTCATTAGTAACTTTTCCCCTTTTGTCCTCCTTCAGCCCAGGCTCACTATCAAGTATGGATATTAGCTGGTGTCTATAATACCAGTCTAAATGGTCATTATTCTCAATGATACCGACAATGAATGCTATAAGATTATTCAACCACTTGCCCATTACAGGAAAGTCAAATTCTGTTTATATATTTACATTTGAGTAGTTCCAACAGATGTCGATGAAGCAGTGATCAGGTAAGATTTCTACATTTTTCCTATCATAGTCCATGAATATCAAGCAGCTTACTATTTCTCTACCAATGTAATGCTTCACAGTTGGAGTACATGGGGTATTACCAGAAATTACAGAAACTGTAATAGATGACACACAAACAGCAATTTATTTCAGATCGGCGAACACGTTCTGAATACATTTCATTAATGGTATTGTTTAAACATTAGCCAAATGATTAGCATTATAAACATACAGAAAGCACCATTAAGAAACATACTTTAAACACCTAGATAACGAATAACTCAGATAGTTGCACTGTGAATTTTATTTTGATAGTACACACAAATCACAAGACCATAAATAATATTTTGTCTCAGGAACATGATAGATATATACAATATTCCAGGACTTAATGTGACATCAAGGCTGAAAAAAATTGTTCTATTTACATTTAAAATCCAGAGCAACTAATTTACATGGAAATTCATTACTTTTTGTGCTTATGCTCTTTGTACTACAAGTATAGACTATTACTCAATTTGCAATTGTGCAAAATTTAAATTTCTATTAAACTAAATGACATGTCTTAGAATGAAAAAGAAGTGGACTACCTGTAATGACACCAATGAATTGCTGCAGTAAGAGGATGATTAATTCTTTGGGAACTGATTTACTCTACTTCTCCTCCATTGCTCCTTGTGATAAACTATCCTTGGTCTAAGCTCTGGGAAATGATCCTTGCAAGAGATGAATAGCATTGATATTGGGATAGGAGAACATTCCTGCTTATTTGTTCACGCTGTAAACCATAGTTATGTTCTCCACTCACATCATGTTGGTTCTTAACTATCTCCTTGTGCTAGGTCAACAGCATCCAACTGAGTACGTCAGGAGTATTATGGGACAATCTCAAATTAAGAACCCTCAAATATGCTTTTTATTCAAAAAGAATGGCAATCAATGAAACTGCAGTTTTACAGGGCCACAGAGATGATGCCACAGTTGCGCTCTGGGTTGCCGTAAGAGCAGGTCAGCTGGTTCAATTCCGGTAAAGAGGGTTATTATTCATATTTATGTAAAAATATCAAGTGCAAAATGTCCTTATCTACAGAAATGGTTTAGAAGAGCAGAGAAGTTATCGTAAGCTTGTGTACAACACTGGTTAAAAATCACTTTTTGGAGTACCATGTACAGCTTTGGATGCTATACTATAGAAAGGTATTCAAGATATTGGAAAGATTTAGTGCACAATACCAGAATTGAGAAATGCTGTCCATCAACAATTATTGATTGGCCGGGAATGGTTTTCTCTAGACGAGAGAAGGCTGAGGGGTGATCGGCGACCCAAGTTATGAAAGGTTTTGAAGGGTAGAAGTAAAGATGTTGTTTCCTATTATGCAGAGTCCTAAACTAGGGACCATAAATATAAAAGGATTACTAATGAATCTAATAGAGTTCAATAGAAACTTCTTTACTTGGAGGACACTGAAAAGGTGAAACTTGCCATCAGATAAAACTCTGAATCAACTGTTGCATTTCTATATGGGTGACTTGGGACAACGTGATAATTTATTTTATTAAAACTATTTTGAATAAACTTTTTTTTATAAAATGTCTCATCATCATCAAAACAGATTTCGCTGCTAGGACATCACTGATGGTCATATATTGAATCTATAGTTAGATGGGTAATTTCAATTGTCAAATAGTAATGCAAGTTTTGTTCTCAGAGAGGACAGCTCCACTTACCCAAGTTCAGAAAACTTGATACAAGCTGAATTGTCAAACTTCAAGTGTATGAAGTACTGATCATGGTTACAGCTATTTAAAACCATTTAAAAAACACAATACTTAGCTCAATGACACACTTTCTATCCCCTGTATATAGGTAAATGGATCATTTGACGAGACAAAGATGGTTGTCCATGATCTGCTGGCAAATGGGGAGAGTCAAGACTCATTCTCAGTCTTCAAATCATAATGTAGGCTAGAGTGACACTCCCTCCTCTCTGACCTATCACCTCCATCCACTCCCCTACTCACCTATTGTACTCTTCCCTCCCTCCCTCCCCACATTTATCTCTTCACCTTGGAGGCTCCCTGCCTACATTTCTGATGAAGGGCTTTTGTCCGAAATGTCAACTTTCCTGCTCCTCAGATGCTGCCTGACCTGCTGTGCCTTTCCAGCACCACTTTAATCTAGACTCTGGTTTCCAGCATCTGCAGTCCTCACTTTTGCCTAGAGTGACCCATCAATCAATAACACTCTGGAGTCACAGCTATTAGAAGCAGGAGGCAAGACAGCAATCAGAGGAACAGAACTCTCTTTACTTGTGTAAAAGTTTTGGTCACATTCTCCTTACCCCATTCATGCCATACACATACTTTATCCCTATACTCTGCAAAACCTAAAGTGAAACTAATTAAAAGTTTGATTAAATTTGATAACTCTGCTTCTGATGACAATTATTTACAAATGCGAAACGTATAATACAAACGATCTGTAAGAGACAACACAAACCTTTTGTTTCATGCATTCAGTACTCTTTTAATTTCTTTCATTATCACTGGTTTAAGCAAACATGGACCAAATTATATGCATGTATGCATATTAGATGAGAAACATTTCCAATTTTTCCAAAACTGACGAATTTCACAGCAGAAAAAATAACCCTCTTGAAGATTTATTCTTTTATATTACACATCCAGAGGATGTAGAGATGCTTTTGAAGATTGAGTGGCAGTCCATGTAATTTATTAGGCAATAATGAACATGGAGCTGGTTCCAATTTACTGAAATAGCTAGTAAGATGCAAATTATGAATTGCTGGGATTATATTACAGTAAGAGATACTGTTTTAGAAGGGCTCGAGTGGTGAAAGATAATGAACAACCCACCAAACCACCTGCAACTCAAGTTTTCTTTTACGTGCTAGCTTGCTGACTCAAATTTGCTTAGTCAACAACCTCTTTTATCCTTTTTGCACCTTGCATGAAACACCTGCCTCTGCAAATGCATAGTCAAAGGATGCATTATTGTTAAAGCTTCTAACTTGATGAGTGTCAGAAATACATGGCACTGAATCAATAACTGAGCAACTTGTTAAGCTACAACCATAGGTGAGCAAAAAAACCCCCACTATTCCCTGAAGTTGAACGCTTTAATTACAATTTACTTCTTAATTTAGTTTGCTACAGTACATTGTCAACAGAGAGAAAATATTGGTCACCTTGTGTTTTAGGAACTAACTATATCTTTTTAAAATTAAACATTTAGTTCACAGAGGAAATGAGCCACATTTGTGTTTCTATTCTATGGGTCTATTAGTTATCAACTTAAGCAATATTCATGATGTTGTCATGACAAAAAAAACCTCTTGTTTTCAGTTCTATTTACTTTAAGATCACAAGATGCTTTTAATTTGGTTTACAAGTCAAACAAATGAAAAATTGACAACGAAGTGCTCTACAAAACAGTAACTTTTATAAAAGTCTGAACACTGCAACAATCATATTTTGTTTTAAAAAGGCAACAAGAAACTCTCATTCATAGCTGGTTTACTCAAAAACTTAACTTCAGAGCAAGTAAATAAGTTTATTTAAGTTACTGGTAAAAATGAATTTTATATTGTTGACGTTATATATTTTCTCCAATATTGCAGAATGTCATTAGGCAGATACAAAGCTGTTCTGAATTTTACACAGTGGTTCTGTACAGCACCAACTTTGTCCACTTGCTAGGTTGTTATGTATTTTACCAACATCCATCACTGGTACATGAGTAAAGAATAAAATTAACAACTGTATTTGTAAAGATTTTGGTTCAAGTCTTGATGGCAGTCGGTATTACTAGAATATTTTATGTGCAACAGTTTTGTTGTAAAAGCACCTCCATCAAAAAATGAAAAAAAAGTAGTTTATTTTTGTTTACTTATTGTTACTTGATTTTACGTGAATTGAAACTGAACTATTTCCTCCAATGAGCTTTCAATCATCAACTGAATCTTTTCAAAATAACATTGCATTGAACAGAAAATTTAAATAAAGCTGTAAGATCTATAAGGTCTAGTGCAATTCTATTTTTTTTACTCAATGTTTCAAAATATAACTTGCCACTTCCCTCTAATGAGTTAGTTCTAGGAAATTATATTCAAATCCAAACTAAACATAATCTATGGAGAAGAGTAGTGTCTGGTAGACTTTGGAGTAGAATAAGTTGGCAGCAAAACGCAGTGTCTGAGCAATTGCTTAAGTTATGGAGAATGACAATTACAAAAGGGAAGGAAAATTAATCCCCCAAATCATTTTTGTCCATAATTTAAAAATATCCCTCACCCACGGGTCAATGGCTGAATACACCAGACAGAACTGGCTCGTGATTGTATTTGTTGTATCTAGTCGGAATGTTTCAGATTAGCGCTTTTTAAGTTTTCCATCTTTAACTTGCATGTTTTGTTATGTAAAGGCAAATGATAACCGTATTCCAAAACAGAACCAGATCATTTGGTCAGACTTGTCCTTGCTTGTGTTTATGTTCCTCATAAACCTCCTCCTATTCCAGGTCACTGAACTCTTCCATTTCTTTCCTTCATTTGTTAATTCAAAGTTTCATTTGGTGGCAAGTTCTACATTTTCAATGTTCTTTAAGTAAATAAGTTTCAGTTGAACTCAATTAGATTTATTAGTAATTATTTTATATTTATGGTCCCTAGTTTTAGATTCTGCAGTGGAGATAGCATCTTTACATTTACCCTTCAAAACCTTTCATAATTCAGGTCTCAGATCACCCCTCAACCATTTCTTATCTGGAGAAAACAATCCTAGGCCAATCAATAATTGTTAATGGATAGAATCTCTAAATTCTGATATCATCCACTAAAATGTTCATTATATCTTTCCAATATCTTTAATTCCTTTCTATAATGTGTTCAAAGCATGGTACGCCGAAGTGGTTTAAACAACTTTGTACACAAGGCTCCTGTAACTTTGCTGCTCTTCAAAACTATTCCTGTAGATAAGTACACTTTACACTTTATATTTTGCAAAGCACAATACAAGGCTAAGGAACACTATTTTCCTCAGGCGTCTTATAGCCTTTAGGACTCAGAAGTGAATTTCACAACTTCAGAAAGTAGCCACGTCTGTTCTCCACTTTTCTTACATCCACTCTCTTTTCTCTCCTCCCAGCTACTTCCCCCCCATACCTCCTTAACCTGTTTGTGTCTTATTTGCTCTTGCTCTCAGTGAGAAGACCCAACCTTTTCCTTTCAAATCTTAATCTATACTCAATTAGCTGGATGGCTGGCTTGTGATGTAGAGTGATGTCAATTCTCTCACCAGCTGAGGTTACCAGGAACGATTCTCCTTCTCGACCTCGCCCTTGTCTGAGATGTGTTGACCCTTGCATTAATCAACCACCAGTCATCTCTCTCTAATGTAAGTACAGCCCGATGGTCCAGTAGTATGGTGACTTACTTACCCAAAACAATAACTAACTTTCCAAATTTGGCGATATTACTGCTCAATAAGAAGAATGTAATTTTTTGAGACTGAAATGCAATTAAGTGCATTTGTTAGGGTGTGGAATGCACTGCTTGGAAATGTGGTGGTGCCAGGTTCAATTGAGGCATTCACAAGGTCACTGGATGGTTATCTGGATAGGCATAAGGATATGTCTATTAAGCAGGAGATGGGCATTTGGTATGATGCTCATTTAGCAATCTAGAATAGACATAATGGACCAATGGCTTTCTCTAACATTGGAACAATCTGTGAAATCCTTTCTTTCCTGAACACCTCAACAAACCAGCAATTCTTTTGCTCCTGGTTCAATTGGATCACAAACAAGAAGGCATAATCATTTAAAGCCTTGAACACAGAAGACCCCCGAACCCAAATTCAGCTGAGGTACAGAAGAGAAAGCCAGAGGAACCTCAGTAAAAACTTGGACAAGGTGGCAGGTTTTATGGAGGGGCTTCAAGAAAGAAAAGGATATGGAGAGGTAGAGAAGTTGATGGAAGGAAATTCTAAAACCAAGGAAGCTGCAGTGATAGCTGCCTAGGTGAGAACAGAGCAAATGGAGAAGGCTGCGTTTATTTGCGCCTCAACACTGGGGGTGCACTTCCAGCATGGGCTCAGTTGTAGTCTCAGTGTCAACTTTTGCATTAAAATGAGCAAACTGGCTCGACACAGACTAACAATAAAATTTACGTAATCTGTTCTTATATTTGTGCATTCCTTAACCAACTGTAATCTTTTAACGTCTCATCTCCTAATTATCAACTGTTTTCTCTTAGCGACAAATTAGTAAACAATGAAGATACATAATCATAAAAAGTCAATAAATGAAATTTCCAGAAACCAACGATCCCAGAGAAGAATTGATTAAAGTTGGTTTAAAGGACACTACTGGTAAAAAAAAAATTAAACTTCTTTGAAAATCTAAGAATAAAATCATTACCTCATTTAAGACCCTTACTTCTTAGATTGGATATCCCAATAGCCACTGACAGAGTTAACCAGCTACATGAATTCTCTCTGTCAAAGTACAGAACATAAATGGGTTACTTTCAAGGGTCTGGTTAAGTGGGACAAGCCTGAACCTTGTAGAAAATGGATACGGTGCAAAATAATTGGCTGCAATGAGGATATTCTGAAATCCTACAGCAGGTTATCTAAGATTACAAAGAAATTTTGATCAATTGGGTCAACGGGCTGAGGAGTGGCAGGTGGAATTTAATTTAAATGAGATATTGCACTTTGGAAATAAAAACTACAACAGGACTTGTACAATTAATGGTAAGCCCCTGGGTAGTATTGTAGAACAGAGAGAGACATAGGGGTTCAGGTGAATAATCCTTTGAAACTTGCGTCACAGGTAGACAGGGTGGGTAAGAAGGCATTTAGCATGCTTGCTTTCATTGCTCAAACCTTTTTGAGTGTAGGAGTTGGGACATGTTGAGGTTATACAGGATTTTGGAAAGGTCTCTTCTGGAATACTGTGTGCAGTTTTGGTCTCCTCTATATAGAAAGGATATTGAATTGGAGAGGGTTCAGAAAAGATTTACCAGGACATTGCCAGGATTGGAGGGTTTCAGATATAAAAATACACTGGAAAGGCTTTTTTCACTGAAGCTTAGGAGGTAGAGGGATGACCTTATAGAGTTTTATAAAATCATTGGTGCATAGATAAGGTGAATGCCTAGGGTATTTTCCTAGGGAGGGTAAGTTCAAAACCAGGGGGCTTATTTTCAAGTTGAGGGCAGAAAGATTTAGAAAGAAGACAAGGAGTAACATTTTTTTTAAACTGAAGAGTGGCTTGTGTGCAGAATGAACTGCGAGAGAAAGTAGTGGATTCAGGTAGTTACTATGTTTAAAATATGTTTGGATAAGCTCATGAATAGAAAAGGTTTGGAAGAATGTAGGTCAAGCGCAGGCAGGTGGGACTAGTTCAGTTTGGGAACATGGTTGGCATGCTCCAGCTGGATCATAGGGTCTGTTTCCTTGCAGTGTGTCTATGGTTCTAACACTAACATAATAACTGGATACTTCCAACTCAGTTTTAAACATTTCAAGACTTTTCCAGTGTGTCTCATTTGCAGTGTGAAGCCTTTTACTCATTAGTACATTAGTACCACGTGCTTCCTTGTTCTCCCATAAGTATGTGCACTGTCCTACATAATTTTTTATTGTGACTATTTCTTGACTTATTTTTAAATAATTTAATTGTTCTTATAGGTAAAAATCAAACAGTTTCATAACAGAAACAGTTCTATGACAAAGTCAAAGTTGTGGCAGCTCTATTTAAATTTAAAAAAAATTAACTGAGAGAAGCATGACTATCACATAATGGATACATTAATGTGGATTTTTTTTTAAAAACATGCGTTTTTGATTGTTAATTTTGTTCAAAATAAATATTGCATTAAATATATATTACATCAAATATATATTACTAATACCTAATTCTCTTAGTCTTACTATATTAGTTCCCATGTGTGCTGCCTACTCTCACATGCCCAGATTTAACAAAAATTGCCCTTATTTCAAATTACAATTGCTTATTTATTGGCACATTACTAAGCCAAGAAGAACAAAAATAAATAAAAGAGTGACTTTTTGAGTACCTGCATTAATAAATTTAAAATGCCAACAGTAATCACAAATTTCTTTAATTCACTGTTATTTGATCTTGTTGCTACATCTTGGGCAACAATGGATCACTTTCATGAGAAGTCAAACAGCTGCACTAAACACTGTGGAACAAAGGCCTACACATTAAAATTACTTCTATTTCCAAAGGGAGATAGCTAAAATAACGTACAATTGCAGAAAAATCCAGACTCCTGAATCAAAGTCAAAAGCTACTGATGAGATGTCAAAAAAAATTGGCAGCAATAAAGGGTACCAGATGATAATAAAGAACTGGACGTGCGCTACAAAGCTGAAGTTTAATGTAAAATTCAGAGTAGGTTATAACCTGAAAATGCCAGTTAATTGTCAATGAATTATTTTTAAAGACTACCAATCTAAAAATACTAACCTTGAAATGGTAAGTTCTGCACTATATGACTCGTTTCCCTAGAGATTAAAATTTCTCAAAAAACATTGCTGAACTTTAGAAAATCAAACTATCTTGAATTAAATGTGTATTCTCATCTGGACAGCTGATTATGGACATGTTGGCTTGCATTATGGATTCCACCAATCCTCCTCAAAATATATTAAGATCACTTAGACCCTAACGTTTTCTTATTTTAAAGGTAAGTGTAAGATGCTGCATTCCAGATGCAATTCCATCGGTCAACCTATTCAACTTTAAACATAACACATTTTTAAACTGTAGTTAAAAGATAGACAAAATAAAAATAAAATAATTAGTTTAATTGTAACTCTACTGAAATGCTTAACAAAATAATTAACTACTAAAAGTATTAACTACTAAACATTTTTCAATATAGTTACAATCCATAAATACACCCTTGGCAAAAGCAAATTCAGTAAAATACATTGTCTCACATGCATTTCTAGTGGCAGGAAGAAAACCCCAGCTTTTAGCTGTAACAGAGAGAGGAATAAGATCTTCCACATCCAGCTTCAAGTCCCAGCAACTGCTGCTGAAAGCTAAAACTAAAAAACCCTGGTTCTATGGGAGCTTGACCTCATCCATTCAGGTTGCTTCTATTGTTCCAACTTAAAAACAAAACCAAAGGCCTGACAAGCTGTTTGCGTTATAGGCTTAGAGCAAACCACTGTCTATCTCAACTTTTCATCATTTAAACAAAAAGGACAAAATGCACCTCTTAAAGCCAGAGTATCGTCACACTTGGTTTAGCTATTAATCTATTCTGAATATTTCTTAGCTCACCTTCCATGAATACTTGCTAACTCCCACACCGAGTTGTTACTTCCTGACCAATTCACTTCAGATATTCACCAACTCATTTATTTGTCCATCAGTTAGACTGCTTTGTGATCCACTTGCTCAGCTGAACAGTTTCCGGCTTTCCAGCTTCACCCAAGTTCTTCCCATTGTTATTTACCCTTCTGCCTAAGATGTTTCTGGCCAACTGCTTCATGAGTTGACTGACTTGAGATATGAGAGGTGTGCAGAATTAAAAGGGAGATTGTGAAGTGAATGAGGGCAAGAAGGAGAGGTGTTAAGAAAAAAAAATGAGAAAGAGAGGTAGAAACACAGGATATGTTGTACAAAAGAGGGGAAAAGAGAAAGAGAAAAAGAGCGAAAGGGACAGAAAATAACTGAGAGCATGAGTAAGAAAAAGCACAATACAAGAGTAAGGTCCCATGAATGATAAGACAGGACTTTGTTACTTTAATGAACCTGTAATGAAGACCAATGGAAGTCAACAATTACTGGCTTGACAAGGCAAGATTTGAATGATTATGTTTATCAATCAGAGGAATGGGCTCATAAAGCTTACAAATAATCTTCATATCATTTTAAAACGTTGAATTACACTTTATCAGACAGCATTTCTACATTTTTATGAGACAGAATAAAGTTGGGTCAAAAGTTTTTACACCAGGTTTCCAAGAGTTTTTTTTTAATTTTAAAGAATTGTTACATTCAAAACAAATATAGAAGAAAGTAACTCAAGATAAACTCTACACTACCAATGACAAACAGGGTGGGGCGGGGTGGGGGGGGGGGAGGAGAGAAGAACATGCCCCTCAACTAAATACAGACATAATTCCCAGTTATTTAATGACTGCAAAGATACATCTGAAAGACTGACTTTCAGTGAAATGCAGTATTAAAATTAAAAGTATTTGACTCTAATATTAAACTGAAGTTATCATTCAGTCCCTCAAACTAGGGAAAGGTACTGGTCTCATTTGGAATTTTATTTCACAGTACTGAAAGACCGTAAGACATAGAAGCAGATTAGGTCATTTGGCCCATAACATAACATAAAAACAGGGAGCAGAAGTAGGGTGCCTGGTCTGCCATTCAATAAGATCGTGGTTATCTTTTCATGGGCTCAGATCCACTTACCCGCATTCTCACTGTATCCCTTAATTAGACAATAGATGCAGGAGTAGGCCATTCAGCCCTTCGAGCCTGCACCGCCATTCAATATGATCATGGCTGATTGCTTTATTGTTTTAAAAAAAAACTCTTAGCTTTAAAAACATTTACTGTAGTGTCAACTACTTCCCTGGGCAAGGAATTCCATAGATTTACAACCCTCTGAGTGAAGAAGTTCCTTCTAAATTCAGTCCTAAATCTGCTCCCTCTAATCTTGAGGTTATGCCCTCATATCCTAGTTTCATCTGCCAGTGGAAACATCCTCTCTTTGTCTAGCTTATCTAATCCCTTCATAACTTTATATGTTTTTATAAGATCTCCCCCCCCCCCCCCCCCCCCATTCTTCTAAATTCCAATGAATATAATCCCAGTCTATTCAGTCTCTCCTCATAAGCCAACCCCCTCAACTCCGGAATCAACCTCGTGAACTCCCTCTGCAACCCCTCCTCCAGTGCCAGTACATTCATTCTCAAGTAAGCAGACCAAAACTACACACAGTACTCCAGGTGTGTCGCCTCACCAGCACCCTTTACAGCTGCAACATAACCTCCCTCCTTTTAAACTCAACCCCTTTAGCAATGAAGAACAAAATTCCAATTGCCTTCCGAACTACTTGTTGTACCTGCAGACCAACCCTCTGTGATTCATGCACAAGGACACAGAGGTCCCTCTGCATATCAGCATACTGCAACTTTTTACCATTCTTGTAATAATCCTTTTACTGTTACTCCTACCAAAATGGATGACTTCACATTTATGAACATTATATTTCATTTGCCAGACTTTTGTCCACTCACTTAAAGTATCTATGTTACTCTGCAAAGTTTCACAGTCCTCTGTACACTTTGGTCTGCCACTCATGTTCGTGTCATCTGCCAGCTTTGACATGCTACAAGTGGTCCCCAACTCCAAAATCACATATATACCACTAGTCAATGATTGCCAGCCAGAATAGCACTCATTTATTCCCACTTTTTGCTTCCTGTCAGTTAACCAATCCTCTATCCATGTTAATACTTTTCCTGCAATGCCATCCATTCTTATCTCATGCAGCAGCCTCTTATGTGGCACCTTGTCAAAGGCCTTTTGGAAATCTACATACACCAGATCCACAGGGTCCCCACTGTCCACCTTGCTCGTAATGTCTTCATAGAATTCCAAAAGATTTGTTAAGCATGATCCGCCCTTCATGAAGCCATGCTGCATCTGCCCAACAAGCCGTTTGAATCTGTTCTGCCATTCAATCATGACTGACGTTTCTCAACCCCTTCTCCTGCCTCCTCCCCATAACCCTTGATCCCCTTATCAATCAAGAACCTATCTATCTCTGTCTTAAATACACTCAATTACTTTGTCTCCACAGCCCTCTGCAGCAATAAGTTCCACAGATTAGCCACACTCTGGCTGAAGGAACTCTTCTTCATCTCAGTTCTGAAGAGTCGTTCCTTCACTCCGAGGGTATGACCTCAGACCCTGGCCTCTGCTACGTTTGGAAACATATTCTCCATGCCCAGTCTATCCAGGTCCCTCAGTCTTCTGTAAATTTCAATTAGATCCCTCTCATCCTTCAGAATTCCAACTACAGGCCCAGAGACCTCAATGGTTCATGTGACAAGCCCTTCATCCCCAGGATCATTCTTGTAAACCTCCTCTGGACCACCTCTAATGCAAACACATTCTCCCTTAGACGTGGGGCCCAAACATTGCTCACAATAATGCAAATATAGTCTGACAATAGCCTCATACAGCCTCAGCAGGACATTTCTGCTCTTATATTCTAGACCTCTGAAATGAATGCTCGCATTGCATTTGCCTTCCAAACTGCCAAATAAATCTGCATGTTAACCTTAAGAGAATCTTGAACGAGGACTCGCAAGTCCCTTTGTGCTTCACATTTCTGACCCTTTCACTGTTTAGAAAATAGTTTATGCCTCTATTCTTCCTACCAAAGTACATAACCTCGCACTTTCTCACTGGAAAGTGAATTATTGTTTTTATTTATACACAATAGCTTTAATTCAGAGAAACATCATATGCTTTTATAAATTAAAAAAAACATGGTTTCTTCAGTATGCTTTGACCGGTAATTACTATGTATACTATACACATTTGCAATGTACAAGCAAACTATTGTGCTGATTAAAGTTAAACCCGATACCTAATCAGAACAATAATCTCTTTTGTGGGGCAGACTTTCAAAGAGAACTTATGTTCTGTAAACAAAGGCTGTAACTTTTTACACCATTTCAACACACTTCACCTCACCATTGTAACAACCAGTGATTTTTGATAAGGAGCAAACTTTTTAACATGAGTACTTTTCAAAAAGATTTTAAAACCTCCGTTCAATCCAAAAAAAACAAACACAAATACTACATCCTGCTGTATTTCTTAGTATTACCTGACCACGTTTGTAAAGAAACTCTGCCATAAGTACATTAGTATTTGGTTCCACAACCTAAATAATCTCGTTCATCCAAATATCATTTATCTGCTGCTGCCCTGTACCCTATAACCTGCTCTGTTTCATAAATAATCCCTGTATGACAATGTAGATGCAATAACAATTTGATTATCTATTGTGCAACAAATGCTACTTTAAAAATCAAGTTCACATCTTCATGAATATAAGAACAATAAATCAACTCAAATGGAAGCATCATTAATGAGAGTTGTCAAACTACTGGAATTTGTAATTGTTGATTCATTGCAAGAAAAATGTTAAGTATTAAAATTTTAGTTTAAAGATTCAGTCATGGGACTACATGGTCAATCTTTGCCAAATATCCAGAATAGTAGTGGACGAAGTCCATAAATCTTGATGCCAGACATTCTAGTGGAAGCAGAATCAAGCTAGGAGAGTTCCCATCTCAACATGGAGAGTAAACGATTACTCTCTTGTCCAGTACAATTGAAGGGGGACAATGTGCCCCCAGCTTGCCCCGTTTTCTGGATCAGTGAAAGGCAATTCTAGTGCCAGGTTTTGGATATCATGCTCTAGTCAGTTCCAGAGGCTCTTTGATAGTGTGAAAACAGTCCCATGCTGCCCTTTAAGAGCTTGCTCCCCTTAATAGTGACCTTGCTCCATTTCAAACAAGTTAGTAGGAGGGTATCTTCATACTCTACATTACTTATCTGCCATCACACCTAACTGTAGTCTAGCCTTCGATTATCCCTCTGGCTTTAAGAACCCACTCACCAGCACTTATCATAGGTCATAGAATCCTGCAGTGCAGAAAGAGGCCATTCAGTGAACAGATAGCCAGTCTTCATACCAAATAAGGGAGCACCTCCTTCAAAATCTCAATGAGTGATCTTTTCCAGGTTAGGAACTGGAAACTTTTTCAACATCTATTTCCTGTCCTATAATGAAAATCTAGTCCATGGATTGTATAAATGATTTCAGAGAATTGATGCTCATAAACACAAAAATAATTACAAATAATTGATATCTTCACCATCACGTCCTGGGATAAACCTTGGGGGGAGTTTATTAAATTTGTGTTTATTTTGACTTATATATGCTTTTTGTTTTCTAACACATTGTTCATTAATGTCATCAGTAAAATGATAGAAGTTGTTGTTAATGACGTTATCAAGTGATAATGACTTGCCAATACCCCACTTGCAAACACTCAGTGTAGGATTCGTGAGAGCTACAGAGCTCTTCATTTAGTCACAGCCTTAATCCAAACATGAACATAAGAACTGAATGAAGGAAAATGATTTCCTTTGAATCTTAAGGCATGCCATTCATTATCGCCAACAGGAAAATCATGAGCACAATGGAGTATTCTCAATTTGCCTGAACTGTTGCAATTGCACCAACACTCAAGAAATTCAATCAGCATTTCACCTCTCAGCAAAATACCTATCCCCTGTACCATCATTCCACTCCTGCAATACGACAATTCTCCAAGCTTTCTTCAGCATTATCTCTCAAACATGCAATCCACACTACTCAGGTGGACAAGGGCGGCAGGTATATGGGACCACAATTAGCTCCAAGTAGTTAAAGGATCTACAGGCCTATTTCTGAAGAATACATGAAGATTAAAATGCTGTGATGTAGACTGATAATTGCTTGCCACAGAGCTCACACCTCCACTTTAAATAATTCCAATCCAGTGCTGCCTGACTCTTCTTTATATACACACAATGAGTTTTTAAGAATATTTTCTAGTTAATGTGTTCAGCGATGTCAGTACACACCTCTGGAGCAGGTGGGACTTGAACTCTCGACTCCTGGCTCAGAGCTAGTGACAATACTGCTGTGACACAGGAGCCCCTTTCCATATCTAAGAATAATTCACTAAGTCAAATATATAATATCTATTTATCTTATTACCTTCAACCAGTAGATATTTAACACCCATCAAAAGAACCTATTAGATACGAACACAAGTTTCCCTCCATGTCACTTACCAACCTGTCTTAAACAAACATAGTGTTTTTCCTTTGACTTGTTGCCAAGTCAAAATGATAGAAGTTCCTACCCAACAGCATTTCAGAAACACATGCACCATATGGAGCATCTATTAATAGCTGCTCAAGGTGGCAAATCCACCTCCACCTTCTTATGTGTAGACAGGCAATAAGTGCCAGCCATGCTAGCACCACCCATATACTAAGAATGATAGCAACAAAGGATTTGATCATGTACAACATCAAACAGCTCTGCTACAATCAAGGTCCATGGGATTTGAAGGGAAATCCCTCCGTGGAACTATACCCATCAGAAAAATGAATTTAGTTAGCCGACGACAAACAATTAACTCAAACAATTATTGCATGTTCAAGACACTACAGCAGAACCATCTAAGAAAAACATCCTTAGTCATCTTAATTGCTTCATCAATTTACTTTCCTCTGTGATAAGGTGACAAAAATGACATTTCACCAATGATTTCAATATCCAGCATCTTTCACAACTCTTCAGGTAATGAACAAGCACATGCCCACCTTACAGATGGCTTTTAACACTGTCAAATCTTGGACTGGCCCTAGAATGTAGCATTATTACCAGACCATCTGAATAAAATGTCCAAATGTTAATTTGATTTTCAACATCATCACCATTACTTAGTCCAACAACATCATCAATGGGTGGCATGGCTCAGTGGTTAGCACTGCTGCCTCACAGCATCAGGGACCTGGGTACGATTCTAACCTTGGGTGATAGTCTGTGTAGAGTTTGCACATTCTCCCTGTGTCTGCGTGGGTTTCCTCTGGACCCTCAAACTTACCTGACCAGTGCTCCAGTTTCTTCCCCCAATCCAAAGATGTGTGGGCTAGGTGGATTGGTCATGCCAAATTTTCTATAGTATTCAGGAATGCATAGGTTAGGTGCATTAGTCAAGGGTAAATATGGAGTAATAGGGTATGGGGATGGGTGTGGGCGGGTTACTCTTTGGAGGGCCAGTGTGGCTTGTTGGGCCGAAGGGCCTGTTTTCACACTGTAGGGATTCTATACCTTGGTAGTCATCACTTAGCTACAAAAATTTGAACAGAGGTAATGTTGAGGGTCACTCAATACCATCAACAAGGAAAACTTAATTCAATACCACAAAATACTCCAAAAAATCAACACAACCAAGGAAAAATAAATTGACTTGAATGCTTCTAGTTCCATTGACCTCAATATCAATCTCCTCTGGCACTGGAGCCTGTTTTTGAGCTCTTAGGTTTAGTATAACTCAGTTACCTTAATAATTCCCCCTCCCCTTACAACATAAAGTACCAAGGATAAGCAACAATGTAATTGGAATACTATCAAGCTACAAGTTGAATGTGGCTCTGAAAAATAAATGTACATCATTTTTGCTTTATTTCCGCCGAGTTAATATCCTGGTATTTCCAACAACTACCACGGTGGGAACACTAAAAACTGTACCTGGTCCCAGCTCCTGCTTAGGACAACTGAAAAAGGCCATAGATATAATCTTGCAGGTCAACAACATTTCAAGAATTAGAAGACAGGAAATGAAGTTACAAAAAAATACTTTCATCGTGGATGCATTTATTTGCTAGACAATTATTCCAGGAAAAGAAATTCTAAGCATAAACAACCCATATGAATTTGCTGCACAATTGCACAGTATAAATTTGCAAATTGTTAAAAATCCTATACACTAATCGTATACTTCTAGTATAATGTTCCTAAAATTATCAAAATAAGAAATTACTTCTTTCAATCAGTTTTATTGATTTAGTTGTAAAATCAAGGAACTAAAACTTCCCTATTCAGTTTAGCATTAAGTTATATAGGGCAACTTTATTACATTGCTATACATTATAATCAGTTTCAAATGCCAATAATAATTTGTGAAAATTTTACTTCAGAAACTAAACTCAACAGAATGAGGATTCATTTTTAAAAGTGGTCAATTACCAGAATATTCTTTCAAACCTGGATCAATAATTAGTAAATTTACAGTCTTTGACCACAGAAAACAATTCTAACTGACTTGTTAATACAATTAACATTCCATTCGGTTAAAGTAATTTAAAACAATGAAGAAAATGGCAAGATTTCTTTATATGCAGTCTTTGGCAAATTTTTTATAATTAATGAAGAAAACAGAACCTAAACTCAAAATTATTTACAATTTTAAAAATAGGCAGGGAACAAACTTAGTTCTGACAAAGGGTCACTGGACTTAAAATGTGAACTCTGTTTTTCTCTCCACAGATGCTGCCAGACCTGCTGGGTTTCCCCAGCACTGTTTGTTTTAGTTTGTTTCAGATCTCCTGCACCCATAGTCCTTTGTTTTATTAAAGAGAATTAGTTTGCTGCACTCTAAGGAAATTGCAAACTTGTGCAATGTTTGATAAATTGGAAAAAAAAACTACAAATGTCAGAAATACATATTAATTCGATCAACCGTTGCAAATGTGTTACTACTTGAAACGTCATCATGTTTGTGGAAACGGTCTTTGAATTTTCATGAAGTTAACCGACATATTCTTGTGTATTATCACTTTTTTTTATTCTACGAACTGGAAATTGTGTTGACTGTTTCTTTTCCCCATAATTTTGACTAACACAAAGCAAAACTACTTTCATAGAATCAAAGCCTGAAGTCAGTCTCAAACTGGTATGTTCAGTATGTAAAATATAAGTCTACTAAATAAGATCCATACTACGTCCCATGCTGTCAAACAAGAGGTCAACTTGCATTCATATAACATTTTAAACAGTGCAAGATGCCTCTTGAGTGCGTTATCAAACAGGACAAAAAAAAGTTTTTGATAGAACACAAGAACTGCTATACAGAGTCTTAGAGATGTATAGCACAGAAGCAGACGCTTTGGTGCAACTTGCCCATGCCGACCAGATATCCTAACCTAATCTAATTCCATTTGCCAGCACTTGGCCGAAATCCCTCTGAATACTTTATTCATAAACCCACCCAGATGCCTTTTAAATGTTATAATTGTACCACCCTCCTCCACTTTCCCTGGTAGCTGATTCCATACATGCACCACCTTCTGCATGAAAAAGTTGCCCCTTAAGTCCCTTTTAAATATTTCCCCCTCACCCTAAATCTATGCCCTCTGGTTCTGGACTCGTCCACCCCAGGGAAAAGATCTTGTCTATTTATCCTATCCATGCCCCTCATGATTTTATAAACCTCTAAGGTCATCCCTCAGCCTTATTAAATCAGAAAATCTAAACAGGACACAGTTTAAATTTTTTTTTACAGACCAATGTTGTTACCTAACTCTGGCATTTAATTCAAAAGTATTCTAATGAAATACATTCAAATAATTAAAAAGTTATCTGAAGTATTGGTGAAGTAATATGAAAGCCTTGGATTTGCCATCGAGTCCTGCAGTGCAAATTCTCTATGGCTTCTAGTGAAGAGTCACCTGACTCAAAACATTAAAGCTTTGCTTTCTTCCCACAGATGCTGCCAGATCTGCCAAGCTTCTCCAGCAATTTCTATTTTTGTTCACTATGGATTTGGTTCTTTCAGAATTAATCATGGTTACAATCATGAGATGTCTATGATCGTGGTGCATTAGTCAAAATATTTAATTCTCAACTTTCCAACCAGTGCTATTTAAGCATCAACATCAATCCATTTATTTAAAATGGAGTCATAAATGTGTTAAAGTAGATTATGGAAATCTAGGTTCTAATGGTCAAGAGAACCTTCTAATATTCAGGGGTAACAAACAAATTTTCACTTAAAATATAGAGAATTGAATTACATGTACCTAGATTACAAACCCAGGTAATTGTAATACTGGACAAGACAGATTCTGGAATTAAACCTGGCTTGACAGACTACAAGTATTTTTTGCAATTTGGTTACCATGATGGTTGGTCACTAAATACAAAGTTGTAAATGTCCTTTTAACAAAAGAAGAATGTTTTAAAAAAGACAGTTCTGAAAGACTTTATCATAAACAGCAACATGGATTCAACCCTTTTTCCCAGAAGTAACATTTATTAATGCTGAACCTAGCTAGGATATTATTCCTTTCTCACTTTAAAAATGTTTTACTCAACCCAGGCTACCTAAAACAGCAAAAGCAGAAAGTGATACAGCTAAGTGATCCACTATCACTCAAGTTCTAAACTCTGCAGTCCTGCTACATCTGGTCATGATTGGTGATAGCTAATTAAACAACGCATTAAAAACCAATGCATTAAAGGAGATGGCTCCACAAATATGGAGAAAGTGAGGACTGCAGATGCTGGAGATCAGAGCTTAAAAATGTGCTGCTGGAAAAGCGCAGCAGGTCAGGCAGCATCCAAGGAGAAGGAGAATCGACGTTTCGGGCATTCTCCTTCTCCTTGGATGCTGCCTGACCTGCTGCGCTTTTCCAGCAACACATTTTTAGGGTCCACAAATATCCCCATTTCAATGTTTGGAAAGCTAGCAATCAGTACTAAAGGTAAGGCTAATGCATTTGCAACCTTCAGCTAGAAGTGCCTAGTGGATCCCCCATCTCGGCCTCTTCTGGAGGTCCCCAGCATCAAGGGTCCCAATCTTCAGTCAATTCAACTCACTCCATGTGATGAAGACACAGGAAGTTACAAAGGCAATGGGTCTTGGCAATATTCATGGTTCAGAACTTGTAGCACCCAGCCAAGCTGCTCCGGTGCAGCTATAACACAGGCATCAACCCATATGGAAAATTGCTCAGGTATGTCTTTTACACAAAAAGTGGACAAATAAAACCTAGTAAATTACCACCCATTATCTATTTGTGATCATCAATAAAGTGATTGAAGGGAGTCATCAATAGTACTAGTTTATCAGTAACCTGCTCACTAACACTCTGTTTCAGTTCTAGCAGGACAACATTGCTCCTGACCTCAACAACACAGCCACATTTGAGTGAGCATGGCAACAAGAAACCCTAGAAAAACTAGAGATAATGGGAATTAAAGGAAAACACTACTGGTTCAGTCATACCTTGAACAAATGCTTGTTGCAGAAGTTCTTCAAGATAGCGTCCTAAGTTCAACCATTTCAGCTGCCTTAGAAATGACATTCCCTCCATCATAAGGTCAGAAGTGAGGATTGCACAATGTTCAGCAGTATTGCTGCTTACCATCAGCTTTTCAAAGGCAATCAGTATGGGCAGTAACATTGGCCCAGTCAGTGAATATTCCCTAAATGAATAAAACCTTTGCTTTAAAATTTATTACACAATTGATGAGCTTTCAAACATTTTTACTCAACAAATTTCTGCGTTTATTGATGCGACTATCTATTTGCCACAGTCAAGAAAAGTCAACCCAACTCAATAATCACATTGTAGGAAATCTAATCTTAAAAAAACCCACAGTTTCTTTCAGCTCTGCCAACCTGAAGTACTAAAACATCAGCCTGAAGACACCCACTAATTAAAATAACAACTCACTTTCTGGAGTGGATCTTTGGAACTCAAATTCCTTGTTGGTTAAATTATGTAATGACTTTAGCAATTATCTCCCATGGTAGCCTACTAATCATTTAGCTTAAGTTACATGATCGATAAAATGTGGCGCTGGAAAATGCACAGCAGGTGAGGCAGCATCTGAGAAACAGTAGAGTTGAGGTTTCGGGCAGGACCCTTCATCAGGACTAATTTCTTAGAAAGGCGACTTGAACTCCCCCTTTTTATCTTTAGAAGCAAAACAGGCACCACCTTCACGAAACTAAAACCAAAATTTCATTTTGACGCCAGGACCAAGTTCCCAATTATAAACTTTCATCGAACTTGCTGCTCAGTAACTCTAAGAATAATAGCTTTTCCTCACCTTTATAAGTTTGAGGGGTTCTAACATTCTCTTTTACTCTTCTAACAGGTTACTAACCCTCACAGATTGCCTAGTAGTCTCCCAGCTGGGGGCCATCAATCTTTTGGCACTGCCACTGATAGAATGACAGAACCAGACCTGCTTTCTAAACATTTAGACCTGCACTTTGCAGTTGATATTGAAACTCTGAAGTTGACAGCAACCTGAGGTACACATGTAAAATTAGACAAAGAAATCCAGAAGCTATTGTCAGTGATTTTACTCTTTTTCATAGATACTCTGTTGAATTCACACAAAATGTAATCAAGTATAAAAATCACTCAATTGCCAAACTTTACCCTTTGATACCATTAGCCATGCTGCAAATAAAGTTCTTGAAAACATTACTGTTGAATGAGGACCAATGTACTAAACAATGACATACTATACATAAACATCTTCGCTGTTCCTGAGCAACTATTTTTGTGTTTGCTGAATGTCAGCTTTCTTCAAAGTAATATTAAAAAGTCACATGATACTTACGTACATTTAAAGAAAAAATATTTCAGCTTCCACCATGATTCTATGTGAATTTTCCAAATCATTCATTTTGTTATTGGCAGAATTTTAATTAAAAGTGAAAAAACAGAATATTCTGCACCCTTAATTGTCATAGCCAATGATGAGAATTGTGGGGAAAATTGGAAAATTAGAATCTTGCCCTGAAGGGGTTCGGAGTATTAAGGAAATAGAGAGGCTGCAAAAAGACATGGACAGACTAGAAGAGTGGGCAAAGGAATGGCAGATGGAATACAATGTGGGAAATTGAAAGGTTATGCACTTTGATAGGAAGAAAAAGAAGTGTAGACCCATTTCTAATTGGGGAAAGGTTTTGGAAATCTGAATCACAAGGGGACACGGGAGTCATAGTTCAGTATTCTCTTAAAGAATAACATGCAGGCTCAGATGGCAGTTAGGAAGGCAAATACAATGTTTTCACTCATTTCAAGTGGGCAAGATTAAAGAGCAGAGACGGACTGCTGAGGCTGTATAAAAAAATCTGGTCAGACAGCATTTGGAATATTTTGCGCAAATTTGGGCTCTGTATCAAAGGAAGGATGTGCGGTCATTGGAGAGGGTTCACGGGAGATTCGCAAGAATGATTCCAGGAATGCAGGGCTTATCTTATGAGAAGCAATCGAAGACTCTGGGTCTGTATTCAATGGAGTATAGAACGATGAGGGAAAATCTCATTGAAACTTACAAAATACTGACAGGCCTGGATAGAATGGACATGGAGAAGGTATTTCCACTGGTAGGAGAGACTAGGAGCTCAGGACACAGCCTCAGAGTGAAAGGATGACTCTTCAGAACTAAGATGAGGAGGATTTTTTTTTAATGGGTGGTGAATCTGTGGAACAGATTGCTATAGAGGACTATGGAGGCCAAGTCATTGAGTGTTTTTAAGACACAGATTAATAGGTTCTTGTTTGATGACAGGATTGCGTGTAATGGGGAGAAGGCCGGAAAATGGAGATCAGAAACATATCAGCCATGATCAAATTGCACAGCAGACTCGATGGACTGAATGGTCTAATTTTACTCCTCTGTCTTATGGCTCGTGTTTCAGAATCTTGCTAATTAGCAGCAACTACCTTAGTTTCATACATTTGTACTTCATTAGTAGCCCCAACTTTCCTCACCTCTGTACAGCCTCCAATTCTCCTCTTCTTCCCAGAGAAACTGAGAAAGGCCCCGGAGAGTATCTATATCAGACATGCAAGTCAACTTTTATCTGGCAGAAACAGATCGCCACTTGTTTCTCCAGGTAATTTCCCAACTCTGTCTTCACTACAACTTCCCTGCATGGACACTGTCCTCTTCCACTTTCAAACCACTAGCCATACCACATTATCATGCCTACTTTAAGACCAATACATGTATCTTGTCAGTCCTTCAAAATTCAATGTTGGAGCATGCTTCTGCCAGGTCACTTTGCATGCTAGGAGATATAACATCTCAAGCATCTACACAGGATGCATTTTATGGCCTTTACCTTAGCTTTTACAGTGCCCACTCACTTTGCAATTTGTTAGAGGCTGCCAAACATGATAGCTTGAATTGTTCTTTAGCATTGAGGGATAGGGAGACAGTTTGTCAAAGCTGAGAGCACCTGAACAGTCAGGTAGATAACATTTCGCTATATGGCACCATGCTATGGGAATATCACAATTATTGCATGTTAACTTGTCTGGCAAGCACATTACATATGCTTCAACAAAATGGTCATGTTTGAAAGTCAAAAGGGACAAATTATTAATGCAAATGCTGTAATTGAGGCTCTACATAAATCTCTCAATGCACTACTGATATCAAAGAAAGTCTGGTGGCTTAGCCACTCAAAAGGAAGGAAGAATTCCTCTTCGAGAGCAGCCAGAAAAATTCTACTATACTAGTCAATCCCACATCAGATTACATACTTCTGAATAAGAAAGAATGACTTGCACTTATATGGTATCTTTCTTGACCACACAATGTTTTATAGTCAATTAAATGCTTTTAATTATACTTTAAATATAGCAATTGTAGCAAGTTTATGCATAGCAAGTATCCACAGATGGCAATGTTTTAAGGCCAGACAATGTGTTTCGTACCATTTATCAAGTTATAAATTTGTGCTATTTATCAAAGTATAAGCTGGAAGTAACACTGCATTTCCTTCAAAATAATTCCATTTATGGACTGCGGAGAGGGGAAGTGGAGCTTTATGGGTCCTTTCCAATCATGGAAACCTCGATATGGCAGCACTCCCTCCCAAAGTTCTTTTTGCAGATTTTTGTGCTCAAATCCTAGAGCAGGACCTGAAACTACAAATCTCTGACTCAAAGACAGAGGAGTCACCGGGTGAGACACAAATGACATAAATGAACAATTCAAAGAGAAAGAGAGGAAATTCCAAAGAAGGGTCATTGAATGCAAAACATTAATGCTGTTTCTCTCTTCACAGATGTTGTGATCTGTTGAATTATTCCAGCATTTTGTTTGTATTACAGGTTTCTAGGATCTGCAGCATTTTGCTTTAACATGAATAATCTATGTTTCACAGCAGAATGCAAAGAAAACATTTATTGACATATATTGCCCAGGTTTTGCTAGTGCAGAGCACTGAATTTTTTTTTTAAAAGTTAGACAGCTTTCCTCTGATCAAGAAACTTATCTTGCAAGTCACTGGAAGCACAAGTTTATTAATGACACTGCAATGGACTAGTTTGACTTTAATGGAAAATGGGACCAACCATCTTATCTCAGCAAATTAGGTTTCATGATTAAGAAAAATAAAGAGGAATAATTAAGGAAGAAAGAGTGAGCTAGAGTCAAATCCGTTACAGGGGAAAAAAAAAGAGAATAAAAACATTAAGAGAAAACAGAGGCAGAATTAGAATAAAAATGCTTTATAAATCTCTAATAATTTCTATTTGTAGGAGGAATGAGGTACCACAGATTAGATTGTTTCTCTGCAGAGCTCAGCATGTTGACTAGCGTTGTACGAAACACAGCAGTGTACATTGTTAATGTGGCATTAGAAAATGTAACAGTGAGTTCATTAGCAATTGGTACAATTAAAGCAGCAATTTCATGAAATTCACAGGGAGAGCAAAGACAAACTGCTGTTTACACGAAGCCAATGGCAGAGTAGTATAAACTGTCCAATGATTTGTGATGATTCACAATTCACTAGATCTTTCTTACTCACCATAAGGTACCGGACTATTTAGACAGGAACAACAATACACAACATTAATTTGCTATTATTTTGACAACCAGATCTGAGTAACTAAATTACATGCTGTATTTTAAGACAAATACGGATTAGTACAAAAGATAGGATATTGTTTCCTGTTGACCCATCTTGTTTTTGGTGTGACATGAACCACAAGATATTATTCGAAGTTTAAACAACCCACGCAACTTTGCAAAAGAAAAACTGCTTGCTCAAGTGATAAGTTCCAACCACATTTTGTTCCTAGGTTTGAAATTGATAAATGTGCAGTAAAGTGAAATTAAAATTAAACTTTCTTTTTCAGAGAAAGCTAGCATAAGCTACTGAAAACAACTTAAGACTTCCTAAATTTGGATATTAAAATAACTATTTGGAAAATATTCTTCCAAAGTATTTCTTCTAAACTGAAAAGCAAAAACATAGCATTCCCCTGAGCATTTAAAATAGATAAATAAAAATGAGCAGAAGAGGATCAAGTGTGATGAAAATTTGAAAAACATTTATTAAAACTGTTGCTTCACATTTGTTTAGGAAACCAGGGACTCACCAAAAAGCAAGAAATTGATTTTATCAACATTATGTCAAAACACACTAGCAGATACTCTGAAAGCGTTAACCTTTAGAATCTCAAAGCCAAATACAAGTTGACACTTCATAAATTAACTAATTAAATACAAACCTTACAAGTACAAAGAGTTGTAAATTACTTTCCTGTTTTTGATATTATAAAGTTTTTAAATTTACTTTCAACGGAAGAAGTTATATCTCAAAAGGTATACATTGTAATAAATATAAACTTTACAGGGGAGATCAATTTAAACAAAATGCAACATTCTATGTTAAAACCAAATAAAATTTCAATTAATTCTTTGAAAGTTGCCAGTTATCAATTCTCTACAACTTAATCAAATTTAGAATAATCAATGATTTGGTCTGTTGATTTTAATGGCACAAGGTAGAACAATAATGCTCCAACTTTCAATTAGCTAAAAGGCAGCAACTGTCATGAGTTTTAAGTTAGGCAGAAGTCAATATTTATCAATGCATATCCCATATCCATAATAGAACACATAAGAAAATAGATAAGCTTTCTGAATGCCCCAAATACTGCAGAGAAGTAGCTCATTTATTACAATGTAAAATTTGAAGCAGAAGTAAAAGAGAATGCCATAAATGAAGGAGGGGGGTACGGATACAGAAATTGATAGGGAAAATGAGAATGAACATTTAAGATATTGTTATTTTAAAGAAAAACTGATTACAGCCCTGAGTAATTCAGCTGTTAAAAGGGTTGCAGTGTTGCAGAAGAGAAATTCAAGACAACAAAACTAGTGACCCCAAATTGCACAACTCCCTGGAACTGCCAGCAGTGTATAGATTTAAATATTAAGTGGTATTTGAGTTTTCACACATTGAACATAATTGTCAGGCACACAATGCTATGCAAAGTATTTGATAGACGATCACAAATTAAGAATAAATATTTTAGTAATCCATTTAATTGCAGTGGGTCTTTATAAAAAAGTAGGAAATATCGAATAAAAATGTATATGTCTAAATTATTTAGGAATACTACATTCTTGTTCAATATTTGTGAATACTCACATTAAAATGTGATCCAAACAGCTGGTTATCATGTTAAAACCAAATGGGTAGGAGACTGTCCTACTTTAGGATAGTATGTTTTAGAAATTCAACTTGGAAGAAAACTATAATTATGGATTTTGTCTTGATCTAATTTATTGTATGTGAGCAGGGTAAGGTTTGAGATTATCAATAAGCAAGCATAAAAATGGCACTCATAATTCAACCATAAGTGAAACAATTTAGTTAACTCCGAATAATTTCCATGTAACATTATTGGCATTTTTATAGGAGAATTATGTAAGATCTCAAATGGACCTAACATCCCTCAGCATCTCCATTAAAACCAAAAAAAATCTGCACGAACTGACATTAGCATCAGATCGTATAAAATATGGATGACTGATCTTTTAATCTTATTGGCCAATTTTATGACCTGAAATGGTTTTGAAAAAGGAACAAAGCACTGACTTAGAAAGACTGCAGGGTTCACCTCACCTTGCAGATTGACCAGGTTTCATGAGACTGACCTGGCTTAGATCAAACATAGTTGGAGTTGAAATTAATATGCTCCCTAAGGGCAATTCAACTAGTCAGCCAGACTCTGATCGAAGCATGAAAAGATCTTCATCTTGATTTATATCATTATAAGAACCTTTATATGTTGGTGAAGACACTTTACCTGTAACTATAAAGCTTGGAAGTATAACCCCAGCAGACAGAATATAAAACAAGCTGCTATTTACTGGAGTTTTTGGCAGACCAGAGGAGATGTAATTTTGAATGCAGAACAGAACACAGGCTGATAAAGTTCTCCCAAGAAGCAAGGCACTTAGTTCAACAGGTCTGACTGGACAGAAGATTCAAAAAGTTGAGACTTTAACAGATAACCGCATTAATTGCTAATACTGATGGTTCAAGAAACCAACTGACAAACCACAGCCTCAATCTAAAAGATTACACCTCAAGCATACGTAATGGACTCTAAAGTGAACATTCCTTCATCCTCCTTTGCATGCATGCCCGTGGGTCCATGACTGCACGAAAGCTCTATGCTTGACTTCAGATAATCATTTTTCTTCTCTGAAGCAATCAGCATTCTTTTCCAAAGTGTGCAAGGATAATTAGTCTTTTGCCAGCACATACAAACGGTTCCTTCGCAAACTGGTTTAAGTCCGTCAGTGTGGTATTTGTATTGCACGTTATACATCATTACCTCATTGCCATTTAAGACATGGCATTTTCCAAAAGAGATGTTTCTCAGAGGAAAACAATATTCTACTTACCTTAAAGCTGGTAATGTACTCTCTGCATCTTTGCTTAGGATGGTGTGCTGTCTTACTAAATAATTATCTCTACAAATTCAATACTTGTCACTTATGGAAAAGTGCATGTGATCAAAAGGGATGAGGCTTATATATTGTGCACATTTTGTCTAAATAAAGTCCCACAGAGTCTCTTTTGAATGGAAACTCCAATGAAATTTCAGTGAAAGCATGTACTAAAATGGACAGCACTAATTTAATGTGATATAATTACCTTTGCAAAAATAATTTAGTGGAAATAAAAGAACATATCAAATTGTAATATGGATCAAAATTTTATACTTCCATTATTAATTTACTTACACAATAAATATGGCAGATTTCCTCCCATATTGATGTTAGTGAATCAGATGAGATTTACAGCAGTTGATAATTTTACCATCACCATTAGTTTACTTTCTGGGGAAGCAATGGCCTAATGGTTTCATCATTGGATTAGTATTCCAGAGATTCAAGTAATGTCCTGAGGAAGTCTGAACGCTGCCGTGGCAAATGGTAAAATTTGTGCTCAACAAAAAATAAAATCTGGAACTGAAGTCCAATGATGACCATAAACCACTGCTGACTGTTGATTCACTAAAGTCCTTTAGGAAAGGAAACTGCTTACCTAATCTGGCCTACTTGTGACTCCAGACCCACAGCAACATGGTTGACTCTTAAATGCTCTGTGGGGAGGGGCAATAATTGTTGGCCTAGCCATTGTCATCCACAAACCATGAATGAACTTTTTAAAACAACCTTGCATTTAGGAGAAACTTTACATTTTTGACACGTGGACAATTACTTAGTTCCCTGTGTAGTAAACTACCAAGTGATAGCAGAATATCTTCAATTTGTATTCATATGAAAACCAGACAAATTACAGGCACCCTACTCTACAAGCTTGGCAATGAAATGAAAATGTAGCATCAAAAACTCTTCAATCAACCATATTATAAATTAAATACAAACAGCAATTAATTAAACTTATTTATTATAGGTGCTTGCATTATTTAATGCTATTATCTCCTAGAGACACTTCACTCTAAAAATTTCAAAAGCTTAGCAAGTCATTATTACTGTTAATCTTGATTAACTGGGTAAGAGTGAAGGAAGCTTAAAAGGTAATACTCAACATTCAGGGCCAATTGCTTATAATCTAGCTGCACTGTTTTAACAGCTGCGGCTACGTAGAGATTCCCTTTAGCTGCGTCAGATTATTTAGCAAAGTATATTTAGATTTGTCTGTGACAGAGCACAACCTGAGGCTGACATGGTGTCAACTTTCACCGTAACAGCAGCCTTCACCTATAATTAAACCGGATTATTCTTTTGGTTGAGCAACAGCTGCAATCTCTTTACACTAGTATGATCAAAGTTAGTTATTTGGTAGACATAGGAACTTCATGATGACATTCTACAATGCAAATAAAATCATTTCAAGTCGATTCATCTTTTGATTAACCCTACAGAATTTATCCATTTGGTGGGATTGATCCACAATATCTCTCAGAAGTGATGTGTCATTTCAAAAAATCTTTAGAACTATGAGTCTGTAAATTAACTACTGCTTTATACTAGCTAAGGGTGAAGAAGACACTGTATCAACTCAATGAAAAATAAAAAAGTGGTACTTCACAAAATCGTAAGTCAAGAAGAGTATCCATAACTTATGGATGGAGATACTGAGACACAAACTGAAAATTTCAGTTAAAGAGATAGATTTTATTAAGTAATTAAAGAGCAAGGTGCCGAGACAGTTGAAATCAAGGACAAAAAAGATATTAATAAGGATTATGGGGAGTGCATTGAGGAATGCATAGGACTGCAAGAAAACGTAGAAATAAGGAGTGGCAAGGTGCAGATGGATTTGAAATTCTTATTATAATCAAATAGCCAAAAGCAGAATTAGTACCACTGTACTAAAGTGGATGAGCAAAACACTGGAGGAGATTGATGTAGATGATCTTGTCAAAAGCTCCAAGTGGAGTGAAGGAAGCGTGACCCACTCTAAGTGAATAGCCATCGAGGATATAGATTGTGACATTTAGTTAGATCAACTGTGCTTTGGCAGAGGTAGAAACCTAAATGAAAGAAAGCAGGGATATAGATAAATGAGAAATTCATATATTTCTTTGAGTGGGAATTAAAAAAAACAAGTTTGAATGAATGATACCTAAAGTTGTGGACATTTAAATAGAAAGCAATAAGATAGCAATTTTCTCTTAAAATGACGACAATAATATTTGTTAAATCTACTTTTGTCGCAAAATAACAAAATTAGGTTCGACATTACTCACAGCAAAAGGGTTTAAATCACTGCCAATTGCCCAAGTGTTATGCTGAGAACATGGAAGTGTTCATTGTCAATGCACAATAATCACCTTTCAAGTTCTAGCAAGTTTGTACTTTACACATTTTGTTAATAGAAAATACAAAAGCGTCCTTCTCGTAGAGTTATGCTTTTTTCATTGTACATTAAAATATACAAGAGTTCAGTTCTCTTCAGTTTTCTTAAATATACCCAAAATTAGAAATGCTACCCGACCCAAAAAAGCAGAACAAAAATGCACAGCAATAATAAGGTAAATTCAAGATTAAAAAATATCATACATGCATCAATTATAAATTCCACCAATCTACAGGATTTTGAAAAACAGCTAATATTTAAAATTTAGCAAATGCATATCTTTCTTAATTATGTAAATGTGGTGAACTACAAACAAACTCAAACTGCAAGCAGACTACATGCAAGGTCGTAATTAGCATATTTTCTACTTCTCTTACATGCATGGCACATGTTTCTACAAGCACTCCCACAGGTTTCTTTAATTTTGTTTGAAGCATCCATCCAAATTCAATTATTATATGTATTATTTGGAACTGAAAACTAGTCTCAGTAACAGTGACCGTGAAACTATCAATTGCTATGAACTGGATGGATTTTACTCAGTTGGTTGGTTTATGATTCAAAGTGACACCAACAGCATGAGTTCTATTCCTATACTGACTGAGGTCACCCTGAAGATTCTGTCTTCTCAAACTTGCCCCTTTCCTGAGGTGTGAAGATCTCAGATTAAACTCACCACCAGTCGTCTCCCTTTAATGAGAGCGCAGCCTGATGGTCCTCTGAAACTATGGCGACTTCACTTCATATAAAAAAAAACTTGCATTCAAGGCAGGAAGTCTGCCATCTTCACTGTTCTGACAAT
This sequence comes from Chiloscyllium punctatum, assembly GCF_047496795.1. Classification (NCBI taxonomy): domain Eukaryota; kingdom Metazoa; phylum Chordata; class Chondrichthyes; order Orectolobiformes; family Hemiscylliidae; genus Chiloscyllium; species Chiloscyllium punctatum. The sequence continues at coordinate 53,161,262 of NC_092764.1, read as the reverse complement.
TCCAATCCATAGCAATAGGTACAAAGGAATTAGGAGTAAGCAATTTAACCCCTGGCACCTGCTCTGCGTGACTGACTGAGTTGTGGTCTCAACTAGACTTTCCTGTTTAATCCCCATTACCCTGGACTCCCTAGCATTTTTAAAATCTATCCAATTTAGCCTTGAATAAATTAAATAACCCAGTTGCAACTTGAAGAGAATTCTCTCTTGGAAGATAAATTCTACAGACTAACCAACCTTACTTTAAATAAAAATTCTCAACTCAATATTAAAGGAAACCTCTATTTTTGAACCACGTTCCCCAGTTACAGTTGCTCCCACAAAAGGAAACAGCCATCCTATTCATCCTAACCAAGTCAAGAAACATATGAGTGAGAGTAATTACCTACGTTCACCTAATGGATGCATTACATATGGCTACAGTGACAGAGGCCAAGCATTATAATCAATAAGTACAAAGAAGAGTGAGAGTGTTGGATGAATAGGTGGGAATGTAAGAAAGTCCATAGAAAGAGAAGTTGCTCTTGTAAACTAAGAAGGTATAACAGTGATGTAACGCAGCTGACTCATACTGCCCTCTGAAATGGCCATGCAAATCTCTCAATTCAAAGGCAAAGAGAGATGAGCAATAAATGCTATTTTATGGATAGTGAAGGATAAAAGCAGGTGTGATTTTTAGGCAGACAACCTTTATACTGCAGATCAGCCCAATCTGATTCAAAACTGGAACAATCAAACTAGATGAGTTCAAGTGGAGAAATTTGAAAAAAAAACTTTTGTGAATTGTTTATAATGGATTGGTGCAAGTGATTTTACAGCAAACAAGTATCTTTCAGCTCATGTGGTTGGATTCAAAAAGTAGAAGTATTTCATTTCTGACTAAAGAAAACATTCTGGAACCCGAACTGTATTGTACAGGATTTTCTTCCCCCTTAGAACATAGTACTAGCAGTAACATTCCTATAGCTTTATCATATCACTCTTTTGGAAATTTCAGGACTGGTGTTCAGGACACAGGTATTCAATTACAAATGATATTAGTTGTGTGAAATCAGACTAAATAATCAAATGTATGCAGCACTCCATAATTAATGCAGGTCATAATTTAAATGCCTTCCATATCTAGCAGCCCAGAGGTAGATGGATTACAGTATCTTTGCTATCTTAACTTCCTTAAATATAGCTACAACTCAAGTTTGAAATTACGTGTTTGAATGTCAATGTTGTTTCATTCATAAAAGCATCATATTCCATTATAAAACCCCTATATCACAAAACTTTACAGATTAGCTCTACTTTTGTTTAAAAAAATCTCTGAAGACTGCATTTTTATTTATCCTCTTTCTTTTTGTAAGTATTTTCCCCTCCTTTCAAACAGCTGATTCCTTTTAATTGGACTGAGTGCACTGGGATTATTTCTGTTATGGTAATCAGCCATTTGCAAGTGGTTGTAGGGGGACATTACAGGTTACACCACTCCAGATCTGGTACTCTGGGCTGCATCCAACACAACTTCATTTCCAGTAGGGGTCACTAAATAATGAGCTGGAGCAGAAACGCTGACCAATTGCATACATTGGTTGTTGCCTGGCCTTATTAGCGAACTAAGCATTGTCTAAAAGATCAAATTTAGAATATTCTAGGCTTGCATAATTAGCTGATAGTTCAAACTGAATAGCTATTACATACAATGTATAACAAACGCTTCTTTCAAAGATGAGAAGATGCAGGTAACTCTTCTATAATGCGATTGTTGCTTTCTTGTGCAAACCCATGTTATAGAAACTCATGCTTTAGAAACATGCTTAAAGTGGTGGCAATGTAATCGCGTTACAGCCAACAAGTATTTTAAAAATTTATACTTTAGAAACTGTCACCAATTTGTCAATCGTGTTATAGCAAATTTGCATTCACAGAAAGTGCATTATAGCAGAAGGCCCTCAAACCATTTTATTCAGGAGTCACTGCAAATCATTAACATATATAAACAATGTACAGAAATAAGAAGTTAGCTCTTAAAATCTTCACTTTGAAGTAACAATTCTCAATGTTTCAAATTATAACAGCTATAGCAATTTTAAACAAAACCAAAAGGAACAGATGTTTTGTCTTTAAAAAGAGTAAAAGCATGAACACTAATTAGGTTAGAACAGGAATGTACAACTGCGCAACAGCTGTTTCAAATTAATTGAAAATTGCAAATTAAAAGGGAAATATTATGAGGGAATATTATTTTCACAAAAATAAAACTGTATTACACTCATCATTATTGAAATACCATGGCTCGGAATGTTTTAAAATACTACTGCATTTATTTGTTGAATTTGAAAATATTGAGAATTGTAAGGAATTTATCTGTGGCTGTCCAACAATGCAATACGGTTGTGAGGTGCCATATTTAGACATCCTTCTGCTTTCAGGCTCCACTCCATATTTGTTTTCGGTCAGGGTTTTATGCCCTTACCCTTCAAGGTACCCATAAGGCAGCGCAGCTGTCTACTCACAACTAAGTTTGGCTCGTGAATGCCAAGGGGTGTCTACATGTCAGTAGGCCCGAATGCTGCATGTCTGGGTGCCAACCTTTCTCAGAGCTCCTTTGAAGTTTGAGCACCCCTGAGGAGGCAGGACTGAGTACTTCCCGTTGGAGGGGCTGACAGAGATATCTACATATTTTTTCACATTGCTGCTGGCCATGGATGTAGGCTGAAAATAAAAAGCAAAAAAGCACAAAAAGATCGAAAGCATGCTCATACATTCACACACACACACCAATGTGTTGAACATCTTGAAATTTGTCACCATTCCAGCAACCAAACCAGTGGCAAACATAGTAGTGGTATTCCTTTGAATTCAAATGATGAATTTGAGGGGGGAGGCAACCGAGGGACTCTATACATTTTGCCCAGATTTCGATACACTCCAATTTTGCTACAGCACATTATCACAACATGGGAGACATTGTTGCAAGAAAGGCTAACTTGCTGGTATAGAAAACAGGTGCTCCAGGCTTTCTGTGATAGTGGGAGTGATCACACTGTTCCAATAGCTAGCCACCCACTCCTCAAAACATACAGTCCTGGACTAGTAAGGTACTGACCTGCCACTGTTCATCCGCTTAATTGGACACTTGAAGCCTTGTTTCTCTGCTCAACCAGTGTCCAGAATCCAACACAGCAAGCAAACAAACCAAACAAAGATACTGACTTTTCTTGGCCAGTCGAAATATTGGGAACATGATGCATACAATCGACACGCAACTTGCAGCTTATTAATAAAATGCACAAAACAGGAAGTTGATAGGCTGAACACTGACATAGCTTCATTTCAAAAGACCAACCTTCCTAAGAACAGATTGTCAAACAATATTACACTTTCTCCTGCCAGATGAACAAGTTCAGAAGAAACATGTGAGCAAGGTGGAAGTTTCACTGTGAGAAACACACTACACTTGATGACAGACCACCACAAATGGTTCAAGAACACATTCAAAATGGCTGTAAATTGGGAGAGGGGAGTGTGCATGGGACTTGGGTATCCTTGTGCACCAATCGCTGAGGGTAAGCATGCAGGTGGTAAAGGTGGCAAATGGTATGTTGGCCTTCACTGCAAGAGGTTTCAAGTACAGGAGGAGAGATCTGTTGTTTCAGTTGTACGGGACCTTGGTGAAGCCACACCTGGAATATTGTGTGCAGTTTTGGTCTTCTTTTCGGAGGAAGGGTGCTCTTGCTCTCGAGGGAGGGCAGCAAAGCTTTACTGGGGCTTATGCCCAAAATGATGATTCTCCTGCTCCTTGGATGCTGCCTGACCTGCTGCGCTTTTCCAGCACTACACTCTGAACTCTGATCTCCAGCATCGGCAGTCTTCATTTTCTCCTGGTTGATTCTGGGGACAGTGAACTGATGTATGACGAGAGATTGACTAGGTTAGGATAGTTTTCGCCGGAGTTCAAATGGGGGGGGGGGGGGAAAGAGTCTCATAGAGACTCAAAATTCTAACAGGACTAGACAGGGTAGATGCAGGGGGAATGTTCCAGATGGTGGATGCATCCAGAACCAGGGGTTACAGTCTGAGTATTTGGGGTGGACCATTTAGGCTGGAAACGAGGAGACATTTCTTCACCCAAAGAGTGGTGAGCCTGTGGAATTCATTACCACAGGAAGTAGCTGATGCCAAAACATTGAATGCATTCAAGAGTTGGCTAGATTTAGCACTTGTGGCAAATGGGATCAAAGGTTATGGGGAGAAAGCAGGATTAGGGCCGAGTTAGAGAACCAGCCATGATCGTGATGAATGACAGAGCAAACTTGATGGGTTAAATAACCTCCTCCACTTCATATCTTCTAAGTCTCCTCATCCACCTCAACTCAAAGAATCAATTAACCTCACAAATTTCTGTGTTATAATGGGCCACGTGGTAAACCTAGAGGTAAAAGGCCAGTTCAATCAAAAGCTCGACAGTCATCAGCAATTCCTCTATTTGGAACATCTTTAGCTACTCGAAGATTTCAGCACAAGAGTGGGTACAGACCATGATGTAAAGCTCGCCTACCTCAGATATCATGGCCTGGGAAAGATAAATTAGAATGGGGACAGACATTCCTTGAACTGGGAAGCTTCTGCATTCAAAGCAGAAATGCCAGCCATATTGCCAATCCAGATAAAAACAACAGTTCCATGATTCAAATGATTCCTCTCCAGCATTCCCAAGTAGAGTACAGAAACAAAACCAAACATACTTTGAGGCACCATCCATGGTAGCGTGCTCTCAATATATGAGGCAAAAGTGGAATAATGCTGACTAGTTCAAAGCTAATATCACTGTGGAGTAACCTATCACTGAAGCTGAATGGCCCACTCTGATTAATTATAAGAGATTTGAACAAGAAAATTCATTTCACTAAGAGTCATAGAATCCTAAGAGTCACACAGCACGGAAACAGAATCTTCTATTTAACGCATTCACACTAACCAGATATCCCAATCTAACAGAGTCCCATTTTCTAGCATTTGGCCCATAACCCTCACAATCCTTCCTATTCATGTACCCATCCAGATGGCTTTTAAATGTTGTAATTGTACTCACCTTCTCCACTTTCTCTGGCAGCTCATTCCAGATATGCACCACCCTTTGCATGAAAAAGTTACCCCTCACATCCTTTATAAATTTTTCCTCTCTCATCTTAAATCTGTGTCCTCTAGTTCTGGAATACTCCAGTCTAGGAAAAAACACAGACTTGGCTATTCACCCTATCCATGCAACTCATGATTTTATAAACATCTATAAGGTCACCCTGCAGTCTCTGAACTCCAGGAAAAAGTCCCACATTATTCAGCCTCTCCCGATAGTTCAAACCCTCCATTCCTAGCAACATCCTTGTAAATCTTTTTCTGCACCCTCTCCAGTTTAACAACATCCTTCCTATAGAAAGGCAACCAGAACTGTAAACAGTACTCCAAAAGAGGCCTCACCAATGTGTACAGCGCAACATGACATCCCAACTCCTGTGCTCAAATGTTATGAACAATGAAAGCAAGCATGCCAAACACCTCCTTCACCACCCTGTCAATCTGTGATTCCATTGTAAATCAACTACGTGCCTGCATGTCAACGTCTCTTTGTTTAGCAACACTTCCCAGGGCCTACCATAATTCTGCATAATCCTGCTTTAGTTTGCCTTACTAAAATGCAACACCTCACATTTATCTAAACTAAACTCCATCTTCCACTTCTCAGAGCAGTGGCCCATCTGATGATGGTCCCATTGTTATCGGAGATCATCTTCATTGCTGTACCACCTATTTTGGTATCATCTGCCAACTCAGAAACCATATCTCCTATGTTCACATCCAGATCTTCTATATAATTGACAAAAAGCTGTGACAGCAGTAATCCCTGTGGCACACCAATAGTCACAGACCTCTTGTCCGAAAACCAACCCTCGACCACCACCTTGTCACCTACGTTCAAGCCAATTTTGCATCCAACTGGCTCGATTCCCCCAGATCCTATATGATCTAACCTTACTAAACAGTATACCATGCGGAACCCTGTCAAATACCTTACTGAAGTCCATATGGACATCTATTGCTCTCCTTCATTAATCTTCTTTGTCATCTCTTCAAAGCTCTTAGTGAGACACAACCTCCAACTCAGAAAGCCATGCTGACTATCCCGAATCAGTCCTTGCAATTCTAAATACGTGTAGACCCTGTCTCTCAGAATCCCCTCCAACAACTTATCAATCATTGATGTAAGGTTCACTGGTCTACAGCTCCTTGGCCTTTCTTTACAATATTTCTTAAATAACTGAAGTAAAATCCAACAGTCTGCTGTACAATCTGCTAGTTATTACTAGATATAGTTCTGCCATACTATCAGATAGATGTTCTTCAACACAAAGACTGTCAGGAGCGTATATGAAGCAACCGTAAAGGCAACAGGTCCACAAAGAAAATAGTTCCACTGAAAACAAAAACCATTACCAAAAACCAATTGGAGAGATGGATGGTACACCATCTGGAGTTGTACTCAAGGCACAGCATTGTCACTGAGGAGCTCTGAACAACATAGAATACTGGTTCCCAAACATTTCAAGACTGAGATCCCATTTTGAGGCTGCAAAGTTGTTAGAAAAACCTTAGTAAGCAATTGATGGAATGGACCTGAGAGTAGAGGGAGCCTGGTCAGTTACTGCTGCTTGGAACTCATGACCCCAGAATTTCAGCTTGTGGGTCAAGTTGGAGTCCTCATCTCCACTTTAGGAAACACTGTTATAGAATATTTAAGTGTAGTGACAGAGCCAGATATGAAACTCACACTCACTTCATAAAGGTACTGAATGTCTTGCCAGTGTCAAATCTCCAGGTGCTGATGCCATGTAACCTAAACTCACTCAGTGCAGAAATCCACATTCCTGCAGCATTTGCCCAAATTTCTTGGTTTCTGCTGGAGAAAGGTTGCTGTACCCAGGACAATGTGGGCGACACGGTGGCTCAGTGGTTAGCACTGTTGCCTCTCAATACCAGGGACACAGATTCATTCCAGCCTCAGGTGACTGTCTGTGTGGGGTTTTCACATTCTCCCCATGGCTGCATGTGCTTCCTGCAGAGGCTCTGATTTCCTCCCACAGTCCAAAGATGTTAGGTGGATTGGTCATGGTAAATTGCCCATGTGTCGAGGGATGTGCAGGCTCGGTGGGTTAGCCAATGAAATGCAGGGTTACAGCGATAGGGTAGTCAGGGTGGGATGCTCTTCCGAGGGTTACTGTCAACATGATGGGCTGAATAGCCTGCTTCCACACTATAGGGATTCTAAGATTCTATGTGATTCAAATATTGCAGCCCTATACAAGAACAAAGGAGACAACAGCAATTATAATAACCTTTGAGGAAATTTCCTTGCTAGGCACCATGGGAAAAGCATGTGCCTGTGCCGCCTTTGTTAGAATACACCCATCTCGAATCCCACTGTGGTTTCATAACTGGAAGATCTACCAACAACATGGTCTTCTTTGTGGTCTCCTTTGGTCATGGCACTGCCGAACTAGTGTTACCTTCGTCAATTTCACTTAGGCATCTGATCGTGTAGTAGTGGCAGTCCATTTAAATTGCTCGAGAAAGTTGGTTACCTGCAGAAACTAACCAATCTGATCTCTCTCCATGACATGATGATGATGAATATGATGATAGGGAAATATCAGAAACATCTGAAATCCACAGAACAGTTTAAACAGGGTTGTGTTCTGGCACGGGTATTCTTTGACATATTCTTCTCTTGACTCTTGTTGTATACATTCAGGTAATCTGAAGGGTGCCTAATTATGTACCATAACCGACAGGAAACTGGTCTGAATCTTAAGCAAACAAGTTTGAACAAAGATCTGCACTCAGAGCTGCTCAATGCTGATGATGTGGCACTTACACTGCATAATGAGGAACAGCTGCAGTGGCAAACGGATGGATTCTCTCAAGCCTGTCTGTGACATTACTTGACAGAATCTGACACCAACTCAAGGTTGAAGAAAGTACCAATTCCATCAGTAAAGCTCATTGCTAAGCCATTGCTCTGTACTGGTGTGGCCACATTCATCAAGGAAAGGTAGTCTTGTATCCAAAGACCATCTATTTGGCGAACTGGCCAGTGAGTCATCATTACTTGGTGCTGACATTTCTCTAAAAGGATACCTATATTTGAGATATGAAGAGGATAGATACTGGCTGGGTGTGGGCAGTCTGTGGTTGCTACGACTGATTTTTGGAGGGGAACTGGAATATTTGAGCAGAAACAAAAAAAGCTTAGCTGTTTAATAGGACAACCCAGAGAAAACAGAGGCCATTGAATTGTACATCTTCTCAGTTAATATCTTCCTTTGCAGTAAATGTGGTAAAGACTTTCATGCCAGAGCAGCGGTGTCATGAACCCACCAAAAGAGGGGACTTCCACCATGCTATGAGACAATGCAAAAGGCTGCCCCACCAAGTGAGTTGCCAGTAATATGATGAATTTTAAAAGCTGCAATTTTATATTTGAATGTATCATTATTCTACATTTTCATTGTTTACATGACAAATAGATTAGTCAAAGTGTGATTCACTGAGAAGCTGATCAAAATTACACATGGTTACGTAAATTAGATATCTGTAGGAAGCTGGTGCTTTTTAACACTGAAGCATTTTTCACAAAAATGCATTTAACGGTTAGTCACTAAAACTGGCAATAAGTTATTTAGAATGCTGAAATCTTAAAATAAGATAGACTTCAAAAGTTGGTTATATTTGTGATTTTTTTTTTAAAAAAAGAATTAACCCTCTACATGAAGCAAAAGACTTCCTTCAACTGCAGGTGGATTCCAACCACATGTTCATATCATTACTCAGACTGCCTATTTCTGCATGAGTAATTTTGCTCAACTCAGTCCCTTCTTTGGCTCAGCTTTTGCTAAAACCCTCATCCATTTCTTAGTTCTACTCTCCATAAACCTGAGGTCATCCAGAATTCTGATGCCCATGCTCTCTGTACTTATCCAAGTCCCATTCATCCGTTATTCACTCTTGTTGATCTACATTGCTTTCGGTTAAGCAACACCTTGAAAGTGTAAGACTTTCATTCTTCAGTTCAAATTCGTTCAAGGCCTTGCCCTTTCCCTGTAATCTCAAGTACCACAAGTTGTTAAGCTATCAGTGCTTCTCTGTTCCTGGCTTCTTGAGTTTTATTAATTTTAATCTTACCACCAGCAGCACCATGGCTTCAGTTAACAAACCTCTAAGTTCTGAAGGCCACTTCCTACACTTCTCTTTCCTGCTTTAAAATGCTACCTTAAAACCTCTCTCTTTGATCAAATGTTTGGTCATCTGCAGTAATACTTGTATCAAATGTTGCCTTATGTTCTCCCTGCAAAGCACCTTGGGATATTGTTAAATGGTTAAGTGGTTCTATGCATAAAATGTTTGTCACGGATCTCATTTAAGGCTCAGAGTTTTGATGAATCAGGTAACTCACCACATATAAACTTGGGGTCGATTCAAAAATTAACATGAATTACTGCTTCTTGGTTAGAAGAAGCAGGCAAAAAAAGTTATTTCTAAAAAAGCAGAAAGAAATACAATGTATCAAAATGGTATGGGCTGTTTTCATTTACATTTACAAATCTCATATGGTGATAGTCACCCTAAGCTATCAAAGGTAAGTTACACTGCCTATTAAATGCCACAGCATTATCAGAGCCCATCAAAACTGAGAAATCAAACTTAACTTTTATAATACAGAATTATTACATCAATGATTTAGAGAAGAACTATTTGTGAAAACTTCAATTCACTCTTGACATTACATTCCCTAACCTTCATCAAAAGAAAGGTTAAAGGTCAGATCTAAAGTCTAGATGACACAAAATGTTGCAGGCAGTAAACTGCTGACTAGGTCATGCTTGAATTTCACAGCTCTGATGGAGTTTGTGGGGTTTTGCAAGATGTTGGAAATGGTTCTGGGGAATGATAGAACTAGGGGAGTTAAGGGTTTGGTTGCACTGGGCAAGGACTGCAGAGATCGGTAGCTGTGGATGGTTGGGTTATGTTTGAGATTATTTTTGAGGTCTGTCAGTAAGGGGAATGTCAGATACCCAGGACTGGCAACATCTGGAAGCATCGGAGGTATTGGAGCAGTACCCAAGATCCATTTCCCTTCCAATTGTTACTTGCTTCTTCAAATTACATCACAATGATCAGGGATCCAAAACATCCAATTTCTCGAAAAAAAATCTGTTTGAAGCTAGAAGTAATGTAGGGCTTTAAGTATTTACAATATCAGTAACATAACTAAGTATTTGAATGTTTACAATAAATATTGGTAGATTACAGTAGATTAAGCCTACCATGCATTTCTTTTCAAAATGATGACTATGAACAAAACTTACTGCAGTAGAGTTGAACCAAATCTGAAAGATTTCACATCAATCTGAGGTTTCCAAAATTACATTTGCAGATGAATGCACACCATCACCTCCACCATCTCACATGATGAAGATAAAGCTATTTAATTTTTTTTCCTTAATTACTGGCAGGTATCCTGCAATTTCCCTTTATAAGCTTTCCACCATCTACAAGGCTCAGCTCAGAAAAGTTGAAAAATCTAATACTTTCACAACTCAAGAAGTTCAACATCATCCAGGACACGGCTGTTAATTTCACTGGCATCTGTGACATGGGATTCAATATTTAGCACCAACCAATATACCGTGATTCCAGTAGGTATGATAAGCAGGACACACTACAACAATTTACCAAGGTTGCTTTGACAGCATCTCCTTCCCCTATAGCCAACGTGAACATGAATAGCAATGTTGTGGGAATACCATCACTCCTCCAAGTTCTCTTCAAAATTAAAAACAATTCTGATCTGAATATTTTTCACTTTTCCTCTATTATCACTGGCTATCAAAATCCCAGCTATCACTATTGTGGACGCACCACCAAAGGATTTGGCAGTAGTTCAAGGAGACTACTAAGAAAAGCTACGGATACGCATTAATAAAGGTTTGCAATAAGCCTTAAAACACAGAAAAACTTTGGCTTCGTGCAGAGTTTGCAATTAAATCAATTCTCTTGGTAAGTATTACAAACCAAAAATAAATTAAAATGATGAATATTGCTGAATTCTTTGTACTTCTGGAATAAACTTTTTTTTAAATTCATGATTTTGGTATAGAAATGTAAGTATATCTTTAAAGGATCACGTACAATGCCAACATCTGAAAACAATCAAGGTTAATTTGAGTGCAAGCTTACTGATTTTAAGAATATTTCATCATTAACTTGGCCGGCACTACAGAATTGTCTAGAAGTGGCAACAAAGTGTGAGGATTTTAGTGCCTTACACAGATTATCTTAACTTTGAGTCTGTATTACAACTAAATTGCGAAATACATTAAATACATATACTTACAAATAACAACACTTTAACCATGAGACATGATTCTTCATTTTTACAGAGCAAACAGAAAAAGTGGAGGTGTTAAAATGCACGGCTCTTAATAAAATGACCCATACCAAGTGCTGGAATTCTTTGCAATGTCTTTTCAACTTGTATTACAGACACATCACCAACTTATGAATTTTCATTTTACAGGTGGCTATCATAAAACAGGAAATCCCTCCTGAACATTTCATGCAAAAACACAACATTTTGCATACATGGTGTAACAACTTTGGAAATTTACATGAGTACACTTTTCACTGGCTTAATTTCTGGCTCATAAATGCCATAAATATGTAATAGTTTTTGCTAAGCTCATCAAAATAAGACTAATATACACAGGCATGAAACAATGCAGAAACCAAATTAGTGTTAAGTCTGTGGTATTAGTTCAGTTTGTCCCAAGTTAATACTTAGGTATTGATGGGTCAGACTCTTGCTATTAGTTTACAGAAAGAAGGGGAAAATTATTAGATCATTAAACCAGTTTCCCTCAACTACACAGCTTTCCCCTTGTTCAATCCTCCCCTCTCCATTTTTTCCAGCCTTTGTCTGTGCGCATAACTATTATATCTCTTACATGTACCAGCATTGTGAAAGAAAAACACTTTCTCTCTTCATAGATACTAGCAGAAATGCTGAATATTTCCTGCAATTTTATTTTGTTTTATTTATTAATGTTTTTCTTGACCATTAACCTTATTGTAGCATATTACTTTGAAGCTACCTTTAATAAGAATTTATCACGCTCCTGGTCAGTCCAACAAATAAAAAATATTTAAACCGATTATTTCTATTTAGTTTCTAATTAAAAGGATGTGCTTGGTTTGCGTAGGCAGCACTACAAAAAACATGATAAAAGATAAGACAACTGTTTTTCAGTCAACAGTTATAGAATTGCATATGAAGCACAATTTCCAAAGATAGCCCAATTTACTTATGTATCAGGCATGTTGTTTTCTAAATATGTATGGTAATTCATTGGTGATGTCCTTTTAATTGTAGAACACAAGTTTAAAATAAATTCAAATTACTTACCATCATCAAGTGTAATATCCTGCAGGCCAATGGCTTGAAAAGGTAATTCACTATCCTCCGGCTCTTGTTTAATGTTCAGGGATTCTCTCTCTGGTGTTGAGAATGATGATGGGTCACACACACTGTGATGAGTCAACGGAGGAGGTGCGGACAGACATCCTAAACTTGAACTCTGTAGTGGCGATGAGGTTTGTCCGGAGTGTGGAGAATGTCCCAAAGAGTGAGCTGTTGTTGGAGATGGTGATGAAGCTGTACCTGGATTCGGAGAACAGTACATTTGCTGCATTTGTTGACATCCTAGGTTGATTTGAAGTGGACCAGCTACATCAGGCTGATAAGATAATTTTTCATATCTCTGGCTAGAAACAGAGTCCATGGGAAGACCTGGCTGTCCATTATACATCATGTTAGATTGCATAGGCTGATAAGAAGGCCTGATTGGTGGAGCTGGTGTTGGGAAAGACTGGTGACCCAAGGGAGGCATAATGGAACATTCCGAACCTGGACTAATGCTTCTTCCCAAAAGATGCGGCACACACGTTGCCGATGGAGAAATCATAGGTGCGTAACTCTGTTGCATTGGAGGGCCAAGGTTCCTCTGTGAAGTAGGTGCCAAATTTTCATGAGGGTGGCCAGTATCTGAGGAAGGCAGCTGAGACCCAACTTGATGTAGACCAGCAGTGTGTGCAACAGGCATTGGAAGGGTGGGAATGGTGGGCAATTCTATCTCATCTGTGTGCTCCCGTTTGATTAAAACTGCAAAGAAATAAAAAAGATAGATTAAGTTGTATAGAGATTAATCTATGCCTTAAATGCATTCCAGTTTCTCACCATTTTTGCTGATAGCATAGTCGAGTGTAGTGTTATGGTATCTTAAGTATTAGCTCATTTGAATTTGTAACCAAACAATGCAGAAAACTGTGAAGTCAAGCAGCATTCTATGACTGAAGCAAGCAAACTGGCTGTACAGTATTGAATGAGTATTACATTTCCAATTGTGCAATCATACAACTGAAATGTTCAATTTAAAGCCCTGTCTGACTACTGTGTAGTTTGCAAGGACAAAGATCCATTAAAACGTTTCATTGAGGTGTAAAACTCTCTCCATTGAAATCACAAATAAAAATAAATTGTCTATTTTACTTCAATTTCAGGCTCTAACTGCTTGCAGTATGATTGCCACGTAGAGTGAGGTAACATTACTTCATGAATTGAATTCTTCGATATCAAGTGTAATGGGATAAGAAAGATGCAAATGCACATTTTTGTTTTGCTCATCATTGCTAATTCCCAGAACCATACCCAGTTGACTATTCATTAGCAGCGATCACAGGCAAATAAGTGTTAACTAGCTATGTAAACAGAAGATTTTACACTGAATGTTATATGAAACGCCATTGGACAGAGATCAGGGCTCTGGAAACCAGTCCATTTTTTTTCTTTCTTAGCCCAAGTAAACACTCCTACGCTGATCAGTGAATTAAGCCAGGGACCAAATCGGTGACCTGTGGCTCTACATCATTCAAGGTAGTACTTTCATTTAGTGAGACATTAATAGTGAAGTCTTAACTCAGGTCTTCAGAGAAAAGTAATACAAACTGCACTAAAGTACAATCTAAAAATCACACTCACTGCAATGACTGTTCAGCTCCTGCATTCTTTTCTATTATACGTAAACTGACAAATCAAAACTCAGGAGTATAGTGATCATTCAGTAAGACATCTACATAATACAAGCAGACTGTAACAGAAAGCACCCGTTTTTTTCATGCCAACTCTGTCCCATAACTTCCAAATGGAACCTTGAACTGGGCCCACAAGATTCCAATATAAATTACATCATACACATATCTGCAATATTCAATAAAATAAGCAAAAAAACCAACAGTGTAGGGCATTTTATTTTATAAATCAAAGGCACTTACCCTTCAAGAGTAGTGTTCACAAACCCCTATGGCAGAACTATTAAATGCTAAGCATGGAAGTGATAACTCACATCAAAAGGGACAAAATATTGTATTTAAAGTTGTTTAAATTTTAGTTTGAGAGTATTTAAATGGATAACTTAAAATCACTTAATAATCATGTAATTTATCCTAATTTTTGTCAAATTTATCAATTGGTAAAGGGACAAAATAGCAGTTGCTGCTGTTAGGAAACAAAAAAGTCTGAGCCAAGTCATATTTTGCACTGTACCAAGATGGCATTTCAAAATTTAGAATGTGGGCCCATTTAAATATTATCAAATAGCTTGTAACAAATGGTAGCAGCTGCATTGAACATTGCTACTTAACTCTGAACACACTTCTAATACTCTATATAACAGCTTCACATTCAACAGTTTAAATATTTTGATATTTTAGAATTAACATGCTTTTCCTGTGCAGGTTTATGAATTTAAATTTACAATCGAAGTATTTGATAAACAAATAGGTTGCTGCCTCATTGAAATACAAATAAAAATTTCCAATGACAGTGTCCTAGAAAATATTTGAAAAGGCATTAGCAGATTTTTCATGACATTTCTCACTTCCTTGGTAGATATTTTATTATAATGACAGCAAGGTTACACTATGCAACCTTGCACAACTATTTATATCTTTGCACCATTGCTTCACGAAGTAACTGACATCTCTATTTCCATAGCCCATTGCAAATCTAGTATTTCATTTGAAATTATCAGTTGGTAAAGTTTGTTTCTTGCATCCCTAAAATTCAAGCATCATATTAAATAATTTGTCTTTTATTTAAGTTGCATCTAAAAGCTATTGCATACAAATTAATCTCCTGGCTACTAACTCAAATCTTTAGTTGGATATGTGACAAGTACTCAAAAAGACTATAGCTAACATTTGTTCAAATGCTGACAGGAAACTATATATTAAAAAAAGGATTTTTAAAATAAGTTTAAAAACACTTATCACAAAGTTACAGTGTAACTGTTATAAGCCTTTTACATTCTTTCACTTAATTCATGTAGAGAAACTAGCAAATACATCAAAACAGAGAAATGTGGCTTTCCCAAATGGCAAGGAAATCAAAGCTAATGCAGGAATTTTCTAACAGACATTGAAAAACATGACTTTCCAGACCTGCAGACTTCTTGTTTCCTGTGGCAGAATGGTTTGTAAATGAGCAAGTATCATTCCAAGAGGAATGGAGCTGTACTTGGAGGTGGAGATGGTGGGGGGGTGGAGGGGGTTGCGGATGAGAAGGAGTGTTTGAGCAAGACAGAATAAATAATATTTGCAGATGCAATGAAAAATAGTTTCTGCTTTGGCAAAGGGTAACAATTTTGTATCACTTCGCTGGCTTCTAAAATAAACCAATTCTTAAAACTGACGATTTGAGACAAGTAACCAAAAAGACTTGGCTGCTTTAAGTGTTCAGGTGACAACAGAAGCCTACACATTTCACAGCGCTTTCCCATTGCTTTGGGTGCCATACGCCCACATATACACTGCTGTTAGTGACAAACAGTTTGCGACATGTTCAAGTCTCAGCCTCTGCCAGTTTAGCAGAAGACCGTGGTTTACAGATAATAACTGGTTACTACTTAGCAATACAACAAGCCACTTCCTGCCAACACCTGTCCTGATACAGTATTGGTCCGCTAAATGTTTCTCACAATGAAAACAGGAAATATATCAAGTGGGCTGTGTTATGAGCACTCGGCCTTGGTGAAATATCATTATTCTGTAGCCCTATGGTAATATAAGAGCAAAGTATTATCATCACAAACAGACATAATAGAAAAAGTTAATTCTCTCCTATTGGCTATAAAGAAAGAGTACAGTTAAAATTGAGCGACTCCATTTACTGCTTATTTCTTGCTGACAGAAGAGTGAATTTGCTAGATTTCTTAGTGAACCTAACTATAAACGTAAATCATTATCCCACAACCTACATGCAACTCAGTGGCATGTTCCTGTGCAGTAATACTCATCCAGATTAAACTCTAGGCTCACCACGTCCCAGTTTCAACACCCCACCCGTCCTAATATACCTTACTATGTGCTGCTGTTCTTTGCATTAGCAGACTTAGCTTTGCTCACCACTGCTCAATCCCTACTCCTTACATTTTTGAATATTCCAACATTGCTCAATTTGATTAACTATATTAAGATTAGAGCAGTGCTGGAAAAGCAGAGCAGGTCAGGCAGCATCCGAGGAACAGGAAAAGAGATGTTTCGGGCAAGAGCTCTTCATCAGCCCTTCATTCCTGATGAAGGGCTCCTGCCCGAAACATCTATTTTCCTGTTCCTCAGACACTGCCTGACCTGCTGTGCTTTTCCAGCACTACTCTAATCTTGACTCTTGTCTCCAGCATCTGCGATCCTCACTTTCGCCTATATTAAGATTAGTACTAGTTATCTTACTCTTCAGAAGTGCCATCATTGTCTAATGAGAAGAGCAAACTTTTAGAAAGGAACAGCGAGGCATCAAAACAATCAAGGAATTCTTATAACAACAAAGCCCAAACTGCATTACAAAATCCAATTATTTTCGATTCTATAAATTTTGATTTCTTCCCTTCCCCCCACCCCCAGAGAAGCTTTCCTACTTAAATGCAAATCCTCTGCCACTGATATTCTGGATAGGTTTTGCTGTGCTATTTATCTAAGAGATCTCACATTGCGAAAGTTTTGGGAAGCTATTTTAAATAAATGTAAGAGGATATTCATGGTGAAATTTTTTTTATATAAAATTGAAAACAGCTCCAAATATTGCTTAATTGATAAATTCAAGTTAACAAAACATTTTGTTTGAAACTCATTGTGTCCCAAATTAGCTATTTACAGTTAATGCAATGGTGGGAGTGCTATAAATGGATTCAGTATCTTTGCATGCAAACAGAAGAAAAACTGACAGTTGATCAGAATCTTTGCTTCTGAATGCTTTCCACCAAATCAACACCAGTAAGAATGAATACCTTCATTAGAGCAAGGGAAACACTTGACAGGAAATATACAGCATCTTTCACAAATGATTAAAAGTCTAACAGCTTTTCTCATCTCTGATCGTGATCTCACTGTTCACCCCATGCTTGCCATCTGTCAATCATATTTCTACAGTCCAAAAGTATGGCTTCATCTTACAAATCTATTATCAATAAAAGAGTGAGAATAAGACAACGTTTTAAAAGATCCCAGCTACTTACTTGAAAGATAGCTTAACAACTTCATGAAAACTATTCACATACTTGGTTTAGCCAAAATTGGGGGTAGGGGGCATTAAATCACACCAACGAATGTAAAATCCAACATTTATCAATGTCTTTTCACACTGTTAAATTGTCAAGGATAAAAAATACAATGTGGTCAGCTGGACGTTTAAATATGTGAAAGAAAAGTTTGGGAGAAGATTTGTAGCTCGGGTGCTCGTTGTTGTGGTTCTGTTCGCCGAGCTGGGAATTTGTCTTGCAAACGTTTCATCCCCTGTCTAGGTGACATCCTCAGTGCTTGGGAGCCTCCTGTGACGCGCTTCTGTGCTACGACAAGCAACATGAATTCGACTGCGACAACACTACCATTATAGGGCAAGCCAAACAGAGAACAGCCAGGGAATTCCTAGAGGCATGGCACTCATCCACAGACTCTATCAACAAACACATTGACCTGGACCCAATATACCGGCCACTACAGCGGAGGAGAGGGTGGGGGGGGGGGGGGGGGGGGGGGGGGGGGGGGAAGAGAGGAGGAGGAGGAGGAGAGCGAGGCGGGGAGAGGAGAGGAGAGCGGGGGGGGAAAGAGGAGAGGAACAAGAAAATCATTAGAAGGAGGACCCTTTATGGACCAGAAAGGTAATCCGAGTTGACCCAGTGGAGGTGGGCACAATCCTTATCTGGGTTAAATGTTTATCAGGGAGGCAAGGCAAGAGATATCAGAGGTCATGGATGTAATTTTCAACTCTGTCCATAGACAAGGTGCCAGAAGATGGAGAAATGTTAATGTTGTCCCATCATTAGAAAAGGAAGATTGGAGTAGGCTAGAAAATTATAGGCCAGTCAGCCTAACCTTGATAGTGGACAAAACATTAGAAAAAATTCTGAGGGACACTGTATATATTTGGAGAGACAGATTTATCAGGGATAGTTCAACATTGATTTGTTACAGGAAGGTCACGTTTGACAACCAGGATCACATATGTTGAGGTGGTAACCAGGAATGTTGATAAGGGTAATGCAATTGATGTGGTCTATATGGACCTGAGCAAGACATATCATCTGGTCCCTCATGGCATGCTGACCAATAAAGTAAGAACCCATGGTATCCACAGCAAAGTAGAATGCTGAATGTAAAATTGACTGACAGGCAGGAACAGAGGATGATGGTAGAGGAATGCTTCTGTGACTGGAAGTCTGACTCCAGTAAGCTTTCACAGAGACTGGTGTTAGGGCCCTTGCTGTTTTTGGTGAATGAAGATAAGAGGTAGTAGACTGAGAGAAGAAGGGAGGAGAAACCCACTCAGAGAGTGGTTGAGTCAGAAACTGTCATTCCATTTAAACAGTCTGTAAATGTCCACTTGTGTTGTCATAGCCTCTAGGACTATGTGCCAAAAGTTGGAAAATGTGATGAGTGTAGTTTTGTTGATCAGTATCAATGTAATGGGCAGAAAGATTTCCTTCTGTGCTGTAAACGTCTGAGTTTATGAAAGCTTGTGCAATGTGTTTGCTGTAACTGGCACATGGCATCGAGTGCAAAGCATCCAAGATGTATCCGAACAGAGCATGCAAATATAACTTCTTAATCAATGAGCTTGAAAATTTGTTCATGAGCAGTACAGAGCTTGTGTGAGGAAATGCTGGTTAGAAAAGAGAATTCAATGTCACATCAAATACAGAAAGCAAAATAAAAAGGGAATGTAAAGACTGGATGAAGAAAGATTAGAAAAGAAAAACAGTAAAGATCATGTGATGTTTAAAATAATTTCCAAAACTAAATAAAATCTAAATGCTTTTAAAAACAAACTTCAAAAGCAATTACTTAAATGGGTATTTAAGACTGAAACAGACAAACCCCAAATTTATTAGTATACCTTACATCTATGATGTCAATACAGGAATTACACACTGTTCAATGCAATTCAATGGAAAGTCAGATGGTGATGCTGTAAAGCCTCTAGATTTAAGTTTAACTATGTATATTAATTACAAAGCATGAGTCAGGAGACTAATGGAATACTGTATTCTCCATGTGCCTGGATGAATGTGGTCCAATGCTTGAACAGCTTAACATTTTGGGCAAAGCAACCGGTTTGGCTGACACCCCATAAACCATGTCAAACATTCAGTCTTCACTATCAATGAAAAGTGTAGCATTGTGTACCACCTGCAAGATGCAGCAATTCAAGATTACACCATCAACAGCACCCCTTCTGAACCTATGATCTCTTAACACTTGGAAGAACAAGGAGCACCATCACCTGAAAGTTCCCTCCAAGCCAGATATCAACTAAACCAACACTCCTTCACCTCGCTGGACACAAATCTGAGAACAACATTTCTAACAGCACTGTGTACTTACCTACACCACGTGAACTGCAACAGTTCAATAAAGCTGCTCACCAACGGCAAGGTGGCAATGGCAGCTCCTGGTTGTGGTAGTCCTAGAGCTGGGGATTCCTGGTTATTGGCAAGGTGGCGGCAGCAGCAGAACTGGGGCTCATGGTTGCAGGGCGACCATCAGCAGCTTGTTGGCAAAATGGGCCCAGCTACTAAGAGGTGGCACCTGAAGAGTTGGAACTCTGACATGGGTGGGTCTGGTGTAGGTGGCAGAGGAGTGGCAGCATGGGTGCTGTTGGTCAGCCAGCTCAGGGTTTAGGACTCGTGACAGAGGTGGTAGAATGAAGACGTGTTCTCTGTCAGCTATATCTTTTTATTCTTAAAATATTCAAAATGGCACTGGATTGTGGCAACAGTTGAAGCTTTTCACTGTACTTTACTGTCTTATTCATTACAGACAAGTGACAATAAATCATCATTTACATTGTCCAGGGCAAACTGGGATGGGCAATAAATGCTGGCTCGGTCAGCAATGCTCACATTCCACGAAAGGAAAAAAAAACTGTGCCTTCCTCAAGCTTGTCTGTTTTGCACACAAATCTGCAGTTAATGCCTTTAATGTTATTTTTACAGTAAATTCTAGCCTAACCTATTGAAAAGTGTAACTACATTTACCAGTATAAGCAAAAACCATAATATCATAAGTCAATCATTGTTAAACATATTCTCCTATGGTCCTTTTTTTTTCGTTTGAAAGTAGCAGCAATTGCCACTACAAATGTCAAAACTCAAAGGACTGCTGCCAAACAAAATAGTGTACCTGCCAGCACAAACAAAAAAATTAAGATTCTGAACCATGGAACAGAAAGAAAAATAAAATACTGGAAATCACTGGGAGCCCTAATTTCAGAATTCACTGTCCTAAGACATTTCACTTTTTTTTTTAAGGTGTGTCATGATTCCATTGGTTTTTCCCTCAGCTCTATCATTCTTCTCTTTTTATTAAATTTGACAGGCAGTTTTGCCAACAGCTGCAATGTATCATAGATGAATATAGTTTTCTTCAGAGAATTATGACTGTGAAAAACACCCAAATTATTCCAATTTCCAAACAATGAACTGTTGTGAGGGTTAATCAATATTTGGTACAACCCAGCGTTTTAACCTGCTTCTTTTGCAACACTATTAAAAAAAACTTTTAACTTGACAATCATGCAAACAAGATTAGAGTGGTGCTGGACACCTACTCGCAGAACACTTTACAGAACATCTCCGGGACACCCGCACCAATCAACCCCACCGCCCCGTGGCCCAACATTTCAACTCCCCCTCCCACTCTGCCGAGGACATACAGGACCTTGGCCTCCTCCATCACCACTCCCTCACCACCCGATGCCTGGAGTAAGAACGCCTCATCTTCTGCCTCGGGTCCCTTCAACCCCATGGCATCAATGTGGAATTTATCAGTTTCCTCATTTTCCCTCCCACCACCTTACCCCAGTTCCAACCTTCCAGCTCAGCACTGTCCTCATGACCTGCCCCATCTGTCAATCTTCCTTCCCACCTGTCTGCTCCACCCTCCCCTCTGACCTATCACCTTTACCTCCACTTCCATCCACCTATTGCACTCTCAGCTACCTTCTCCCCAGCCCCACACTCCCATTTATCTCTCCACCCGCGAGGCTTCCGGCCTCATTCCTGATTAATGGTTTTTGCACGAAATATCAATTTTTCTGCTCCTCAGATGCTGCCTGACCTGGAGTGCTTTTCCAGCACCACTCTAATCTTGGCTCTGATCTCCAGCATCTGCAGTACCCATTTTTGCCTAATCATGCAAACAAGTGTAGGACACTGGGATCTTCAAGCCAGCTCCATCACTCATTAAGACCATGGTTGTTCTGATTTTAACCTCAAGTTCACATTCCTGCATATCCCTGATAATCTTTCATCGCTCTGGTAATCAAGTAATCAAACCTTCACAAATTTTGCAATCAAGTATCTATTTATCGCTGCCTTAAAAGTATTTAAAGATTCTTCTTTTTGAGGAAGCGAATTCCAAAGACTCTCAAACAGTCTGAAACTGGCCCAGTGGACCGAAGTTGTGGAGCTGATTTTTGCACTGAATGAGAACTATCAGCAGTATTGATCAGATGGTGTCAGGAAGATCAGATTGTTGTAGTAGCAGCAGCTGCAGTATTGTACAATCCCAGGTTGTCATCACAGATATTCCACCACCATCTTAACTGTTCTGTATGGCCATTTGGGAGAAGACTTCAAGTGCACTCCGCTTTCTTCAAATATCGATAGATAAGAACCCTCAATTGGGAGAAGCAAATGATGCTCTCCTTTCCCAGCTTTCTGCATTTCAGCAATTTCAAAATGTTTCAATTTTTGCTCCCCTAAACCATTCCTGCACTTGGCACTCTTCCAAGTGTAGTACAGTAATAGCTAAGGCAGCACGGAGAAACTGAGGCAAAGAAAATTATGTTTAAATCAGGGTAGTTGTTATAGCTAAACATTTTCAATGTAGGGACACATGGCAATCAGTACGGTATATTTCACTCCTCTTCAGAAAAAGCCCTATACCCCATACCAAAATGTTTTTTGTTGCCTCTTTATTCAGGGCATTACTGTAGCTGAAATTTTAACTAAACTAATTGATACAAGAGGTCATGACAATCATTTGGTGTATCACATGCTACAAAAACATGCTGCGCACATACATTTTGCTCAGACGTTTGAGTATAGGAGCTGGGATATTATGTTGAGGTTGTACAAGGCATTGGTGAGGCCTCTTCTGGACTACTGTGTACAGTTCTGGTCTCCTTGCAATAGGAAGGATATTATTAAATTGGAGAGAGGTCAGAAAAGATATACTAGGATGCTGCCAGTAATGGAAGGTTTGAGTTACAATGATAGGCTGGAACTTTTTTCACTACAGCGTAGGAGGTTGAGGGATGATCTTATAAAGGTTTATAAAATCATGAGGGCATAGATAAGAATAGTATGGGTCTTGTATCTTGGGTGGGGAGTTCAAAACTAGGGGGAATATTTTTAAGGTGAGAGGAAAAAGATTTAAAAAGGACATGATGGGCAACTTTTTTTTTTACATAGAGAGTGGGCTATATGTGGAATGAACTGCCAGAGAAAGATATTTAAAAAGATACAACATTTAAAAAGATATTTGGATATGTGCACGAATAGGAAAGGTTTAAGAGGGTTATGGGTCAAATACAGGCAAGAGGGACTAGATTGCTTTGGGAACACATTGGACCATAGGGTCTGTTTCCATGCTGTATGACTCCATACTTGTCCATTTAAAGTAGACACACACACTCTATTTACGGCTGATGACCCTAAGTTCTACATTCTCCCACACAAGAAACATCCTTTCAACATCCATCTAGTCAAGTCCAGTCAGAATCTTATATTTCAAATGAGTCACCCCTGACTCTTCTAAACACTAAATGATTTTGGATTAGTGGTGCTGGAAGAGCTGAAATTCCTGATGAAGGGCTTTTGCCCAAAACGTCGATTTTGCTGCTCCACGGATGCTGCCTGAACTGCTGTGCTCTTCCAGCACCACTAATCCAGAATCTGGTTTCCAGCATCTGCAGTCATTTTTTTTACCTAAACACTAAATGAGACAGGCCTAGCCTGTCTAGGCTTTCCTCATAAGGCAATCTGCTCATTCCAGGTATTAGTTTAATAAACATTCTCTGAACTGCTTCCAATTCATTAACATCCTGAAATATAGTGATCAATACTGTACACAGTTTTCCAGACATCGTGTTCCTAACACCCCCTTTTATCAGAAGCATAACCTTCCTACTCCTGCAATTCCCTTTGCAAGAAGCCGTAACATTCTATAATCTTTCCTGATTACATGCTGTACTTGCATGCTAAACTTCTTTTGATTCATGCACTGAGATACCCAAATCTCTCTGCATCTCAGAGTTCTGCAATTTCTCACCATTTAGATAATGCACTTTTTAAAATTCTTTCTGCCAAAATGGCCAATTTCACATTTTTCCACATTATAATCCACTTGCCAGATCTTTGGTAACTCACGTAACCTATCAATTTGTAGGCACCTTATGACTTACTCACAACGCACTTTCTACCCATCTTTGCGCCATCAGCAAATTTAGCTACCACATCTTCATCCAAATAATTTATGTAAATTGGAAAGATTTGGGGCCTCCCCACCATACTCTGTGGCATACCATTCATGACATTTTGCCAGCTTGAAAACCACCTTTCTTCCTATTTTCTGCTTCCTGCTGGCCAACCAATTTTTTATTCATATGAATACATTACCCCAAATACCATGATCGTTCAGGGCATAGACTCAAACAGCATGGAAACAGATCCTTCAGTCCAACCAGTCCATGCCGACCATAATCCCAAACCAAACTAGTCCCACCTGCCTGCACTTGACCCATATTGTTACAAAGATTTCTTATTGATGTAAGTATCTAAATGTTTTTTTAGACACTATAACTGTACTCCCATCCACCACTTCCTTCGGAAGTTCATTCCACACATGAACCACACTATTTTAAAAAAAGGCCTTTTTAAAAAATCTCTCTTCTCGTATTAGGAATATGTCCCCTAACCTTGAAATCACCCTAAGGAAAAGACACTTGACATTCATCTTACCAATATCCCTTATGACTAAATAAGGCCACCCCTCAACCTCCTATGCTCCTGTAAGAAAAAGCCCAGTCTATCCAGCCCTCCTTAAAATTCAAACTCTCCATTCTCAGCAACATCTTGGTAAATCTCTTCTGAACCCTCTCCACCTTAATAATACCCTTCCGTCAACATGGCAACCAGAACTGGATACACTCCCTCAGAAGAGGTCTCACTAATATCTTGTACAATCTCAACATAACATCCCAACTCCTATAGTCAAAAGGTCTGAGCAATGAAGGCAAGCATGTTAAACACCTTCTTAACCACCCTATCTACATGTGAAGCAGACTTCAAAAAATTATGTACCCGAACCTCTAGGTTCTTCTGTTCTACAATACCACCCAAGGCCCTACTTTTAAATGTATAAGCCCTGCCCTTGTTTGTTTTATCAAAATGCAGTACCTCACATTTATCCAAACTAAACTCCATCTGCCACTCTTTTTCCCCATTGATCCAATCGATCAATATCTCTTTGTTATCTTACCTTTTTCGCTGTCCACTCTACCACCAAATCTGGTGTCATCTGTAAACTTATTAACCATGCCTTCTATATTCTCACCTAAATCTTTATATAAATGACAAACAAAAGTGAACCTAGTACCGATCCTGTGGAACACAGTTGGTCACAGACCTCCAGTCAGAAAAGCAACCCTCCACCATCACGCTCTGTGTCATGCCATTAAGCCAGTCTTACATCCAACTGGCAAGCTCACCCTGAATCCCATTTGATCTAACTTTACTAGTTAGTTTACCTTGTCAAAGGCTTTATTAAAGTCCAATATTTAAACACATCAACTATCTCACTAACCACCTCTTTTAAGACCCAAGGACGAAGTCCATCAGGGATTTAGGATATCTAGTTGAAGCAGACAAGTTGGACCGAAGGGTTCGGTTCCGTGCTGTATAACTCTATGGCTCTATGACCTGTTGACCTGTTAACTTGCAATTCCAACAATTTATTCCATACTATTTTCCTGGTGATTGTAATTTTCTTCAGTTGCTCCTTTTCTTTCGATTTCTGATTTACAACTATTTCTGGGATGTTATTAATATCTTCTCTGGTGAAGACTGACAAAATCTCTGTTCAATTCATCTGCCATCTTTTTAACTTTATAATTCCCCAGACTTTTTTCTATCTGCTTTTATATCTTTGGCTAATTTTCTCTTATACTCTTAATTTTTCCTCCTTTTTAATCTTGCAATAATTCTTTGTTACCGTTTTTACATTCTGTCCAATTTTCTGACCTGCCATCTATCTTTGCACAATCGTCTCTTTTCTTGAGTTTAATATAATACTTAAACATTTTGTTAAATATGTATCGTGGGTCCATTCCTTAGAATTTTACTTATTTCAAGTCAACATACAGCTTTGAAACGGCAATACAATGAAAAGCAAGTGTTTTTTTTAAGAAATATGCAATTTTATTGAAGAGAAAATATAACTTGCCCTTTTTTGGTAGTCAAAATAGAACAAACAATGAAATTATTTACCTGGCATGTAAGTAAAGCGCTGGGACTGACTTCTTTTTCTCTTGCCATTGCAAACATAAAACTGAACTTGAACTGCAGACGTAACATTTTTGTTATGGTATGGAGGGACTTCAACAACAAGATTAACCTGAAACAAGATAACTTCAAAATTAAATTCATGCACTGTTTGCTTTCTACTGTTTAAAGTTTGAAAATGTAAATATTGATGATCATCATCAAGGTGGCTTTTGAATTTCATTTGGCAGTACCAATAATAAAACTGCAATTTCAGTTCCTGGTATCTTCCACATTTCACTTCACTCCTCAATAAAATGAAGAATGGACTTGAGATACTGGGAAGATCAAAAATGAGCTTTTGGGTTAAAAATGATAAAGTGTAAATGGTATAAATTTTAAAATATAATTAGACTCCAAAGATTAGGTTTCAAAATACTCAAACAAAATTTTCCAATCAGAAAATAACTGATTACTGATGTTATGATCAAATTAGGTTGAGCTCAACACACACAGCAACATTATCATTGGCACAAGATTACAATTTCAAGCCCGATTGACTTTTTTGAAGACTTTAGCCTATTTTGATGCAGGAGGTAAAATAAAATCTTATTGCAAAATAAAACCTCTGATCAAGGAGTAATGTGTGGATGTGTAAAGTCTCCAATGCCACTTAAAGCAATTAAAGTACTTGGCACATAATTAAAGAAGAATTTTTCAAGATGAATTTTATTCTACTTAAACCTATTGAAAGGACAGACAACCGTGAAATGGCATTTCATTTCCTTTGTCTTAAAAAAATAGAATTACAGATTGTTTTGCTATAGCGTGACACTTGTATTTGTCTGCAACCTTGTGTTATGAAAAACTGCCCTATGGAAAACCACTGTAGAAGATCGTGCTATAGAAGACCACATTATGGAAAATCCAATATGCCCGTTCAGCAGAAAGTTCTTATCATGCAAACAATGTCCATAATTCATCAATCGCATTATAGCCAATTTGCGCTTCCGAAATAAGTCTTATAGAAGAACTACCTGTACAAGAAAAGTCTTGCATGCAATCAAATAAAATTTTCATTGTTCAAGTCAACATGGATAATAGGGAAAATATGTGACGACTGCTTTCCATCTTCATAATTCAGGCAGTTCAACATTATTTGGAAGAAATTCTGAAAAGGTTACTTATGACTTTTTTTAAACATTCATCGAAACAATGATAAGTAATCACTCCAAATATATATGGCAGTCTATATCTAACCATAGTGAATAACATCAAAAAGAAAAAAAAACTTACCCCTTGTGACTTCTCCCTGATAATTTTTCCTTCTACCTCCCATTGAGGGCGCCCATCTGTGAAACACATCAGAATAATCAGAGAACTTACTTTGCTACGATTCCACTGCATATTCCAAAATTGGCTCTGTTTAGAGGCCAGTAACGTTTTGATTAAAGGCACCTACAGTTGAAAACAGTTACTTACTAACAGAACAAAATCATAAGATTGTACATTTTAAACACTTTAAGCTATACAAAAGTCGGCAATCACCACATGGGTCATCAGTAGACAATGGAACAATCCCTGGTTACTGCACTGGTTATTAACTTAAATTATTTATTTAAGTCCACAAGTACAGTTTGAAAACCAAAACCTTCCAAATTCAGAACTATGAACCCTCAACTGAGATAGGTTGGTTCACAATTACTGACTCACGTTAGTAATGCAGATGGTAATTAACATGGATAGAAGCTTGGGATTTCAGCCAGTGCCTGCAGAATTGACCATGGCATCAAAACTGGAGTAATCTGGTTTGTACAAATCAATACCACACAAAGTTAGAATGAAATCACAATAGTTTACATAATTCATAATTTGGAGATGCCAGTGTTGGACTGGGGTGTACAAAGTTAAAAATCACACAACACCAGGTTATAGTCCAACAGGTTTAATTGGAAGCACACTAGCTTTCGGAGCGCCGCTCCTTCATCAGGTGATTGTGGAGGGCTCGATCGTAACACAGAATTTATAGCAAAAATTTGCAGTGTGATGTAACTGAAATTATACATTGAAAAACTGATTGTCTGTTAAGCCTTTCATCTGTTAGAATACAGTGATAGTTTCACTTCTTTCACGTGTAAATCACAAAACCCTTTGTTTTAAAGTTGCATTCTCTGGTTAGCTGTTAACAATGGTGATAGCTAGACAATATGTTGAAGGTGTTAGCCCCCTGTGTTCTGTCTGTGACCTGATGTTTAGATTGATTCTAATCTAAAAAGTGAGATAACAAGAGTTTTACATAAATGCACGCAGTTTTTGAGCAAAGTGCAATGTAACTCTGCAAGTACACATTCACCACACAAAGTATATGTGTGCATGTGGGTCTTTGTCTGTCTGTGGGCGTGTCTGTCTGTCTGTGGGCGTGTCTGTCTGGGTGTGCGTGTGCGTTGCAATGGTGATCACCTGTAATGTGACATGAACCCAAGGTCCTGGTTGAGGCCCTCCCTATGGGTACCGAACTTAGCTATCAGCCTCTGCTCGGCCACTTTCCTCTGCTGTCTGTCCCGAAGTCCACCTTGGAGGATGGTCACCCGAAGGGCCAAGGCTGAATGTCCTGGACCACTGAAGTGTTCCCCAACTGGGAGGGAACCCTCCTGTCTGTTGATTGTTGTGTGGTGCCCATTCATACGTTGTCGTAGCCTTTGCTCGGTTTCCCCAATGTACCATGCCTCCGGGCATCCATGCCTGCAACGTATAAGATAGACAACGTTGGCTGAGTCAAAGGAGTACCTGTCATGTACAAGGTGGGAGGTGTTCCCACGCGTAATAGTGGTATCTATGTCCCCAATCTGACACATCTTGCAGTGTCCACCGTAACAGGGTTGTATGGAGTTGTCCTGAGAGCCGGGCAGTTTGCTACGAACAATGATCTGTTTGAGGTTTGGCGGTAGTGGAGGTGTGGGGAAGGTCTTGGTGAGGTGCTCATCCTCATTGATGATGTGTTGCAGGTCACGAAGAACATGGCGTAGTTTTTCAGCTCCTGGGAAATACTGAACAACGAAGGGTACCCTGTCAGTTGCAGCATGTGTCTGTCTCCTGAGGAGGTCATTACGGTTCCTTGCTGTGGCACGTCAGAACTGGCGGTCGATGAGTTGAGCATCGTACCCAGTTCTTGTGAGGGCATCCTTGAATACTTCCAGGTGTCCGTCACGTTCCTCCTCATCTGAGCAGATCCGGTGTATGCGTAGGGCTTGTCCATAGGGAATGGCTGTTTTAATACGTTTTGGGTGGAAGCTGGAGAAGTGTAACATTGAGAGGTTGTCTGTGGGTTTGCGGTAGAGTGTGGTGCTGAGGTGCCCGTCCTTGATGGAGACGCACGTGTCCAAGAATGAGACAGACAGTAGAGTAGTCCATGGTGAGTTTGATGGTGGGATGAAACTTGTTGATGTCACTGTGTAGTTTTATCAGTGACTCCTCGCCATGGGTCCAGAGGAAGAAAATGTCATCAGTGTACCTGGTGTACAATGTCGGTTGGAGAGCCTGCATAGAGAAGAAATCTTGTTCGAACCAGTGCATAAAAATGTTGGCATATCGGGGTGCAAATTTGGTCCCCATGGCTGTTCTGTGTGTCTGGATGAAGAATTGGTTGTCAAAGGTGAAGACATTATGATCGAGGATAAAGCGGATGAGTTGTAGGATGGTGTTTGGAGACTGGCAGTTGTTGGTGTTGAGTACTGAGGCTGTTGCCATGATGCCATCCTTGTGGGGGATGCTGGTGTAGAGTGCGGAAACGTTCATTGTGACGAGGAATGTTCCCAGTTCGACTGGTCTGTGGGTGCTGAGTTTCTGTAAGAAATCCGTAGTGTTGCGACAGAAGCTGGAGGAGACCCCCTGTACAATAGGTTTCAAGATGCCTTCCACATAGCCTCCACAGATTCTCACACAGGGTCCCATTGCCTGACACGATGGGACGTCCCAGTGTGTTGGCTTTGTGTACCCGGAGGCATGGTACATTGGGGAAACCGAGCAAAGGCTACGACAACGGATGAATGGTCACCGCACAACAATCAACAGACAGGAGGGTTCCCTCCCCGTTGGGGAACACTTCAGTGGTCCAGGATATTCAGCCTTGGACCTTCAGGTGACCATCCTCCAAGGTGGACTTCGGGACAGGCTGCAGAGGAAAGTGGCCGAGCAGAGGCTGATAGCTAAGTTCGGTACCCATAGGGAGGGCCACAACCGGGACCTTGGGTTCATGTCACATTGCACTACACACACACTCACATACACACAGACACAGGTACACACAGAACACGCACACAGACACCCACACACTCCCACACATGCACCCTCTCACAGACTTATACATTCTGTACTCACTACACACACAAACTCTGTACTCACTACACACACAAACTCTGTACTCACTACACACACAAACTCTGTACTCACTACACACACAAACTCTGTACTCACTACACACACAAACTCTGTACTCACTACACACACAAACTCTGTACTCACTACACACACAAACTCTGTACTCACTACACACACAAACTCTGTACTCACTACACACACAAACTCTGTACTCACTACACACACAAACTCTGTACTCACTACACACACAAACTCTGTACTCACTACACACACAAACTCTGTACTCACTACACACACAAACTCTGTACTCACTACACACACAAACTCTGTACTCACTACACACACAAACTCTGTACTCACTACACACACAAACTCTGTACTCACTACACACACAAACTCTGTACTCACTACACACACAAACTCTGTACTCACTACACACACAAACTCTGTACTCACTACACACACAAACTCTGTACTCACTACACACACAAACTCTGTACTCACTACACACACAAACTCTGTACTCACTACACACACAAACTCTGTACTCACTACACACACAAACTCTGTACTCACTACACACACAAACTCTGTACTCACTACACACACAAACTCTGTACTCACTACACACACAAACTCTGTACTCACTACACACACAAACTCTGTACTCACTACACACACAAACTCTGTACTCACTACACACACAAACTCTGTACTCACTACACACACAAACTCTGTACTCACTACACACACACACACACACACACACAGAATGCGCACACAGACTCCCACACATGCACCCTCTCACAGACTTATACATTCTGTACTCACCACACACACACACACACACACACACACACACACACACACACACAAACACACACAAACAGACAAAGACCCACCTGCACACATATATTTTGTGCGGTGAATTTGTACTTGCAGAGTTACATTGCACTTTGCTCAAAAACTGCACACATTCATGCAGAACTCAAAGCTCAAAAACTGCATGAATTTATGTAAAACTCTGTTATCTCACTTTTTAGATTAGAATCAATCTAAACATCAGGTCATAGACAGAGAACACAGGGGGCTAACAACTTCAACATATTGTCCAACTATCACCATTGTTAACAGCTAACCCGAGAATGCAACTTTAAAACAAAGGGTTTTGTGATTTACACATGAAAGAAGTGAAACTATCACTCTATTCTAACAGATGAAAGGCTTGACAGACAATCAATTTTTCAATGTATAATTTCAGTTACATCACACTGCAAATTTTTGCTATAAATGTTGTATTACGATCGAGCCCTCCAAAATCACCTGATGAA
Organism: Chiloscyllium punctatum; assembly: GCF_047496795.1. NCBI lineage: Eukaryota > Metazoa > Chordata > Chondrichthyes > Orectolobiformes > Hemiscylliidae > Chiloscyllium > Chiloscyllium punctatum. Next base: position 53,129,359 of record NC_092764.1, on the reverse strand, counting down.
GGAGCGTCACTCCGAAAGCTAGTGTGCTTCCAATTAAACCTGTTGGACTATAACCTGGTGTAGTGTGATTTTTAACATAATTCATAATGTTTTCTACACAAACCCTTTCAAACAAAACACCATTTTCTTTATTATCATTTGTGTTGCTTTTAAAGTACAATCTACATATAGCATTTCATTTGTATTTACAATACACTGGTTTTGCCAGCTTAGGAATGTTAATAATACATCAAATTCATTATTTTGGGGGCTGAAGTAACTGCAAATTTGAATAGAGGGTAACATGAACATTTCAGCCAGTATCTGCAGAACAGAAAAAAAACAAAAAAAAAACTACGATGAGTCTTCAGCTTAGAGTTACACAATGCTTTAGAGCTAGCAAAGTTCATTGACCATGAGTATTAAAAAGTACTTCATAATATTGTTCCATGGAGATATTCACTGAATTTTACCTCAATGAGTGATAGCAGGTGAAATTTGAAAAATGCTCCCAGTAATAAAGACATTAATTTTGAAAAGGGTTGTTTATGATAATTCCCTCAAAGGAGAGATCCCCATGTAGTTTCTTAATATGTATCACTAAATCTGGAACGGATTGCTAGTCCCAGTAATGGTCATCATTTTGGCATAAGCCCTTCATCAGGAAAAACCAAAACATAGACTTTCCTGCTCCTTCGATGCTGCCTGACCTGCTGTGCTTTTCCAGCGCCACACTTTTCAAATCTGATCTCCAGCATCTTTAATCCTCACTTTGTCCAGTAATGATCATGACAAGTTACTAATTATTGCAAAAACTCAACTGGTTCAGAAATGCCATTTAGTAAGGAAATCTATCATCCTTAACTGGGCCTGGCTGATATACGAGTTTAGACCCAAAGCAATGTGATTGATTCTAAACGGCCTCCTAAATTGATTTATCAAGCCACTCAGTTGTAGCAGGTAAGGATGGACAACAAATGCTGGCGTTGTCAATGATGCCCGCATCCGATGGCAGATCACTAAAAAAGTCAAAATCCAAATGAAAATAAACAAAGTTCAATATTTTGTTTGTTGTTCATCCCACTGTTTCTTGGAATACATACCAGGAGGTGGAAAATGCTCTATTTAGATTTCATTTCACAGACACTAAGACTTCAGTTTCTAGATAAATCATATAAGAAATAAAAACACATCTAAAATACTAATTTTTCATATTTGTCAGAAACAAGTGAATGCAAGGACGGAAGCCCTTTACTTTACAAGATAATGAAACCCCTGCAACTATAGATTTCCATTGAGAAAATCCCTAGCAGTCATATCATAGTATTAGGGTATTGAATCACCCTAAACTGATGTCTAATCCTTACGTTGATCACACCGAAGAACTTACAGAAATCATGCCTTAATTTGCCTTATACGTGGGTTCTTTGTCATGTTATAACGGTATAATATGTATTAAATATTGCAGATTTACCTTTTTCACACCTTTTATTATCTTGGTCCAGGTTCCTCCAGTCTTTTTGGCATGAGTCAGTATTCTGATACTCAGGATCAACACAATTGTTCTCTGAACTGTTTTCATAGTTTAAATGACTCTCTTGTGTTTTGATTAATCAAATTTTACAAGGAGTGCGGTCTGATATAGCACAATTTGAATATGGTTTTTTCCAATGTTTTAGTTGTACAGTTCATAATTTATTTTGCTTTGTTGATTATTGCTCCAATGATTGAACATTGAGGCTTGAGCCTCCAAAAACTGTTTAACATCTTTTATTATAATGCTTAGCTATTTGAACATCAGTGTCTTACATCACTTACTTTCTTTATATGTAAACCACACATAGGTTGCAATCTCCTCTATCCTTGTCCATAAATTTCACTTGAAGTTTGTACCATTTTGTAGTTCCCAGCCCATCTCACCAAATTCGATGTCATTCCTAATCATCTGCACATTTAACCAACTGAATTTAGTCTATAAATCCTTCCTGTAGAAGCTGTAAGGCTTCACTTGAATTAAAAAGCTTTGAGTCCATATTACCCTTAAACCTCAGTTTTCTCTACGGTTCCACCATTGTCTATTCTTCATCCAATTTCATGCTGTATATATACGCTCCATTGCTAGAAACAGTTGATATAAATTTATTCACTAACTAGAACTATGATTATGCATTATTTCAAACACATGCTAATTGTCTTTCCTATATTTTGCAGCTAAATAGTCTTTTCTATAAACAGGCATTGGTTGAAAATTCCAAAATTTCTGATATTCCCAGTAAATTGAATAGCTGATGTACCACTATTATTCAAGAATGATGGGAGACGGAAAGCAGGAAAATATAAGCCAGTTAGCCTAACTTTGGTCAAGGGGAAATTGCTAGAATCCATTTTAAGGAAGTTATAGCACTTATTTGGAAAATAACTATGTCATCAGGCAGTGTCAATATGGTTTTGTGAAAGGGGTCTCATGTTTAATTGGAGATGGTGAGGACTACAGATGCTGGAGCCAATAAGATGTGGAGCTGGTAAATGTACAGCAGGTCAAGCAGCATCAGATTAGAAGAGTCAACATTTCGGGCAGGACCCTTCATCAGTCTTGCCCAAAACACTGACTCTCCTGTTCTTCTGATCTTATGTTTAACTAACTTTTTAGATCTTTTTGAAGAAGTAACAAAGAAGGTAGTTAAAAGGAAGCCTGTGAATGTGGCATATTTTGATTTCCAAAGGGCATTTGAAAAGGTGCCTCAAAGGTTACATACAAAGTAAGCAATTGTGAAGTACGGGGTAATAGCACTGGTTAGCTAACAGGCAACAGAGAGCAGAGATGGATGGATCTTTTTTGGGTTGCCAAGCTGTAATGAATGGGGTGTTATATGGACCAGTGCTGGTGCCTAAACTATCTATAATCTATAGGAATTATGTGGATGTGGGGTTGAATTTATGATAAATAGACAAAGACTTTTCCTTGGGGTGGGCAAGTCCAGAGCTAGAGGGCAAAGGTTTAGGGTGAGAGGGTGGTAAATGTATGGAATGAGCTGCCAGAGGAAGTGGTGGAGGCCAGTACAATTGCAACATTTAAAAGGCTTTGGATGGGTATATGAATAGGAAGAGTTTGGAGGAATATGGGCTGGGTGCTGGTAGGTGGGACTAGATTGGATTGGGATATCTGGTCGGTTGGACCGAAGGGTCTGTTTCTGTGCTTTACATCTCTATTGCTGACAGACACAGAATATGAGTCAAGTTTTATTACTAAATTTTGGAAATAATTTTTGCTTAGGCAGGATGAAAATCTAAACTTTATGCACAATTGTTCTATAAAAGAAATGAACTTCTTGCCAAAATTGTCAATGTTTAAATCTTTAAAACCAACATCCCAATGTAACTGCACCAATATAATTAATGCAATTGTTATAATTAGTTAACTACATTAAATATTTTGGCAAAAAAACAAGTCTACAACAACTGCATGCACTTATTGTAATTGTTAATTCAGATGGCTACAGCAACATCATTGGCATGGGTTCAGTTCCCATAATGTATCAGATATTTCTTGAGATCTTCCTCTTCACCTTACCCCCATTGTGTTAAAATGGGAGAGATAAATGGTGATTTCTGATTAATAAGGGAATGACATTAGTAGAGGCAGACATACATTTAAACAGTATGTTTAAAGTAACAAAGTACCCCACGGAGCTTCAGAGGGGTGCAATAAAACAAATTTGACACTAAACTAAATAAAGAGATATTAGGGCAGATGATCAACAAGTTACAACAAGAGTTGGGTTTTAAGGAGGTTCTTAAAGAAAAACTGAAGGCATCTGTAACTCAGCACTAATTTCATTACTACTACACATACCACTTCAAATTAAGATTTTGAGAGAAAAAAAACTGAAACTAGAATTGAACATCAAATTATTCTCTGCTTGCTTGCTCTATTTTGTTGCTAGGAAATTCATATCGGTGTTATCTAAATTTTACAGATTTTCAAATTCATTTTCTTTCTAGATAAAGCAAATTGCATTCCTTGCTCTCAATTTTAGCCTCATTGGAATGTCTTCCAAACAACTGAATTTTTAGAATTAATTACATTTCACAAATTGTCAAAGCAGGATTTTCTTTTAAACTTCTGGTTCCTTCATTAATAGGACCTGACTGATTGCAGAGTCAAAAAGTGTGGTGCTGGAAAAGCACAGCTGATCAGGCAGCATCCGAGGAGCAGCAGAGTTGATGTTTTGAGCATAAGCTCTTCATCAGGAATGATCCCTGATGAGCAGCTTATGCTCAAAACGCCGACTCTCCTGCTCCTCGGACACTGCCCGACTGGCTGTGCTTTTCCAGCACCACACTTTTTGACTCTGATCTCCAACATCTGCAGCCCCCTCTTTCTCCCCTGACTGATTGCAGTTTGTATATCCAAGCACAGCGTTAGGGGATCTTATTAACATTCCATCTGACACATTTGCAAAAATAAAACCTTCAACAATACCATAATATAAAACACTTCCCATACATTACTCGGCTAATGATATTCAATTAATGACATTAGGCTACAAAGTGTTGATGGATGTAAAAAAATAGATTTTGCCTTTTCCTACCACTTGCAATTTAGTTGGCATTTTTAAGTTTTCAATTCAGAGACACAGGAAGTTTTATGATTGTGGTTGCATAGAGATAAATTTAGAACTTTAAGTCCTTTGATTTTTACCTTGATATAGGGAGACAAATCTGCCCACAGTAGCTGGAAATCTCACCACACAAGCACACGTGAAACTTTCAAACTCTAGATAAAGAGGGTTATGTGGGCAAATGTTCCACACCATATTGAATATTACATAACAAAGACATTGATATTCACAAAATTTGTTTTGTTAGTTCAAGTTGTGTGCAAATCACTTATGTGGTGGACTGCATTGGTGTTGGAAAAAATTGTGAAATGATGTGAATTCTACCATGTTGTACTTGCTAATTCATGAATAGCAACTTCAAAAAAATGATTTATTTTTCTGCAAGATTCTTCTGCCTCATTGGCACTTCAAAATATTTAACTGGCTTACATTTAGTTTATCTAATTGACAACACACAGATCAGAGATGATATGAGCCAGTTCTGAATTTCTGCATTGCAACTGAGTGATGCTTCGGAACTGTGATACCTAGTGACATGACACTTTTGAAGTGCACTGCAACAATTCTAAATATGTTAGTCTTGAAAGATGTGACATGAAGACTGTAGTTAACTGAAGTGCCTCCCAAAGTATCTAAATGGAATTCAGAAAGTGGAATTTTATAAAATGTATAAGCAACGTTGGCTATGGCGAGATTAGTAGCAGAGACGTGAGAATAGTTCAATGAGATCTTTCTCGATGTCAGGAACAAATGCTGCAGCCTTTATGCACTTGCCAAGATTCTTGATAAGCACTGATGAGTTGCCAATTAAGAAGGATAATAGCTTGTTAAATGCTTCATTAATATTCAGCTTCCTATCATGCCAAACATGCCAAAGAAGATATGCACTGAGATTCAGAAACAGAAATTGCTGGGAGAATTCAGCAGGTCTGACAGCATCTATGGAGTGAAAGCAGAGTTCACTGTTCAAGTCCAGTGACTCTTCTTCAGAACTGTTTTGATTCTGTTTTGTTTCTGATTTCCAGTATCTGCAGTTCTTTCACAGTTTTTGTTCAGCATCGAGAATTCATGAAAATCAAAGTGCGTATTTGGTGACTTCAGATTGCCACTCACTTGGAAGTACCTCTATATTGGACATCAGACACCAACATCTCAGGCTACATTCAAAGGAACTGGTCATGTGCACTCCATGCTCATAGACACTGGTATTCAATACATACCAGCTTCTAAGAAAGCTTGCGACATATCTCCCAAACTACTTATAGTACACTTCTGTACTTCAATGCTGCACTTTGGCCTGCACTGGCAATTATTATGATAATGCTGCTTCAAAGACATTGCATTCTCAGGTACACACACCTAGCTCATGGAGTTGACCAGGTTGCATCTCCAGGCCAAAGGCTCAGGCACAGGCTCTCATAGTGCTTGCTCACTCTGATCCAATGTGGATACTCACAGTATCCTTACCTGCTTTGTCTTTCAGCCAGAGATACCAGTAACATAGAAATACTGTTTTGCTGTGCCATCTAGCATAGGCACAAAGCCAGGCAGCTTGTCATAGTTATCAGCAATCCACACTCATAGGATACAGTCTTTTGGTCAGGTGTTCTGAACGCAGTAAGTCAGGGCCAGCTAACTATACCTGTCCAGGGTATTGTAAATGGTCAGTCAACTGCAGAGAGTTATCACAGTCAAGATGTTCACCACATAAGGGGTGAGGAAATGAATGTCAGACATTCAGATTGTCTAGACTTTTTCCGATCAAATATAAACTACTTTTCAACCACCTCTTTGGACAGGTTATGATACCGCTCCAGGGCAAGTGGGACTTGAATTCGAACCTTCTGTTCAGAGGTATCTTATTCCCATCTGCTGGGAATAAGTAATTTCAATTGGAGAACGATAAGTTTAATGGCTTGGTCAAAGGATGTTTGAAGATTTGATATTTCAGTAAATTCCCAGAAAGAGAACAAAAAAAATCAAACAACTGCCAGTGATCTTTCTCCCACATACATTCTAGATTCCTGAATGTGACAATCTCATATTATAATATAAAAGCAGTTAGGTATAAACAGCAAAGCCATCATTTCTTCCTTGATTTGTTTTTTAAAATATTCTCAACATATTCTAATATCTCAAAACCAAAGTCCAGAATATATTTATCTTTAATATTGTTCAGTTAGACAAGCTGCTTGTGAGCCATGTGCTTTAGGGAAGGAAATCTCCCATCTTTACCTGGTCTGGACTAAATGTGACTCCAGACTCTCAGCAATGCAGTTGATTATTAACTGCTGTCTGGCCAATTAGGAATGAGAGATAAATGGCGGTCTACCCTGGGATGCTCATATTCCATGAACAAATAAAACAAAATTGTTTATAATGTGTGAACAGAAGGAGCAAAACGAATATTCTGCTGCTAGGAATCCTGTAGCAAGTAACTCATCTCCTGACTCCCCAAAGCCTGTCCATCATCGACAAGCCACAAATCAGGCATTTGATGGAAAAATCCTCATTTACCTGGATGAGTACAACTCCAACAAAACTCAAGAAGCTTGACACCATCCAGAACAAAGCTGCCCACTTCAGTGGGACCACATCCACACCCTCCACCACTGACACACAGTAGCAGCAGTGTATAATATCTAAAAGGTGCACCGCAGAAATCAGAGATCTTGAGATGGCAGCTTCTAAGCCTACGATCACTTCCATCTAGAAGGTCAAGGGCAGCAGATACATGGAAACACGTGTTACCCTCCAAGCTACTTACCTTCCTTACTTGAAAATAAATCATTGTTCGCTCACTGTCACGGGTCAAATCCTGAATTCCTTTCCGGTGCATCTACCTACAGCACATGGACTGCAGTGGGACAAGGAGGCAGCTCACCCCCACTTTCTCAACAGCAACTAAGGACGGGCAATAAATGCTGTGCAGCCAGTGATATATGCTTCTCATAAGTAAATTAAAAGTAATTAAAAGGGTAAGTAAATTTTAGGAAAACAGAAATAGGTGAACGAGTAGCTCTTTCTAAATTATTCTGTTCAGATGTGTTATGATACACCAAGGGACAGATGGGATTTGAACCCAGGACTCTTGGTACAAAAAAGAAATGGACACAATGGAATAACCAAGTTACAGAAACATATCAGGCCTTAACTGTAAGATAACTTAACTAACCTTGTCTCGTTATATATTGATCTAAAACAGCCTGTTCACCAGTTAGTTCCTTAACATTGATTTGCAAGGCCATTAACCCAACATTGTTTCTCTACTCCCAATGCCATGACCTGCTGAGTACTTCCAACAGTTTCTGATTTTGTTTTAGACTTTCCCTATCTGCCGAATTTTATTTGTGTTCCAGTTATATCATTATTTCAACTAATTTTGCTTTATGCATTCAAAATTAAATTTTCATATTTTCCTATTTTTCCCTGATGACCTTGCTCACTATTACAATATCACCATTATTAAACTCACCTTTTTTCTGACATAATCTGCTTACTCCATCCAAATCACTGTTCTGCTCTATAGCCTCAACTGTGCTGTTCAGACTTGTAAAATAACTTTACCTGATCCTACAATCTCAATTTTTTAATAGTTTAAAGTCCTATCAATTGTTTTCATTGCTCAATTCATCAGAACCTTAACCGCAGCCCAACTTCAACACAGCCGAAATTAAATATTTCAAAATATTACTTCTGGGTTACTCTAATTTGTACACACTTACAAACACACATATACAGTCTGATTCAGTTCCTTGCCAATCTGCTCAATCTACAATCTCTGATCTGGAATTAAGAGGATTACAGTCGTATCAAGCTAACAAATAAGGCTGGAGAGATATGAATGAGATGACCAGCAAGGAAGCTACTACTCTGAGTGGCAGTTTCGATAAATAATCAAAATATGGCTCTAATGTGTAACCAATGAAAAATGTTCCAAAGACATTACTTTTACAAAAATACTTTATGTCATAGAATTCATCCATTAAAAGGATTACTCTAGTTACTGAGAAATACTACACTGTAGGTCGGCCATTTGACTGTTCTGCCTAGTTAAAATCTCTTTCCACTTGCCTAGACGTGAGAGGTGGGCAAGTAGGGAATATTCCATCATACTCCCGATTTGCACCTTGTAATGGGAAACAGGACTACAGACACTGGAGAGTCAAAGTCGATAAAGTGTGGCACTGGAAAAGGCACAGCAGGTCAGGCAGCATCTGAAAAGCTATTTAGTCGGCATTTCGGGCATAAACCATCAACGGGAGAGGAGTTACTCGCCTCAAAATCTCTAGCTTTGCACTTGATCTCAGTCAGTTTTTATATACCTGGTCTAGGTCAGTCTTTGGTCAATGGTAACCCCTGGACGTTGACCGTGAGGGTTTCAATTATGGTACCCTCACTGAATAAGACCATAAGACATAGGAGTGGAAGTAAGGCCATTCGGCCCATCGAGTCCACTCCGCCATTTAATCATGGCTGATGGGCATTTCAACTCCACTTACCCGCATTCTCCCTGAAGCCCTTAATTCCTTGTGACATCAAGAATTCATCAATCTCTGCCTTGAAGACATTTAGCGTCCCAGCCTCCACTGCACTCCGCGGCAATGAATTCCACAGGCCCACTACTCTCTGGCTGAAGAAATGTCTCCGCATTTCTGTTCTGAATTGACCCCCTCTAGTTTTAAGGCTGTGCCCATGGGTCCTAGTCTCCCCGCCTAACGGAAACAATTTCTTAGCGTCCACCCTTTCCAAGCCATGTATTATCTTGTAAGTTTCTATTAGATCTCCCTTAACCTTCTAAACTCCAATGAGTACAATCCCAGGATCCTCAGCCATTCCTCGTATGTTAGACCTACCATTCCAGGGATCGTCCATGTGAATCTCCGCTGGACACGATCCAGTTACAGTATGTCCCTCCTGAGGTGTGGGGACCAAAACTGGACACAGTACTCCAAATGGGGCCTAACCAGAGCTTTATAAAGTCTCAGTAGCACATCGCTGCTTTTATATTACAACCCTCTTGAGATAAATGACAACATTGCATTCGCTTTCTTAATCACAGATTCAACCTGCATGTTTACCTTTAGAGAATCCTTGACTAGCACTCCCAGATCCCTTTGTACTTTGGCTTTATGAATTTTCTCACCGTTTAGAAAGTAGTTCATGCTTGTATTCTTTTTTTCCCCAAAGTGCAAGACCTCGCATTTGCTCACATTGAACTTCATCAGCCATTTCCTGGACCACTCTCCCAAACTGTCGAGATCCTTCTGCAGCCTCCCCACTTCCTCAGTACTACCTGCCTGTCCACCTAACTTCGTATCATCGGCAAACTTCGCTAGAATGCCCCCAGTCCCTTCATGCAGATCATTAATATATAACGTGAACAGCTGCGGCCCCAACACTGAACCCTGTGGGACACCGCTCGTCACCGGCTGCCATTCTGAAAAAGAACCTCTTATCCCAACTCTCTGCCTTCTGTCAGACAGCCAATCCTCAATCCATACCAGTAGCTCACCTCAAACACCATGGGCCCTCACCTTACTCAGCAGCCTCCCGTATGGCACCTTATCAAAGGCCTTTTGGAAGTCTAGATAGACCACATCCACTGGGTTTCCCTGGTCTAACCTACTTGTCACCTCTTCAAAGAATTCTAACAGGTTTGTCAGGCATGACCTCCCCTTACTAAATCCATGTTGACTTGTTCTAATCCAACCCTGCTCTTCCAAGAATTTAGAAACCTCACCCTTAACGATGGATTCTAGAATTTTACCAATAACCGAGGTTAGGCTAATTGGCCTATAATTTTCCATCTTTTGTCTTGATCAAATGTCATTGGATTGAATTTTCATTTCTCATCCGTCATTGCCTAGCCACCTGTTTGGTGCAACGTTACTGGTTACTAATCAGGCCTGAATGTTATCCAGGTCTTGCCGCATATGGACATGGACTGTTTCAGTATCTGAGGAATTGCAAATGGTGCTGAACATTGTGCAATGCTGCGCAGTGGGACGGTTTCAGATTCTTGGGGCATTGGGAGTGGTTCGAAGTGGGACCTGTATCAATTGTATGGATTATACTTGGACAGGACTGGTACTGATGCCCCGGGGGAGTGTTTGTGAGAGCAGTTGAGGAGGGATATGCCAGGGAGTGGGAAGCCATGTAAGGAGTTGGAGGAGGAGGAGGGAGTAAGGACAAAAACAGAAGACAGAAAAGGAAATAAGAAGTGATAGGCAGAGAAACCAAGGAAAAAATTCAAACAAGACTGTTGAGAAAAATATTGGGAGTGAGACAAACAATGTTAAAAAGAAGCTTAAAGCGCAGAACATTTGCAATAAAGTGGATGAACTAATCGCGCAGATAGATGTAAATGGGTACAATATAATTGGAATTACGGATACATGGTTATAGGGCGACCAGGGATGGAAACTGAATGTCAGAGGGTATTCAGTATTTAGGAAGGACAGGCAAAAAGGAAATGTGGTGTAGTGGCATTGCTGGTTAAAGAGGAAATTAACACAATAGTGAGAAAGGAAATTAGCTCTCACAATGTGGAGCCTGTATAGAGTCTATCTAGAGATACCAAGGGACAGAAAACATTACTGGGTGTCATGTATAGGCCCCCAAACAGCAGTGGTGATGTTGGGAATGGCATTAAACAGGAAATTGGAGTTGCACGTGACAGGGGAAGATCGGTCATCATGGGTGACCTTAATCTGTACATAGATTGGGCAAATCAAATTAGTCACAAGGCCATAGAGGGGGAATTCCGAAGGATATAAATCAGATACCAGAAATGTTGGAGAATGCAAGATTTAGTGAGAGGGACGAACTGAGTATTAATCAATATTAGTAGAGAAATGGCGCTCGGAAAATTGATGGGATTGAAGCAGATAAATCCCCAGGGCCCAATAATCTACATTTCAGAGTATTGAAGGAAGTGGCTGTAGAAATAGAGGATGTATTGGTGGCGATCTTCCAGGATTCTATAGACTCTGGAACAGTCGCTGCAGATTGGAGGGTACTTAATGTCACTTCAATATTCAAAAAGGAAGGTAGAGAGAAAACAGGGAATTACAGAACAGTAAGCCTAACATCAATAGTGGGGAGAATTCATACAATGTCATAGCAGAGCATTTAGAAAGCAGTGGCACAATCAGACAGAGTCAGCATGGATTTATGAAGAGGAAATCATGTTTGACATCTATTGGAATTCTACGAAGATATAATTAGTACAGTTGACAAGGGGGACCCAGTCAATTCATATATTTGGACAAAGTCCCACATAATAAATTATTGTGCAAGATTAAAGTGCATGGGATTAGGGAAAGTGTATTGAGATGGATATAAAACTGGCTGGCAGACAGGAAACAAAGAATAGGAGGAATTAATAGGTCATTTTCAAATTGGCAGGCAGGAACTAGTCGGGTGCCACAGTGATCAGTGCTGAGACCCCAGATGTTGACAATATTTATTAATGATTTGGATGAACAAAGTATAACATCTCCAAGTTCACAGCTGATACCAAGTCAGGTGGGATCGTGAACTGTGACGAAAACGTAGAGATCCTTCAGCATGATCTGGACAGGTTGGGAGAGTGGACAAATCAATGACAGATACAGTAAAATTTGGATGAAGGGAGGTTATTCTCTTTGGAAGCAAAAACAAGCAGACAGAATACTACCTGAATGGCTGTAAATTGGTAGAGGGGAGTGTGTAGCAGGACCCGAGTGTCATTGTGCATCAGTCGCTGAAGTGAGCATGAAAGTGCAGAAGGCAAATGGTATGCTGGCCTTCATTGCAAGACATTTCAAGTACAGGAGCAGGGATGTGTTGTTGCAGTTATACAGGGCCTTGGTGAGGCCACACCAAGAATATTATGTGCAGATTTGGTATTCTTTCCTTAGGAGTGAAGTGAAGGTTTACCAGGCTGATTCCAGGGATAGTGTACGAGGAGAGATTGACAAGGTTAGAAACATTTTCCTGGAGTTCAGACTATCGGTGGGTGGGTGGGTCGGAGGGAGAGAGAATCCATAAGAGACTTCAAATTCTACTAGGGCAGGGAGGATGTTCCTGATGGTGGGTGTGACCAGAACCAGTCTAAGGATTTGGGGTAGAGATAAGGAGACATTTCTTTATCCAAAGTACTGGTAAGCTTGTGGAATTCATTACCACAGGAAATAATTGATACCAAAACATTGAATATATTCAAGAGGCGGCTAGATATAGCACTCGGGGTGAATGGGATAAAAGATTATGGGGAAAACGCAGGATTAGGCTACTGAATTGGAAGATCAGCCATGGTCGTGATGAATGGCAGAGCATGCTTGAAGGTCCGAAAGACCACCTCCTGCTTCTATCTTCTATATTTCTAAGTAATCATCAGAAAATATTCCTATTTCTGACCTTATGATGAAGAGAAGGTCATTGACTAAGTATCAGATGAAGGTTGGGCCTAGGACACATCTTAAGAGTCATATAGCACAGAAACAGATCCTTTGGTCTAACCAGTCTATTCGCAACATAATCCCAAATGGAATAGTCCCACCTCCAGCTCCCTGTTCATATTCCTTCAAACCTTTCCTATTCATGTGTTTATCCAAATATCTTTTATATGCGATAATTGCACCCACATCCACCACTTCCTTAAGACATTCATTCCCCACACGAGCCACAGTGTAAAAAAGATTTGCCCCTCAAGTCTTTTTTAAATCTCCCTCCTCTCACCGTAAAATGTGCCCTCTAGTAGTGAAATTCCCCAACCTAGGAAAACTATTAACGCTACCTATATCTGTCATCATTTTATAAACTTCTGTCAGATTGCCTCTCAGCCTCTTACACTCCAGTGAGAAAAGTTCCAGCTTATCCAGCCTTTCTTTATAACTAAAACTTTCCATACCTGGCAACACCCTAATAAATCTCTTCAGAACCCACTGCAGCTTAATAATATCCTTCGTATAACTGCCTGAACAGGATTCCAGAATAGTGGATTAGTGGTGCTGGAAGAGCACAGCAGTTCAGGCAGCATGGATGCTGCCTGAACTGCTGTGCTCTTCCAGCACCACTAATCCAGTATTTGGTTTTCAGCATCTGCAGTCATTGTTTTTACCTAGTATTCCAGAATAGGCCTTACCACTGTCCTGTGGCTGAGGTGATTGACCTTCCATACTACAACCACCTTCCCTTGTGCTAGATATGCCACCAAACAGCAGAGAGTTATCCTCTGATTTCTCCTGACTCCTGCGTTGCTTGAATTCCATGATGCCATATTCGGTCAACTGCTGGCTTGATTTCAAGAACAGTCGCTCTTGTCTTTACTCTGGAATTCAGCTCTTTTGCCATGCTTGGAAGAAGTCTGTAATGAGGTCAGGAGCTGAGTGGCCCAAACCCAAAAGGAGCATCAAAGAGTTGGTTATTGCTAAACAAGTGCTGCTTGTCAATACTGTTGACAACTTCTTCCATGATGCTGCTGACCACTGACAGAAGACAGATAGCGTGGCAATTGGCTGAGTTGGATTTGTCCTGCTTTCTGTTATCAGGACGTACCTAGGCAATTCCAAGACTAACACTGTAGGGACATGGGCTCAAACCCCACCATGGTAGATGGTCAAATTTGAATTCAATGAAAATCTGGAATTAAAAACTGGTCTAATGGCAATTATGTAACCATTGTAGATTGTCATAACCACCCATCTGGTTCACTAATGTCGTTTAGAAAGGAAATCTGTCATCCTAAGTCTGGCCCACGTGTGATTCTCTATTGTCAGCAATGTGGATGATTCTTAATTGCCTTCTGAAATAACCTAGCAAACCACTTAGTTCAAGGGCAGTTAGGTATAGGCAACAACTGCTGGCCCAGTCAGCGACATCTACATTCTTAACAAAAGAAATGAATAAAAAAAATTAGATGAGTACAACTACCTCAAAAGAGTTAAGAGACTGGTGGAACATAGAATACAGAACAGTACAGCATAGGAACAGAGCCTTTGGGCCACCTTGTCTGTGCTGACCACGATGCCATTCTAAACTTAACAATATCATGTATATGTGGCTGCAAATTCAGTCCAGTGTCAAGTATAACACCAAGTTTACAATGAATCTAATAGTAATAAATAGGAAAAAAAGTAGCCACTGAAATGTAGTAGTCAAGGTATCACTACATAAAATACTTGAGAATTTATTGTTCAATTTTCCAATCTGATATATTCTTTCATTTGGTTAACTTCATAAGAATGATAACATGAGATTAGAAAGTAGGCATTTAAGGAGAATACCCCTCCCGCCTGCAATACACTCTTCCAACCTCTTCTTTCAGGCAGAAGATATAGAAGCTTAAACATACGTACCAACAGTTCAAGAACAGCTTCTTCCCTGCTGTTATAAGGCTCCTAAACAGACGTAATTTCAAATCTAATGTTAATCTTGCTTTTGTGCACTCTGAGCATGTCACCCTGTATGTCTCACTCTGTTTAAATACCCTGTGCTCTTGCATGTTATGATCTGTGCGTACTGCTCACAAAACAAAACTTTTAACTGTGCTCAGATACATGTGACGACAATAAATCAAACTGAACTCACATTTTTCTGGAAATAAACATAATTAGCTATTTATAGCTTCAAATAATAATATTCATCACAACCAATTCCATAATTCCATACCTGGGCCCTTTTCAAGGAAGACAATCTTAGACTCCGGAAGAAAATTGAAGCCATTAACGATCATTTCTTCTCCACCATTGACAGAGCATGAATTGGTGCTGTACTTTTCAATCTGAGGAAGTTCCTGAGCTGAACGCTGAGCTGTATTAATCAAATAACTGGGATTACCAAAAAAGGCTTAACAAATAACATTTGCTATATCAATAAATTTCATGCAATGTCTTAGAGGTCATATAAATTGCCAACAGATTATACTGCACAAGAATGAAGTGCACAACCTTGTATATATCACAAAACCACATTTTAAAAATTGCTTAAATGCAAATATAGTGCAATTCTATTTTTCCTGCTTAGAGGATGCACCTACACTGTCCAAATATGCACTCTATTCCAGCATTCTGTTATGTAATTTAGGGCAAATTCGAAATCAACAAAGCATCTAATGATTACTATCAAGTACTGCTGAAAAGGATTTAGGATCTTCTTTTGAATTTTGATGGCATTGAGATAATAGGATAGTTATGAAAGTGTAAAACGTTCAAACAGAAAATCTAACCTAAAGTTTAATCAAATGTGATTTTTGCTTTAAAAATGAAGAGTGCTTAGGAAACATGCAGTGATTAAATCATTTTATGACATATTATTTCTAATACAAGATTGGTCACATGAAAGGAAAAGCATTTTGTATCTGAAACATTTAATTACTGAGGCAATTAGAAGCTTGCGTTCATACATAATTGCCTAGTGGCACAGCATAGATGTGTCTCTGCTAAAGTTCTAGACAGAGTGAAGAATAAACAACTTTCAAAGCAAGTTCGCAAAAATATCTGATATTGTAAACAGTGCCCAAATATATTAACTCAAAATAAGTCTGCTTGAATCTACCTCTGCACCCATCTGCCATATGAAGACTTCCACATACGAAGACTCTTGAGTAAAGTACAAGTTAACAACATTGCCCTGCTTCCCTTTCTTTCCTCCCTCAAGCCAACAACCAGGGCTAACTCTGATTTTTAGAAGCGGGCTTTGTCACTTTTCATGCTTCCAGAGTTTGGATAGATAGAGCAAGCAAAGGGGAAGCTGAAGTGAAATGAAAAGCTGCATCAAATTTTATTTTAGTTATTTTCTAAATCAAGATGTTCAGAGATGTTATTACACAAGTCTGGAGCAGATAGGACTCGTACCTGGACCATCTGATGCTACCACTGCACCACAAGAGCCCTTCTCTCAAATTTTATGAAAGATCTTTTAAATTAACTTGCTTTGATGTGTTATGATTTATCTAGGATTTATCCGAGACCTGAACGCCAGCCTCCTGGCTCAGAGGTAGGAACACTACTACTACACCACAACAGCCCCTTAAACATGACTAAAACCAACATGCATATATTTTTAAATCAACCAATTACAACAGACCACTGGAGCAGATGGGTATCAAACTCTGACCTTCTGGCCCAGAGGCAGGTACACCATCTCTACACAATAGTCCTTTCCTCAAACTTTGCTATCAGCTGATTTCTTAACAGTAATCATAAAGAACTGACAATGACTAGTGGGAGGCACAAGATTGAGACACTTGTACCTGCCAAATAAAACAGGTTGCAAATGCAGCAATATCTGTGGGAAAATTTGGAAGCATGAAGGAAAACAAAATAGGAAAAAAAAAGTTTCACGAATGTGAATTTAATACTAACAGCATTCAACAGGAATGGAAGCTGCTTGCAGTGAGACAACTTTTCCATTGGGCTGTGGGATATGCACACGGAAAACAAGGCGAACTCTTGTATTTTTTCTTCCAATGTCAGTTTCACCCTTGCGAAGTTCAATATCAGAGTTGCGTAGTTTCAAAATTCCTGCACAGTCAATGCTATAAAGAAACAACATAGATCTGTAACAAACATGATTACATGAATCTAAATACCATTACTTTAAATTGGTTCACATTTTAAATGTATTTTAAAGCAAACTTGAAATCCCTTCTCAAAATAAAAGCAAAATATCTGAAATTAAACAGGTCAACACTAAGCCTCACTAATGAACAATCTAAACCAATGAACTGATTTTCTCGCATTTAGTTAGGGACATTGAACAGACAACTTTGCAGTCACATTATCTTCATTTTTTGCTCAGTTTAGTAACATGGATTTTTAAGCATGAACTCAAAGATATTTGCTCCTCAATTTAATAAAACTCAGAAGCACTGCTAATTATAATTCTTAAAGGGAATATTTGCTCAGCTGGTAATGTACGTTGATGCTAATTCAAAGACTTACAGGTCATGTATGTATTGGTTTCAAATTGTTGTGTTGTTTTAGACTTCCCTCTAGTCAGAGTGTAAAACACACACTAACTGGTCATTCGGATTTTATACATTTATTTTAATTATTACTGCCTAAGCCGTATCACTACAGGACAAATTAATAGCATCAGGCCATTTTCCAGAAACTGGCTTCTAGTCATCAATTATATCAGGATGAAACAAAACTGTTGGCCTTACTCACAAAACCCTTACTTCCAACACCCAGTCACAGTCAACAGATCAACACTTCTGTTCCAAAGCTAGGCAATCAATTTTTAAAATATTTTACCTGAAAATTAGCAATTAGTTAAGACAATCCCATGATCGGCACCACATTTTGAGGTGACAGTCACATGTTCACATTCGCGATACTAAGTCATGTAATTATTTTCTGTTTTGAGTAAATCCAAATTCCATTGAAAAAATAAAGGGCAGAACTTCCTTTGTTTGATGGATCTCTTGCGCACTCATGAAATGCCAAACCACTTGTGTTCACTCCTGGAGAGAGGGTCTACCAGATTTCAGACACTTTAGTGGATACTAGGATACCTGTAGCTACTAATGAGGTGCTGGCAGGTCCAGCCCTTGGCAGCACCATGGAGGAAGCTGTGGCTGCTGCTGATGCTGCAAACAGTGACACGCAAGATAGAGAAGGAATGAGGGACAAAAGGTACTATTGTTGAGTAGCGTGGGCAAAATAAACAAGGCAGTCCATGGAGTTTAGAAGCAAAGTCAAGGGGCTGGCTACCAACAACTAACGCCCTAACTTTTGTTCAGATTAGTGCAAATCAAGATACACAAAATCCTTCTTTGTCCCCAACAGACATAGACTCTTAAGTGACCGTCAAATGGTATTTAACTTACACTGAAGGATTTTAAATGGAGGTGGGACAGGAAGATCACCCTTGGGCAGAGATATAGAACAGTACAGTACAGAAATAGGTCTTTTGGCCGATGTTGTGCCGAACATGACGCCAAATTAAACTAATCCTTTCTGCCTGCCCTTGACACATCTTTTCATTCCTTGCATATTCATATGTTATATAAAAATCCCTTAAACGCCGCCACCCCCCACCACCCACCATTGTATCTGTCTCCACTATCACCCCTGGCAGCACACTTCAAACACCTATCACTCTGTGAAAAATAATTGCCCCTCACATCTCCTTTGACCTTTGTTGTGGTTCTGTTCGCAGAGCTGGGAATTTGTGTTGCAGACGTTTCGTCCCCTGTCTAGGTGACATCCTCAGTGCTTGGGAGCCTCCTGTGAAGCACTTCTGTGATCTTTCCTCCGGCATTTGTAGTGGTTTGAATCTGCCGCTTCCGGTTGTCAGTTCCAGCTGTCCGTTGCAGAGACCAGTATATTGGGTCCAGGTCGATGTGCTTATTGATTGAATTTGTGGATGAGTGCCATGTCTCTAGGAATTCCCTGGCTGTTCTCTGTTTGGCTTGTCCTATAATAGTAGTGTTGTCCCAGTCGAATTCATGTTGCTTGTCATCTGCGTGTGTGGCTACTAAGGATAGCTGGTTGTGTCTGTTCGTGGCTAGTTGGTGTTCATGGATGCGGATCGTTAGCTGTCTTCCTGTTTGTCCTATGTAGTGTTTTGTGCAGTCCTTGCATGGGATTTTGTACACTACATTGGTTTTGCTTCTGCTGGGTATCGGGTCCTTCGTTCTGGTGAGTTGTCTGAGCGTGGCTATTGGTTTGTGTGCTGTTACGAGTCCTAGTGGTCACAGTAGTCTGGCTGTCAGTTCGGAAATGCTCTTGATGTATGGTAGTGTGGCTAGTCCTTTGGGTTGTAACATGTTCTCATTCAGTTGTCTTTCCCTTAGGCATCTGTTGATGAAATTGCGAGGGTATCTGTTTTTGGTGAATACATTGTATAGGTGTTCTTCTTCCTCTTTTTGCAGTTCTGGTGTACTGCAGAGTGTTGTGGCCCTTTTGAATAGTGTCTTGATGCAACTTCTTGTGTGTATTGGGGTGGTTGCTTTCGTAGTTCAGGACTTCGTCTGTGTGTGTGGCTTTCCTGTAAAGCTTTGTGGTGAATTCTCCGTTAGGTGTTCTCTGTACCATCACGTCTAGGAATGTGAGTTGGTTGTCCTTTTCTTCCTCTCTAGTGAATCGGATTCCTGCGAGTGTGGCATTGATGATCCGGTGTGTGTTCTCTATTTCTGTGTTTTTAATGATTACAAAGATGTCATCCACATATCTGACCCAGAGTTTGAGTTGAATTTGTGGTAAGACTGTTTGTTCTAATCTTTGCATTACCGCTTCTGCTATGAGTCCAGAGATGGGTGAGCCCATGATTTGTTCATATATTTGGTTGTTGAATGTGAAGTGTGTTGTGAGGCACAGGTCCAGTAGTTTGAGTGTACTGTCTTTGTTGATAGGTTCAACGTCCTGTTGTCTGTTCTGTATGTCCAGCAGGTTGGCTATTGTTTCTCTGGCTAGTGTTTTGTCGATAGAGGTGAACAGTGCCGTTACATCGAATGAGACCATGGTTTCTTCCTTGTCTATGTGTATATTTCTGATGATGTCCAAGAATTCCTGTGTTGATTGTATAGAGTGTCTGGATCAGCTGATCAGGTGTTTCAGTTTCTGCTGTAGTTCTTTAGCCAGTTTGTGTGATGGTGATATCCTGGTAGTGATACTATGGGTCTGAGTAGGATGTCTGGTTTGTGTACTTTGGGTAGTCCATAGAATCTGGGGGTGTTGTTGCTTTCAGGTTTCATTCTTTGTAGGTCAAAACACTACATAGGACAAAGGACATTACATAGGAAGACAGCTAATGATCCGCATCCATGAACACCAACTAGCCACGAACAGACACAACCAGCTATCCTTAATAGCCACACACGCAGATGACAAGCAACATGAATTCGACTGGCACAACACTACTATTATAGGACAAGCCAAACAGAGAACAGCCAGGGAATTCCTAGAGACATGGCACTCATCCACAAATTCAATCAATAAGCACATCGACCTGGACCCAATATACTGGTCTCTGCAACGGACAGCTGGAACTGATAACCGGAAGCGGTAGATTCAAACCACTACAAATGCCGGAGGAAAGATCACAGAAGTGCTTCACAGGAGGCTCCCAAACACTGAGGATGTCACCTATATAGGGGATGAAACATCTGCAACACAAATTCCCAGCTCGGCGAACAGAACCACAACAATGAGCACCCGAGCTACAAATCTTTTCACAAACTTTGAATCCTTTGACCTTTCCCCCCCTCTCACCTTAAATGCATGCCCCCAAGTATTAGACATTTTAACTCTGGGAAAAAGGTTCTGACTGCCACCTCTGTCTATACATCTGAAATTTATAAGGTAAAAACAATGACTGCAGATGCTGGAAACCAGATTCTGGATTAGTGATGCTGGAAGAGCACAGTTCAGGCAGCATCCAAGTAGCCTTCGAAATCGACATTTCGGGCAAAAGCCCTTCATCAGGAATAAAGGCAGTGAGCCTGAAGCGTGGAGAGATAAGCTAGAGGAGGGTGGGGGTGGGGAGAAAGTAGCATAGAGTACAATGGGTGAGTGGGGGAGGTGGATCAAGGTGATAGGTCAAGGAGGAGAGGGTGGAGTGGATAGGTGGAAAAGAAGATAGGCAGGTAGGACAAGTCATGGGGACAGTTACTGAGCTGGAAGTTTAGAACTAGGGTGAGGTGGGGGAAGGGGAAATGAGGAAACTGTTGAAGTCCACACTGCTGCCTTGGGGTTGAAGTGTTCCAAGGCAGAAGATGAGGCGTTCTTCCTCCAGGCATCTGGTGGTGAGGGAGCGGCGGTGAAGGAGGCCCAGGACCTCCATGTCCTCGGCAGAGTGGGAGGGGGAGTTGAAATGTTGGGCCATGAGGCGGTGTGGTTGATTGGTGCAGGTGCCCCGGAGATGTTCCCTAAAGCGCTCTGCTAGGAGGCGCCCAGTCTCCCCAATGTAGAGGAGACCGCATCAGGAGCAACGGATACAATAAATGATATTAGTGGATGTGCAAGTAAAACTTTGATGGATGTGGAAGGCTCCTTTAGGGCCTTGGATAGAGGTGAGGAAGGAGGTGTGGGCGCAAGTTTTACAGTTCCTGCGGTGGCAGGGGAAAAGTGCCAGGATTGGAGGGTGGGTTGTTTTGGGGGCGTGGACCTGACCAGGTAGTCGCGGAGGGAACGGTCTTTGCGGAAGGCGGAAAGGGGTGGGGAGGGAAATATATCCCTGGTAGTGGGGTCTGTTTGGAGTTGGCGGAAATGTCGGCGGATGATTTGGTTTATGCGAAGGTTTGTAGGGTGGAAGGTGAGCACCATGGGCGTTCTGTCATTGTAACAGTTGGAGGGGTGGGGTCTGAGGGCGGAGGTGAGGGATGTAGACGAGATGCGTTGGAGGGCATCTTTAACCACGTGAGAAGGGAAATTGCGGTCTCTAAAGAAGGAGGCCATCTGGTGTGTTCTGTGGTGGAACTGGTCCTCCTGGGAGCAGATCCGGCAGAGGCGGAGGAATTGGGAATACGGGATGGCATTTTTGCAAGAGGTAGGGTGGGAAGAGGTGTAATCCAGGTAGCTGTGGGAGTCAGTGGGTTTGTAAAAAATTTCAGCGTTAAGTCGGTCGTCATTAATGGAGATGGAGAGGTCCAGGAAGGGGAGGGAGGTGTCAGAGATGGTCCAGGTAAATTTAAGGTCAGGGTGGAATGTGTTGGTGAAGTTGATGAATTGCTCAACCTCCTTGCGGGAGCACAAGGTGGTGCCAAAGCAGTCATCAATGTAGCGGAGGAAGAGGTGGGGAGTGGTGCCGGTGTAATTACGGAAGATCAACAGCTCTACGTAGCCAACAAAGAGACAGGCATAGCTGGGGCCCATACGTGTGCCCATGGCTATCCCTTTGGTCTGGAGGAAGTGGGAGGATTCAAAGGAGAAATTGTTAAGGGTGAGGACCAGTTCGGCCAAACGAATTAGAGTGTTGGTGGAAGGGTACTGTTGAGGACGTCTGGAGAGGAAAAAAAACGGAGGGCTTGGAGGCCCTGGTCATGGCAGATGGAGGTGTAGAGGGATTGGATATCCATGGTGAAGATGAGGCATTGGGGGCCGTGGAAACAGAAGTCTTGGAGGAGGTGGAGGGCTTGGTGGTGTCTCAAACGTATGTGGGGAGTTCTTGGACTAGGTGGGATAGGACAGCGTCAAGGTAGGTAGAGATGAGTTCAGTGGGGCAGGAGCATGCTGAGACAATGGGTCGGCCAGGGTGGTCAGGCTTGTGGATCTTGGGAAGGAGGTAGAACCGAGCAGTGCGGGGTTCCCGGACTATGAGGTTGGAAGCTGTGGGTGGGAGATCGCCTGAGGTGATGAGGTTCTGTATGGTCTGGGAGATGATGGTTTGGTGATGGGGGGTGGGGTCATGGTCGAGGGGGTGGGAGGAAGAGGTGTCCTCGAGTTGACGTTTGGCTTCAGCGGTGTAGATGTCAGTGCGCCAGACTACCACTGCGGCCCCTTGATCCGCTGGCTTGATGGTGAGGTTGGGATTGGAGGGTTGTGTGTTGTGAGGGTGAGAGGTTGGAGTGGGGGAGGGAGGTAGACAGCTTTTGCCCGAAACGTCGATTTCAAAGCTACTTGGGAGATAAAATGTTAAGGAAACGTATACAGTTAAAGGTAGGTCCCTAAACAGCATTGACGTACAGAAGGATCTTGGGGTCCTAGTCCATAACTCCCTGAAAGTAGTCACAAGTAGATAAGGTGGTAAAGAAGGCATATGGCATGCTGCCTTTATTGGTCAGGGCATTGAATGCAAGACTCAGGATGTCATGTTGTACCTTTATAAGACTTCAGTTAGGCCTCACTTAGAGTTTATCTCTCCACGCTTTAGGCTCACTGCCTTTATTCCTGATGAAGGGCTTTTGCCCGAAACGTCGATTTCGCTGCTCGTTGGATGCTGCCTGAACTGCTGTGCTCTTCCAGCACCACTAATCTAGTACATTGAGAATTACCTGCAGTAAGCTAGCTAGGTTGACTACTAGGTTTTAAAATGGACAAAAATGTATTCACAAAATTACACAACGAAACACAAAGAACAGAATAAAGAACCCCTACAGAACTCAGTCTATCCAAACTAGACTTAATTATGCTGTTTCGAATATACACAACAGTCCCAATAAACAAACCCCCTTAAAAACCAGTATAAATGAAACAGATGCTTACAGGCTGAAGTTAGAAGGAGAGAAGGAGAGAATGAGTTTCCACACAGCTCACTGTTGAATTCCCAACTAGTTCTGGACTGAACTGAACTGCTAGAGAACTGATCACTCCTCTTTCATTACACAGATCACTTCTAAAGCATGACTACTTTTGCCTGAAGTCTCATCTGTTTGCATATAAACAAAAGGCTTCTCAAAATCCTTTTCATCTCCTACCAAACCAGTCTGATTAGTACCAGGAGACGTTTACAATCTTTCTGATAAAAACCAAAGGACATAGTGCCCTTGAGAAAAGGAACAGTCTTTAGAAAAATGGGACCAGCTTTGTTACAGTATCTTAATAGGCTGTGCTTTTCCAAATGCGCCTAAATCCTATCCCTCAGAGTTCTCTCCAATAGGTTCTCAACCGCTGATGAGACACTCACTGGTCTATAATTTCCTGGATTATTCCTATTTCCTTTCTTGAACAGCAGAACAACATTAGCTACTCACCAGTCCTTCACAACCTCTCCACTGGATAGCAAGGTCAAGGCCCCAGCAATCTCTTCTCTTGCCTCTCTCTTAAAAACCTGGGGTAGACACCATTGTGTCCTGGAGTTTTATCCATCTTAATGCTCTTCCACAGACCCAACATCACTGCTTTCTTGATCTCAAAGTGCCTTAGACAGGAACACATTGATTATCGGCCCGAGTGATAACTCACCAAGTTTTCCAGGTCTCCTGCCTCCTCTCTTGCTTCCTGGAGGCCCAGAAAATTCCACCCAATGACTTTTTTGATGACAGCCAAGGTAGTGAATGAATGTTTCATGCCTGCCTTCATTAACACGGTGTTGCCAATGTCACTATGAAGGAGGAGCAGGAAGGTACAAGTAAAGGCTACGCAGCCAGAAAAGCATTGGGTGACCACCAGGAAGACTAGTAAGTATGGGAGGCAATGCGGAGTCGCCTGTGGCTATTCTCCTCTCAAACAAATATACCATTTTGGACACTGTTGCAGGGCGATGCCCTGTCAGGGGAAGGCATCAGTAGACACATTTGTGGCACCCTGGTCGGTTCTGCTGCACAGCAAGGGAGGAAAAAGACTGGGAGAGATTTTAGTGATATAGACTAAATTGTGAGGTGAATTGACAGGCGGTTCTGTGGCAGCAAATGAGATTCTCAACCATATGTTGCCTCTCTTTGCCAGGATTCCAGGGTATAGTAGTTGAGGGGATGCAGGGATAATTAAGAGACTGTGCATCGTATTGTTGGCAAAGGAAACCATCACTGCAATGATGAGGGAGGATGTCACTGAAGGGTCTTCAAATGAGGCCACATGAATAGAGCTTGGAAAAAAAAGGGGCTATTATCTTGCTAGGATTATACTATACATCTCCCAACAGTCTGAGAGAGATAGAGGAGCAGATATGTAGGCAACGCACAAAGGTGTGAGAGAAACAGGATTGTAATTGTAGGGAACTTCAACTTTCCTAACAATAACTGGGATTGTTCTAGTATGAAAGGATCAGATGGAATTGAACTTCTAAAAGTGCATTCAGGAGAGCATTCTGTACCCATACATAGCTTGACCTACTTGTATCGGGCAGTGCTAGACCTAATTCCAGAGAATGAAGCTGGTCAAGTAGTTGAAGCTTCAGTGGATGAACACTTTGGGGATAGTGACCATAAGATAAATTTAAAATTCATATGATGTGGAGATGCCAGGGTAGGACTGGAGTAAACAAAGTCAGAGGTCACACAATACCAGGTTATAGTCCAACAGGTTTATTTAAAATCACAAACGTTTGGAAGACTGCTCCTTCATCAGGTGAAGTGGAGGAAGGCGCACAGACACAGAACATATAGGCGGAGAGATTTATAATAATTATCTTGCCAGTATGTCTCCAGGTGGGACAGAACACTCAACAACACCTTTGCTGAATTCTGAGGAAAGGGCACTCAGCCCGAAACGTTAACTCTGATTGCTGTCCACAGATGGTGCCAGGCTGGTGAGCTTTTCCAGAAATTTGTTTTTGCTTCTGATTCATAGCATCTGCAGACTTTTTGGTTTTTAATTGCAGATCAGTTAGTTTCACGTTAGTGGTAGGGAGATTATTGGAAAAAATTCTGAAGGGCAGGATAAATCAATACTTGGAAAGGTAGGGACTGATCAGGGATAGGCAGCATGTATTTCTTCGAGGAATATTCTGCCTAGCTATCTTAACTGAGTTTTTTGAAACAGTGACTGAATAAATTCATTAAGGTAGTGCAATTGATTAGGTTTACATGGACGTGGGTAAGGCCTTTAACAAGGTACCACATTTAAGGATGGTTTGAAAGGTAAGAGCCCATGGGATCCAAGCAAGGTGGTAAACTGGATCCAAAAGTGGCTTACAAATAGGAGGCAGTGTGACGGTGCGGTGTCATTTTTGTCACTGGAAGCTGTGACCAGTGGTGTATCACAGGGCTCAGTGCTGGAACCCTTGTTGCTTGTTATGAGCATTAAGGACTTCAATGCGAATGTAGAAGGTACAATTAGTAAGTTTGCAGATGACATGAAAATTGGTGGGGTTGTTGACACTGAGGAGACTTCTGGCTTAAGTCTGATGTTGGTCAGATGGTAAATTGAAGAGTATAATAGCAGATGGAATTTACACAGAACATAGAACATTACAGCACAGTATAGTCCCTTCAGCCCTCGATGTTGCGCCACCCTGTCATACTAATCTGAAGCCCATCCCACCTACACTATTCCATGTACGTCCATATACCTGTCCAATGACGACTTAAATGCACTTAAACTTAATGAATCTACTACCGATGCAGGCAAAGCATCTCATGCCCTTACTGCTCTGAGTAAAGAAACTACCTCTGACATCTGTCTTATACCTATCTCCCCTCACTTTAAAGTTGTCCCTCGTG
Source organism: Chiloscyllium punctatum (assembly GCF_047496795.1). Taxonomy (NCBI): domain Eukaryota; kingdom Metazoa; phylum Chordata; class Chondrichthyes; order Orectolobiformes; family Hemiscylliidae; genus Chiloscyllium; species Chiloscyllium punctatum. The sequence goes on along the minus strand of NC_092764.1, from coordinate 53,102,725 downwards.
TTTGCCGTCCCCATACTTGGAAAAAGGCTCTCCCTGTCCACCCTATCTAACCCTCTGATTATCCTGTATGTCTCTATTAAGTCACCTCTCAATCACCTTCTCTCTAATGAGAACAGCCTCAAGGCCCTCAGCCTTTCCTCGTAAGACATTCCTTCTATACCAGGCACCATCCGAGTAAATCTCCTCTGCACGCTTTCCAAAGCTTCCACATCCTTCTTATAATGCAGTGACCAGAACTGTACGCAACACTCCAAGTGTGGCCGTATCAGAGCTTTGTACAGCTTCAGCATAACCTCCTGGTTCTGGAGCTCAATCCCTCTATTAATAAAGGCCAAAACACTGTATGCCTTCTTAACAACCCTGTCAATCTGGGTGGCAACTTTCAGGGATCTGTGTACATGGACACCGAGATCTCTCTGCCCATCTGCACTCCCAAGAATCTTACCATTAGCCCAGTACTTTGCATTCCAATTACTCCGTCCAAAGTGTAACACCTCACACTTGTCCACATTAAACTCCATTTGCCACCTCCCAGCCCAGTTCTGCAGCCTATCTATGTCTCTCTGCAACTTACTACATCCTTCGTCACTATCCACAACTCCACCGACCTTACTGTCGTCCGCAAATTTACTAACCCACCTTCTAAGCCCTCATCCAGGTCATTTATAAAAATTACAAACAGCAGTGGACCCAACACTGACCCTTGTGGTACGCCGCTAGTAAATAGATACCAAGATGAACATGTTCCATTAGCTACAACCCTCTGTTTTCTTTCAGCAAGCCAATTACTGATTCAAACTGCTATCTCTCTCACAATCCCATTCCTCAGCTATTTGTATAATAGCCTACTGTGGGGAACCTTATCGAACGCCTTGCTGAAATCCATATACACCACATTAACTGGTTTACTCTCATCTACCTGTTTGGTCACTTTGTCAAAAAACTCAATAAGATTCGTTAGGCACGACCTACCCTTCACAAAACCGTGCTGACTGTCCCTGATCAGATTATTCTTTTCCAGATGGTTATAAATCCTATCTCTTATAACCTTTTCCAAAACTTTACCAACAACTGAAGTGAGACTCACTGGTCTGTAATTACCAGGGTTGTCTCTACTACCCTTTTTAAACAAGGGAACCACATTTGCTATCTTCCAGTCCTCAGGCACTATTCCTGTAGACAATGATGATTTGAAGATCAATGCCAAAGGCTCGGCAATCTCTTCCCTTGCTTCCCAGAGGATCCTAGGATAGATCCCATCTGGCCCACTGCAGTATTTCTAATACCTCTTCCGAGCAAACCTCAATCTCTTCTAGTCTAGATGCAAGTATCTCTGTATCTTCCTCGCCAACCTTTTCATTTTCTATAGTGAACACTGTCGAAAAATATTTATTTAGTGCTTCCTCTGACTCCACACACAACTTCCCACTATTATCCTTGATTGGCCCCAATTTAACTCTCATCATTCTTTTATTCCAGACATACCTATGGAAAGCCTTAGGGTTAACCCTGATCCTATCCGCCAACAACTTCTCATGTCTCCTCCTGGCTCTTCTGAGCTCTCTTTTTAGGTCTTTCCTGACTTCCTTGTAACCCTCAAGCGCCCTAACTGAGCTTTCACATTTTGCCTTCTTCTTCTTAACCAGGGATTCCACTTCCTTAGTAAACCACGGCTCACGCATTCTATATCTTCCTCCCTGCCTGACAGGTACATACTTATCTAGGACACACAGGAGTTTTTCCTTGAATAAGCTCCACATTTTTAATTTGCTCATCCCCTGCAGTTTCCTTCCCCATTCTATGCTTCCTAAATCTTTCCCAATCGCATCGTAATTTCCCTTCCCCCAGCTGTAACTCTTGCTCGGTGGAGTACACCTATCCTTTTCCATCACGAAAGTAAACCTGACAGAATTGTGATCGCTGTCTCTAAAGTGCTCACCTACTTCCAAATCTAACACCTGGCCAGGCTTGTTACCCAGTACTAAATCTAAAGTGGCTTCGCCCCTTGTAGGCCTGTCTACATACTGTGTCAGGTAGCCCTCCTGCACACACTGGACAGAAACTGACCCATCTATAGTACTCGTACTGTAATGATCCCAGTCAATATTTGGATAGTTGAAGTCCCCTGTGACAACTAACCTGCCTCTCTCACTCCTATCAAGAATCATCTTTGCTATCCTTTCCTCTACATCTCTGGGACTATTTGGAGGCCTATAGAAAACTCCCAACATGGTGACTTCTCCTTTCCTGTTTCTAACCTCAGTCCATACTACCTCAGTTAACAAGTTCCCAAACATCCTTTCTACAACTGTAATACTGTCCCTGATCAACAATGCCACACCTCCCCCTCTTTTACCATCTTCTCTGTTCTTACTGAAACATCTGAATCCTAGAACCTGCAACAGCCATTCCTGTCCCTGCTCTATCCATGTCTCTGTAATGGCCACAACATCGAAGTCCCAGATACCCACTCATGCTGCCAGTTCACCCACTTTATTTTGGATGCTCCTCGCGTTGAAGTACACACACTTCAAACCAGGTTCTCACTTGCCAGTGTCAGATACTTGATTTTGGAACTCCCTACTCTCATCCTTTTCTGTACCTGTCCTACAATTTTGGTTCCCATCCCCCTGCTGTATTAGTTTAAATCCACCTTAATAGCTTTAGCGAATTTCCCACCCAGGATATTGGTACCCCTCGGGTTTAGATGAAGATCATCCTGCTTTTAGAGGTCCCACCTACCCCAGAAAGAGCTCCAATTATCCAAAAACCCGAAACCCTCCCTCCTGCACCATCTCTGTAGCCACGTGTTCAACTCCTTTCTCCCCCTATTCCTCACCTCACTAGCACGTGGCACGGGCAGCAAACCAGAGAAAACCAATCTGTTTGTCCTACTCTAAGGTTTCATCCTAGCTCCCTGAATTTCTGCCTCAAGTCCCCATCTCTCTTCCAACCTGTATCGTTGTTGCCAATGTGGACCATGACTTGGGGCTGCTCTCCCTCCCCCCGAAGGATCCCAAAAACACGATCAGAGACCTCACAGACCCTGGCACCCAGGAGGCAACATACCAACTGTGAGTCTCTCTCGTCCCCACAGAACCTCCTACCTGTCCCCCTAACTATCGAGGCCCCAATGACTACTGCTCTGCTCCTCTTCCCCCTTCCCTTCTGAGCAGCAGGTATCCCACTGCTTTGCCCTGGTAAACCATCAACACCCCCGCCCCCCCAACAGTATCCAAAACGGTATACTTATTGTTGAGGGGAATGGCCACAGGGGATCCCTGCACTGCCTGCTGGTTCCCTTTCTGTCCCCTAACTGTCACCCATCTGTCTTTTTCTTTTATCTGGGGAGTGACTACCTCTTTAAGTCCTGTCAATAACCCCCTCTGCCTCCCGAATGATCCGAAGTTCATCCAACTCCAGCTCCAGTTCCCTAAATTTAATTTGGATAAGTGGGAGATGGTGCATTTTGGGACGTCTAATAAGGGAAGGACACACACAATGAATGGTCAATCCCTAGGGAGTACTGAGGAACAAAGGGGTTCTGGTGTATAAGTTTGTAGATCCCTGAAGGTATCAGCACAGGTAGACAGGACAGTAAAGGTGGCATACGTGATGTGTATAGGTGTGGAGAATAGAGGAGAAAGGAAGTCTTATTACAAGTTTATAAAACTCCAGTTAGACCTCAGTTGGAATGAATACAGCTCTTGTCGGTACACTATCAGAAGACCGTGGTTGCACTGGAGAGGGAGCGCAGGAGATTTACCGAATGTCGCTACCCTGGAGTGAAAAGTCTCAGTTATGAGGAGAAACTGAATAAGCTGAGTTTGTTTTCCTTGCAGCAGAGAAGACTGAGGGGGGTATTGATTAAAATATACAAAATTAGGAGGGGTAGAAACTCTTCCCCATGTCAGATATGTCTAAGGCCTGAAGGCATAAGTTTAAGGAGAGCAACAAATGGTTTAAGGAATTCCAAAAAGGAATTTCTTTCCACCCAGAGGGTGGTAGAAATATTGGAACAGGCTGCCTGAGAGGGTGGTGAAGGCAGACATTATGCATAGTAGGCTAAAGACCAAGTATGGGTAAATGGGATTAATGTAGATTGGTGTTTGTTAGTCAGCAAAGACAGGAAGGGTCAAGTAGCCTTTTTCTATACTGTATGACTCTATAACTGGAGATTGGACAGGATAAAAACAGTTGAAGAGCACACATTTAAAAGCTTGGCAGAATGCCTGGTCCAGATGGGATGCATCTTAGGATGCGGAGGAAAGTAAGGAAAGATATGGCAGAAGGCCATAATCTTTTAATCCTCCTTGGCTGATAGGATAGTTGCAAATGTTTTAATAAAATAGAAAAATGACAAACTCAGTCACTACAAGTTAACCTGTTTAATGTCACTGGTGGGGAAATGTGTAGATACCATACTGTAAGAGGCAACATATTTTTCTTTTCTGGGACCATAAACTGAAATGGAAGTTGGACCGGTAGATCACAAAAATACCCAGAGTCTGGCACCTTAAAAATCAAGTGCTGCCTATTTTTGAATTGTGCGTCACATGTTGCTTTTTGAGTCAATGTAAGGGGGAATTCAAGACTAAGCAGCACGGAGAGTCTGTGGAGTTAAGGAAATTCTGCCTGATGACAGCTCTCTGATTTGTTAAGCTACAGAGTGGTAAAAGCTTTAGCATTGAAGCAGCAGAAAGAAACATCCGGAGTCTGCAAACAGAAAGCAGTCATCTCATCCTCTCTCTGTAGGAAAAAGACTGAAAGCTAAGAAAGCTTAAATGAAATAATTCCAACAAGACACAGATCCACCCAATCAACTATCACCCCAAACAATCACTTTTCAGACAACAGTGTGTCGTCATTGCTACATTGAGACAATTTAGTCTACCTTGAAATCTGATTTTCTAATTTTATTTCCTCCGTATTTATTCTTTTTGCCACCTGTATTATCCATGTTACAGTGTTTGTCTTTTGTTCATCTTAATTGCGATTGTGTGTGTTTGTTTGGGGTATTTGAAGAGGCACAGTCTATACTGTATCATGATAGATAAGAAATCCTTTCTTTTCTCTGCTCTTTTATCCAAGTGAAGTGTGTTACAATAAATAGCGACTTTCCTGTTACTGATAAAACGCAGCTTAAATTGCTTTTATACTAAACAATACAGTCAGTCTGTCAAATTGGTCATCTTGATGGCCTAATTGAGAATTCACAGATTTTGTGATGGTTTGTGACAAAGTGGGAAATGATTATTTTTGCCCTCTTCGCAGTTAAATTGAGAGAAAGGTTCAGGGCTAATTGAAGGTCTTTTGAATGAGGAAATGTAAGGTTAGAAAATGGAGTTAATGTTAGTGGTAAAGGACAAAAGGACAGGGTGGCATGATGGCTCAGTGGTTCACATTGCTGCCTCACAGCACCAGGGACCCAGGTTCGATTCCTGCCTCAGGCGACTGTCTGTGTGGAGTCTGCACATTCTCCCAGTGTCTGCGTGGGTTTCCTCCGGGTGCTCCAGTTTCCTCCCACAATCCAAAAATGTGCAGTTAGGTGAACTGGCCATGCTAAATTGCCCATAGTGTTAGGTACATTAATCAGGAGTAAATATAGGATAGGGGGAAATGGGTCTGGATGGGTTACTTTTCGGAGGGTTGGTGTGGACTTGTCAGGCCGAAGAGCCTGCTCCCATACTAATCTAAAAAGACAGAAGCACGTTTCTTGTACTAAGTAAAATGGCACTAGAAACAGCTAAAACTGTCCTGCAGTTGGAACAGGTATCCCTGATAAATTTACAGGAAGTAACTGCTGAAATTGGCAAGTAATTTAAAGGTGGAATCGCCTGCCAGAACTAAGTAAGCACTGATAATTGAAATATTGGCAAAGTATCTGGGACTGATGTAAATACAAAGGGTCTAAGTACATAGAAGTAGTGAGTCACTCGAGTTAGCAAAGATTCGAGTACAGTTAAAGAAATTTGAACACAAGAATCTGCTCACACATAAAATAATATTCTTGATTCCAAGAGCAGAAGTTGAAGTTCAGAGGGAGGGGGAGATAACACGCATTTTATGACACACATGGGAAATACCATCTCAAAATAAGACTGTTTATAAAAAAAAAGGACCCCAGATGCTGAAGAAGGTCCTAAATGAGGAAATCCCTATCATAATCGGACGTAAAGTCTGGAATTGCTAAAGTTTGTTCAGATCTTACCAAAATTTGAGGAAAAGTTTGCGGAAGCATTCCTTCATTGAGAAAACATAAGTCACTGGAACAGAGGTCAGCCATTCAGCCCATCAAACCTGTTCTGTCATTCAGTGAGATATTGGCTGATCAGAGAATCCTTCTTTCCAGTTTCATGCTTTTTCCCCCAATAATGCTCAATTTCTTTCCTGATTAAAAATTGCTCAGTCTTGAACTTACTTAATACCCAACCTCAACAGCTGTAGGAAAGAATTCCACAGATCCACAATTCTCAGAGGAAAGTCCTCCTCACCTCTGTCTCCATTGTGTGACCCCATTTTCTAAGGTTATGCTCTCTGGTTTCAGACTCTCTGATAAGGGGAACCAACCCTTCCACATCTACCCTGTCAAGTCCTCTCATAAGCTTGCATGTTTCAAAAAGGCCATCTCTCATATTTCTATTTCCAACAAGTACAGGCCCAATCTGCTCAACTTCCCCTCATAAGACAGTCCCTCCATAACTGGTATCAGCCTACGGTATCAATCCTTCTATGCCGCCTTCAATGCAGTATATCTTTCCTCAGACTAAGGGCAGAAACTATTCACATTATCCCAGCTGCGGCCTGAGTAGGGTCTTGTACAGTTTCATCAAGACTGATTCATAGATGAGGACTCCCAAATCCCACTGTTTTGAAACTTTCTGCAGTCTTTCTCCATTTCAGAAATATTTAGTTCCTGTATTTTTCCTACCAAAGTGCATGACCTTCGATTTCCCCACATTATACAGAGGAACTTCTATTATCCGAATATTAATTATCCAAATTTCGGATTATCCGAAGACCTCAAGGTCCCGAAAGGAACATTATACTAAAGATGTGTTTCATATCTTTTGTTTACAGTGATCAAAAGTGAACTTGGGCTTACTGAAATGCCGCCAAGAACAATCCTGGATATCGATGTGCCTGGGCTCCCAGTCTCCAAATGACTGACCTCCTGCCCCCTCTCTCTCTCTCCTGACACTTTCCCTGAAGTTCTACATAGGGGTGTACCCTAACTCCCCCCTTCCCCAGAGTGGGCGGCACGGTGGCACAGTGGTTAGCACTGCTGCCTCACAGCGCCTGAGACCCGGGTTCAATTCCCGCCTCAGGCGACTGACTGTGTGGAGTTTGCACGTTCTCCCCGTGTCTGCGTGGGTTTCCTCCGGGTGCTCCGGTTTCCTCCCACAGTCCAAAGATGTGCAGGCCAGGTGAATTGGCCATGCTAAATTGCCCATAGTGTTAGGTAAGGGGTAAATGTAGACGTAGGGGTATGGGTGGGTTACGCTTCGGCGGGGCGGTGTGGACTTGTTGGGCCGAAGGGCCTGTTTCCACACTGTAAGTAATCTAATCTAATCTAATAATCTCTCCAACATAGTCCTGTTCAGGGCAAAGGTGGAACCTGTCAAAAGGTTGCAGTAAAAAGTTGTATGTGCGCATTTTCTAAGGTTATGCTCTCTGGTTTCAGACTCTCTATAAGGGATTTGGAGTCTTTAGCTTTAAAGTCTGCCTCTGCACCTCCATTGCTCTCTTTCTCAAATTAATTTGCCAGTTCACTTTAGCTCTGCTTTCATTTTCTCATATTTAATCTTACTCAGGTTTGAAATACTACTCTTCGATCTCCTCAAAAATTCAATTGTATTATGATATCCTTGACCCTGGCGCCAGGGAGGCAACACACCATTCTGATTTCTCACAGTCAGCCACAGAATTGTCTGTCTGTGCCTCTGACTATACAGTCCCCTATCACAAGCGTTCCCTTGCAACCTGACATACCCCTTGTTACACTAGAGTCAAGAAATGTGGTGCTGGAAAAAAAATCACAGATCAGGCAGCATCCAAGAAGCAGGAAAGTAGACCTTTCGGTCATAAGCTCTTCACATCAGGAATATTCTAAAACAGAAACTCGCCTGCTCCTCAGATTCTGCTTGACCTGTGTTTTTCCTGCACCACACCTTTTGACTCTGACTCTTCAACATTTGGGTCCTCACTTTCCCCTCATAACACTAGGACCAATCTCAGTACCAGAAATTTGACTGTTTGTGCTACATTCCCCTGAGAGTCCATCAACCCCTACATTTTCTAAACAGCATACTTGTTTGAGATGGGGATAGCCATAAGAGATTCCTGCACTATCTGCCTCCTTCTACTACCTCTTCTGGAGGTAACCCATCTACCTAACAGTATCTGCAGTTTTTCTCCCTTCCTGTAACTGCCATCCATTACACCCCCCCCAACTCCCGTAAATTCCTTACTATCTCTAGATGTGGCTCCAACTACTCCATGCAAACTGATAGGATTTGCAACCAAAGACACTTACTGCAGGCATAATCATCTGTAACATGGAAACTCTCCCTAATCTCCCACATCCGACTGAAAGGTCACATCACTCTACTAAAGGCCATCTTTGCTTCTTCACTATCTACAGACCCAGAAAATAGCACTGTCTCATTGCTCTAAAATAAATACTGCTCCAGGTTAACTTAGTACTTATGGTTTATATTTTAAAAATTTAATCAAACTTTAATTTAAAATTTGGGCTCAGAAAAGATTTACAAGGATGTTGCCAGGGTTGGAGGACTTGAGCAATAGGGAGGGGCTGTTTTCCCTGGAGCGTCAGAGGCTGAGGGGTGACTTTATGGAGGTTTATAAAATTATGAGGCATGGATAGGATAACTAGACAAGGGCTTTTCCTGGGGTGGGGGAGTCCAGAACTAGAGGGCATAGGTTTAGGGTGAGAGAGGAAAGATATGACAGAGACTTAAGGGACAATCTTTTCATGCAGAGGGTGGTGCATGTGTGGAATGAGCTGCCAGAGGAAGTGATGGAGGCCAGTACAATTACAATATTTAAAAGGCATCTGGATAGGTTTATGAATAGAAAGGGTTTGGAGGAATATGAGCAAAGTGCTGGCAAATGGGACTAGAGTAATTTAGGATATCTGGTCAGCATGGATGAGTTGGACAGAAGAGACTGTTTCCATGCTGTACATCACTATGACTCTATGACCAGTTATTTAGCAGCACCTTCAGTCAGAGGTCATTAATCAATTTAATCTGCTACACAATACCAGGTCTAGTAAAGCCTGTTTTCTTGTTGAGATTAGCACAGTGATAATGTCCTTACCTCTAAGCCAGGAGTCTCAGGTAAAACCCCTACCAGTTTAATTTGGACTCCAGGAATCCAAACACACTCGGTAAAACATCATTCGTAGCTCTACCTATGCCGCTAGTTCCTACAATACTGTGATTCTCCTCCTTCTAGTCTAAATTAATTTTGAATCACAAGATATTCTTAATCTTTGTACCAGGCAGCCTTTATATATATATATATATTACTGATTTAAATAATGCAGTTAAATGTAATAGGCCCAAGTTTGCAGATGACACAAAACCAGTCGGTGGTGAGCTGTAAGAAAGGTGAAGATAAGCTCCAATGTGATTTTGACAAGTTGAGTGAGTGAGCGAGCAAATGCATGGAGGACTATGTGCAGTTCTGGTCTCCTTATCTCAGGATATTCTAGCTATTACTTATTAGGCTGATTTCTGGGATGGCAAGACTCATGTATGAAGACAGACTGTATTAGTTAAGACTACATACATCCAAGTTTGAAAACGTGAAGGGGGATCTCATAGAAGCCTCGAAAATTCTACAGGACTATTCAGGGTAAACGCAGGAAGAATGTTCCCATTGACCAGATAGTCCAGAACCAGCGTTCACATTCTAAGGTGTATTTGGACTGAGATAAGGAGACTTTTTTGCATCCAGAGAGAGTGTTGAGCCTGTGAGATTCTCTGCCACAGGAAACAGTTGCGGGCAAAGCATTGAACATTTTCAGGGAGGAGGTAGATAGAGTTATTAGGACTAAAGGGTATGGTAAGAAATGGGAATAGGGTATTGAGTTTGCTGATGTGAAGTAATCATATTGAATATGGAGCATGCTCAACTGGCTGAATGGCCTACTCCCATTCCTATTTTCTATGTTTCTCATCCTCTGAGCTCTTGTTCATGGTTGCTGAGAACAGCACGGATCCCCAACAGATCACTCGCACACTCCTTCATTTCCCTAACTTGAATGACACCCATCATTTCTCCAGTCCTGAAACGTTTTTCTCTCTTCAACTGCTTGTACAATTCCCTTTATAAAGCGGTGTTTCAATCTGTCCCCACTACACTCTCACATAGTGCACTGCAAATCCTAACCACTTGCTCTGTAAACTATCAACTTGAATTAGTGTCCCAAACCTTTCCAATGGTAGGTTTCTCTCCTCTGACTAGATACTTCATATTATGAATGATTGTTTAAATGTACTCTTCTTTAAAAAGTATAGAGCAAGTCACATCAAATACTCTCCTATAGTTCAATGCTAGGAAACCAGTTTCATAAAGGTCCTCACCACTTGTACTTTATCTATTTTTTGCCCACAATCTCCAGCTTTTAGAAGCTTCTCAATATTTCACACATTTTGATCATGTATTAAACAACTACCCATTCATGCCAGATACTTCATGTTTTCAACCTAGGAAATAGGTGAAATATCTTTAAAAGGTCTACTTTGAATAAAATGCAGAACTTTCTTTATCTTAACATGGAAGAAAAATTAAGAAAATTAAGCATCAGTAATATAAGTCACAAATACGTTGCTTTTGCGTAAAAGGAACACAAAAGGTCAAGTACCTATAATGATGTCCTCAAGCATTCAACTGAAAGATGTAGAGTTACATTCAAGTTTCTCTTTCAAATTTGTTATGTAGTGGACAGTTATAATCTTTGCTTCATATATGAATCTAGTTACTGAAGCATGACATTTCTTCATCTTTTGTTCCCTGTAACCTCAACTACATGGAATGATATGAACTAAGAAATCTATTTTCTAAGTCTCGGAGTTGTGAATAAAACCTTGAAACTACCCAATGCATTATAAACCATGTTTTTCTCCATTTATGTTCTGCAATTTATTTTCTGAATTATCAAAGATAAGAGCTTTATGACACCAAACCTTAGAATATTCTTTTGAATCAGTAACTGACTGCTTATGTGTCTATGCACTTTGCAAAAAATATTTTGAGAAATTTAATTTTATGAACTGTATCCTTATACCAGGTGGACTCAAAAGAAGTTTTGTTCTCAGAAATAAACAACTTAAGTAAGCTTCAATGCCTTGAACAGTTAAGGGATTACATCAGTGGGTTTACATCTGTCAAGCATAAAAGGACTTAAGAGAGAAATCGAACAGATAAATACCAATACATTTAGAGATTTAGTTAATTACCTGGCAGTCATATTGTTTTCAGGCAGAAGGGGAATTTCAAGGATCTTTGTACTGGTAACTATAATTTCTTGACTAGCTGTAGCAACAGTCTTGCCAGTGATTCTGTGCACCTGGTAGAATGCATGTGGTCTTAAATAGCGGTCATCAGCAGTACCAATGAACATCTGCAGGTTGATTGGCTTTTCATTGTAACCTTGAAGCTGCAAAAGACAAACACATTTACAGTAAGCAAAAGCTATAAGATTTTATGAACAAAATAGAAAATGAGCACCGAAAGATTAATCAGGGATTCTTCAGAGAGGAGGGGTTTTTCAAACAATACATTTTCCTTTAGCAACACCTGATTACTAAGTAGGAGACAGTAACAAATAAATGGCAATAACTTAACATCAACTTTTCTTTATTGTTGAACATGAACATGAACAAGACAATTCCAAAATACAGCAATGGCATATCAAAAACACTGAAATTGCCTTCTCATCATTATAATGTTAATTTATTGCAAAATGTCTGTTGCCTGCTAATAAAAAAAGTATACTGTACAAAATTTTACATTACATTGTAAAAAGGATGCTGAAATTTGTAATCAATAGTTTTTAAGTACCAATGCCCAAATGTGGAAACAGTAACACAGGTTCAGGAGTTTTGTCATTGCAACTTTAAAATTATAATTACATTGGCTTCTGCCCATTACGTGCTTCTGAATTCTCTCAGAAATAAATAAAATACCAAAGCAATTTAAGAAGGCATCAAACATAATGAAATTTCAAAAGTAAGTACTGGACATGCAATAAACCTGAAATAGAAACAGAAAATGATGGTAACGCAGGCAGCATCCATGGACTGCAAATCAGAAAAATGTCAGGATAATTACTTTTCATTGGAGATGGACAATTTTAAAGGTGGAACAAGTTCCAAGTTAGTGTACACCGAACGTTGATCGAGTAAGAGAACAAAAGCAAAGTTCTTTGAGAGGGTAGAAGGCAGGAGAAATGAGGGGGCAAGGCAAAAGAAATGGCAATAGGAAAAATTGTCTCCAAACTATTATTAGTTGTAACAAAGACAAACTAATAATTTCCTGTTGAAAAAGAAGAACGTTTATTTTCAACCACACCAAAAGCCTAATCCTATTCCCTGATCTTAATGTTAGATTTTAAAACCCATAGCCATTGAAGTTTTAGGAGTTAACTTACTTTAGTACTTTGAGGATGGACATAAAAAGGGAGAAATAACCTCACATGGTGCAGAACTATCTTCCCTATAAAATCCCTGTAAGACCCCTTTCTGCGTAAACACGTCAGTTGAATGACATAAATGAAACTGAAAACAACTGTCAGCCAGAAATTTGCCAGCTAAGGTTCTCGCATCTCATTGTTTGCTCCCCAATTTTTCTGTGTACACAGAATCAGTATTGTGCCCACGATGCTCGAGTTGGGTGGATGCCAAGAATTACTTTAATATTGTAGCACTGTCACATGACATTAAGCTTTAGAGAACCGTTATCATTTAAATAAAACTCATGCTTTTGATGTAAATCTGTGCAATACAAAAATAAAACTACGCAGTACATCCTCTTTGGGTTGAATGGGTAAGTGCAATGTCATTCAGGTGTAGAGGTATACTGTACCTTTAATACAGAGGAGAAGCTAGCTGGGACTGACTTAAAGCACAGAGTGTCCTGAACAAGGTAAAAATGTAACACATGGTTGAAACAAACAGCTGGAGTTGTGCCGTCATGGAATAAAAACAAATTCAAGTTTGGTCAATCAGTTTATATTATGCCCCAGATATCAAAATCCAATCGAATTTGAATTTAGTATTTTGATGACATCAAACCAATGGAATGATCTGACGTTTTGGGTTATAAACCAGACATTTTGAACAGTTAGGGGGAGAATGGCCAAGAAAACCAACAAGTATAGACTGCTAGCCGAATACCTGAGAGGCACTGTTCATATGAAAGACCTGTAAATCAGAATACTGAAGACAACAGAGGAAAATCTACAGAGGAAGATACAAAGAGAAGATGCGACAGCTGGCTGGTTTTGAAATTTGAACTTTTTTTGCAAACCTTAATCAGGGTTTTTAATCTGACCAATATTGTAGAGTAGGAGGTAAAAGATAGGTTTGAGAGAAAGGAATTGTAAATAGTTGTCAGTTTTAATATTCGCTGTTGGACTTAAAGAATAAAATTGTTAAGTTTTACTTTAATAGTGACATCTGGGACGGTTCTTTGCCTCTCAAAATTTACCAGATTACGGCGCGAGGTGAGCTTGTGTGTGTCGGGTTTAACTTAACAGAGGGGTTTACCCCTTGTCGTAATACCAATATCATTTTACCAATTTTGTCCAATGCTGAATTTCATTACCAATTATATTACTTTCAGCTTTTCAAAAGCCCACACTGGAATGCCCAGAATTTTACAGAACAGTGATGGCTCTACTAACAGTTGGAAAATGAAGAGCAACCCTACTTGTGTCAGTCCTGGAAGGCAATGACTAGGTTTTACACTCAATAGAAAATTCATTGCCGGAAGTAGTGGCCTAGTTTCCACTGAAGGTGATGTTTGCTTGAATGCAAATCAAACCAAAGAGGTGGCAGTGACCCTTTCTCTTTCAAGCTGTCATACATCAGCTTAGACTTCAGAGTCAACAGCCTATTCATCTGCGGAGAACATAATTAAGCCTGATCGTCTCCCTTTTTTTTCATCTGGCATTACTAAATAGTAATAAGGAGCATATAAAGGGGGAAAAACTGACAACCTCCTTCAGCTTTACGACTGCATTGGCTTCAAAGTGTAACTTCCATCAACTATATATAAATTGACAAGCAGAACACACTATTTTGGATAAATTAACTTGGAGGGCATTTTATACAACATGAGAATATGTTCAACATGAAGCAAGTCTTTCTCTCCAATCTAGACATCAACAAAATTTGAAATATTTTTATTTTGATTAGTGAGTTACTCTCATACAATGAACCTACTATAATGGTATCGGTTGTAAGGACCATAAGTTGCTCTGTCAGTATAAAGACACAACTGATGATGATGGTCATGACACCTCAGGTAAGGGGACAGTTTGAGAAGGTGGTTACTTCAAGATGATCTCAGCCAGTTCGGGAATTGAAATCACTGTTGCCATCACTCTGCATTGCAAACCAGCTTTAAGGGCAGAGCTGGGCATAGGATTAGTAAACAAGTCTATTAAAAAAATCCTAGAATCAGCAAGAAGGATCAGCAAAGATGTTTGAGCCCAGGTAAGTTACGATACAAGATGGCAGTAAACCCTTCTGCTAATTAAACCAAACACACAGAAAAGCTCACTTCGCCTCATAATCTGTTAAAATGAGTGGCAGAGAACTATCTAAATTCCACTATTTAAAGAAAAAAATAACACTTTTATTCCTTAACTTTAAAATGAACATTAATCAACAACTATTTAGAACTCTACGCTTTCTTTCTCTTAAATGTTTGTTATCTACCTCCCACTCTATAACAATACACCAATCCAACAAAACCCTTATTAAATTTACAGCAACTCAATTTTCAAAACCAGACAGCTGCTATTGTATCCAGTGTTGATGTTCCTCTGTTTGTCGATCTCCCTGGGTCATCTCAGGTCTTCTGCTGCAAAGACTTTTCATATGCAAAAGGCACTTTTAATACCGAGTTTTCGGGCAGTCTGTCTTACAATGGCAATAATTGAAACTGATTGGTTAAATTCAAACTGCTGTGAAAACAATTGAGGTATCTAGGTTACAGCCAAATGTTACACCTTTCAATTTTCCAGCACACTCTGACATGACAGGTGCTTGCCAGCTTTCACTCTCTCAAGATACAGTACACACTTCCAACTTCATAACACCTTCCCCCCTTAAGAAAAAAAAAACAAACCATCATAATGAAAAGATGGTTTCATTTTGTTTTCTAATTCTTAACCCTATTACAATGAAATACACAGAATATTAATCAAAGCTCATTAACTTCTACACACACATATATAGGTGTCTGTTCAATCTTATCTATACTTTTATCTGTTAACTCCACAATAACGTATCTGCTATCACATTCTTATGACCCGCAACATGTACAAATTGTAAATTAAAAGTCTGTAATGTAAGACTACAACCAAATAGTCTCATTCTTGTCTTTAAAGCGTTCCAAAGATGTAAGAGGATCGTGATCAGTGTACACAACCATTGCCGATGCATTGTTCATGACATAAACATTAAAATGTTGTACGGCCGGTACCAAACTCAATAATTCCTTTTTGATTATAGAGTATTTTCTCTGGTGGGTATTGAGGTTCTTTGAAAAGTTACCAACTGGCAGTTCAATTCCATCATCATCTTCCTGTAGCAGTACCATTCCAACTCCTATATCGCTAGCATTGATTGCAAATTTGCAGGGTTTCAAGAAGTTTGGTGTAGCTAAAACTGGCAAAGTGGTTAATACTACTTTTAAAATGTCAAATGCCTCTTGGCATTGTTCGGTCCACTGAAAGTTTGTGTTCTTCAACAAATCTATTAATGGTGCCACTACGCTGCTGAAGCTTAGAACAAATTTGCGATAGAATCCGCTTAGTCCCAAAATTCACAGCACCCCTTTCTTCAAGGTTGGTCGTGGAAATTCCTCGATGGCCATCGTCTTTGCATTCCTTGGGATCAACCTTCCATATCTGATGTTACGTTCTAAGAATGTCACCTCTGTCTTCGTGAATTCTGTTTTCTTTCAGTTTAAAGAGCTCTGCCAACTGTACCATGTGATCTTTCCAGGACTCACTAAAGATCACTACATCATCCAGATAAACTGCACAGTTTCTTAATGCAACTATAACTCTGTTCATGAGTCTCTGGAATGTGGCGGGTGCATTCTTCATTCCACTTTGAACTGATTCAGCCCGTTTGGGGTTACAAATGCAGAAATTTCTTTCACTTTCTCAGATAAAAGGTACCTGCCAATAACCACATAGTAAGTCCAACTTTGTGATATAACCAGCTTGTCCAACTTTCTCTATACAATCCTTCAATCTCTGTATTGGGTACGAATCCGATTTTGTTATGGTGTTGACCTTCCGATAGTCCACATAAAATCGTTGAGTCCCATCAGGTTTGGGAACTAACACTATCAGCAAATTCCACTCGTTCTGTATTGGTTCGCCTCCACTTACTTCTGGACCTGTGTAGCTTTGAAAGAAATAAGCCTGTAGGGGTGTTGTTTTATCGGAACAGCATTACGTAAGTTTACCTCAAGCATAATAGATTAGTCCTCCCCATCTTTTCCCTGCATATGTCCTCATATTACTGCAACAAACCTTTCAACTGTGTTCTTTGCTCCTGAGGCAGATAGTTTACTAATCTCAAGGACTTCATTATTGAACATATTTTGAGGCACATCAAATTCCACAACATCTGGATTTGCAGGGCAGTAACACACACCTGTTTCTCCATTTCCTTCTATTATAACAAGTTTCAAGATATTCACATGACATAGTAATTTTTCCTATCCAGGAGCTTTACTGAATAGTTTACCTGACTCAACCTTTTCTCAATTTGAAAGCGACCACTAAACCTGGCTTTGAAGGGATCTCCTATCACTGGTAACAATACTAATATGTCATCTCCACTGGAAAACGCACAACTTTTAGAATTTTTATCTGCCACCTGCTTCATTCTACGAAGTGCCCTCTTCAGGTGCTGTTTAGCTAACTCACCTACCAGATTTAATCTCACCCTCACCTCCAATACATAACCCAAGTGTGAGATCTGAGACTTTGGTCCTGATAATTTCTTTATAATTAATTTCAAAGGGCCTCTCGCTTCATGTTCAAATATTAACTCAAAGGGAGTAAAGTGAAGTACATTCATTTGGGACATCATAATGGCAAACAATACAAATGGGATACCTTTATTCCAATCATTCGGGTAATCCTGACAGTACGCTCTTAACATGGTCTTCAGGGTCTGATGCCTCTTTTTCTAAAGCTCCCTGAAATTCAGGATGATACGCACTTGATTTAAAGTGTTGCATACCAAAGCTATCTGTGACTTTCCTAAAACAGCCTTGCATTAAAATTTGATCCTTGGTCTGACCAAGGATCTCTCAGGGTAGCCCATACCGCGTGAAGAAAGCTACTAACTCCTCTACCACCCTTTTTGCCTTAATACTATGCAATGGGATTGCCTCTGGAAATCTGGTAGACACATCCATTATGGTTAGCAAGTACTGGTTCCCACTTTTAGTTCTCGGGAGGAGTTCTACACAATCAATCACAACCCGCGTGAAAGGTTCTTTGAATGCAGGAATTGGCAACAAAGGTGCTGGTGTTATTACTGCCTGTGGTTATCTCTATAAGGTCTTACTTTTAACCAACCACAAATAACCGAAATTAAACACCTTGTCTATTTCAAGTTTTCACTTAACGATCTAAGTGTTTAAATCTGCTGAGATCTGTTACTGCAAATCTGTCCAAAAATCAGACTGGACCTGTCCAAACCTTCAAAATCATGGACCCAAGCCCCCAAACTATTATGACAGAGAGGTAAACCCTTCTGCTAATTATACCAAACACACAGAAAAGCACACCTCGCCTCGTAATCTGTTAAAGTATGATTGACAGAGAACTACCGAAATTCCACTCTTTAAAGGAAAAATAACTTTATTCTTTAACTTTAAAATGAACATTAAACAACAATTATTTACAACTCTAAGCCTACTCTCTTTTAAAGGTTTGTTATTTACCTCCCACTCTCTAACAATATACTGATCAATAAAGCCCCTATTAAATTTACAGCAACTTAATTTCCAAAACCAGACAGTGGCTGTCATCCCCAGTGTTGATCTTCCTCTGTTTGTAGATCTCCATGTCGTCTTTGGTCTTTTGCTGCACAGACTTATAATATGAAAGAGGTACCTTTATAGCAAGTTTTCAGGCAGTCTGTCTGACACTGGCAGGTTGTGCTCTTTCTGGCGAACTGTCCAAAATGCCTGCTTTTCATATCCCAAACATTGGATCAATTCATTGGTTCGATGTTGCCAAAATGGTAAAATTCAAATTTGATTGGGTTTTAGTATCTTAGGGCATAATTTAAACTGACTGATTAAATTTAAACGGCTGTGAAAACAATTGCGGTGTCTAGGTTACAGCCAAAATGTTACATCTTTCAATTTTCCAGCATACTGTGACATGACAGACATTTGCCAACTTTCACTCTCTCAAAGGTACAGTACACACCTTGAACTTCAGAACAAATAACATGAGCTGTGTCATGCTTTGTAGTCAGATGAGCAGTGCCCTGGTTCCAACTAACCAAAGTTTTCACTAGCAAACAGAAAACACGCCAATGAATCAAAGTGCCTTCTCAATTGCAAAACATTTGTTTGGTGTATGAATAGGAAGGGTTGGGAGGGATATGAGCCGGGTGCTGGCAGGTGGAACTTGTTTGGGTTGGGATAACTGGTCGGCATCGATAGGTTGGACTGAAGGGTCTGTTTCCGTGCTGTACATCTCTATGACTCTACTGTGCCATAAATATTCAAAATATTCCCTTCTTGCATCTACCCTACTTTTAACTGCCAAGAATAGAGGGGACAAAACTTGGCCAGAGCTGAAGCATTTGCCTTGACTCACATTCACTTTGTTTTCAGCCTGTAAAGAACAATGACCTCATCACTGGTTCAGATTTCACCTCAAAGCTTAGATTTATCCAAAGCTTCATTGTCCATATCCCACAGGCACGATATCCTATTACCAAAACACTATCCTCAATTACCTCCAATAGCCTCCTGTTCCTCATCACAAACTTCACAATTTCATCTGTCACAAGTCTCGAACCGTATTAACTAACTCCACAACCTTTCTTTATCTCTTTCTGTAGCCCAGTATCTCTACTTTGTTCTTCCAATTCTGTTGTATTAGGCAATTCCTTGTCTATTCATTTTACCATCAGAAAACTTCTGCATCTTGAATCAACACTATCTTTCCCCATAAAGCTACCTAAATCTTCAACTCCTTCCTCCAATATCTTTCCTATTCAATTTCAACCCTCTAACTGTAAAACACACTGGAATATTTTACTATATAAAGTACGTAAAAGAAAGTTTTCTGAAGCATATGATTGCAGATTCATAGACATTTATAGTGCAGAAGGAGGCCATTCAGTCTATCGTGTCTGAGATAATCAATGATCTGATGACACTAATTCTACTTTCCAGCTTTTGGCCCGCAGCCCTGTAAGCTTTTGTAATAAAAGTAAAATTATAAACATTTCTTAAATATTTTTATGAGTTTCTGAGTGGACGTTGATGTAATGTTTCTATCGGGACATCAAGATCTCCTTCGGATAATTGACATTCAGTTAGATTAGATTAGATTAGATTAGATTACTTACAGTGTGGAAACAGGCCCTTCGGCCCAACAAGTCCACACCGCCCCGCCGAAGCGTAACCCACCCATACATCTACATTTACCCCTTACCTAACACTATGGGCAATTTAGCATGGCCAATTCACCTGGCCTGCACATCTTTGGACTGTGGGAGGAAACCGGAGCACCCGGAGGAAACCCACGCAGACACAGGGAGAACGTGCAAACTCCACACAGTCAGTCGCCTGAGGCGGGAATTGAACCCGGGTCTCAGGCGCTGTGAGGCAGCAGTGCTAACCACTGTGCCACCGTGCCGCCCACCAGTTAATCGAGATTCCTCTGGATAATGTTATAAGGGGCATTGATAGGGTGGATAGAAAGACAAACTTTCCTTTATTAGAGGGATTTAAGGTAAAAGATAGAAGGCCAAGAGTAGAGTTGATTATAACTCTTTTTATTTGGAGGGGGGTCTTTGGAACTCCTTGACACACAACTGTGGGGGCAAAGACGGTGTGTAAATTTATGGCTGAAGTAGATTGATTCTTGATCGGCAGGGAAATCAAGGGTTATGGGGAAGAAGGGCAGAAAGTGGACTTGAGGAGTATCAGACTCACAATGATCCTACTGAATGGCAGAATGGGTGAGAGGTCTAGTAGAGTCATAGAAATGTACAGCATGGAAACGGACCCTTCGGTCCAACCCGCCCATGCCGACCAGATATCCCAACCCAATCTAGTCCCACCTGCCAGCAGCCGGCCCAAATCCCTTCAAACCCTTCCTATTCATATACCCATCCAAATGATTCTTAAAATGTTGTAATTGTACCAGCCTCCACCACATCCTCTGGCAGCTCATTCCATACACGTACCACCCTCTGCGTGAAAACATTGCCCGAGGTCTCTTTTATATCTTTCCCCTCTCACCCTAAACCTATGCCCTCTAGTTCTGGACTCCCCGACCCCAGGGAAAAGACTTTGTCTATTTATCTTATCCATGCCCCTCATAATTTTGGAAACCTCTATAAGGTCACATCTCAACCTCTGACGCTCCAGGGAAAACAGCCCCAGCCTGTTCAGCCTCTCTCTATAGCTCAAATCCTCCATCCCTGGCAACATCCTTATAAATCTTTTCTGAACCCTTCCAAGTTTCACAACATCTTTCCAACAGGAAGGAGACCAGAATTGCACACAATTTTCCAACAGTGGCCTAACCAACGTCCTGTACAGCCGCAACATGACCTCCCAACTCCTGTACTCAATACTCTGACCAATAAAGGAAAGCATACCAAACACCTTCTTCACTATCCTATCTACCTGCAACTCCACTTTCAAGGAGTTTTGAACCTGCACTCCAAGGTCTCTTTGTTCAGCAACACTCCCTAGGACCTTACCATTAAGTGTATAAGCCCTGCTAAGATTTGCTTTCCCAAAATGCAGCGCCTCGCATTTATCTGAATTAAACTCCATCTGCCACTTCTCAGCCCATTGGCCCATCTGGTCCAGATCCTGTTGTAATCTGAGGTAATCTGTCTTTCTATCCACCCTATCAATGCCCCTTATAATCTTTGATAATCTTTGCTATCCACTACACTTCCAATTTTGGTGTCATCTGCAAACTTACTAACTGTACCTCTTATGCTCGCATCCAAATCATTTATGTAAATGACAAAAAGTAGAGGACCCAGCACCGATCCTAGTGGCACTCCACTGGTCACAGGCCTCCAGTCTGAAAAACAACCCTTCACCACCACCCTCTGTCTTCTACCTTTGACCCAATTCTGTATCCAAATGGCTAGTTCTCCCTGTACTCCATGAGATCTAACCTTCCTAATCAGTCTCCCATGGGGAACCTTGTCGAATGCCTAATTGAAGTCCATATAGATCACATCTACTGCTCTGCCCTCATCAATCTTTGTTACTTCTTCAAAAAACTCAATCAAACTTGTGAGACATGATTTCCCAAGCACAAAGCCATGTTGACTATCCCTAATCAGTCCTTGCCTTTCCAAATGCATGTACATCCTGTCCCTCAGGATTCTCTCCAACAACTTGCCCACCACTGAGGTCAGGCTCACCGGTCTACAGTTCCCTGGCCCTTCTTAAACAGTGGCACCACGTTTGCCAACCTCCAGTCTTCTAGCACCTCACCTGTGACTATCGATGATACAAATATCTCAGCAAGAGGCCCAGCAATCACTTCTCTAGCTTCCCACAGAGTTCTCAGGTACACCCGATCAGGTCCTGGGTACTTATCCACCTTTACCAGTTTCAAGACATCCAGCACTTCCTCCTCTGTAATTTGGACATTTTGCAAGATGCCACCATCTATTTCCCTACAGTCTATATCTTCCATATCCTTTACCACAGTAAATACTGATGCAAAATATTCATTTAGTATCTCCCCCATTTTCTGAGGCTCCACACAAAGGCCGCCTTGCTGATCTTTGAGGGGCCCTATTTTCTCCCTTTTGTCCTTAATATATTTGTAAAAACCCTTTGGATTCTCCTTAATTTGATTTGCCAAAGCTATCTCATGTCCCCGCTTTGCCCTCCCAATTTCCATCTTAAGTATAATCCTACTTTCTTTATACTCTTCTAAGGATTCACTCGATCTATCCTGTCTATACCTGACATATGCTTCCTTCTTTTTCTTAACCAAACCCTCAATTTCTTTAGTCATCAAGCATTCCCTATACCTACCAGCCTTCCCTTTCACCCTGACAGGAATATACTTTCTCTGGATTCTTGTTATCTCATTTCTGAAGGCTTCCCATTTTCCAGCCGTCCCTTTACCTGCGAACATCCGCCTCCAATCAGCTTTCGAAAGTTCTTGCCTAATACCGTCAAAATTGGCCTTTCTCCAATTTAAAATTTACACTTTTAGATCTGGTCTATCTTTTTCCATCACTATTTTAAAACGAATAGAATTATGGTTGCTGGCCCCAAAGTGCTCCCCCACTGACACCTCAGTCACCTGCCCTGCCTTATTTCCCAAGAGTAGGTCAACTTTTGCACTTTATCTAGTAGGTACATCCACATCAGAAAATTGTCTTGTACACACTTAAATTCCTCTCCATCTAAATCTTTAACACTATAGCAGTCCCAGTCGATTTTTGGAAAGTTAAAATCCCCTACCATAACTACCCTATTATTCTTACAGATAGCTGAGATCTCCTACAAGTTTGTTTCTCAATTTTCCTCTGACTATTAGGGTGTCTATCATACAATCCCAAGAAGGTGATCATCCCTTTCTTATTTCTCAGTTCCACCCAAATAACTTCACTGGATGTATTTCAGGGAATGTCCTCCCTCAGCACAGGTGTAATGCTATCCCTTATCAAAAATGCCACACCCCCTCCTCTCTTGCCTCCCTTTCTATCCTTCCTGTAGCATTTGTATCCTGGAACATTAAGCTGCCTGTCCTGCCATTCCCTGAGCCATGTTTCTGCAACTGCTATGGTATCCCAGTCCCATGTTCCTAGCCATGCCCTGAGTTCATCTGCCTTCCCTGTTAGGCTCCTTGCATTGAAATAAATGCAGTTTAATTTATTAGTCCTACCTTGTCCCTGCCTGCCCTGACTGCTTGACTCACTTCTGTTCTCAACTGTACCAGTCTCAGATTGATCTCTTTCCTCACTATCTCCCTTGGTCCCACCCCCCCACCTTACTAGTTTAAATCCTCCCAAGCAGTTCTAGCAAATTTCCCTGCCAGTATATTAGTCCCCTTCCAATTTAGGTGCAATCCGTCCTTCTTGGACAGCTCACTTCTCCCCAAAAGAGATTCCAATGATCCAAAAATGTGAATCCTTCTCCCATACACCAGCTCCTCAGCCATGCATTCATCTGCTCTATCCTCCTATTCCTGCCCTCACTAGCTCATAGCACTGGGAGTAATCCAGATATTACTACACTTGAGGACGCCCTTTTTAAATTTCTGCCTGTAATCTCCCTTCAGAATCTTTTCCCTTCCTATATATTTGGTTCCAATGTGGACAATGACGTTTTGCGGGCCCCTCTCCCGTGAGAACATTCTGCACCCTCTCAGAGACATCCTTGATCCTGGCACCAGGGAAACAACACACCATTCTGCTTTTTCTCTGCTGGCCACAGAAACGTCTGTCTGTACCTTGGACTACAGAATCCCCTAACACAATTGATGTCTTGGAAGCCAACGTACCCCTCGTTGCATTAGAGCCAGTCTCAATACCAGAAACTTGGCTGTTCGTGCAACGTTCCCCTGAGCATCCATTACCCCTGCATCCACTCTTGTTCTTATTTCTCACGGTCTTATGGGTTCTCTTTCTACCTTTGCCATTCCAAAAAAAACACCACCGCCTTATCCAATCTTTCCTCATAGCTCAGACCCTCAAGCCCAGGAAGCATCTGATAAATTGCATTTGCACTCTCTAGTGCAATCACAACCTTCCAATAATGTGGTGACCAGAACTGCATTCATTATGCCTGTTGTGGCCAAACTAGCATTTTACATACTTCGAGCATAATCTTCTGCTCTTGCATTCTATACCTCAGCTAATAAAGACAAATATCCCATATGCTGCTTTGACTAAGTTATCTACTTACTTTACTGCCTTCAGGGATCTGTGGATAAGCATACAGAGATTCTTCTGACCTTCAGTCAAGTAGGAAAGATAGAACTTGCATTTTATGTAGGTGTGTTCCATAGCACCAGGACATCCCAAAGTGCTGAAGTCAATTTAAGTAGTTGAGGTCTGGCTCCGACTGGAAATTAGATCCTTATGGTTCCAGAAACCACAAGGAGCTAAAAGACTAAATAATCTGTTTATGGTTTCAGCTGAGGGATAAATTTTGGTCAAACCATCTTGAGTATTTCCCTGTTTTTAAAGGAAAATGCCATGTTAAGTGGACCGTCAAGGCAATGCAAAAAGGTGCAATGCAAAAGGTGATAACTTTTGACAGTGCATAACTCTGACTTAAATGTATCACCTTTTGTCTCAGATGATGCAGCCCACATTATACATCATCAGTTAGATAAGGGATCTGAAGAACTCCCTCCCTTTATATATTTTGATGCATTAAACTGCATTCTTCAAAAGTATTCAAATAAAGAAAACTACTTGGATATTTTTCTCACTTCTTTTTAATTTGTGCTTCATAGTTTTGGAATAATACATTTTGACTCCTAAACTGTTAACAATTATCCCTGTAAAATAAATGCGATAAATAAAACAATTACTAAATGAATTCAAATTAATGTAAATAAATTAGAGGCAAGCAACACATTTATATATGTTATGCAAATAAATGATCAGATGAATACTATTTGGATTTGAAAAATGTCTCTGAATAACTTTTTCTTCCCTTTCTTTGAAAAGCAGAGAGCTTTACTGACTCCAGTAAAATTCTTACTTCCTTGCACTTTGGCTATTCACCATGTTACAGACCCTATCTATGTTCCCAAAAAGCAAGAGCTTCAAAATTGCAGCACAGAACTAGCCTAATTATTTACTAGCCTAAACAAGACCAAAAATATGACTAATTCCTTCACTCCTGTCAAAACAGATTATTTCGTATTTACCACTATAGACAACAATAAACCTCAGCTTCCTTTCAACTTCTACCAAGTATTTCCTTGAACAACTTTCCCCAGATTCCTTCACCCATCTCCCACATATGCAAGGAATCCATGGAACTCCTTGGCGTGAATTGTAGGGATATCAGTTGTTTATGTTGAACTCCCCTATCCTACCACCCAAGCCAAGTACTCCCACCATTAGCTCCAGCCTAGCCTTGAACTAGTACTATTTTAATTTCCTTCACCAGCAGTCAGAACAGAGAAGATATTCACAATATGTGGTTCATTGCTTCAGAGTCATCTGTGTCGGAGAAGGATCCTCTGCTGTGCTTCCCCTGCTGGTATAATGAACATACAGCATGTACTGCATTGAATGACACCGAGAGGTCGGTGTACATCTAACCAAAAATGGATAAAAGGCTCGATTTGTTATGTGCGAGAGAAGGAGGCAAAAAATACACAAACACTTAAAAGATGGAACCAAAGAACAAAAAGCACCAAACCACTATTAAAAAATATATACAACTTCAGTGGAACCTGGATAAGTGAGGCAAACACAGGAACAACAGTACAAAACACAAGGAAAACGTTGCATACTTGGTCCTCATGGTCTACTAACTTTCTAGCCATGGATCTCTGTACTCCTGAGGTCAACCCCAGACAACCATCATTTTTCTTCCCCACTGTTTCATCCAGTCTGCCTTGGTAAACATCGCAGAGCACGTAGGATTGGCATTGACATTTTTTATTACTTGTGGGAAGGCCATGCTCCTAGATCTCGAGAATAATGAGAACAGAGTACAGAGATAAAGCAACTTTCAGTCTTTGAATGAGTGTCTCTGCCTGGAACAACCTGGACTTTGCAATAGCAAATAATGATGAAACCTTGTGTATGTTTGTCATTATAATTCCAATGAAACTCAGCAACTCTGGAAGTCTGTATATACAGAATAACATGAAAATCTAGATGTTGCTGGCAGCTACATAATGCTGCTCCAGAGAGTATCCTGCTGAGATCCTACTAGAATGTAAGCACATAGCAATCATTGAATTTACAAAACGCCCAGTCTTACATTGTTAATCTTGCTTTGAAAACCTTCAAATACCTTACATCTTGTTAAATGATGCATAACTAGCTTTTTAACTAGTGTGTTAACTTCAGAATTACTAGAAGATACATTCATTCTGAAAACTCCTGAGAAGTTACTTTTATATTTGTGGAATATCAAATTTCTCTGTTATGATAAAACTTAACTAAATATTTTTCTTTTTATATAACATTCATGATAATTAGCTTCCGTCACAATTCAATCATTTAATTTTAAATCCAAAAACTTAAAGGTGAATGATAAATAATGCTGTTCAACTTTGTGGTTTGCTGACTATGCAAACATTTCTGTGTAGTTGTCCATTTCCCCTGCTTGAAGGCATCACTCCCAGTGGACACCTGGAGCTCCCATTTGCTTATAAATTGTTCTAAAGTCATGACAGGAAAAGGGAAATCCAAGTCACAAAGTTCAACAGATCATTATGCACAGTGGTAGTGTCACCAACTCTAAGACTGAGCTCATTACGTCTTCAATCCTTGAGTGCAACTTCAACCTAATACCTCCTGACTCAGGGGTGGTATTCCTGGTGAAGGGCTTTTGCCCAAAACGTCAATTTTCCTGTTCCTTGGATGCTGCCTGAACTGCTGTGCTTTTCCAGCACCACTCGACTCCAGAATCTGATTTTCAGCATCTGCAATCATTGTTTTTACCTCAGGGGTGGATGTTTGATCACTGTCAAGTTGGCTATTTGCACTAAGCAGAAGTTTAAGGAATGACATTCTACTCCAAATTAAGTTGAAGCTTTTACACAGAACGCGGGCTCAAAGACAGACAACAAGAAAATAAGATGACTGTCCCAATTTTGCGTTTTCACTCCATCTGAAGCATTAAGTATTCCTTCAGTAGTTTCTATGGTGTGCAAAGAGGCATTCAGAAACTCTCGCTACCTGGTCAAATTATGCAGTCTGAATAATTAAAAGCTGAACAGGGGAATAATTATCATTCAGCTTTTATTAAATTTCATATTTAACTTGTGAGTGTGGGTTAAAGCTAAGAGTTGAGTTTGCATAGGGGAGGAGGGTCAAGCAAAAGAAAATTCAAAACATGCTCCAGATACAAGATGGTGACTTGTTTCTTGGTTAGCAAAAGGCATGTGCAACTGTATGGGTTGCATGCTGTGTAATCAATTGCCGATGAGGGTTCAATTTAGCAGCTAGGTTTTGAAGGTAAAACTGCCATCAAAGTATTGATAATTCAATTTGCAATATGTTTCAAAATCACCTGGAAAAACAAAGAAACTCCTAATTGTCACAGAATGAGGGGTGTCCCAATTTTGACCCATCAATTAAGCGAACTCTATTTAGCAAACTGAACATGCTTAGAAATGTCAGTAAGTCCTTTGAATTGTTCAGGGAAAATAGATCCTGTCACAACCTTACTCTTGAGACACTAAAGTCGTGAAATAAAAAAAACAAGGTTTTAAAAGAATTATTCAATTATTAAACTTGGTTAAACAATTCTGAAGTGATTTTCAATTTGTTTAAACTGACAGTGGAAGTTTAGTTGAATAAATTTACTGATTTTATTTTCTCCTAAAATATTTTGTGCAATTCAATTGGTACAACTCCTCTTACTTTAATTCTTAGGTTTTCGTGACTGGTCATTCTAGCTTGCTTTCCAGGAGTCCTTGATCATTTTTCAGTGGTTATGCTGCAGCAAATCTTCACTGGTCCTTTTCTACTTCTTCAATTCTGATCTGTTGCTATTTAACTTTGGGAGGTAAGAGATCACCGGGGTAGATAACGCCATAGAAAGGATAAGAAGCATTTAGAGTTTTACAGATGCAGAGATACAGAGCAAAGATGTCAGAACAAACATGCACAAAGTGTTAGTTAAACAGTAGTGTGCAGTTTTAGTTGCCCCATTAAAGGAGGATACTGAGGTCATATACACTGTACAGATTTATCAAAATGATGCCAGCGATGAATAGCTGTAATTATGAGAAAATATTTGAGTAAAGAAATATTCCCATTGGACCAAGCAGATTAATTAGAGACTTAATAGATGTTGGGATTATGAGAAGTTCAGACATGGAGAATAAAAGAAATCCATTTCCCCTTTTTCTGAAATCAGTGACAAAAGGCCATCAATTCACAATATCCAAGAGTGTGCAGGCAGATCAGGAGACTCTTTCCTACAGACTTTGAAATTCTTTTCACCAAGGATTTCTTGAAGCAAAAATCGTTGCGAAATTAAGTTTAGACTGTTCCATCAAACAACCTCCTTCTGAGTTGTAAACTCACTGTGCTAGGCCCTTAAGTGCCTAAATGAATGCTCAGGATTGCCAGTCTTTGAAACATTTATCATGTTCCTCTGTCCACAGATGCTGCCAGACCTGCTGAGTACTTCTAGCATTTTATTTTTATTTCAGATGTTTCTGCTTTTGACAAAATTATTAATAGTTACCAGTCACTAAGCAGTTTTTATCTCTTTTCTCAGCAGCTTCAAAGTAATCTTCCATTTGATTCCAAAGACACACTAAGCCAACTTTATTCAGTTCTCCTATTGATTCAAGTTGCCCATATAACTTCTGGCTTCCCCAACTCACTAGTTCTATGTTCCCTGACACCTTCCTAAGACATGTCTGCCTTTTCATTCTGCACTTCACTACCTATGCCACCATATCAAGGTTATCATATTGTCTCACTTCCTGTAGACAAAGCCATAGGAGATCAGTAGTGAAGACCAACAGTAAAGTTCAAGTTCAAGTTCAGGTTCAGAATTTACCAGATTAAATACCCAGCAGAGGACCTTTTTTGAAAAAAAATTAACTTGGGTAAAATTAATTATGCAATAAACTGAATTCAAACGATTGTTCCCTGAAGTTATAATGGAACTTCAGAAGAGGACTTTGGCTTAATGTATGATAAATAATAAAACAAATAGATTACAAATTTCTAATATACTGCAACACATAAAGGTTTAAAGTCAAGAGCCTTTGCTGGACAGAAAGAGAGAGATTGGATTGTAGAGGGATTTTCACCTTTCAATTTATCGTGATAAAAGCACAACTCCTTTACCTCATAAAATATCCATGAATGAGAACAATATTGGATTATTGCTCTCTTAAAATGCACCTGCCATTCTTTCATCAATCACATACCAAATTTCAATTGGCAAGTGTGGATCAAACACACCATCTAACAGGGAAGAATGCAATGTCTGCAGGGTTCATGGTTATTTAATCTAACAAGACCTCA
Organism: Chiloscyllium punctatum; assembly: GCF_047496795.1. NCBI lineage: Eukaryota > Metazoa > Chordata > Chondrichthyes > Orectolobiformes > Hemiscylliidae > Chiloscyllium > Chiloscyllium punctatum. Next base: position 53,073,005 of record NC_092764.1, on the reverse strand, counting down.
GCGACCAGCTGTTACACATCACAACTCAAGCATATGAATTCTGAGTTATATTAAAGTACTGACATTTATACCTTCCAGATCAGTAAAACCACCACATGCCCTTTCTGCAGAGATAGTAAACAGAAACTAAAATAAAACTGCTGTATAATATTACATATGTTGATCATCTAATTTAAGGACATTTTATTTTGGTCTCCATCTGTTCTATCAGCACTCTCCAGTTATAGCAAAACAAATTAGCTTATAAACATTATAAAATTAAATTCTCCTCAAAAACACTGTAAAGTTTAAAAACTATATTGATCATCTTTCAGTTACTTTAGTGGGCCATTATATATTATATAGTGTCAGCAGTGAAGTCCATTCTCCCCCCAGCATGTAACATTACACTTGCACTGACACCCATTGCTTGTACAAGGAACCATTGCCAAGTTGTTTCTTTATGTTTCTCTTGTGTTTCCATGGCAAAGGTCAGTGTGTGCGTAAATAAAATTGCAGTGAAGGGGCTAACGCCAAAGGTCACTGCAGGATAAAAGCAATCCCAAGCAACGAAGCAATTACAGTCACTGTAGCTGTTCTTGGTCATGTACTAAAGTAAATAAATGATAAACTGAGTAAAAATCATTTAAAAGTCAAAATATTCAGATGAAAAGGAAAGTACATAGATATGATATTTAATATGGATTCTTCAGTGACCTTTAAAAGGGGAACAATACTATACTATAATCACACGGAACCTATTTATTCTGTAGTGCAAGACAGCCAACTAATCCACATTCAAAAACATACATGAACATGAATAAAGTTCAGATGATAAAATTAACTTTTAACTGGCCCGCCAGTGAAGCCCAAAGTTACTAGGAAATCTCTGGCAATTAATGACTGCGATAAACTCTTTATAAGAGAAATAAGAAGAATTGCTATAGGCTCATTTCTCCCTCCCCACTACAATGCAATATGAATTCTTACTAAAATTTAATGTGTGGTCTTTAATGCACTGCATCATGACAAATTACCTTTGATATTTTCTCCCACCATCTACATTTTTATAATCAGAAGGAAACATTCAATTAAACATAAAAACCTACTTGGATTTTCCTCCTTCTCCACCACATAGTAAAATCCTTCTGAAATCCTAATATCCTATAAATCCCCCCTCAACCCAGAAAAGAAGGTCATCACCTTGCTGCAACACATCAAATATCTTCACAGTTGTGGATCAGTCTTCCAGAGAATATGACAAACAAAAACAATAATTTTCAGTATCTCCCATATTGCTATACATGAAAAGGGATTTTTTTCTTGTGGTTGCTATTAAAAACGGTTCATTTTAGTCATTTTAATAACACCATTATTAATTAAGTGAAATAAATAATAAACAAGATTACAGACCAATTCAGCGTAGAAGAGCACAACCTCTTGCACAAATAAACTTATCAAACATTCAGTAGCAGCTAGGTTCTAACATAAGAAACAGAATTCATTCAAGAGGAATAGACATTCCCTTTAAAATGTTAGTGGATCACTGGGGTAAAATCAAAATTGCAAATTTCAAATTGGGTATGAAGAGCCTTCCTTTAACCAAGTCCATTTTATTGCCCATTCCATTCTTTCTGGAGGCAGGTGGGAACATGGTTGCAATTTTTACCTAAAATTGCATAAAGTAAATTACAAGACACTTGACACCCACCTCTCTTCCAATGATCATTTACTCAAATCCAACATATAAATTATTTAGGTGGCACATCCCACTACAAAATGAAACACAAACAATAAGATTTCCAACTTCCAAGAAGAATTCAGTTTCCAAAGGAACATACTCACGAAACATAATTCGGTTAAGCAGATATAAAAATACAATAATATTTTCACTTAAACTTTTTACGTGTTAAATCTTAACGTTCACGGGTCAAAGTAGAAAACAAACAAATCCTGTAAAAAGTAAAAAGAAGCAAACTCAAGTGAAAGTAGTGTGATTACCAAGCAGTAGAACAGGCCTCAATTTCCCAATATTCTGATCACTATTGTACAAGATAAAGCTGACAACATTTGATTCTGTACCTGCCTGAACTAAATTGTTCCTATACAGTCTTCTATTGTAGAGCTTCAACACAGAATGGTCAATGCTAAGCCAACCAACACACATTACAAGTGCCAGGCATGACCACCTCAAATAAGAGAATCTAACCATTTCTTCTTGATATTCAATTGCATCATCACTGAATCACGATCAACATCCTAAAGGTTATCCAATGATAAGAAACTGAGCTGAAACAGCATATAAATATTGTGACTACAAGAGCAGGTCAGAGGAGGGATTCTATAGTAAATAATTCACTTTCTGTCACTTTACTGCCCATCTACCATATTTACAAGGCATATGTCAGGGTGTGATGAAATACTCTGCACTTGCCTGATTGGGTGCAGCTCCATTCAGGACAAAGAAACCCAACTGGCTTGCACCCTATTCTTCATCATCTTCATTATGCCATGGCCACAGCGTGTACTACCGACACTATGTAAAGCAGCAACTCACCAACACCTTCTAAACCCAAACCGCAACCATCCAGGAGAAATCCGTCAGATGAAGACAGGAACACACAAAGTCATATATCCTGACTTGCATCTATGAATAACCTTCCATTTGTCATTTACAAAATACTGTGCAAGAACTGAAACAAACACTACACTGGACAAACAGGCAGAAAACTAGCCACCAGGATACATGAACATCAACTAGCCACAAAACGACATGATCCTCTCCCACTAGTATGCTTACATACAGATAAGGAAGGACACCACTTCGACTGGGACAACACATCCATCCTAGGACAAGCCAAACAGAGATATAAATGAGAATTCCTAGAAATATGGCATTCCAACTGGAACACTATCAACAAAAACATCGAGTTAGACCCCACGACCACCCTCTGAGAAAAAGAACAGGAAATGACATCACCAACCCAAAGAAACCCAAACACATAATAGAAAGCAGGAATCATCAGCATGCTTTGCCCAGAGGCCCACTGAAGATGTTACCTAGTAGGGTGACAAAACGTCTGGAAATGAACCTTCCAGCTCAGCGAGCAAACCTACATCCAGAACCTCAACCTGAGCTTCAAATCTTCTCAAAACTTGCTAATTCAAGGGACTCAATGTCAGAAGCCTTCTGGGGTCCTCTGTTGAAAAGCAAACTGGATCTACAATTATATAAACTCTTACTCTCACTGCACAGTGTACAGCATTATCCACCTCTGCGCAGGTTTTCACTGTTTTCACTAATGGAATTGCCATGTCAGCCTGATAAGGCGATTGAAAAGAGCCTTCTCACTGAATGAATTGGCCTCAACTTTGTTGTCCTCCTTGTTCTCTGCATCTGTGCAGCTGCAACCAGTTTAACCCAGTAAAGTATATGCAGTTTCAATTGTGCCTTCTCCATCATCTGCACTTTTTTCATCATGAATGTAGTCTCTAGAACAGTCGGGTTATATGCCTGCTGCTCATCAATGGCCCTTATAACCTACGGGTTTAACCACTGACAATAGTGAACTTTCAGGTTCCTAATTATCCCTGATCCACTGGCCTGAAACTTGGCATTTTGCTGGGGTGCAAGAATACCAGCTTGATGCTCAAGGACAGCAATGTCAGAGTGTGTGGGACAGTTGATTGTGATGATGATCTTCCTTTTCTTTCAGTGATAAATTTTGTCTATGGCCCCGATCCACACATCAAAAATGCTGGAGATCATTCAGGTAGGCTTGTTAGCCTCATTATGCAATGTGTCTTCCTGAACTCCCCTATCAGTAGGTTGGCACTGGCCATAGTAGGGACATGTCCTTGTATGCCCTTTCATTATTATACATTTGTCTTTAAATATCAAAGAGCAGCCTGGCAAGAGACAGTAAGATAGCCCAATTTCATCCTTGTTAAAATGTTACTCATCATACTTGTTCAAGGCATAAGCTAGGCCATTTTAGAGCCAATCAACTATCACTGCTGACTTAACCACAATGCTAACCACATGGAAGATACTATGATGTGCCTTGAATCAGTCTAGCCATCTACTGTTGCAGGTGAACATGATGCCCTAGCCTGCCTTCAATCACATTAACAGGGCTTCTTCAACATTTCTTATTCAGTATGTGAATATACCTACTAGAGAAGTAGCAATACTTGATAATCTACTGGGAAATAAGGCATAGCAAGTGACAGGTGTCAGGGAACTGCACTTTGGGGCAAGTGATCATAATTCTATTAATTTTGAAATAGTTGTGGAAAAGGAAAGAACTTATCCAAAAGTTAAAGTTTTAAATTGGAGTAAGGCCAATTTTGATGATATTAGATGGGAACTTTCAAAGGTTGATGGGGGTGGGGGGCGGGGTTAAAGGGACAGTTGGGAAGTGGGAGTCTTTTAAAAATGAAATGAGAGTTCAGAAACAGTATGTTCCTGTAAGCTTGAGGGGCAAGGCTGGTAAATGTAGGGAACGTTGGATGACTAGAGAAATTGGGGCTCTGATCAAGAAAAAGGAGGCAGCATACATCAGGTATAGACTACTGGGATCAACGGAATCCCTCGAGGAGTATAAGGGTAGTAGGAATATAATTAAGATGAAATCAGGAAAGCAAAAAGTTGACATGAGATAGCTTTGACAAATAGAATTAAGGGGAATCCAAAATAAATTCTATAAGTATGTTAAGGACAAAAGAGTAACTAAGGAGAGAATAGGGCCCCTTAAAGATTGTGTGTGTGCAACAACATGAGGTGGGTAAGATACTGAACAAATATTTCACATCAGTATTTACTGTGCTGATGGACATTGAAGCCAGGGAACTGAGAGAAATAAATGCTGATATCTTGAAAAGAGTCTGCATTACATAAGAGGTGGTGCTGGACATTTTAAAACACAAAAAGGTAGATAAATCCCCAGAACCTAATCAGGTGTTTCCCAGAACTTTGTGGGAAGCTAGGGAAGAGATTGCTGGGTCCCTTGCTGAGATATTTGTGTCATCAACAACCACAGGTGAAGTGCCTGAAGACTGGAGGTTGGCTAATGTGGTGCTATCATTTAAGAAATGCTGGAAGGAAAAGTCAGGGAGCTATAGACCAGTGAGCCTGACAGTGATGGATAACTTGTTGGAGGGGATTCTGACTGACAGGATTCATACACATTTGGAAAGGCAAAAACAGATTAGGGATAATCAACACGGCTTTGCACGTGGGAAATCGTGTCTCATTAAGCTGAGTGAGTTTTTTGAAGAGGTGTCAAAGAAGACCGATGAAGACAGAGCGGTAGATGTTGTCCAAATGGATTTCAGCAAAGCATTCGACAAGGTTCCTCACAGTAGAGCAGTTAGTAAAGTGAGATCACATGGGATCCTAGGGGAACTCACCAATTGGATACAAAATTGGCTTGAAGGCAGGAGATAAGAGGGACTGGAGGGTCTGTGACCAGTGGTGTGCCACAAGGACTGGTGCTGGATCCACTACTTTTCATCATTTATATAAATGATTTGGATGTGAATATAGGAGGCATAGTTAATAACTTTTCAGGTGACACCAAAATAGGTGGTGTAGTGGACAATGAAGGTTACTTCAGAGTATAATGAGACCTTGATCAGATGGGCAGAGGAGAGGATGATGGAGTTTATTTAGATAAATGTGAGGTGTTTCATTTAGGTAAGGAAAGCCAAGGCTAAACTTATACAGTAAGTTCTAGTGCCCTGGGGAGAACTGTTGAACAAAGAAACCCAAGGCTGCAGGTGCATTGTTACACCAAAACTAGAGAGCATAGCTTTAAGGTATGAGGGGAAAGATTTAGAAAGGACCTGAGGATAACTATTTCATGTAGAGTGTGGTGCAGATATGGAATGAGTTACCAAAGGATGCAGTGGAGGCAGGTACAATGACGACATTTAAATGGCATCTGAATGAGTATATGAATAGGCAAGGCTTAGGAAAATATGCTGCTAAATGGGACTAGATCAGATTGGGATGTCTGGTTGGATCAAAGGGTCTGTTTCCATGCTGTATGACTCTATCAGGTGACATACTCATTTGGTGCTGGAGAAAATGCCTGTTTGCCAAACTGTTCAGAGGTGTCTGGCTTGTGTGTCAGAATGGTGGATAAACTCAATGGTGGAATTTTCCACTGCTCTCTATCCACTTCGTACTCTGCTTTTCCTATTGCTGCATTGTCATCCTTTGCTATAGGATAGCATTCCAATGTACAAAGATAAGTTGGGGAAATGAATTTAAAACAGAAGGCACATATCTAATTCCAAACAACCACTTGTAGTAGTGTAAAATAAAAGTCCATTTTGAAATTCTTCAAGAAGGATAACATTGACAAAATGGCTTAAATACACCAAAGTTCCAGAGTCTGACAAGGGAATGTAATGAATGGCACAATAACGAGAAATGCAGAGGCTTCGTAAATGACCTCAAACTCTCATAAAATCTCTGAAAATGGCAAACTTAAAAAAGTTTCCTTAAAAAGATAATCATTCCTCTGTATCCACAAGGGTTCCATTCCATTCCACAAATAAAGAAATTCACAAGGGGAGGTTGTTAAAAATAGGTTAAATATCATGGCTATGCAACTTTTGCCCGCAGATGTTGATACCTGTTACTTATTTTTGACATAAATAGACAACTTCCCAATTTGTGATTTCATGGATACAGAGAATTTACTATTATCTATTTCAATCATTTTTGTTGCAGTATCTTCTAGAGGAAATGAATAAGCAGCGCCTTGTTCATCATCACAGAATTCCAGATTATATTGCTGAACAAACTTAGGGCATTTTCACTAGGCATTTAAATAAGGCACCAAACCCAATTTCATATGATCAAGATGTCTGGGAATCGGGTCTTCAACAGTTACCCAACTACCTATTTCAGTCACATGCTCCCTAAACAATATAGCATTTACATCACAATTAAGCATTCTCTGCCAATGCTTTTCAGGTTGGTTCCCACAGAGGTACTTCAGTATTTCAGTGGAATGCATATCATCTCTATTTGAACCATTTCAGCTCAAAAGAATGTGACAATAAACAGTGATACCAGATACATAAGGGCAACATAGTCCATATTTATCACAGGTCAATAGATCACTTGAGAATTAACTTTGAAAATCAACATGCTCACAAGGAGGTCGATAGTGCTCGTTTCCAATTTCATCAATATATAATATTAGAACCTTCACTGACTTTTCATTATATTTACTTTTATTCTTTTATGCATTTTGTTTTGGAGGCTACGAACTGGGAATTATGGGCTAAAGATGACTTCTGGAAACATCTTGTGGTAAAAAGGAAAAGAACAGACAAAACAATTTTTGTTTGGGAGGCCATTCTGGAGATTAATTAAAAATCGGTCTGCAGTTAAAATAGTTTTTACAACAACCCCAGGAAGAGCATGGTGTTTAAACGGATAGCAGAAATTGGTTAATAATGAGGTTAGTACCCAAGAATCGATTCCAGCAAGTCTGAAAGAGATCTTGTATTCAAACAGGTGGCAGATACCAAATGGTAATCGAGGACTCAGAAAAGATGGTCCATCTAGCAGGGCACAACCATAGTTCAAGGAGGTGATGCTGAGCTTGTACAATATATTTGTTAGACCTTAGCTGGTGTACTGTGCACAACTGTGTCACCACATTGGAAGAAAGGTGTGAATGCATGAGAGAGAATGCAGAGGCAATTTACAAGATTGGTTCCAGGAATGAGAAACTTCAGTTATGAGGATAATTCAAAGTTGGGACTGTTCTCCTTGGAGAGAAGGTTGACAGAATTTAATAGAGGTTTTCAAAGTCATGAGCAGAAAATAGATAGGGAGAAGCTGTTCCCATTCATAAAACAAAAAAAAACAATGAGATGGCATAAGCTTAACGTGATGTGCAAACAAAGCCAGAATGATGTAATAAAAGCTTTTTTTTAAACACAGCAATTAGATGGGATTTGGAATGCACTACTTAAAATGCGATGAAGGCAAATTCAATGAAGTCATTCAAGAGGTCATTGACGGTTATTTGGTTACAAATGGTGTGCAGAGATTGGGGGGGGCAAAAGATTGGCACTAAGCAACAGAACGTGTGTGTGTGAGCACCATGGGATGAATGGCCTCCTTCTGTGCTATAGCAATGTGATTCTGCATTGGTTTTCTAACAGGTTACTTCGCATTGCAATGTTTATCAAGCCCCGAAGTGTCCACAATGAGACAAACAAAAGGAAGATGTCAATATGAACACCAGGACTTTGTGGACAGGACTAATGACTTCAAATGACTACATGGCCAAGACAATTCTGATGAGCAGAGAACTTAATACACTGAACATTGACAATAACTTCCCCATGAGACACATTCACTGGAAGTAGATAACACAATAATCACAAAGTTGCCAATGAATAACATCCAGATGGGTAGTCTTCAGGGAAAACCTGTAAGCAGGCTTTGTTATAGGATCTCGTCGAGGCATTTAATTGAGCAGAGGTAGTTTTGTTAAGGTTCTGGACAATCTGCTCAATATGATCTCCTCCTTCCACAACAACTTGATTAGTAAGATCAGTTATGATGGGACAAACCCACCATCTCCCACAGTTATCTGTTCTACACATCCACGCACCCTGCCTCCTGCAAAGACTCTATTCTGTTTTCCCAGTTCCTCCAACTTTGTAGTATTTGCTCCGATGATGCCAACTTCAACAAGGGAGCTGTTGTGGTTCTGTTCGCCGAGCTGGGAATTTGTCTTGCAAACGTTTTGTCCCCTGTCTAGGTGACATCCTCAGTGCTTGGGAGCCTCCTGTGAAGCGCTTCTGTGCTGTTTTCTCCAGTATTTATAGTGGCCTGTCTCTGCCGCTTCCGGTTGTCAGTTCGAGCTGTCCACTGTAGTGGCCGATATATTGGGTCCAGGTCGATGTGTTTGTTGATAGAGTCTGTGGATGAGTGCCATGCCTCTAGGAATTCCTAGGGGCATGGCACTCATCCACAGACTCTATCAACAAACACATCGACCTGGACCCAATATACCGGCCACTACAGTGGACAGCTCGAACTGACAACCGGAAGCGGCAGAGACAGGCCACTATAAATACCGGAGAAAACAGCACAGAAGCGCTTCACAGGAGGCTCCCAAGCACTGAGGATGTCACCTAGACAGGGGACGAAACGTTTGCAAGACAAATTCCCAGCTCGGCGAACAGAACCACAACAACGAGCACCCGAGCTACAAATCTTCTACCAAACTTTGATCAACAAGGGAGCCTACAAAACATCCACCTTCTTCCGCAGCCAGATCTGACCCATCTCTCACACTTCAGCCCTCACGCCATCTTTTCCCTCCCACAACAGCCATAGGGTGCCCTTTGCCCTTACCTACTATTTCACTATATGCAGAGGATAAGCCGCCATTTTGCAACCTCCAGTGAGATGCCACCACCAGACATATAGTCCCATCCCCTCCCTTATCAGCCTTCCACAGGAACCATTCTCTTTGCGACACCCTGGTTCACTCTTTCACTCCCACCACCCCACCACCCCCTGGCCTGCAGAAGATGCATTTCCATTTACTTCCTTCCTCCTCAAAATCCAAGGACCCAAACACACATTCCAAGTGAAGCAGCATTTCACCTGCACTTCACACAATCTAGTCTACTGCATTCACTGCTCACAATGTGGTCTCCTCTACATTGGGGAAACGAAACATAAACTGAGTGACAGTCACAGAACACTTGCATTCTGTTTACAAAAAAGACCCTGAACTTCCTGTTGCCTGCCACTTCCAACACACCACACTGTTCCCTGGCCAACATCTATCTCAAATCTGTTGCAGCACTCCAGCAAAACAAAGCACAAGCTGGAAGAACAGCACCTCGTTTTCCGCCAGGGGACCCTGCAGCCTTCCGGACTCAATGTTGAGTTCAATAATGTTAGGACTTGTGCTCTCCCATGTCTTTACTCCAACCCCCACAACCAGGCCTTGTAATCACATAGCCCACGTTACACACCACCCATGGACATCTAATAACAATGTCCATTAACAGACATTCACCCTCCCAGTCAGATAGTTATCCACTCCTTTGTCTGTCTAACGGTTCTTCTATCTCTTTGGGCTCAATCCCCACCTATCGTTTACTCCTTATGCCTTACCTCCACCCTACCTTCTGCCTAAAAAAAATTTTCCTCACTACCACCAGCTCTGAGGAAGGGTCACTCGACCTGAAATGTTAACTTCAATTTCACTCCACAGATACTGCCAGATGTGCTGAGCTTCTCCGTCAATTTTTATATTTATTTCTTGTTAGCAAATTCTCTTCTTCAACTGCCTTCAAGTCATCCAGAGGATGCCAACTTACTTTTCAAAACAGAGGGAAAACTGTTTAGCCTGCTAACCTGAGCTTCAAGTTAAAAGGCAAACCAAGTGCCCAGGGAGTTGCTCGATGCCAATGATGCTGCACTACCATTTCATACCAAGGAACACCTTCAGCACCAATGGACAGAATATTTAAATCCTTTTCAAGAATTTGGTTTGATCATCAGCACCAGGATATCAGATGTCATGGGGTCCAGGATGTAGCTGTCGAACAGCTCTGTAAATGTGACGTTGAAGGTTACTGGCAGTTTCACATATCTTTGATTCTGAGATGTTGCACACCGCTAACCAACTGCCCAGTGAAATTCAGCATCTGAAGACAGCTTTCTTCTAAGATTTCCAAAAAAGATATACCTCAATGTTACATTAAAGTTCCACACAAAACTTCATTTAAATAATTGTGGTGGACAACTACTTTCAAGTGATCAAGCTGTCATTTTTTGCTTTAAAATGCATATACTATTAAGTATGGTCATTTCTGTAAATATTACTGCAGATGTACTAATGTAGCTGAACAACTGAGGTTTACGCCAATAAACAGATACGCAGATTTGGAGGCAAGAGATTGCTCTGTAACTGAAGACAGAGAAGGGATAATTGCCGAGTAGTGCAGTTGGCATAACGTAACAAGTGACATCCTACAGGAATCTGTGTCAGAGCTAAAGTAGGCTCAAATTTTGCTTTTTTTCCTGGAGAGACACTTTACAAGTTTGGTATGACCATGCTTGGGTGGTAATCTAAAGGGGCCAAACTGATGGTAATCTAAAGGGACTGGAATTGAAACTTTCACGTTACTACTCCATCGGACAGCTTAGCAAAGATTGGCTGCATCCTCAAATGTTCACACTATTTATTAACTACTTAAGATGAGGGAAAAGTGCCAAAATCACAAAAATAGGCAGCATTGGAAGCAAATAATTATGGTGGTATTAACAATTAAATGAATGGGCAAAGCAATGGCAAAATGGATTTCAATAAATGCAAGGGTTTTTTTGCCTAAAATGGTTATATTTGATTAGTTTCCAAATGGTGAAATGCCAAAAGCAATGGAAGTCTAAAATATAAACAGGGTCCAAAAAAAGAAAATCCAAAGCATGGTAGAATGCTGGCCTTTCTATCTAGAGGGTTAGAATACAAGGTGTTAGGAGTCATGCTTCATTTATAAACAGACCAGGTTACATGATAACTTGCTCACTATTACAGTTCTAGGCACCACATCTGAAGGATATTCCTCTGGGAGGGAATTTAGTGTAAATTTACTATAATAAAATATGGACTCCAAAGGTTAAATTGCCAAGAGAGATTATATTAACTAGAAACGTATTTACTGGAATATAGAACTTAAAGGAGTTTGATCAATCTTTTCAAGTTATGAAGAATAGACAGAGAAAATAAAGACAGAAACTACTCCCAACAGATGGGGAGTTTGGGATTAGACTGCAAAATTAGATCACACCTTTCCAAGTGAAGGCAGGAAACACTTTCTCACACAAAGAGTGGCAGAAATCTGGAACACTCCTCTACAGACAGCAACTGGTGATGGGAGGATTCTGGGTAATCCAAGATGGAGGATGGGAAAAAATTCTGGCTGTGACAGCTGCTCTTTTTTTTGAGGTATTTTAGGTGTTGGAGGTGATCTCAAATTGCAGGAGCAGCAATTATTATTTTATATGTTGTTGCATTGTTTTGGAGCTTTGGAGAACACAAGAAGTCGGAAAAAAAAGCAAAACAAGAGCACTTTTTTTTTTAAAAATGGGAGAGGAACAGACAAAGGAAGCACATGGTGAGGCCAGTGCGAGCGAGAGAGAGAAAAAAAAACCCACATTACTAACTGACACAGCAGTGAATCTGCACAGTTACAGCCTTTGCTGTTTCAATTCATGTATCGCTGGACATTGGAGTGCTTCTGGGAAAATTAACAAACAGTGAAATTCACAACTGATCTTGGAGGAACCTGGTTGGGAGAGGTCACAGCACAGAAAGAGATAAGTGGATATTTTAAGCATGGCCTTACAGCAAGTCTGCAGTAGTGAGTAGACTGGGTTCTTTCTTGATTATATGTTTTATTAAGACATGTCTCTTGATTAAACTTAAAATACAAGCCGTAAGTATTCATTTAACCTGGAGCAGTGTTTTGTAGAGGAATAAGACAGTGCTATTTTCTGGGTCTGTAGATTGAAAGATGCAAAAATGGCCTTTAGTAGAGTGATATGCTCTTCTTGTCGAATTTGGGAGGTTCGGGAGAGTTTACAGGTTACTGAGGATTATATCTGTAATAAATGCCGTTGATTGCGAATCCTATCAGATCAAATGGATCAGTTGGAGAGACAGTTTGAGGCAATGAGGAATTGACAAGAGCAAGGGGATGTGATGGATGGCAGTTATAGGAAGGGGAGAAACCGCAGATACAGTCACATAGATGGCTTAACTCCAAGAAAGCTAAGAGAGGTAGGCAGTTCACGCAGGAATCATCTATGGCTATCCCCATTTCAAACAAGTATGCTGTTTTAGAAAACGTAGGGGGTGATGGATTCTCAGGGGAACATAGCATGAACAGCCACATTTCTGGTATTGAGACTGGCTCTAATGCAACAAAGGATACGTCAGGTTCCAAGAGATCGATTGTGTTAGGGGACCCTCTAGTCCGAGGTACAGACAGATGTTTCTGCGGTCAGCAGAAAGAAGTCAGAATGGTGTCTTGCTTCCCTGGTGCCAGGATCAAGGATGCATCAGAGAGGATGCAAAATGTTCTCAAGGGGGACAGGGGCCAATAGGTAGTCATTGTCCACATTGGAACCAAAAAGGTTGGGATTCTGAAGGGAGATTACAGAGTTAGGCAGGAAGTTAAAATGGAGGTCCTTGAGAGTGGTAATATCTGGATTAATCCCGGTGCTACGAGTAATGAGGGCAGGAATAGGAGGATAGAACAGATGAATGCATGGCTGAGGAGCGGGTGTATGGGAGAAGGATTCACATTTTGGATTATTGGAATCTCTTTTGGGATAGAAGTGACCTGTACAAGGAGGACGGATTGCATCTAAATTGGAAGGAGACTAATATACTGGCAGGGAAATTTGCTAGTGCTGCTCAGGAGGATTTAAACTAGTAAGGTGGGGGGGTGGGACCAAGAGAGATAGTGAGGAAAGAGATCAACCTGAGACTGGTACAGTTGAGAACAAAGGAGAGTCAAGCAGTCAGGGACAAAGCAGAGAACAAGGTAGGACTGATAAATTAAATTGCATTTATTTCAATGCAAGAAGCCTAAGAGGGAAGGCAGATGAACTCAGGGCATGGTTAGGAACAGGGAACTGGAAATATCACAGCAATTACAGAAATGTGGCTCAGGTATGCACAGGACTGGCAGCTTAATGTTCCAGGATACAAATGCTATAGGAAGGATAGAAGGGGAGGTGAGAGGGGAGGTCAGTAAGGCAGCCTTTGTGTGGAACCGCAGGAGATGGGGGAAGATACGAAATGAGTGTTTTGTATCAGTGTTTACTATAGAAAAGGACATGGAAGATATAGAATGTAGGCAAATAGATGGTGACATCTTGAAAAACATCCATATTACAGAGAAGGAAGTGCTGGATGTCTTGAAATGCATATAAGTGGATAAATCCCCACGACCTGACCAGGTGTACCCTAAAATTCTGTGGGAAGCGAGGCAAGTGATTGCTGGGCCTCTTGCTGGGATATTTGTATCATCGATAGTCACAGATGAGGTGCCGAAGACTGGAGGTTGGCTAATGTGGTGCCACTGTTGAAGAAAGGTAGTAAGGACAAGCCAGGGAACTATAGACCAGTGAGCCTGACGTCGGTGATGGGCATGTCGTTGGAGGGAATCCTGAGGGACAGGATGTAAATGTATTTGGAAAGGCAAGGACTGATTAAGGTTAGTCAACACGGCTTTGTGCGAGGGAAATCATGTCTCACACACTTGATTGCGTTTTTCGAAGGAACAGAGGATTAATGAGGGCAGAGTGGAAGATGCGATCTATATAGACTTCAGTAAGGCATTTGACAAGATTCCCCATGGGAGACTGATTAGCAAGGTTAGATCTCATGGAATACAGGGAGAACTCGCCATTTGGATACAGAACTGGCTCAAAGGTAGAAGACATAGGGTGGTGTTGGAGGGTTGTTTTTCAGACTGGAGGCCTTTGACCAGTGGTGTGCCACAAGGATCAGTGCTGGGTCTACTACTTTTCATCATTCATAAAAATGATTTGGATGTGAGCATAAGAGGTATAGTTAGCAAGTTTGCAGATGACACCAAAATTGGAGGTGCAGTGGACAGCAAAGAAGGTTATTACAACGGGATCTTGATCAGATGGGCCAGTTGGACTGAGAAGTGGCAGATGAAGTTTAATTTAGATAAATGAGAGTTGCTGCATTTTGGGAAAGCAAATCTTAGCAGGACTTATACACTTAACGGTAAGGTGCTATAGGGAGTGTTGCTGAATAAAGAGACCTTGGAGTGCAAGTTCATAGCTCCTTGAAAGTACAGTCTTAGAGATATGGGACAGTGAAGGCTTTCCTTTACTGGTCAGAGTATTGAGTACAGGAGTTGTATGTCATGTTGAAGCGGTACAGGGCATTGGTTAAGCCACTTTTGGAATATTGCATGCAATTCTGGTCTCCCTCCTATTAGAAGGACGCTGTGAAACATGAAAGGGTTCAGAAAAGTTTTACAAGGATGTTGCAGAGGGTGATGTGTGTATGGAATATGCTGCCAGAGGAAGTGGTGGAGGCTGGTACAACTGCAACATTTAAAAGGCATCTGGATAAGTATATGAATAGGAAGGGTTTGGAGAGATATGGACCAGGTGCTGGCAGGTAGGACTAGATTGGGTTGGGATATCTGGTCGGCATGGACAAGTTGGACCGACGGATCTGGTTCCATGCTGTACAACTCTATGACTCTAATTGTTCAGAATAAATCTGGAGATTAGTAAGATTTCTATCAATTAAAATTTCTAAAAGATTTGAACTGTGTGCAGTTAGATCTCAGATCAACCATGATGTAGCCAAATGGCAGAAGAGGCTGACAAATTGAACAACCTGCTTTAGTTTCTATGCAGGGTTGATACCAGAATTCTGTTTGCTGATGTCATGGCTGGGATTCACAATATAGATTTTAAAAAGAATATTTTAGGGTTTTAAAGAATAGAATGTTGACAAATTTTAAGAAACACTGAGATGAGAGGTGAACAAATCATTTTTGTGCTAGATACTGTAGTTATTGACAAAGTTGATCTACAATTTGCCAGTCTGTCTCAGTTGTCAATAAACACTTTTACTCCTAGTATGTTGGGAAGTTCTTGGGTCCCAGGTACTTCAATTGCTGGAAGGAAGATAGACCTTGGCAGGTAAGCTTTGAGACATCAACAATACAGTTACTCCTGATAAACCAGCAGCACCAAAAATATACCCAACTGCTGCATTTTTTATTGCCTTTCAGCCTGTCAGATTTCCAAGCACTGGGAAATCAGGTTTTCAACTATTAAATCCACCTGGCTCTTAAAATCTTAAGCATGCAGACTTATTCAAATATTTTAATTTATGATCTGCCTTTTGAGAGCAGATTGTTCATGTGAACACCAGTCAAGCCAGAAGTTTGAAACAGATGGGAGTGAAGTCACCCTCAAGAATTCAAATATTCCATAAAACCCCCATGTCATTCTTGCTCATCCTTTGCATTAAAACTCCTCCCAATGAGATCCAAGTGAAGTGGGAATTGACACAGGGCATGCTGACACAGGGCACACAGACACAAGATGGCCGCTGAGCCATTACATGGAAAAGTACAGCAAAGCATACGCAGATACTGCCTGAGGCCAACAGGATACCAGCACTACAGACACAGAACATAGATAATTAGTTTAAGGCAGGTGGGGGAAGAGAATACTCATCAGTAAGGTCTACTGCCCGAAGTGTCCGAGTCCAGCCACCACCTTCAATAGAAATGTTCACTACCTGAGACTGCTTGTATACAAGTGTTGATACCTTAGATTTGCAGTAATGGAAAATGATCTTCCTTCTCAGGAAGAACGATCATGATCAATTACTGCAGCAATGGACTTCTGCGTAGCTGCTGAAACTGACAATGACTCTGTAACATTCCTCTGAAACTGACAATGACTCTGTACTATTTTCAGTAAACAAACCATGCTGCACAACCACTCAATATTTGGACTATTATACCATGAAATGTATAAAATATCATGGCATGTGCTCACAGGGCGAGAGAAAGCTCGCAGCTGACAATTGTGCTGCCGGCATCTCTCTCCCTGAAGCTCCCGTTCCTTTGTACAATAAACTCTGTCGTTGAATCCCAATTCTGACTCCCAGACTGGTGATTTTCCCCACAACATAATTTACATAATTTGTGAGAGGTGCTGTTATATTCCCCAGTTGCATCACCATACAAGACATTTTCAGTCTTAAACTGCTTTTTATGTTGCATTACAGGTATACATTTTAGAAATAACAATTTCTACATTTACATGATTTCTGAAGCAGGTGAAAGCCCACACTGATATTCAATATAAGGCACTGTACCATACAGAAAAGGTGAGTCAGTTAGCTCAGTTGGCTAAATGGGTGGTTAACAAAAGTGTTGCCAACAGCATGGGTTCAATTTGCCCACTGGCTGAGGTTACCATGAAGGACTCTCTTTCTCAACCTTTCCCCATGCCTGGTACATGTTGACCCTTGAGTCAAACCACCACCAGCTGTCTCTCTTAACAGACAGCAGTTCTATGGTCTCGTAAGGTTATAGCAAGTTTACATTTACCTTACAGAAAAAGTGAAGTATTGTGCTACTACAAAACTTACTACAATAACTAAAATAAAAACTTTTTTTTTTAAATCTGATGGCTTTCATTGACAGAAACCTACAAAGTAGAAGATACAAGATCATTAATTCTGACAGAGAAAGCTCAAGTTGTTGGTCATTTTCTCATGCTACTTTTGAATAGGGCCATCAGTTTAAAATCTTTACCGGTAAGAGCGCAAAAATATCTTCTAACATTCCAAATAAATGATTTATTACAAGTATAACCAGCAGTCCATTTTAAATGAGAAGGACAGTTCAACTATTTGATTTGGTCTTTTATTGTAGAGGACTTTTTTTTAAAAGAAAAGCTATTCACTACAATCTCGATTATCCGAACAAGACAGACGGGCAGTATTTTGTTTGGATGACTGTTTGTTCGGATAACTGATCTGAGCGTAAACCAAGGAAGCATTTATGGGACCTTGAGATTTTGTTCAGATTTTGGATGTTGGTTTGCTCGCTGAGCTGGAAGGTTCATTTCTAGACGTTTCGTTACCCTACTAGGTACATCTTCAGTGGGCCTCAGGCGAAGTAATGCTGAAAATTCCTGCTTTCTATTTATATGTTTGGATTTCTTTGGGTTGGTGATGTTATTTCCTGTGGTGAAGTCACTTCCTGTTCCTTTTCTCAGGGGGTGGTAGATGGGGAATAACTCAATGTGTTTGTTGACAAGCAGACAAAACACGTCCAGAAACCCTAGCCATTCTCCTCTACATCAAAGACATCTCAGAAATGACTGCCAGACTACTCAGATCCCTTGGCATCATGGTAGCCCACAAACCCACCAACACACTAAAACAGCAGCTAATGAACACGAAAGACCTATACAGACAATGAGCAAAACTAATGTCATTTACAAAATACTGTGCAACGACTGTAACAAACATTACATTGGACGAACAGGCAGAAAACTAGCCACCAGGATACACGAACACCAACCAGCCACAAAAAGACCCTCTCTCACTCGTATCCTCACATATGGATGAGGAAGGACACAACTTCAACTGGGACAACACATCCTAGGACAAGCCAAACAAAGACACGCATGAGAATTCCTAGAAGCATGGCATTCCAACTGGAACTCTATCAACAAACACATCGAGTTAGACCCCATCTACCATCTCCTGAGAAGAGGAACAGGGAAGTGACTTCACCAAAGGAAATAACATAACCCAAACATATCAATAGAAAGCAGGAATTTTCAGCATTGCTTCACCTGAGGCCCACTGAAAATGTTAGCTAGTAGGGTAATGAAACGTCTGGAATTGAACCTCCCAGCTCAGTGAGCAAACCTACATCCAAAACCTCAACCTGAGCTACAAATCTTCTCAAAACTCGCTAATTTTGTTCAGATAATCTGAAATTGAGATAACTGATGTTTAGATAACCGAGGTTGTTTTGTACACAGATATTGATTCTGAAAATGTCAACTTTGCTCCCACTTAAAACTAAAAAGCTAGACATCCAAAATTCAATCAGATTTTTGTGATTGAGATGCTGTAACATCACTCGACACAATTTGGCAAAATTAAATATAAACAAACGTTTTACAAGTAGAAAACTAACCGGCATTTAAAGCACAACCAATATTAAAATAATGGGATTCTATCATAAATTCTCATACAAAAATTAACACCAGTTGTAGAAATACTTCCATCTGGAATGCTTCATCGTGGAGACCTGTGTGCACTGCAGATCAATATAACCAAACGAGTTGGGATCCAGGGTGATGTAAGCTAACACCATAATGACATCTATCCAACAACATAAAAACCTGCAGGAGTTCCTCAGGGTAGTAGTATCCTCATCCAACCATCTTCAGCTGCTCTTTGAATATGTCTCCTCAATAAGGTCAGATTTCAGGATGGTCATTGATGACTGCACAGTACTCAGTAGTATTTGTTACTCCTCAAATACTGAAATACTCAAATCATGCACACATACAGCAAGGTTTGGACAATATTTAGACGTGGGTTGCTTAATGGCAATTAAGAATTGTAACACACAGGTCCCAGGAAATAACCATCTCCAACAAGAAATATTCTACCCAGCTTCTGAGCAGCACTGTGTCTCTCTGCACCAGGGACCAAGCTTCAATTCTACCCTCAGGCGACTATTTGTCTGAAGTTTGCACATTCTTCCAGTGTCTGCGTGGGTTTCCTCTGGGGGGGGGGGGGGGGGGGGGGGGTGGGGAGTCCGGTTTCCGGTTTCCTCCCATAGTGCAAAGATGGACAAGTTAGGTGGAATGGCCATGCTAAATTGCCCATAGTGTCAAGGATATTTAACCTAGATGGATGAGCCACAGGAAAATCAAGACATCAGGGATAAGGCAATGGTGTAGGCCTGAGTTGGATGCTCTTTGGAGGGTTGATTTCGACTCAATAGGTCAAATGGCCTGCATCCACACTGAAGGGATGTTATTATTCTCTTGACACTTAACATTATTATACATCTTCTAGCATCAATGCTTAGGGTTTATAACTGACCAGTCACATTAGTAACATTGCTATGTTAAAAGGAGGTTAAAATTGAGAATATTGCAGCAAAACATCTTTTGATACTCCAAATTTGTTCAATCTTTAAAAGGCACAAGTAGATTAGTCTCCATTTACCGAATAACACACAAGACCACCAGCCAAGGCAAAGTAACCTACTTGAGTGGCACCCCACCCACCACCAACATTCACTCCCTCCATCACTGGCACATAGCATATGTACTATTTACAAGATGCACTGCAATGACATGTCAAGGCTTCCAAAAAGGCCACTTCAATAAGTCAGAAGAACAAGGGCAGCAACTGCATGTGAACAGCCCAAAGTTCCCTTACAAGACACACACTCTCCTGATTTGGATCTACATCTCTGTTCCTTCATTTCAATGAAATGGAACTCTAGAACACCCTGCTCAACAGCAATTTTTAGTAATGCCTAAACCTGGTTTGACTGCATCAGTTCAAGGAGGCTGCTCAGCACAAAGTCTTCTGATAGTAGACTTCCAAACCCAAGCATCGCAAACACAAACATCGATAATGAAAATGATGCTGTAAAATTAAGATGAAACAGAATTAAAGCAGGAAACAATGAAAATTTTAGATCAATTTCCTTGTTGTGCATAAGCCTAATCAAAAGAGAGTGTTAGTTAATGTTTGACAAGGCATGAGAAACCAGTTGCAGACCTAATTGAGATTTAAAGCATTGTTAAAATAAAATTCAGCACAAACTTTTACAAAACTGTACAAATTAAACAAGAGAAACTGAAGGAGTTTCCAGCTATACACCAAATTTCACAATAATGACAGTATTTCTATTTTAAAAACTGGCATGCGTTCAAAGCACTTTATCTTTCTTTTTGTAAGGGTAAATTGGATAATAAATCTTATCACTGGGTTAAAATTCTGCAACTCTCCCACCTACCAGCGTTCTGGGTGCACTGTACCAGTCAGAGAGTAGTAGTTAAGAAGCAGCTGATCCCAACATTCAAATACAAAAAATGCTGATCTTCTCAGCAAATCTCATGGAAATCAATAGCGTAGCCAGAATTGAACAAAGTACTTACCTTAACAACTGGATGACCTCCAGAAGATGCCTTCACAGCTCCTCGGCTCCCCTCGGTTTCATAGTGAGCTCTGTGATGGGTCTTCGGCTGGACTTCTATTTTCAATTCATACTGTAGATACTGACTTGGCAAAGGCCAGTCTAAAGAAGGCAATGATGATGTACTAAAAGACAAAATTAGCATATGCTTTAGGTGGACTCTGCGAAAAGTTAGTACATGTATTTGAAATCAGAAATCACAGACATTTCAAATTATGCTTTGCGTAGGGCATTAGAAGTTTCCCTTCAATGCACTTCCAGTCAACATTTGCAGCAATGTTTAGCTGTACCAGCTCTGTAGGCAGAACACCTTTCATACTGTACTTGAGCAATGCCACTGTGATTAAAGACGGAAAGCATTACTCGAGTGCAACTTGTCACATCAGTTAATTCCTGTCTCAAACGACACTGTTGAATCTCGAAGGTTTTGTTAAATGAGACTAACAAAGTTTTAATTTTACACTTATCATCTTGCTAGTTTAAAGAAAATGACTAAAGGCAAATAGAAAATTTTCATACAAGCTAGTGGTAGACAGTTTTTAAAAAAGGCAATTTTAATTGCGTTTGTGGTTGTGTTTTTAACAAGAAATACAAGACACTAGCGCAATGTTGTGCTGATTCAATTTTGATTCTCATTCTACAGAGATCGGATTCCAACCAGGTGCATGATGGGTCAGTGAAAAATTGAACCTTTCCAAGGATACGCAGGGGATAAGGAGACCTTCATAGGCTTGTCCACTGCAATTTTTAAGACTAGCTTGTAAAAGGTCAAGAGCACCTCCATCAAACCTGCATAACTTTCCATGCCTTGATGTTGGTAGCAGAGTCTTGAATGAACTTAACTTTCTAATACCTGAAATTCCAACCTTAAAATCACAATTTTAATTCATCTGGTCTCCTTTAAAGTACTTCTTAAAAAGGTTTTTTTTGACCTAGCTTTCATCACCAATTCAAACATCTCTCTCATTGTGGAGATGGGAGTTTGCACAGTATAGGCTGCTTTTTGAAGCTGGCAATTATTTTTTATTCTTGAAGCAATGCAATGTTTCAGAGTTTCACTGAAGCAGTCTTAATTCTGAATCACAGGATGCAGGTGTAAATCCAACTTCACATCAATGCAGTATTGAAGAAGTGCTTCAATTGTGGGATATTTCTTTGGGTAAAATACTAAAGTGAGGTTTGTCTGTTCATATAAACGTAAAATGAAAGAAGCAAAATCAGCCTCTTGGTGTATATAAAATTCAAGGGTATTGCAGGACAATGCAAACTCAAGGATATGCATTAACAAAATCATATCTTAACATTTTCAACTGACACAAATGCGGCTAATAAACTGCCAACTCTGGCTGACAATATCTAAAATATGCACTCAACAATCTCCATATCTCCAACAGTTTTTGGGAATAGTCAGTCATCCATTTCACTTCAGGTTTAAATCTGGACACTTTTACTAAGAATACACTCAACTCAGATCCCACTCCAGAATGCGAAAAAAAAATAATCAACACTCAAATGTAGTAAATGAAGTGGTACTATTTTCATTGACATATCAAAATAAGGCCCCATTTGCACTCTCAGATGGACATAAAAGATTCTGTGGTGCGATTTTACAACAGATCATGGTTGTTATCGACACCGTGTCCTGGCCGATGCTAACTTCTCGATCAGCATAACTAAAACAGATTATCTGGTTATTATCAATTACAGTTTGTGGGAGTGTGACAAGCATACATTGGCTGCCAATCTTCTAAATTATGAAAGAATGACTACATTTTAAAGTACTTAGAGGGGAACAGTTGTGAGGTATCCTGTAGTCATTAAAAAGATACTACATAAATAGTTTTCCTTTGAAATACTTGTTTTTTCAAATAACCTGTAAACGGAGCAGGTGCCATATCTCCAGGTTGAGTCTTTCGTAATGATCTACCTACCATTGCCAGGTCAGGCTTGCAAATTAAATAAAAGGTCACCATTAAAACGTTATACATATTGTTTCAAAATAGGATGTTTTTCCATTATTCATGTAATTAAACATACAATGGGTTTTGTCTCAGTGCAATACACCATTGAAATAACAAACTGCTGGCAAGTGTTGACAGGTGCCTTTCTCTTAGGTAGTCCCTTAGGATCGAGGATGACTCGTTTCTACTTGGATTCAATGGGTGCTGAAATAACTGATGAGTCCAACGCACAGTCTACAGACTCTGCCACACATACGACAGCTGGTGCTTGAAGGATTAGGTAGATAGGCTGTTTGGATGTTTGCGTGTTCCCTCTGGCATGACATTCCTGATGAAGTTTCTTAAAAGCCTGGTGCTCTCCTGAATAAGTTTTCTCCCTTTTGGGTCTCTCATGAATCAGATGTGTTTAACCTGTTCAGGGATATTTTGAGGACATCCCTGAAGTGCAAAAGTCTCAACTGCCAGAATTACTTGTAAAATTCCTTAAAGAAAGCTAATTAACTCATTAGTCTAACAACAGCTCAAAAGAGACAAAAAAAATCACTGGAGTTGCACTATGTTAGATAAATAAAAAGTTTAACTGATTTAGAAATGAACGTTATTAATGTCAAGTAACTTTATTAATACATGCCACTAGCAATATGAAGTTCTGCAAATCTCAAATTTTTTCAGAAATTGAGTTGAGACTCAGTTGTCGAAATCTATTCCCTATGTTGTACCTGTTTCAGATCCCTGAATGTTGGATTAACACAAATTCTGTGCAAGAGGTCAAACTTCATGAAATTGTATTTATCGTATACACATTCATTCACTATGATCATTTAGTAAGCAGAATGAACTAATGAAATTAACGTGGAAACTTTCTCCCAACACTTTGATCCCTTTAGCCCTAAAACTAGATCCAACTCCTGCTTGAAAACATTCAATGTTTGGGTGTCAACCATTTCTGTGGCAGAGAATTGCACAGGCTCATCGATCTTTGGGTGAAGAAAGCTCTCCTAATCTCAGTTCTAAATGGTCTACATGATATCCTTAGACTATGATCCTGGCTCCGGACTCCCTGGTCAACACAAATGTCATTCCTGGGTTTACAATGTGTAGTCTTGTCAGAATATTAAAGGTTTCAACTCAAGCCCCCCCTCATTCTTCTAAACTCCAGTGAATATCGTCCTAATGATTTCAGTGTCATATACCAACCCTACTTTCCCAGGAATCAGTCTGATAAGTCTTTATTGCTCTCCCTCTAGAGCCACAACATCCTTCCTCAGATAAGGGCGACAAAACTGCACACGATGTTCCAGGTGTGGTCTTTCCAAAGGCCCTGTACAATTGCAGCAAAACATCTTTGTTCCCTTACTTGGACCTTATCTCTATAAAAGCCAACATATCATTCGCTTTCTTCACTGTCTGCTGTGCTTGAATGCTTACTTTCAGCGACATGCAAATGCGCCCTTTGACGCTACGAAGGCTTAACAGTTGGCTGGGTTCTTTCATCTGGCGTCACAGGTGACCTCTTATTAAACCTGCCAAATTTCAGCTTCCGCAGGGGATTGGGGGATTGGGGGGTGGTGGGAGGGTGGACATTCCAGATTTTAAGAAATATCAGTTAAATTCCCTATGTGGCTAATTGGGCTTTCCAGGAGTTGAGGTCAATTTGGCTGGACATCGAGGCTTCCCAGGCAAAATGCCCCCTCATTAATTTGTTGTGTATGAACAAGATGAGGACTGTGATGGAGCATTGCAGAAATCCGATTAACTGTGTTAAGGACAAAGCTTGGAGAATGATGCGACAAAGCGAGGGCAATTTACGTAAAACTTCCCTTTTTACCCCTGTAGTAGGAATGCCAGGACTTCAGCTGGGATCAGTGGGTTTTGGCTTTAGGTTCTGGGAGTCTAGAGGAGGTTCCTGATTGGGAGACTTATTTGAAAGAGAGGTTATGATATATTTCGATCAGCTGAGCCTGAAATATGAACTATCAAGTTGCAACCAATTTCATTATTTTCAGATTAGGGATTAAACAGAAAAAGGCTACATTATTGGCTAATCCCTATAAATCCGGTGTGGGGAGGAGTGTACTTCGGTCCACGGGTACTCTCTCGATCAGTACTCTTTTTCCATTTATTAGGAGGTAGTGTCTCAAAGGACATTGAGCGGCTTTGGGGAATCTGGACTCAGGAATTGGGGTGGAAATCTTGTCAGAGGTATAGGAGGATATTTGGGAGAATGTGAGTAAGATTTTGATTTGTAATAGGACACAGGCTATGCAACTGAAGGGCACAGAGCTTATTTGGCATCGGAGCAGCTATTGAAATTTAAAGAAGGAGCGTCTCCACTGTGTCCCAAATGTAAAACAGATATTGATATTCTTACTCATTGTTTGTAGTCACACCGCAAGTTTCGTAGGTCTTGGGGTGCTATAGTGTGTGTTTTGGAAGGAGTCTTGGGAACTGTGGTCAAGATAGATCCAGTGTCCCGCCTCTTGGTCTGCTGAATCTGCCCTCTTTAGATGTGCATGGGAAGAAACTGTTTAATATTCTCTCATATTTTGCAAGGAAGAACATTCTAATGAGCTGGATTTTGGAAAATCCCCCAGGACTTTCAGAGTGGCATAGGTTAGTTATGGAGCGTATCCCCCTAGATTTCTTTACAAGTATAGTGCACTAGAAAATGAAACTTTTTTTTAAATAGAACATGGCCATTTTTGAACTATATAGACACAGACTTGATGGCTATATTGATTAGGGCCTTTCTGTAGCTGCGAGAGCTGTATCTGACGGGATGGGGCCCCTGTGAGGAAGAATCATGAATAAATATGGGTATGTCAACTGGTACTGCTGATGATGGGGATCTTTGGTAGGGTTGCACTAGGCGTTGTAACTTTTATTTAATTTAACTTTGTTCAACCCAATTTAATTTAGTTTATTTTGTTTAATTATTTATTGATTTGTAGTATGGGTAGATTTTTACATTTTATATTCTTTTAAACTGTGAAGTAGAATAGTAGTTCGTTTATTGTTATGAGTGTCATTCTATTTTGTAATTTTATAAGGCATGGCCTCCGACTTCATAGAATTGATTTTATACCCTGAGAAAGAAGCAAATAAATTAATCATTTGTATGAAACAGGGCACAGATATTGTCGGGTTAGAGAAAGAAGAACATCATCTGCATAAAGGGTGATTTTACGCACCCTGATCCCACCTCTGCGGCAACTATATTGGGGTCCCTCCGGATTGCTCTGCCAACTGCTCAATCACGAATGTAAACAGCAGTGGTGAAAGGGGGCACTTGTCGGCTGCCTCTAGCAAAATTAAAATTGTCATAACTTATGCCATTAGTGAGAACCACTGCCTTAGGGTCGCTATATAATACTGCCACACACCTGGCGAAAACCCCACCACCCCCCAAGACCAAACCGTTCTTGGACATAAAAAAGGTACGGCCACTCCACCCGATCAAAAGCTTTCTCTGCATCCAGGGAAACTACCAAACCCAGAATCAACCCTTGCTAGCACACCCAGACCATATTCAGTACTCTTCTAATATTGTTAGAGGACCTGCTACCCTTAATAAAACCTGTCTGGTCCTCCGTTACAATGGAAGGCAATACCTTCTCCAACGTCAACACCAGCATTTGCGACATATTTTAAAATCCGTGTTTAATAGTAATATGGGCCTGTACGAGGCACAATCCTCTGCGGCTTTCCCTCTCTTGAGAATAAGGGAGATATTAGCTCCTCTTAAGAGGATGGGAGGCAGTCCTGATTGTATGAATAATTGTATGTGTCCAACACTGGCCCCAGCCAACAGGTTTATATACTTCTTATAAAGCCTGCTCTGAAATCCATCTGGGCCTGGCACTTTACCACTCTGGAGCTGCCTCACCACCTCCTGTATCTTTTCGATTGTCAGAGGGGTATTCAAAAGAAACGCCTGCTCCAAAGTTACACCTGGGAGGCCCAAGGTCTTAAAAAAGGACTCCATCTTCACCAACCTATTCTCACAGCCCTCTGACTGGTACAACTCAGAATAAATTTCCTAAATACCACGTTAATCTTTTTGAAATCACAAGTGAGAGTACAGCACACACTCCGATGGATGTAATAGATTGGGGCGCACATTTCTTGCTGGCCAGATATGCCAGCTATCTACCTGGATTGTCACTAACTGCTTTTTTAAATAGTGGGGTGACACTAGTGACCCTCCAAAACATAGGAAATGCTCCAGAGTCTATAGAATCTAAACCACAAGGTGCTATTCATGCAGCTTTAGGCACAGAATGTCATTTTCCTTTAAGCTATTTAGCAGTACAGGACTTGAGTACTACTGAAAGAGAGACATCTTTTTTAATGCTTTTTGCCTTGTACACAACAGTGCAATTCATAATAATACCAATGAAATGGGAAAAACAACAAAATATTTATTTTTCTAACCAATACAAGTCTTCATTGTTATCAAATAGATCATAGAGTCATAGAGATGTATAGCATGGAAACAGACCCTTTGGTCCAACCCATCCATGCCAACCAGATATCCCAACCCAATCTAGTCCCACCAGCCAGCACCTGGCCCATATCCCTCCAAACCCTTCCTATACCCATCCAGATGCCTTTTAAATGTTGCAATTGTTCCAGCCTACATCATTTCCTCTGGCAGTTCATTCCATTCATGTATCACCCTCAGTGGAAAAAGTTGCCTCTTAGTTCTCTTTTATATCTATCTCCTCTCACCCTAAACCTATGCCCTCCAGTTCTGGACTCCCCTCCCCACAAGGAGAAAGAAAGGACTGCAGATGCTAGAGATCAGAGCTGAAAATGTGTTGCTGGAAAAGCGCATCAGGTCAGGCAGCATCCAAGGAACAGGAGAATCGACATTTTGGGCATAAGCCCTTCTTCTCCCCTCCCCACAATCCCACTTTTTCTATTTTTCTTATCCATGCCCCTCGTGATTTTATAAACTTCAATAAGGTTACCCCTCAGCCTCCGATGCTCCAGGGAAAACAGCCCTAGCCTATTATACCTCTTCCTATAGCTCAAATCCCCCAACCCTGATTAGATTAGATTAGATTAGATTAGATTAGATTACTTACAGTGTGGAAACAGGCCCTTCGGCCCAACAAGTCCACACCGCCCCGCCGAAGCGCAACCCACCCATACCCCTACATCTACCCCTTACCTAACACTACGGGCAATTTAGTATGGCCAATTCACCTGACCTGCACATCTTTGGAGTGTGGGAGGAAACCGGAGCACCCGGAGTAAACCCACGCAGACACGGGGAGAAAGTGCAAACTCCACACAGAGAGTCGCCTGAGGCGGGAATTGAACCCGGGTCTCTGGCGCTGTGAGGCAGCAGTGCTAACCACTGTGCCACCGTGCCGCCTGGTAACATCCTTGCAAATCTTTTCTGAACCCTTTCAAGTTTCACAACATCTTTCCAATGGAGGAGAGACCAGAATTGCACGCAATATTTCAACAAAATTAAAAATAAAAGTTTTAAAAAACTAAAAAAGAAAACTTAATTGGACAACACATTAGATCTAACTCATTAATTATTAGTAAAAGGTAGAATAAATACAGTAATTAAAGTAACCTAATTCTAATGAATGCATATTCCATATTACTCTCCTTGACTATTTCCAGAAGTATTCACATCCTAAGTTTTATATTATAGCTGTATTGTCAGCTTTAGTATTAAATAAAACTGTCTTCAATTCACTTTACTGCAATTCTCAGGTTATCGGACGTAAATATTACTCCAGTGATAAAACACTACAACTGTTTAACCTAGCATCTAAGACACCTTACTAAGTTGCTTTCATCTAATCAATATCTTCGACAGAAAAAGTTTCAAAACAGACACTACGCACAGCATCCATACTTAAATTCTGCTCAAACCATGAGCACTGATGTCAATACCCAAGTCTCCCTGTACAGCATTTCTCTACAGCCCTGGATAGGTTTCAGTGCTTTTTGGCATTAACATAGCATTTTTTCCACATTTATGAATGTTAATCAAAATGTACGCCAAAATTAGTAAACATTCAGTCAAATTAAGTTCGATATAAGAATGATAGAAAGTTTTCTGCATGTTAATAGCTAACAAATTCTCTACTTTCAAATACGTTTAAACTCAAATTCACTAGTTATATTTTACATTATTTATAGCTCTAATTGTTTATGTTTCCTCTGAGTTTCTGCAAAAAAGAAAATCATTACAAAGCTTTTAACACAAGAACCTTTTCCGTTCTAATAGTCAATATAAACAAATACCATGTTGCTCTGCTACATTAGTAACAGCATTTGGCATTCATGCGGCTATTTCCTTATTTTTAAAAAAATTAGTGCCAACTCAGCATTAATTGGGAGATCAGATTAGATTAGATTACTTACGGTGTGGAAACAGGCCCTTCGACCCAACAAGTCCACACCGATCTGCCGAAGCGCAACCCACCCATACATTTATCCCTTCACCTAACACTACAGGCAATTTAGCATGGCCAATTCGCCTGACCTGCACATCTTTGGACTGTGGGAGGAAACCGGAGTACCCGGAGGAAACCCACGCAGACACGGGGAGAATGTGCCTAAGGCGGGAATTGAACCCGGGTCTCTGGTGCTGTGAGACAGCAGTGCTAACCACTGTGCCACCGTGCTGCCCGAAGAGAACATTCTTAAAAAAAATACTGTTTACAGGATAAATTAAATCTAGTTTGGAGGACACTGATATTCATCTAAATCTGATCTCGGCACTTACAATGCACATCTGTATCTGTAACAGGCCATGCATCAGATGATGTCAAATCAAAGTCTGAAATACACATTGTGATAAACCATAAGGCGGTAGATTAATTGGGAACTACTCTAACAATCTGATTCATGTCATGGTCACTTTCACAACAAACAAAGGGATACTTTATTCTAAACTAAAAATAGAGTTTAGTATTAACATAAGTTATTGAAGTTTAAAAAAGAACAAACAATTTGTATTTCTATAATGTTACCTATGCTAAAATACGTCAAAACATTACACCTGCACACTTCAACAACAGACAGTAAAAGGAGGAAAACTGTATGCTGGCCTTCATAACAAGAGGGCAGAAGTTCAGGAACATGGATGTCTTGCTGCAATTATGCAGGGTATTGCTAAGGACACATCTGAAAAACTGTGCGCAGTTGTCATCTTCTGATGTGAGGATGGATGTTTTTATTACAGAGGGAGTGCAGGGAAGGTTCATCAAATTGATTCCTGAGAGGACAAGACTCATGTATGAGCAGCGACTGAGTCAGTTAGAATTGGCATCATTGAGAGTTTAGAAGAATTGGGAGAGAGGGAGAGATGAGGAAGTGGGACAGAGAGAGGAGGGGGAAGAGGAGAAATCTCAGAAAAACTGTTGGTTACATGCAAGAAGGATGTTCCCAAAGTCAGGGGTCGTAGTTTAAGGATAAGGGGTAAACATTTTAGGACCAAGATGAGGAAAAATATCTTCATCCACAGAGTACTGTGTTGAGATGGTTGAGGCAAAACATTGTTTTCAAGAAGATAGTAAATATAACTAGAGATCAAGGGATCTGGGTGTTAAGCTCAAAGATTAGCAAAGATCCTAATGAATGGAGGAGCAGTCTTTAAGTGTTGAATGGCCGAGTCCTGCTCCTACCTTCTATGTTTCTAAGTAACTGATTAGGATGGAAGAAAATTAAGGGAGCTGACTGGAAATAGATTTAAAGGTAGCTTTTAAAAGGTGGAGAATGAAGCAACAAAACATAGGTGAGGAAACCTGTTCCAGCATATAAAATTTGGATAACTAAAAGCACCACCAATAAAATAGCAGGTCTAATTGGGCAGAGTTACACAAAGAAAGGATCTAAAGTTAAGAATAAGATTTTCAAACTTATACCATTAGCAGATCAAGTCCCAATGAAGATGAACAAAAATGAGAATAATGATTAGGCAGGATAGAATGCAGTGACAGAGGTATGCACATGCTAGAATTCATGTAAAGAGGAATTTGGGACACCGGCAAGGAGAACGTTCCTAGATTACAATTGTAATTACATTCCCAAAGTAGTCAATTGGTTGTAAAATGCATTAAATAAATGCCAGTCTAACTTGTAAAATAAAATGGCAAGATGGACAGCAACGTGAACAGTGAATTTAATTGAAATAATAGATTATTAAAATTTGCAGTTCCAGAAAAATATATTGTCTCAAATTTACCTGTTTGGACATGCCACTTTCAAAGCACAAAGCTAAATTTACAAAATAATTCCCCAAATTTAATCTAACAGCTCACCAACTTTTACAACAATCAAGATGAAACAAGACTGTAATAGGCAAAATATTTACTTTAGAATTGCCAGAGAAAACAGGATTATTTTATTAATCTTTTTCAAAACCAATCCTCAGAATTTTAGTTTACTGGAAGCTCATTGTGGTGGTTGGTCAGTCCCAGGAGATCACTGCAAAAGGTCCTCAGGATAGATATTTTTAACAACCTGTTCAGACATGTTATGACATACCTTCGAGCAAGTGGGACTTGAACCCAGGACTTATAGCTTAGAGGTAGAGATACTACTACTGCACTATAATAATCCCAGTTCTACAAAGTAAATTTTATTTTTAAAATCAATCAATCTGCTCATTCATGTCACAACACAAATCTGGGACAGGTGGAACTCTAATCTAGACCTTCCAGAGGTAGGGAAACCAGATGCCTAGGCCCAATCATCTTCAGCTGCTTCAATGACCTTCCCCTCATCACAAGGTCAGAAGTTGGGCTAATTTATTATGCATTGCTCAGCACTATTTGTGACTCCTCAGATATGGAGATGGCCTCTGTCCAACTGCACTAACAACAATATCTACACTTGGGCTAAGTGGCAAATAACATTTGTGCCACAAGTGCCAGAATGAGAGAATCGAATCATTGTCCCTTGACATTTCAATTGGCATGACCATTACTCAATCCCTGACTAACACCGAGGGTTACCAATGACTCAAAACTGAACTGGTCTAGCCACAAAAATGCTGTGGCTAAAGCAGCAGGTCAAAGGCTGGGAATCTTGCACTATGGAACGCATCGCATGACATCTCAGAGCCTACAACATTCAAATTATAAGTATAATAGAATATTCCCCACTTGTCTGGACGACTGTAGCTGCCAGTACGAGAGAAGCTTGGCACCATCCTAGACAAAGCATCCCATTTGACTGGAGTCAAATCTACAAACATTCACTCCCTTCACCATTAACACTCAGTTGCAGCAGTGTGCATCATCTACAAGATGCATTGCAGAAATTCCCTAATCTCCTTAGTTAAAAATTTCTGATCTCATGATCACTACCATCCAGGATAGGGGCAGCATATACATGCAAATACTTTCATTTACCGACAAATTCCTCTCTAAGTCACTCACAATCCCGACTTAGAAATAGATCACTCTTTCTTCACTGTCACTGGTCAAAATCCTGGAATTCTCACCCTAATGGTGCTGTGGGTGAAATCATACAAAAGCAGATGGCAACAGTTCAAGAAGTTAGCTCACTACCACATCCAAAGACATTTATGGATGTGCAATAAATGCGGTCTTCGCCAACAAAGCCCACGTCCCCTGAATAAACTTAAAAAATTAACTTTTGATCCATTCCTCTTAAAATGCTTCTCTTACAGCTAGCAAGCTACATTGTTATTTTGCAATGTAGAAACAACCTTCTAATAAATTAACATGCAAAGATCAAATGTTTCAACACTAAAAATACATATTAATGTAAAACTACATAGTAACTTTACTACTTTCAGGAGGCTGTCAGAATCTGCTCATTCAGCACTTTGTTCCCAAGTAACTGATTTTGTAAATAAGATTTGTTCTGACCCCACAATCTAAATTATTTAACCTTCACTTGAGTTTATTTTAGTTGCTGTTTAGCGGATTATTTCCCAAAAGACTAGCCAGCATTCCCTTGAACAACTTCAGCAAGTAGCAAACGCTGAAAAAATACCAAGGGACCAAAGTTATAACAAGCCTAGTATTTTTAGATTCAAGGCTTTTTGAGGCTTGAGTCAACACTGTACACATTGAAGCCTTTGTTTTAAATTTGACTTAGTGGTCTCTACAACTCAAGAGGAAATTTGCTTTGGGTGTACAGAGGTTGGAATTGAACTCAGCATCGTCACACCTGCTTCAAACAACCAACTTAACAAATATTACTTTTGTCTCCAATTTTGCTGTTGCACTTTATGCAACAAGTCTAAGCAAGCCAGCTGCAAGCACTGGGACTATGCTGTGACTTGTTTAAGAATCTCCACAGTTATTGCAAAAGTAGCATTTTCTTTGCTTAAGTAGTTTATAACTTCTAGCTCCAACTTACAGACAGTCTAATCATTTCACATTGAATATCTTACATATTCTACTCTCCGCTGGGGTCACTGAAGAATCTGCACTTTTAAAAGCAGGACTACAGGTTGAATTCTGTACCTCCACCTCATTAATAAAGTTGAAAAAGTGAAAGTGGTCTACCACCCCTCCAGGATTGTTCCAAATTTGTTGCCGTGACTCTGAAAAAATTCAGAGGCTTTTTTTGCTTTTTAAACATCTTAGTCATTAAAAGACTAAAAGACTGAAATGGGGCTTGATCCCTTTCAGCCGTGATGTCTCAAATTTTCATTTGCAGAAATTTCCATCCACCTGACCAATGTGACTCAGTAGGAGACTGAAGGGGGTGGGGAAGGGGAAGGGGAGAAGAGTGAGAGCATTTATTCCTTCCTTCAACAGACACATATTTTGCTTTGAAGGTCACAGGCTCCAATGTCAGGTGGAAGATAGAGTCACATGTTCTAAAAGCACAACTGAAATTCCAACTTAACAGAGAAGCAAACCACCTGCAATCTCAGGCTCTCTGTTAAAGCAACAGGATATTGAGCAACATTTGCAATCTGGTGTAGTACAGGTTGCCAGACGACTCTCATCTGCAGCAGTGCGGAAGTTGGAGAATTCTGGTGTTCAGTAGTAGAATAAAAGGATTTGTGTTACTGCTATATTTCCAATTAATTACTCTTAGAAGAAAATCTGCCAATTCCACACCAAAAGATCCTCAGAGGACATTCTGACAGCACAAAATGGAAAATGGTTATTTATATTTTCCTTTATTTGTACACCTACTGCATTTTCACCTCATAACTACCCAGTTGCATTTTAAATAAAACATACACCAGTTTTTCAAAAATTGTTATACAGAAGAGATCCCATTTCTGCAGGGAACCAATATTATATATGTCTTAAGTATAACTGTGCTCAGACAATTCATTCAAAGTTGACTAAAAATGAAGTCACACAAACTCTTCACACTTAATGATACTTAATGTAAGATACTTAATGAGAAATTCCAGAGTAAATGGCATTTCTTAAGCACAGCACCATCTGCAATTGCCACTTCAATTGTTGCTGCTTTTGTAATCTTTTATTTTCTTTTGGTGGGATGGCACAGGGAAAGAGGTTAGCTTCTAACACATTCACTAGGCTCATTTGGCAAAGAACACATGGAGAAAAGCATCATCTACCCTGGTGCATTTTGGAAAGCTGATTGTTTACAGGTGCTTCTATCACAGAATGGATTGACTATAGAGGAGACTGGTAACGCGCTGTTATTAAATTTCACTGTTATATCTTAGTTAAATATTTGACAATGCATTTTTGATTTTAGCATTTCACTTCCAATATCCTTTGGGAAAGGAAATGTGGTATTCTTAGCTGGTCTGGTCTGGTCTACATGCAACTCTAAACCTACAGCAATATTGCTGACTCTTTTCTGCCCTCTGAAATGGACTAGCAGCTCAGTTCAAGGGAAATTAGGGTTGGGAAACAAAATTTGGCCTGGTCAGTGATGCCCACATCCTATAAAAGAATTTAAAAATTGAAAGGATTTGAGTAAAGAATTCTTCCAATTATGCATTAAAATGATTAGTGTACACCAGTACAGAAAATGCTGAAAATACAATTCATTGCCATTTGGCAGTCTATTTTTAAAAAGTTATTTTTTCACCTATGCACCAAGTGCAGTGACCTCACCTTCTAATTTCAGAAGAAAGCACATCGCAGTGCAATCCTGCTGCACCAGCATGAATTCCATTTCTATCAATACCAATCCTTTTATTAAAAATTTATGTTGAATTGAAGGAACAACTGGAATCAGTCCAAGATAAATCAAACACTATTTATGTTGAGATCTTTATAAGCAAAGATCTTCATCCAATTTCCAACCTGAATTTGATCCCATGCTTAAAGTTAAAATTGTTCTCCAAATTTGTAAACTATCTTTCACACCACTTATTGCAAGTTATTTCTTTATTGGTTAATGTTACTAGCTCTTATTCAACGTATGGAAAATCAGAGAATGTCACAATGTAGAAGGCTATTCAGCCTGCCATGGGTGTATCAGTGCTTTGAAAGAGCAACCCAGTAAGTCCCAATAGCCCATCTTCTCTCCATAGCCCTGCAATCTCTCTCCTTTCAGACAGTTATCCATTCCCTTTTGAAAGGGACAAATAAATCTGCCTCAGTGGCGCTCAGAAAACACATTCCTATACATAACACACCTATGAAAAAATGTTTTCCTCAAGTCACTTTCGTTCTTCTCCCATTCACCATAAACTGTTGTCTTCTGGGTCGAGATCCTGCTATCAATGAGAATAGTTTCTCCCTCAATCCAAACCTCTTATGATCTTGAAGACCTGTAGCAAGTCTCCTCTCAACATGCACATCTCAAAGAAATGCTTCAGCTTCTCTAATATATCTACACACAAGTCTCATTCCTAGAACCATTAGCTTAAATCTTCTCTACATGCTCTTTAATACCTTCACATACATTCTAAAGTACAGTGCCCAGATAGAGGGAGAAACAGTGGTTCATAAAGGACTATCATACTTCTTTGTCTTTGTAGTTATAAAGCCCAAGCCCAGGATCAAAGATTAAAAAGCTTTGTCCACCAGTCCTAGCAACTTTACCAAATCTTGCCCATGTAGCTTTGGATTTAGGACATCCTTTAAAATTGTATCTCTTGTTAGATCCTCTTCTCTTCAATCTTCCTACCAAAACGTATCACAACACACTTCTCTGCATTAAATTTCATCATTAACATGTCCAATCACTATGTCCTCAAAGGTTATCACTATTCTCCTCACATTTAAAGTTTTGCACCATCTGCAACTTAACAAATTGTAACAATAGATTGCTAACACAGATGATAATAAGTCTCAGTCACAATATCAACTTGTGGTAAATCAGTCTTAAAGATCAAGTGATGGCAATCTCCACGTGCTTCACAGGGACATCAAGAGAAACTAAAACACTGGTCTGCATAAAAAAAATTAGAATAGGAATGAAAATAGTAACATCTGCCATTCAAACCTCCTTGGACAGTCAAGTGGAACATAGCTAATCTGTTCCACAGCCATTAAATCTCTTGCCTAACAAAATAATAGAGAATATTAGTCTGGCAATTTTCAACTAGCCTTAGTTCCACACTTTTCAGTAGTTTGAGATTTCCAAAAACTTGGTCAAAGAATTAGGTTTTAAAGATTGTATTAAAAGGAAGAGAAGACAGAAGTCAATTCTAGAGATTGAGGCCTAAGGAACTGAGACACCAAGGTTGGAATGAAGGAACTCTAGAAATTGTAAAAGGGCTATATACAGTTGTAGGGCTGGGAGTGATTACAGAGAATTGTCATTCTGGCACAATAAAGAGAATTTGAAATATGAGGTATTGCAGATCTAGGAGCATTGGTAGATCACTAAATTCAGGGTGATAGAAGAATTGAATGGCAAGAGTAAAGGTACAGGCCATCGGTCTTTGAACTTGCTGACATACGTGGATGGTAAAATATGTAGCCACAAGCCAGGTCAGTTATTCCTCCATCTTAAAATGCATGACCAAGGATTACTGCTGTTTGTAGTTATAAATTGTGCTAACACAAAAAGATCTACACTTGAGCCAAGGTACACAAGAACCTGTACACATGTCATTTTGACATGTGCATGGCTACTGTAGCAAATGTACTTCTTTTTTGACATGACCCTGCATTGTTTACATTCCAAATTTGTTTCTTTACTTTCAAGTAGAAGAATTTCAAACACTGACCATACTCCATCGATTTGTATTGCTTGAATTACACCTACAATTGAAAAGTTTACCACATTTTTATTCTAATCGAAACAATGCTATTGATGTTTAGCCAATAGGCACTTTATTTTTAAAAGTATGCAGAACTACAGAAATTTTAGAATAATTACATTCACACAATGCTATTTTAACTTTACTTTTGGCTACAGCATTCGTAAAAAGGGCCATATACGATATTTCAAGAAACTCTCATCCTTTTCAGCAATAAAACCAGTAATTTGGACTATCACAACGATAGAACGAAACAAGAATTCATGACGAATAGTACACCCAGGATGAGGTGTCCTTAGCTCAACAGAATCTTAATTTTTATTCCTCATTACCTTTTGCCAAAAAATTCCTTAAGGCAGCATCCTAAAACACAGACTTACCGAAAAATAGGTGTATGGCCACCAGGTTTTGGTTTGTTCCAAGTGAAATGTGAGGGAACAGAAAGAAACTGTTCACTTGTCACGTCTTTTTTTAATGGATGTGGAGAGCCAGAAAGATCATCGACTGGAGATTCAATTGAAGGGGACAAAGTACCTTGATCATCAGAGGTCAAATCTATTTTTCCTGACACTGTAGCAGCCTGGTCCTGAGAAGTTTTCCTTGATTTTAAAGGGATGTCCGTCTCTGGGGGACAACACTGAAAAGGTATCAGCCCAGGACTTAGACTTGAGGCACCTTGAAGAGCAGTATTACCAAGCCATGTATCCTCTGTGACACTTCCTCTTGGGGAATGTCCTGGAGATGGTGTTGGTGAATGATGAGGTGAAAGTGAACCTGCATAACAGATCTCTGCACTTGAATGCCGCCGTTTTCCCCAAGGAGAAGTAGGCCTAGAAGATGGTCTTGAAGTTGGGCGAGGGCTGAGCCAGTTTTCATCAGTAATACTAGCTCTAGGTGAATGGCAGGGTGATTGTCTAGGCGATAGTGATTGTGCAAATGAATAATTTGGCTGCCAGGTCTCATCTGCTGGACAACATCTTGGTGACCCACTAGGAGAACCAAGTGTAAAACGAGCAGCAGCTTCATTCAATTCAGAGTCTACATCATCATATACATGAGAGAAAGATTCACATGAAGAAGCATCCGAAAACCAGCTCCTGGAGGAAATGCTGCTAGCAGGACTTGGGCTTAGTGATGCATCCCTATAATAAACAGGATCAAGAGGAAGATATAGATGGTCCCTGGATGGTCTTTCCATATAGTCATTATCTGTGCCGTTTGCATGTACTTCTTCATTCGGACCAATTCCTTGCTGACAACTGGGAGAAATGGAGGTGATTTGAATACTAGGGCATTCAAATGCTTTTGGTGCACCTATAGGACTGTATTTAGAGTCTTGGATATTAGAGGTCTGCAGCCGATGAGGTGATGAAAATGCTGTAGAATGTGTCTGCGTTGTTTCATGGTGAAGAATGCCTATTGGTTGGTTTATACTTGATTGAAGATTGCCTTCATTAAAGATGTAAAATGATGCAGAATCATCTGGCTCTGTATCTGAAAGAGAAACAAGACAAATAAACTGTACCTTCCATGTTTCCAATGGCTTCCATTATGTTATACAAGATCTGTTGACTTCACTAATATACAGTGAAAGTGTATAATCCTTTTCTTTTTGGTTTCTATAAAATAAAAAATGTATATAAAACATACCAGATTCTATTTCAGAAGGGTCTATGTAATGAGTACATTTATGTTCATTTGAGCCAATTATCCATGGTTAAATTTACTAATTTATTTCTTGTTGCTTTCAGCAATTCTTTTTAAGTTGCAAACACTAAGCAATGAATGGCTGAAACATAGAATTAAACTTCAAAAACAGGAAAAATTTTCAGCTGCCATAATCCTTTCACACCTGACCCATAATTTAAACTAATATCAGAGTCAAATTAGTTCAAGTTGTTTTCACTCAAGTCTAACTGTAGCTTCAAACCCATTCTAGCACAGAATGCAGGCTAGCACTTCTGCACAGTACTTTTAGAAATAAGGTGAGTAGTAGTGCCAAAGGTGCTATCCTTCAGGTAAGACATTTAACAGACTCCAAGCAGCTGTTCCAATGATAAAAATAAACATTTACTATTACAAGACAAACACTCACTGCAGCTTGTGGGACTTTGTTAAATCAGCAACTGTACTTCAAATGAAACTCAGTGTATGTTAAATGTGTGGGGCTGTTTGGAACCACTTGAGACACAAGGTCCTAAAAATCCTCATTAAAGGTCTGAAATTCTATAATAATTATATACAACACAAGTTTATACAAGTTACTATACCTTGACAAATATTATTGTGTTACTAGGAGACCACAATAATATTCAAGGTGATTAATATAAAACTAATACATAATTAATATGAGATATTAATGCTATAATGCACTGCAACCCAACTGGAGATTCACCAACCTGAAGGAAAGAAACTCTGCAAAGACTCTAAGTGACCAAGGAAGTTAAAAGACTGTACATCTGCAGTTTAGATATGGATTTGTGTTTCTAAAAGCATGCCAAGAACATATATTAATATTTTCATGGAATTCAAAAACCATGAAAAGTGTGAAATATTTAACCATCTATTGCAAATTTTAACCCAACAATTGCACCAAAGCCAGATGTTTACGTATACAGGAACTTCATGCATGCAGATAGCCTTCATAGCAGCTTTTGACTAATAAAGTATATTTTAAAATTTTCACCTGACACACTTGACTTAAATGCTTTATGTACAAACAAACAGAACTATCAACTCCAGAAGAAATTTTAAAACAGTCAGTAGCAGATTGTCCTTCCATGATACACCCTGGCTAATTTTCTGAAACTCAGGGACACTATACAGATTTCAGTTCAACTGGTATTGTTCTTTTTATACATCCACAGGTGAAGGTTGCACAAAAAATTGTACTAAACTGCCAAAAGGCAACAGCTAACCAGTAGTAACAGGTGTTTTTTTGTATTAGACTAAGGGAATAACTTATAACTTTGACTTTAGACAGTACTGCCCATTAAAACGTCAAAAACGATATCAACTCACTCACTGTTATCAGATTGTTTTATACAACAACTTTCAAATAGTTGTTAACCTGACTCTATACACATAATAAAATGGGACTATGGCTATGTCCAAATTCATTCAAAACATTACAGGAATAAATGAAAATAAAGAACTGCAGATGCTAGAAATCTGAAACAAAATCGAAAGTTGCTGAAGAAACTCAATGGGTTTGGCAGCATCCACGGAAAGAAAATACAATTAAAGTTTCAAAGCCAGTGACACTTGAAAACTCAAGGAACCTGTCCGAAGGCTTTAAAAGAACTGGATTCTATATCTTGTCAACTGATACCTGCAATACAAGGTAATTCCATTACCACATATGCCACAGTCATAGTAAAACAGACCATATTCAGGAATTAATATAGTCATGCTCACTTTCAGATCAACTGAAAATGGGCTTCGATAACTTGCAGTGCTAGTCTAAGATAAAGTGGAACACTGACAGTGGACAACTGGTTGGCCCACATCGTTTGTAAAAATTTATAATGTGCATTAAGTAATGACTGACGACATAATTGTAGCAATGGAAGAGAGTAGTGCATGAGACCAAAGGTACAACAAAATTCATTTGTATCTGTAGACACAGTTTAAGCTATGCTGATTCAACTGAATAATTCAGCTCCCACAAACAACTGCAATAAGTAGTTAATTCCATTCCCTCATAGTGTCAGAGTGAGTAACTTCTGTAAAATGAGATCCAGTAGTATCATTAGATTTCACCATGCTTGAAAGATGCAAAGAAAAAGTTGACTTATTTTAATGGGGTCCAAATCATAAATCTCAGGAGTTGCGAAAATCAGCAAAATATCTATAAAATGCTTTTTGAAAAGGATGCTCAAAGCTAGTCTGGTCAGTTTTATT
This sequence comes from Chiloscyllium punctatum, assembly GCF_047496795.1. Lineage (NCBI taxonomy): Eukaryota > Metazoa > Chordata > Chondrichthyes > Orectolobiformes > Hemiscylliidae > Chiloscyllium > Chiloscyllium punctatum. The sequence continues at coordinate 53,032,169 of NC_092764.1, read as the reverse complement.
AGTAATCATTTGAGAGAAATTTGAGCGTAAAGAAACACAATAGGAAATATGTATGAGATATATAATTTATTCCTATAATGATTATAGCTACTCACTGATTGTCAAACACACTATAGCAATGGTGCAAGATGGGCACATGTCCCCTTAAAGCTATTTTAGATATTTTCTGATCAACCTGTTGATAGAGATATCATTCAGAAGCAGATGGGGTTTGAACCCAGGGACACAACCATTGAGCCACAACAGCCAAGTTCATTCAATGGTTTATTGATATTCAGGTTCAAGCTCAGAATTCTAGTTTTACTTGGAGAATAATCAGCAGAAAACCTACATCTGAAGTTGAATATCACCATGGTTGAGGAGAAGAAACAACAAATTGCCAAGAAAAGGTGCTAAGAAAGCAGTGAAGAGGCCACCAGCGAAGACCTGCAAGAAGAGAAAGTCCAAGAAAGATAGTTATGTCATCTACATCAACAAAGTGATTAAACAGGTCCACCCGAGCATCATTATCTCCTCCAAGGGCATAAGCATTACGAACTTTTTAGACAACAATGTCTGAATGCATCGTCGGGGTGTCTTCCTGCCTGGCCCATGCCAATAAGTGTAGCAGTTCCTGGAAGATCCAAATCGGCGTGTGCCTGCTATTATCTGGGGAGTTTTCCAAGCACGTTGCATCGGAGGACACAAAGGCAGTGTCAAACAGGGTGGTGCTGGAAAAGCATAGCTGGTCAGGCAGCATCCAAGGAGCAGGAGAGTCAACATTTCGAGCATAAGCTCTTCAGGAGGGGCGGGGGGACAGCAGCAGAGGGCTAAGAGATAAATGGGAGGGGGGGGATGGGGCTGGGAGGAAGGTAGCTGGGAATGTGATAGGAAGATGAAGGTGGGGGAGAAAGTGATAGGTCAGAGAGGAGAGTGGAGCAGATAGGTGGGAAGGAAGAGAGAGATAGGTAGAACAGTTCAAAACGAAGGTGCCGAGTTGGAAGGTTGGATCTGGGCTAAGGTGGGGGGGAGGGGAAATGGGGAAACTATCCACATTGATCCAGTGTGGTTGGAGGGTCCCAAGGCAGAAAGTGAGGCATTCTTCCTCCAGGCATCGGGTGGCTAGAGTTTGGCAGTGGAGGCAGCCCAGGGCTTGCATGTCCTTGGCAGAGTGGGAGGGGGGAGTTAAAGTGCTCGGCCACAGGGTGGTAGGATTGTTTACTGTGCGTGTCCCAGAGACGTTCTCTGAAACGTTCGCAAGTTGGCATCTTGTCTCCCCAATGCAGAGGAGACCACATTGACAGCAATGGCAGTGACCAAGTATACCAGCTCTAAGTAAATAGAATTTTACTGAAACAAAAACTTGCAAACATTGTAATTCTACTGTATGTCACCCTTGTGGAAAACCAGATGCAGCTTGCAGATGACACCAAAATTGGTGGTGTATTGGACAGCAAAGGTGCTTACCTCAGAGTACAATGGAGTCTTGATCAAATGGGTTGAGGAATGGCAGATGGAGTTTAGACTAGATAAATGGAAGGTGGTTACATTTTGGTAGGGCAGGATTTGAACACTTAATGGTAAGGTCCTGGGGAGTGTTGCTGAACAAAGAGACCTTGAAGTGCAGGTTCACAGTTTCTTGAAAGTGGAGTCGCAGGTAGACAGAGTAGCTTTATTGAAAAGCGTACTGAGCAGGGGAGTTGGGAAGTCATGTTACAGCTGTACAGGTCATTGGTTAAGTCATTTTTGGAATACTACATGCAATTCTGGTCTCCCTGCTATAGGAAAGATGTTGTTAAACTTGAAAGGGTTCAGAGATCATTTACAAGAATCTTGCCAGGGTTGAAGATTTTGAGGTATTGGGAGAGGCTAGGGCTATTTTCCCTGTAAAAGTTTCTAAAATCATGAGGGGCATTGATAAGGTGAATAGCCAAGGTCTTTTCCCCAGGGTAGGCGAGTCTAAAACTATAGGACATAAGTTTAAGGTGAGAGGGAAAAGATTTAAAAGGGACCTAGGAGGCAACTTTTTCATGCAGAGAGAGGCACATGTATGGATTGAATATGGAGAGGAATTGGTGGAGGCTGGTACAATTAGTTGGCAAGGGTCTGTTTCTATTACTCTATGCATCTGAGTGCATTTTTGATTATTAAGTTAGAAAATAAATAACAGCTAAAAGCATTAGTTTAATAACTGTAACACACATATCAAGGGTATTTGGATGTGTTTGAGAGTTTGTTGATAAATGGACAAACAGCTCTAACAAGGCACATCAAAGCAAGTGTCAAGCAGTATCCAACGATGCTCTGCGAGAACAGCAGGGATGTACCTTTGGCATCTCATTATTGATTTCACTTGGAAATTATTGAAGTCGTCAAAGTATTGCAGTTGCTGGATAAAATACACAAGCTGTACGAAGATGAACTGTGCTGGAGATATTCATGCTAGAAACTTAAACACTGGTCAGAAAGACAAAAAAAGCTATAAATTGAATATTATTGACGCTTCTTAATGAAGCAGGAGCTGGAGATTATGTTACCAAGGAATGCACTGTTACTTAGTCTTACTACTGCACGCATCACAGCATAAAGTAAATGTACCTCTCCCTATTACTATGTTAGCCACTTAAGTACCTTAGCTATAACAGATTTTTAATAAAACAATCCATCAACTAGGTTTCTTTAATAAATGGAAAATATTGAATTATTAAAATAAAAAAATTTGTTCAAGCAAGATTGAAAAACTGGTTGTTAATATGGAAGTATAAGTGTTATCCATTTAAATAACTCAAAACTCAAAAGATACACTCTTCAGGAAAAGAGAAAACAAAATTGATTTTGTTTTTCTGCAAATGTTCAAGTTAAAACAGAAGTAGGTCCTGCTAATTAGGGTTACTCTGAAAAACAAAAAAAAAGGAAAAGATGAAAATATTCTAAAGTCGGTCACTAATGTTCTGGCACTTGTGGTCAAATCACTAGCTATGCATGGTTATCTTTGGAGTCTTCATATTGCTGTTTTTATACTTCCAAGTAGAATGTTACAGTAATCTCCATTAAGTCGTCTGAAGTCCAAAATCAGACAGATTTTGTGAGAGACAGGAAGTATTTACACAACATGTACACAAAGGACACAGAACAAAGCAATGTGTCTGATTAGCACCCCAGCCATCATCTTAAACATTTACTCCATCATTCATATAGCGGCAGCAGTATCTACTATACAATAGACAATTTGCCAAAGTTCCTTTGACAGCACCTTCCGAACTCTCAACATCTGCACCCTAGAAGAACAAAGATAACAGATGCATTGAAACACCATTACTTGCAACTTCTCTGTGAAATCGCACTCTATCCTGACTTGGAAATATATCACTACTTTTTCACTGTCCCTGGGTCAAATTTGTCCCAACAGTACTGAATTTATTGAGGCAACATGAACTGCAGCAGTTTAAAAAGGGAACTTCCTCTATTTCTTTAAGGGCAAACAGAAGTAGGAAGTAAACGCAAGTCTTGCCAGCAAGATTCAGATCCCATGGATGAATTTTTAAAAATCTGATAAAGCATGTATGCAGTGCAATTCAAGTGTCAAAACTGAAAAGCATAGATGTTTCTTGTTTTAGTTTGAACTGGAAATACAACTACAACTAGACAAAATAATCTCAAATTGATCTTTGCTTATTGCATGTAAGCACAGAACTGGATAAGCTGTCAGATAGCTTTCCTTTCCAGAGTTTAATTGACTTTTTGAATAAGGTGATGTCTTCTGCAAATATTCAAAGGGAACTGCCTAAGTTTTTGGAATATCACAGCATACAAAGGACAGTTGTGTTGCTTATTTGCAATACTAACGCATGGTATTGTTCAACAGTTGATTTCTTGATCATTGGTTTCATTTGTCAATATTAACAGCAATTGAACTCAGGGTCTGAGAGAAAGTGGACATCTTACAAATTAAACTACACATTTGCAGCTTAATAGTAATATGCATTATCGTGTCATAACACAAAAACATTTAAGATCAAATGATCATAACAAATAGAAACTGGCATATGCCATTTGGCCCACTGAGCATCCTTCACCATTCAATAAGACAGTGGCTGATCTGATCATGTCTCAACTCCACTTTTCTGTCTACGCCATAACCCTCGACTACCTTACAGATCAAATATCTAACTCAGCCTTGATTATTCTTTGGGGTACAGAATTCCAAACCCTAATGACTCCTAGAAGAAAAATTCCACCTCAACTCTATCTTATTGGGACACCCGTTATTTTTAAACTGCGAATCCCATTTCTATATTCCCCATTGCGAAAACATCCTCTCATCATCTACACTGGCAAGTTTCCTCAGAATCCTACGTTTCAATAAGATCACCAGTCATGCTGCTAAATATCAATGAGTATAGCCCAATCTGCTCAAGCTTATTTCATAAGACAATTCACTAACCTCAGGGAACAGGTTAGTGAACCTTCATTGAACTGCTTCCAATGCAAATACTTCCCTCATTAAGTTTGAATGTGAATACAGGATGCATGGTTAGTAAGTTTGCAGATGACACCAAAATAGATGGTATAGTGGACAGTGAAAAGGATTATCTCAGAGTGCAAAGGGACCTTGATCAGATGGGCCAATGAGTGGAAGATAGAGTTTAATTTAGATAAATGTGAGGTGTTGCACTTTGGTTTGGCAAACCAAGGCAGGACTTATATAATTTATAGTAGGGCACTGGGGAATGTTGCTGAACAAAGAGACCTTGGGTGCAGGTGCATAGTTTCTTTAAAGTGGAGTTGCAGGTAGGCAGGGTGGTGAAGAGGGTATTTGGTATGCTTGCTTTCATTAGTCAAAACATTGAGTATAAAAGTTGGGAGATCATGTTGCAGCTGCACAGGACATTGGGTAAGGCAGCAGTTGGAATATTGGTTCAATTCTGGTCACCCTTTTAGAGGAAGGATGTTCTTAAATTTGAGAGGATGCAGACAAGATATGAGGATATTGCCAGGATTGGAGGGTTTGAGTTATAGGGAAAGGTTGAATAGACTGAGCTTTTTTCCCTGGAGCATGGGAGTCTGAGGGGTGACCTTACAGAAGTTTACAAGATCATAAAAGGCATGGATAGGGTTAATAGTCAGGGTCTTTTTCCTTGGGTGGGAGTGTCCAAAACTAGATAGCACAGGTTTAAGATGAGGGGAGAAAGATTTCATAGAATCAGAATCCGTACAGTATGGAAACAGGCCCTTCAGCCCAACAAGTCCACACCGATCCTCTGAAGAGTATGCAACTCAAACCCATTTCCCTGCACTATTACTGTACACTGGCTAATGCACCTAACCTACACATCCTTGAACACTGAGCAATTTAACATAGCCAATTTACCTAACCTGCACATCTTTGGACTGAGGGGGGAACAGGAGCACCTGAAGGAAACCCAGGCAGGCATGGGGAGAATGCGCAAACTCCATACATTCAGTTGCCCAAGGTTGAATTTGAAACTGGATCCCTGGTGCTGTGAGGCAGCAGTGCTAACCACTGAGCCACTGTGCCATCCTTTCAAAATATCAGAGGATTAACTTTTTCCACTTAGAGGGCACTGTATATATGGAATAAACTGCCAGAGGAAATGGTGGAGACCTGGAACAATTACATCATTTAAAAAGGAATCTGAATGTGTATCTGAATAGGAAGGGTATGGTGAGATACAGGCTAAATGAAGGCAAATGAAACTAGGTCAAATTGTGATGTCGAATCAGCGTGGACAAGTTGGATTGAAGGGTCTGCTTCTGTGCTGTATGACTATATGACTCTAAGTAAGGGACCAAAACATCGACCGAATTAGGGTTATTTACAAGGCTAATGTGGTGCCACTATTTAGGAAAGGTGTTAAGGACAAGCCAGGGAACTATAGACTGGTGAGTCTGACATCAATGGTGGGCAAGTTGTTGGAGGGAATCCTGAGGGACAGGTTGTACATGTATTTGGAAAGACAAGGACTGATTAAGGATACTGGATTAGTGGTGCTGGAAGAGCACATCAGTTCAGGCAGCATCCAACGAGCAGCGAAATCAACGTTTCGGGCAAAAGCCCTTCATCAGGAATAAAGGCAGTGAGCCTGAAGCATGGAGAGATAAGCTAGAGGAGGGTGGGGGTGGGGAGAGAGTAGCATAGAGTACAATGGGTGAGTGGGGGAGGAGATGAAGGTGATAGGTCAAGGAGGAGAGGGTGGAGTGGATAGGTGGAAAAGAAGATAGGCAGGTCAGACAAGTCAAGGAGACAGTAACTGAGCTGCAAGTTTGAAACTAGGATGAGGTGGGGGAAGGGGAAATGAGGAAGCTGTTGAAGTCCACATTGATGCCCTGGGGTTGAAGTGTTCCGAGGCGGAAGATGAGGCGTTCTTCCTCCAGGCGTCGGGTGATGAGGGAGCGGCGGTGAAGGAGGCCCAGGACCTCCATGTCCTCGGCAGAGTGGGAGGGGGAGTTGAAATGTTGGGCCACGGGGCGGTTTGGTTGATTGGTGAGGGTGTCTCGGAGATGTTCCCTAAAGCGCTCTGCTAGGAGGCGCCCAGTCTCCCCAATGTAGAGGAGACCACATCGGGAGCAACGGATACAATAAATGATATTGGTGGATGTGCAGGTGAAACTTTGATGGATGTGGAAGGCTCCTTTAGGGCCTTGGATAGAGGTGAGGGAGGAGGTGTGGGCACAGGTTTTACAGTTCCTGCGGTGGCAGGGGAAAGTGCCAGAATGGGAGGGTGGGTCGTAGGGGGGTGTGGACCTGACCAGGTAGTCACGGAGGGAACGGTCTTTGCAGAAGGCGGAAAGGGGTGGGGAGGGAAATATATCCCTGGTGGTGGGGTCTTTTTGGAGGTGGCGGAAATGTCGGCGGATGATTTGGTTGATGCGAAGGTTTGTAGGGTGGAAGGTGAGCACCAGGGGCGTTCTGTCCTTGTTACGGTTGGAGGGGTGGGGTCTGAGGGCGGAGGTGCGGGATGTGGACGAGATGCGTTGGAGGGCATCTTTAACCACGTGGGAAGGGAAATTGCGGTCTCTAAAGAAGGAGGCCATCTGGTGTGTTCTGTGGTGGAACTTGTCCTCCTGGGAGCAGATACGGCGGAGGCGGAGAAATTGGGAATACGGGATGGCATTTTTGCAAGAGATAGGGTGGGAAGAGGTGTAATCCAGGTAGCTATGGGAGTCAGTGGGTTTGTAAAAAATGTCAGTGTCAAGTCGGTCGTCACTAATGGAGATGGAGAGGTCCAGGAAGGGGAGCGAGGTGTCAGAGATAGTCCAGGTAAATTTAAGGTCAGGGTGGAATGTGTTGGTGAAGTTGATGAATTGCTCAACCTCCTCACGGGAGCACGAGGTGGCGCCAATGCAGTCATCAATGTAGCGGAGGAAGAGGTGGGGAGTGGTGCCGGTGTAATTACGGAAGATCAACAGCTCTACGTAGCCAACAAAGAGACAGGCATAGCTGGGACCCATACATGTGCTGTGTTGCTGAACAAAGAGACCTTGGAATGCAGGTTATAGCTCCTTGAAAGTAGATTCGCAGGTAGATAGGATAGTGAGGGCGGCATTTGGTATGCTTTTCCTTATTGGTCAGATATGGAGTACAGGAGTTGGGACGTCATGTTGGATATTGATTGGGCCACTTTTGGAATACTGCATACAATTCTAGTCTCCTTCCTATCGGAAGGATGTTGTGTAACTTGAAATGGTTCAGAAAAGATTTGCAAGGATGTTGCCAGGGTTGGAGGACTTGAGCTATAGGGAGAGGCTGAATAGGCTGGGGCTGTTTTCCCCGAAACGTCGGAGGCTAAGGAGTGACCTTAGAGAAGTTTAGAAAATCAGGAGGCACATGGATAGGATAAATAGACAAAGTCCCTTCCCTGGGGTGGGGGGGTGGGGGGGGGAGTCCAGAACTCGTGTGCACAGGTTTAGGGTGAGGGGGGAAAGATTTAAAAGAGACGTAAGGGGCAACATTTTCATGCAGACTGTTGCCTGTGTGGAATGGGCTGCCAGAGGAAGTGGTGGAAGCTGGTACAATTACAACATTTAAAAGGCATTTGGATGGGTATATGAATAGGAAGGGTTTGGAGCGAAATGGGCCAGGTGCTGGCAGGTGGGACTAGATTGGGTTGGGATATCTGGTTGGCATGAAGGTCTGTTTCTGTGCTGTACATCTCTATGACTCTATTCTATGTGCCTTCCAAATTATTTGTAGTAGCTGCATGATAATTTTTTATAATTACATTGCCCAAATCTCTCTGAACTGTCACATTCTTCAACCTCTCTTTTTACACCTTGTTTTCCTATTTTACCTGAAAAAGTGGACATCCTCACATTTTTCCACACTGTACTATATCTACCACTTATCCACTCACTTAACCCATCTGTATCACTTTTCAGACTCTGAATACTCCTTTTGACTTGCTGTCATACCTATCATTGCATCAGCAAATTTGGCCATAATATAGTCAGCTTCTTCGCTGTAGTCACTGAAACTTATGGCACTCCACTAATTAGTTTGCCAAGCTGAAAATTACCTATTTACCTTAACTCCCTGCTTCCTTATATTTATCCAAATCTTTAACCTTGACTTACCATGAAAAATGTATCAGAGAAAAAAAAAACAATTGCAAACATTTAAAACTCTACAAAACATTCATCAAGAAGATATTTTGTTTTTAAGACCAACATCTTCCTGTTTTCCCCAACTGTTCACAAGCATACACGGGAACCATTGCAAGGGCAATTACAGATGGACAACAAATGCTTGCATTGTTAGCAACACATCTCAGAACAGATTTTTTTTTTAAGATTGTATGGCCTTGTGCTGAAGATCCTCTGTTCAACATCACAATGGACAGAAAATTAAATGTTGTATATGCACAATTCACATGTATATTAATGAACCATAACTCAAATTATTTACCTCTTCCAAACAGAATGAAGTTATTGAGCTCCTATCACGTGATACTGTACAGCTTCAACTTTCAAGCAATACCCTGCATCACCCTCCACAAATGCTCAACCTTACACTGCACATTCATTCAACACAAATACTACCAAGAAAAAATATTAATTATAGAAAATAAATGTTAGGAGTACAACAAAATCTCAGAATGCAGAAGTTGACAAATCTCACTGATTTGAATTCACCCCCTAAAAACAAAACTGTCTTTGCTGGACTGCATGATAGCCACAATAATTCTATTATATGCTCAACAATTAATCATTTTAACCAGGAACACCCAATTCAAAGAATATTTTAAAAGCCAGCATTTTCTGTTGGAGCATTAGAAAGGAACAAGCACAGACCATTTCAGAAGGCAACTCAAAACACAGCAGTGTAACCCTCAATTTCTCAAAAGAATACACTAACAACACTCCTAATAATAAAACCCACATGACATTTTAAGAGCAAGTTAAACATAACATTCTCAAAAATTAGTAATTCAAAATGAAAGCTTCTAGTCTGCACTAAAATATAATTTTCTTATCTTCCTAAAATGATGCCAGACGTGGGAACAGAATTATATTTGCATCCCAAAAATAAATATTCCTCAAAGTAAAATGCAAATATAAAGTCATTCAAAAATTGAAATTTAGCATTATAGAGGATCTTGTGTTAATTAGCAGGATATTTTCTGCAGTTTGTTGAGCTGAGAACAGTTGTTTTTGTAAACACAGCTGTAGATATCATTTGGCACCTAAGCAAATGACAGTTCAAACACTAGCTCTGTAATTCACAATAGTAAACAAATATCATGCTTACAATGAATAAACGTCACTGTTTGTGATAAATAATGTGGCACTGTAATCAATTTCAACCAAGCAAAGTAAAAATGTAGTACATTGCCCTCCAATAATTAATGAATAAAAACACTGCAAGCTAAAAGCCCTGACACATTGCTGAAGCCAGTTGATGAGCCCTCTCAAAAAATACTCAAGCAACTCTGAACGCTACTGTCAACACAACACTGATGCACTACTTCAAAATACCATTGCTATAATTAGCAGCCACCTACGTAAAGGCTTACACAAGGCTGAAACATTCCTACTGATGAACACTGATCCACTTTTATTATATCAAAACTTTGCGCTCATTGATAAAGTGAAAATATTTTACAAGAACAAACAAGGAAGCATAACTGAATAAAAAGCCTTAAGAACTGAGGATTTGGAAAACAGAAACAAAGATGAAAATTGCTGGAAAATCTTAGCAGATCTGACAGGCATCTGAAGAGAAATCAGAGTTAACACCTCGGTCCAGTAACCCTTTTTGAAAACTCAGTTCGGATGCTGCCAGACCTGCTGAGATTTTCCAGGAATTTCTGTTACTGAAGTAAAATTGAAGTTTGATATTCAGCTGTTGAGTGAAGCTGAAAATTAAGCGGTTTCCGCTATCCAATAAATACACATGGCAATAATAAGTTAAAACTGAATGAAAACCATTTATCAAACTTTTTCACACCACAAACGTAGTTCACAGTAACCTGCACAAATGGAAGTAAGCAGGCCACGAGAAAACAGAATTACAATTTTTAAAATCCGGACCAACATTTTCCAAGGCCTAAATACAATTCTTGAAATCCATCTCACTCACTACAAAAGAGAATGAAAATACGGAGACCATCAATGCACTATTTGTGCATTACATCCTAATTTTACTCCTCTTCTTCACTCCAAGACTCATGTCTTAATTAGGGTATATTGCCAAAGGGAGAATATTAGCCTTAATACTATTTGCCTCAGTGTCATTTTGTTCTCTTTAGTCATGAAGGAGACAGATATCTCAAAATCTTTCAGCATGTTGATAATATTCCCTTTCAATCTTATAGTCTGATAACAGATTTCTTTAAAGCATTATAATATGTTTCTTATATATACATACAATACTAAGTTAAGGTTTTTTCATGTTAATATTCTCTTAGGTATTAAAATCACAAGAATATTAAACATGCACTTAACATGCATGTTATATTCAGGTATCTCTGCCATTTCTTGTTACTTATTAAAAGATGACACTTTACCCATAACCTGGACCTTTTCTCGGTCCTTATTCTCCCCATCCACTAGAATGCAATGACCGTGTTATCAACTTAGAAGTCTAATCACCGAGATTTTTGTTCTGTCCAATTTGAATTTATAAATATTAAACTTTAGACGCAGAAGCAAAGCAATCATTGGTACCATACAACCAAAACTATTCCTTTAGATAACCAGTCAAATGCATAAGAGTATACAATTAAAGTAAATTATGCAGTTAATATATGAAGAAGCTTTTATCAAACCTTTCTTCTTGGACTTTCCCTTATTTTCCATATTCTTCAGAGCTCGATGCATATGGACAAATTAATACAGCTGCCTGCCCTCCTCTGGTTTACAAATTCGGGATGACAAGTTAAAATGTGTGGTACATTTGAAGTAATATTTTGACCAACAAGTTTGAGATAGTTGCGAGGGGAAAGGCCAAGATAAGCATTTTTAACACCAAAGTTACAAGAGAAAGTTGATGTAATTACATTTCAGTAACCATATTCTACTTTACTAAGAATGAGTCGTGTCACTGCACAACTGTAATTACTATTACACTAAATTTAAACTACTGAAATACCATACATAGCTATCTGATCTCTACTCCATGGAAACAAATCTCCTACTCAGTATTTTGCAAAACACCTAGTATCCAACATTTAAAGTAGTCAACCTAGACATTACAAAGAGCCCCCTTTCTGATAAAATCTTGGAATAAATACAAACAGAAAAAATATGCAGAACACTAAGAACAGTATTTTGGAAGAACTTGGCTGAAAAGCTTCAAGAAACTGAAATCCAACTTAGTAACTACATCTGCAATTTTAATCAAGCCAAAATTGAAAATTAATTCTTAAAACAATGTTATCAGTGGATCCAGCTCAAAATATCAAAAAAAAGATGTAAAATGCATAATTCTAAAATTGCTGCTCACCTGATGTGCCAGAAAGCATCATGTATTTAGTAGTCTTGATACTGGACAAAGTAAATCTGAACTCTTAAAGAAACGTGCACCTACGAGGTTTTGAAACCGTGATAGCCCTTTCACGGCAGTCAGTCTGATATTTAATTATAATTGACCAGGAGGCCGATGAAATTACAGTCGTTGAACTACTCAGACACTGCAGTAACTCGCACTCCACTTTCTTTTTCGAGTCTTGTACTGTCAATGTTCCTATCAAACCTGAAGACCACTTCAAAGAGTAATGGCGATGTTTGCAGTAAGTAAATAGGTGGGTACATGATATCGGCCAAAATTAGCGATCAGATCTCTACTAGCAGATTTCTACTCTGCCATGGACTGCTGGAAGTGGATCTACCTTTCTGATCACCTCCCTCGTCTTAAATTCCACTGTCATCTGAACTACACATGGCGTGTCTAGGCAAATTTGATGACTTGGATGTTGGGCTCACTTCCAAGTCTACTTTAGTATATTCCCACGTCCCTCAAGAACGAGCAGAGATACAACACCTTCCCTTATTTACGTTTTGTAGCTCTCGTCCGATCGGACATCAGATGCACACAAAGATGAAAGCCGTTTGCCAAACTAGTTTTAAACCGAGTGAGTGTGTGTGTGCGTGTGGGTGGTGGGGGGTGCGTAGAAGAGAGAAGTAACGTGGGCAATATCCAGTTAGACATTCGATTCTGCGGTTAAGTAAAATTTACAAGCGAAATTATGCAATTGGTTCCAAATGATGCTGCAAGTGCATAACTGAACGATTCAGTTCCCTTGGAGAAAATAAAATCAAATTAAAGCTGGAACTTTGTATTTTTTCAAAAATAAGACCCCCAATAACCTCCACATACAAGGCACACTTGGCCCCAGCAACTGGGTGCGTGTAAATAATGCAATCCATCGCCATACGTCTCAAGCATGCATCCAGAAAACCCCAAATCGGATGAGCACAGGAAAACCTGCCTTTCTGCTTTCCAGATAAAATTCAAAACAAACGCCGCAAGAATAACGCCCGAAACCTCCGCATTTACCTCCAGGATCTAACCAGAAGACTTTCTTCTAAAACAATATCCCGCTCAGGGGGGAAAAAAAAAGAAACTAGCAAACTGTAACTTTTTTTTACCACTCTGGTTATTTTAAACCCCTTTCAATCGAGAACAATCCCCACCCCCCCACCACCACCACAACCCGAACACACCCCCCCCCCACCCAACCCAACCCCACTTCCCGCATACAAACCTGCAGGGCCTAGTCCAGGCTGCGGACTGTCTTCACCAAATATCAGCCTAAAGTCAAACTCGTCATTGCCACTGTTTACAGTAGTCATCGGTTAGCAGTTTCCCTTTCCCCTACTTGTTTAATAAAGTTCATAACAGAAGCACGGGTCCCGGCTCTCTCCCTCTCTCTCTCTCTCCGCCAACTTTTTTTTTCCCGGGTAGGGGGCGGGGGGGTGTTTGTTTGTTTGTTTTTTTTTTCTCTCACTCTCTCTCCTGCTGTCCCGTTTGGAAACAGTTAACCGAGCTCTCCTTTCTCTCTCCCCCCCCACCCCCCAGCCCCCGCTCCACCGACGCTGCGCCTCTCAAACTTTGCCGAGCCTCATCCCCGCGCCAGCTCGCGCACCCATCACCGCGCGCCGCGCGCCGCGCGCCGCCCTCCGTTGGACACGCCGATGACGGCGACCCCCGTCCGCTCCGCCTTCCCCCCCCACCCACCTCCGCGCGCACCCCGAGAGGGGGAACGCCCACCAACCGGCCTCTCTTTTCCCCCCCATCCAACCAAAAACCAAAGCAAGGGCGCATGCGCAATGCTCCCATTCCGACCCCGACCCCCGCCCCAAGGCATTATGGGTGTTGTAGTCCGCCTGTCTCATTATCCGGAGCGGGGAGTCTCCGCTGTCGTTTTCCTTTGACAAGTTTAATGTCCCCGATGCAAAACAAACAGCTGTGAAGGCTGCAGCTCCGAAACAAAAGCAGAAATTGCGTTCGACGTCAACTCTGCTTTCTTCCCACCCCCCCCCCCCCTCCCCGCATGCTGCCGCCAGACCCTGCTGAGTTTCTCGAGCAGTTTCTGTGTTTGTTAAAGTCGCAACAAGGGCAAAAGTGTGCGTTGTTCTTTAAACACTTCCGCATCGCAACGGAGAACTAAGCGGAAAAACAGACTGTGGGCTTTCTTAATTCTGTGCCCTAATGTGGAGATGTGCAGTGGAAAGGCAGAACTGTTTCAAATTTCTTGCTTGAAGTCCCAGTCAAAAGCAACAACTGAATTAAAACAGACAGAATTAAGATTATTTCACGGCAGGTTGACGAATTGCTAATACCCTTGAGATTGCATAGCTCAAGCGCATTTAATATAATAAAATATTTCATACTGGTACAGGTATTATCAAATTTGACACAGAACCACCTAAAGGCAATCAAGTCGCAAAGTAAGGCGCTGGAAAAGCACAGCAGGTCAGGCAGCATCCAGGAGCGGGAGAGTCGTTGTTTCGAGCATTTTAAAGGAACAAAGAGGTTAATAGGGGTAACTCCAACGTTAAGGGGTTGGGCAAACTGAAGGCATGCCCAACAATATTAAATCGATTAAAGTCAACTTGCAAAGGAAGTCAGACATTGTAGGACCGCAGACGTCCTTGATTTTTGTCATACTGCAGAGGATCACTGAGTTAGATTTTTTTTAGATTACTTACAGTGTGGAAACAGGCCCTTCGGCCCAACAAGTCCCCACCGACCCGCCGAAGAGCAACCCACCCATACCCCTACATCTACCCCTTACCTAACACTACGGGCAATTTAGCATGGCCAATTCACCTGATCTGCACATATTTGGAGTGTGGGAGGAAACCGGAGCACCCGGAGGAAACCCACGCAGACCCTGGGAGAATGTGCAAACACAGTTAGGAAGTGGCAAAGCTGTACATCAAGATTTGAAACCCAAGATTAAAAATTTAACACTGAGGCTTTGGTCAAATAAGAACCCTTGTAATTCAGCAAGTACAAGAATGATGTGTGAGCATGATTTGCATGTAATGATTGGGCAGCAGAGTTTTGCATGTAACTAATTTTATGGAAGGTGGGAAGGCGGGCCGGAACAATAATGCAGTAACCAAATTCACAAATAACAAAAATGTGCAGATTTCAGCAGCAAATGAGTTTAGAATGTGGTAGATTCATACAATACTAATAAGATGGAACTAAATTTCAGTCTTGGCTATGTTATGTGGTTAGAAACTCGAATGTAATATTTAAGTATTACACCAATAGTGCCAACATGCTGGTTAGACATGGGAAAAGGGATGAAGATTGGGGGCTGACAGGATCTAAACTCACCAATCTTACATTGTCCAAAATCATACATGCACTGGGCCTGTTGCAATGGTCCACCATTTTCCAGAGGCTGGTCAGTTAGATTCCTTCCTTTCTCTGGATCAGCAGAAGGCACTCAACAGTTGGATGATGAATTTGTGAATATTTAATCATCACTCTGCTGGATTTTAAGCTCAAAATGGATTTTGCTAATCAAATCTGACTGCTGTGCACCCTGTGCTGTGTGTGATAATGATGAATTGATGCTGATGAGAGCACCCTTTTGCTTTGGGAAACAAGTGTTAAGACTGCACATATCCAAACCAATTAAATATCATCTTTGTGGAGACTTTTCTGAACTCTGTGGAAGATGTTTGTAGGATTGCCTCTGTGCAAGCCAGATACAGATGTGGTCTTCTCAGTTTATATCAACAGTTGCAATCCCATTGATCTGTAGACAGTGTGTGAATATCAACAGGGTCTATGACACACTAGGCTCAACAGGGTGAAGTATTCTAGATTCCTGATGGATCAGTGGTAGCTAGACTCCATGGCAGCAGAGCTGAGCCCTTTAGCCTGAAATATGACTGACTCCCTCTATCTGATGAAGCCCCTGCAAAATAAATCCAGCCGATGAACTGGCAACAGCTCGAGGTCAAGGGCACCACTTACCTGTGACAGTGGAATGTATGCTTCAAGCGTTGTTCAACAAGGATCAAGAACTGGCTGTCTAGTTACACTTCCTTCTCTAGAGTTTGTCACCAAATATAGTGGAGAGAGAAGCCAGGCACTATTAGTAACTTTTCACCTTCAGATTCTTCGGGATACCCGTATATTGAACCTCGTCTGAAGTTATGTGCACTAGTAATGAGTTTCTTCAGACAGCTGAACGTCTCAATTAGGACACACGGCTGCAGTTTATAAACCTCAGTGGGAGAGTATCTAAAATCCTCCTTGCAGAAGCTACCTCTCTTTTACCAGGAACTAATCAGGGAATGGAACTTGGTCACCTCCAGCCAGACATATCTCCTATTTACTTCTCAGGAATTTGCACTTTTACCAGTACAGTTGATTAACCAGGACAGGGATATGGTTTACAAGGTCCCAGAGTCAAAGACATACTGGATAGTGGAAGAGCAGGCTGGGTGGCACCAGAAAAGGTAGCATATGTGTCCTTGAGAGGAATCCAGCTGCCAACTGATGATGATGCCAATGGCATTGTACATTGGCCAAAGGATTTGAGAATTTTGTAGTATTGCTTGGCCTTGACTGTACTTGGTATTCATGTTGCTCAGGCAGCTGAAGCTCTCCTATTCAAGCTGACCCTCATATAGGAAGTCTTTCTCATTAGTCTGGATCTTGAAATCTCTCTTGGGAAACTGGACTTCACAACTGAAGTCATCTCTTAGATCCCATCCATGCTATTCCATTCTGCACAGGTCTCCATCATTTTTGGTTATCCAGACACATCTCAGTGTTCAATTCTATCATTTAGAGGAAATGCTAGTCCCTAGTGCAAGACATAGTACATTCTTTTGCCAAAGAGCAATTTGGCATGGTGCTAAATGGTACACATGGTGGATCCATGCAATAGACAATTAGAGTCATAGAGATGTACAGCATAGAAACAGGCCATTCGATCCAACTCATCTTTGCCGACCAGATATCCCAACCTAATCTAGTCCCACTTGCCAGCACCCGGCACCCTCCAAACCCTTCATATACCCATCCAGATGCCTTTTAAATGTTCCAGTTGTACCAACCTCCACCACTTCCTCTGGCAGCTCATTCCATACACACATCATCCTCTGCAACATCCTTGTAAAACTTTTCTGAACCCTTTCAAGTTTCACAATATCCTTCCGATAGGAAGAGACCAGAATTGCACGCAATATTCCAAAAGTGGCCTAACCAATGTCTTGTACGGCCACAACATGACATCACAACTCCTGTACTCAATACTCTGACCAATAAAGGAAAGTGTACCAAACGCCGCCTTCACTATCCTATCTGTCTGCGACTCTACTTTCAAGGAGCTGTGAACCTGCACCGCAAGGTCTCTTTGTTCAGCAATACTCCCTAGGACATCACCATTAAGTGTATAAGTCCTGCTAAGATTTGCTTTCCAAAAATGCAACACCTCACATTTATCTGAATTAAACTCCATTTGCCACTTCTCGGCCCATTGGCCCATCTGGTCCAGATCCTGTTGTAATCTGAGGTAACCTTCTTCACTGTCCACTACACCTCCAATTTTGGTGCCATCTGCAAACTTATTAACTATATCTCCTATGTTCACAATCAAACCATTTATATAAATGACGAAAAGTAGTGGACCCAGCACCGATCCTTGTGGCACTCCACTGGTCACAGGCCTCCAGTCTGAAAAACAACCCTCCAACACCATCCTCTGTCTTCTACCTTTGAGGCAGTTCTGTATCCAAATGGATAGTTCTTCCTGTATTCCATGTGATCTAACCTTGCTAACCAGTCTCCCGTGGGGATACTTGTCGAACGCCTTACTTAAGTCCATATGGATCACGTCCACCGCTCTGTCCTCATCAATCCTCTTTGTTACTTATTTGAAAAACTCAATCAAGTTCTTGAGACATAATTTCCCACACACAAAGACATGTTGACTATCCCTAATCAGTCCTTGCCTTTCCAAATACATGTGTATCCTATCCCTCAGGATTCCCTCCAACAGCTCGCCCACCAGTGACATCAAGCTCACTGGCCTAGAGGTCTATAGTTCCCTGGTTTGTCCTTACCACCTTTGTTAAATAGTGGCACCACATTAGCCAACCTCCAGTCTTTTGACACCTCACCTGTGAATATCGATGAAACAACTATCTCAGCAATGGGCCCAGCAATCACTTCCCTAGCTTCCCACAGAGTTCTAGGGTACAACTGATCAGGTCCTGGGGAATTTTCTACTCGTAAGCATTTCAAAACATCCAGCGCTTCCTCCTCTGTAATTTGGATATTTTTCAAGATGTCATCATCTATTGCCCTACATTCTATATCTTCCATGTCCTTTCTCACAGTAAACACTATGTAAAATATTTGTTCAGTAGCTCTCCCATCTCCTGTGGCTCCACACAAAGGCCACCTTGCTGATCTTTGAGAGGCCCTATTCTCTCCCCTGTTACCCTTTTCTCCTTAATGTATTTGTAAAAACCTTTGGATTCTCCTTAACCCTATTTACCAAAGCTATCTCATGTCCCCTTTTTGCCCTCCTGATTTCCCTGTTAAGTATAGTCTTCTTAGGATTCACTTGATTTATCCTGTCTATACCTTACATATGCTTCCTTCTTTTCCTTAACCAAACCCTCAATTTCTTTAGTCATCCAGCATTCCCCACATCTACAAGCCTTTCCTTTCATCCTAACAGGAATATACTGTCTCTGGACTCTCATTATCTCACTTCTGAAGGCTTCCCATTGTCCAGCCGTCCCTTTACCTGCGAACATCTGCGCCCAGTCAGCGTTTGAAAGTTCTTGCCTAATACCATCAAAATTAGCCTTCCTCCAATTTAGAACTTCAACTTTTAGATCTGGTCTGTCCTTTTCCATCACTACTTTAAAACTAAAAAAATTATGGTCACTGGCCCCAAAGTGCTCCCCCACTGACACCTCAGTCAACTGCCTGCCTTATTTCCCAAGGGTAGTTCAAGTTTTGCACCTTCTGTAATAGGTACATCCGCAAACTGAATACCTGGGAGTCTGTGAAATTAATTCAATCATTTTACAGACTCTCTGTAATTTCTGAAGACTGAAAGAGTCAACGTTTCACATCTATGTTGAATGTATGAAATTGCAGCCCCTCTTCCATTATGTGAGGGAACTGCTCTTCAATGTTTGGCTGCATTTCAGTCCCATGCTTCTGATCTTTAAACTCGAGTACAAAAGTGATCTGGTCAAGTGTTTTGCTCAATCTGACTGCCTATTTGTATTTTTTGGGTACATCTGCTCCCAGGTGTCACTGGAGAGAGAGCCCTTGGGTGTGCTTGAGGTCTTCCACAAACAGTGGACACCTTGTAGACTGGAATGCATTATCAATCCTAGAAATGTTAACTAGGCTTTTAAAGTGTTTGTCACTTTGGATTTGCAGTGGCCCTTTCAAAAGTGGCAGTAATTCCACTTTCAACCTTCTTATTGGATCAAACAGACAGAAACTAAACCTATGATTGCTAATTTACATGCCCGCTTGTAATGTGTAACTCAGTAGGTGAAAATTCAATTATTTGAAGACTGTCTGTAGCTCGACCCTTCCCCACCTGGCTCTTTGGAGTACGACAGTAGCAGTTTTGGTCAAATAGAAGCAGACCAGGCAGTATCTTATGTGGTCAATTCAGATCTCGCAATGAATGGTCAAGCCAGTTGCCTGTCACTAACAGTCAAGTCTGCATCCCACAAGGGAACAGAGGTCAAGATTGTACTGTGGAAAGAATTGGAGTGTGAGAGAGTAATGGTTAAAATTTGTACAAGGGATCAAAGGTGAAAATGGAGATGTGATTCAACTAATCAGCAACTTTAATGTGAAGAAAGAGAAATGCAATAATTCATATAAGTATTTATATTTCTCTTTCAAAGAGATATTACAATGGAACTTTAACTGTCCTTTTTTAAAAAAAAACAAATCCACGACACTATTTGTAGGGTCAAAATAGAGTGTTCCCTTGATAAACTGGGCTTTTATTTTCCCTAATTCTCTCTTATCTTTCCATTCAGAGATATCACTACGCTCCCCTGGACAGTTTTGCTTTCCCACCACCAAAGTGCCCATGTAGCTAATTGAAAGAACAATTATTGAGCATTCTCCACCAGGAGCAATGCAACCATAACAAATGCTGCAAGAGATAGGGAAACATGGTGGGAACTCTGATGTTCTGGTTAGCAGTTATCCTTCAACCAGTACCAATAATATAAATGATGTGGCCTTTTAGTTTATTGCTGTGGGTAGACGTTTGCTGCACACAAATTGGCAGCTGGCTTTCCCTGCATCACAGCCGTGACTATGCTTTGGAACTACGTCAGTAACAGTAAAGGGTGTCCTGAGGATATGAAAACCATTGCATAAAACAAGTCTTTTTTTCTGTAGCTTGTTTGTATGGCTTTATACCTTTCCCATTACTTTCTCTGCTATCCACCATTGACTGCATTGTATTCATGCAAACAGTATAAGGGAAACTTAGAGCTTTGCTGTTGGAACAAAGAGCAATGGTGTCATTTGATTAACTAGGAGCAACCAAAGAAGTTTCCTGTCAATAAATAATCTGTGTTTATAAAAACAAACACACATTTTGTCAACAAAGATGATTCAAGAATATTAATAAGAGTTCTTCTTAATAGCTTAGGATGATAAGTCAGAGACATGCATCTGGTGAATTAACTCTTACTTTGCTTAGCTGTTGTCTGGAATAAGCCAATAACTATAAATTCACCTTTTCCTATGTACAAATAACATTACAATTCACTGGGACTACTTTGCAAAACTCTATTCAATCTATTTAACAAACTGGCTTCAATACCTTCAAAATGATACTTCAAAGAGCTTTGCAGTTTGGAGGAGAATATTTTACAGTTATATTCACCATAGAATATACATCAAAGAAATAATGTAATCTGTATTAAAGTTTAATCCTGATTTATAAATGTACTCAAAATAAAGAAGGAACTAATAAATCAATAATATTTCAGCAGCCTGAGCAACACAAGAATGAATCTTCCATTTGCAAATATTAACCTTAGCTAGCAAAGAAATGTTATGTTTCTGATGTCAATCCTGAAAAACAGAGTACAAAGTGTCAAAGCTAATTATTGTCCAAAAGGAACAGAGGAACAGAGTAAGCATTGGAAACAGGGTGTGTGTATCTGCACCTTCATATTCTTCTGTTCATCTACCCTACATAGATTCCAAGCATTTCCATGCTGTGTGACTATATGAGGGCTTATGCCAAAACGTCGATTCTCCTGCTCCTCAGATGCCCCCTGACCTGCTGTGCTTTCTCAGCAACACACTCTCGACTCTGATCTCCAGCATCCGCAGTCCTCAATGTTTCCCAGATATATTAATCTGGACAGGTATATGAGTAGGAAAAGTTTGGAGGGAAATGGGCCAAACACAGGCTAGTGGGTCTAGTTGACAATTTGGGAAAGTTGGTCAGCATGGAGGAGTTGGACCAAAGGGTCTGTTTCCATGCTGTATGACTATATAATTACGCAACCTCATTACTTTACCTGCAAAACTGATCACCTCACATTTTTTCATTTTGAAATTCATTTTCCAATTAGACACACATTCTGAAAGTTTATGAACATTTTCTTGTATTTTGTTTTCAACTGCACTCCCAATTTGTTATCATCCGTACATTTTTAATGGACCTTCTGTCTCTCAAGTCCAAATATTCATGTAAATTGTGACCAACACTGGTCCAAGGACCGATCCTTGCACTGATCCTAGTTCCCACCCTTTCCCAATATGAGCGATCACTGTAATCCCTGGTCTGTTTTCTGCTTTGTGGCTGGCATACTATCCATTCTGCTTTTGTCCTCTGATCCTGCATGTTTTGACCTCAGTCATGAGTTTATTATGCTTTACCTTATCTACAGCTTTTTGCAAATCCAAACTTATTATGTCTACTAAATTATCCTTAGATATCCTTCATGTTACCTTTACAACAAATCCAACAAGTCTGGGCAAGTATGGTTTTTCCTTTTAAAGTTTTGTGCTGACTACTCTTTATTATATTTTAAGTTCCTAGACGTCTTTTCCATTACATTTTTGAGTAAGGATTCCATTATCTTTCCTACCAATGACATCTAGCAATTTAGTCTATCTCTGTTCTTATTCCATCACTCTTTTTAAATATAGAAATCACATTAGCTCTGCCAGTCCTTTGGCACTCCTTACTTTTCCAATGATTTTTATAGATGTGATGGTGCTCTGTTATCTTGCTTAATTTCTTTTTGAACACATGGATGCATTTTATCTGGACAATCATGTTCCTTTAAAAGTTATTACTAATTCACAACTTCAATTATTTATGCCTACAATATTTTCCTGTGAAATCTAGTTCTTTGGGCTCATGTTACAGCATTCTTAAGTATATAATTATGGGTTCATGGGTTCATAGATCGTGACAACATCATTGCTGAAACAAGCACAGCAAGGTTAGTACTTTCATAGACAAGCAATTGCCAAATAAAACTTAGTGAAGTGTACAAGGGACACCCAGGAGGCATCACATCAAATCCACTATCGTCAGTGTCTAGCAGATGTTTCATGCTGCAGAGAAAAAGCAATTGAAAAAGAGGTCAAAATAAATGTCAATACTCTTTACTTTATAGATTATATACGAGACAATAACAATCCAATGGAATATATTTAGACACAAATCAGAAATAAATCAGTGCTGATTACAAGTTCTCGAAATAGGTCATTAAGACTAGAAGAAAGACCAGAGGTTACCAAAACAAACATTGAAATAGATACCACCAATGGGAAAAAGACAATCTGACATGCTGAGGTTTGAGACTTGTGTCATGGAAAAGGATTTGCCTTGAATAAATGTGAACCAGATATAAATCCCTCGAGTGTGCAGTGACAGGACAAGGTGCCAACTGATGATGGTCCAATGGAGCTCCATCAGTGCATGAACTGTAAAATGGCCATGAACTGTAAAAATACTACAAAAAGTACAGAACTCCTTCAACTGTTACCTTTTGTTTGATGTGCAATGTCTATTGATGGAAGGAGATGTTCTGCAAATTTTGCCCTTTGATAAAATATGTGGCAGGTGGAACAGACCAAACATGCTCCCAATCCCCAAAGCCATAAAGAGCTGGGAGTGAATACTGGAAAATGATACACCAAGTGCGTCTTAATTCCTGGTACGCACTCCCAATGGGAACCTGGCCCGGAAAGTACAAGGCATCTTTTTCCAATTTTGTTTTCCCAGCGGGAGTTTCATCCTATGGGAAAACAAAATTGGAAAAAAGATCCCTTGCATTTTCCATGCAGGCATAAACATAAAAATTCAGAATCAAATCTCTTGTTTTAATAAATCTGTGGTTGAGCCAGAAGAGCTGCTCCATATGCAAATGAAAGTATTTTCTTTTCACCCCAATTAATTCTATCTGTCTATCTCCAATTCGTTTTGCAGATTAGTGCCATTCATGGATGGAAATGTGTACTGTTGATGTGAAATCCCACTTTATTTATTTGTGAATTGAACTTGTGAAGAAGAAAGTGCATTCATAGAATTTGAATTGAATATGAGCGCAGGTGGCAGTAATGAATGAATCATGTCCTAATTCACTATGTCAAAAATCCCTAAATTATCCCCTCTTAAAAAACAAAAAGCTATACTCCTAGTCACACTCAAATTTTTCAATCAGTTTGTCAATAATTGATCTTTTTCTGGTAATACTATTTAGTATTTTACTGATAAAAATACTGAAACAAAATGTCCCCAAAATTCGCAGCCATCGGATATTTCAAAGTTCTTCCCAGCCAATTAAGTATTTTTAAAATTTAGTGACTGTTGTAATGCAGAAAACATGGCAGCAATTCAGGCCCAGTATACACCTCCCGACAGTAATGTGATCACGATTAGGTTATCTGTCACTTTGTGATATTGACTGAGGGATAAATATCATATAGGACGTTGCCCTTTTTCAAAATAATTTTCAAATAATTTTTTTTACATTCACTCCAGCAGACAGATGCCTCATACCAACGATGTCATGTCTGACAATGCAACACTCTCTTAAGTACTGCTGGAAGTGCCAACCTTGACATTTGTGCTCAAGTTCTGTAGTGGGACAGGAACTTCTAATACACAAAAAAATTACATTGAATTTATAAGTATCACTCTTTTAAAAATAGTTCAGGGAATGTGGACACATGAGTTCAGAAAGTATTGCCCATCCCCAAATGCCCTTGGGAAGGCTTTGATCTGCCTTCTTCAACTGCTTCAATCTATTGTGAGGGCTATGAATAAACCCAAAGTGCTCTATAGAAAGTTCCAGGATAAAAGAAAGAACGACGGATGCTGGAGATCTGGAGAAATTTAGCAGGTTTGGTAGCTTCTGTGGGGAAAATGCAGAGTTAATATTTTGAGTCTGATGACTCTTCATCACAACTGATAGCGGCTGGGAAAAACTAGTATTTATGCTGAAGGTGTGGCTTTGAGAGGGCGGGGAGATGTGAGCAGATAGGTGGAGACGGAATCCAGAGAGAGAGAGATGTGAAAGGGACAGGCAGACAAACAGGTTACTGAAAGCAGGCCAGGACAGAAGTTAAGCCGAATAAGTGATAATGAGAGCTGAGAGTAGGTGTGAATTAGTAGGCTGTGCTGAAAGCAATCCATGTTATGTGATAATAGGACTAAGCATGGGTGAGAAAGGATTGGTTGTGCTAAAAGTAACCCATGTCATAACAGGATCGGATGTGAGGTGGGTAAAAAAAATACAGAAAGATGGATTCAGACTCAAAAGTTGTTCAACTCAATGTTGAGTCTCAGATGGTGCATGGTTCTCAAGCAGAAAAGGTGATGTTGTTTTTCCAGCTTGTACTGAGGCTCGCTGGAACACTGTAGCAGACCTGTGACAGAAACACCGGCCAAAGAGCAGAGTGGTAGGAAACTGGAAGCTCAGGGTCAATTTTATGGACAGAACATAGGTGTTTGACAAGGCCATCACCCAGGCTGCACATCATTCCCCAATGTAGGGGAGATCACATTGTGAGCAGTAAATACAGTATTGAGTGAAGTGCAGTTAAATCACCGTGTCATTGGAAGGTCTATCTGGGGCCTTGGATAATGAGGAAGGAAGTTGTTGGGGTGGCACATGAGGACCATGTGGATCCTATTATTATTGTTGGAGTGAAACATAAAAACACAGAAGATAGGAACAAGAGGAAGCCAATCTGCCCTTCAAGTCTGCTCTGCCATTTATCATGGTCATGGCTGATCATCCAACTCAATAGCCTAATCCTGCTTTCTCCCCCTAACCTTTGATTCCATTTGCTCTAATTGCTATATCTAGCCACCTCCTGAATACATTCAATGTTTTGGCATCAGCTACTTTCTGTGGTAATGAATTCCACAGGCTCACCACTCTTTGGGTGAAGAAATGTCTCCTCATCTCTGTCCTAAATAGTCCACCCTTGGTTCTGGATGCACCCATCTCCCAATTTACAGCCATTCAGGGACGAATCTGCCTTCTTGTTTTTGCTTCCAAAGTGAATGACCTCATATTGATCCAAATTATACTGCATCTGAAAATGAAAAGAAAGGGTGAGGGCAGAAGTGTGGGAGATGGTTTGGGTTCTGTGGGTCCTGTGAATCATGGAAGTGGTGAATATTTGGTTGAGGAAACCTATTCATTCAGGATTCTTCCCCCTTGCCCCATCCCCAACCTCACCTTCAGTATAAATACCAGTTTTCCTTGATGCTATGAAGAGTCACTAAACTTGAATGTTAACTCTCTTTCTTCACACAGATGCTGTATGATCTGCTGAGTTTCACCAGCAATTTCTGATTTTGTTTCAGAAAGTTCCAGGGTTTTAATCTAGCAATGATGACATAGCTCTAAGTCAGCATGGTGAATGGCTTGGAGGGGAATTTGCAGCTGGTGAGGTGTTCTCATATATCTGCTGGCCTTGCCCTTCCAGGTGGCTGAGACTGTAGGTTTGGAAGGTGCTGCAATGTGTCTTGTAGATGGGACGCACTGGTATTATTTTGCCTTCCTGAACAAGTGAGTAAATATTGAAGTTGGTGGATTGGTGAATAGGTGGTCGTGTGCCAATCAAGCGAGTTGCTTTGTCCTGGATAGTGTCATGCTTTGCGAGTGTTCTTCCAGCTGCAGTCTTAAAGACAAATACAGAATATTCCATCACTTTCCTGACTTGAGCCCTGTAGATGCTGGGAGAAAGTGAGGACTGCAGGCGTTGGAGAGTCATAGTCGAAAAGTGTGGTGCTAGAAAAGCACAACAGGTCAGGCAGCATGCAAGGAGCAGGAGAGTCAATGTTTCAGGCATAAGCTTTTCATTAGGAATTCCAGCGCCACACCTTTTGACCTTGTAGGTGCTAGACAATGACAGCATCCAGGATGTTATTAGTGGGAATTGTGTGATGACAATGCCATTGTATGTCATGGGGTGATGTTTAAGCTCTCTCTTATATGATGCAACCGTTAGTTGCACTTATCAGCCCAAACTTGGATATTGCCCAGTTCTTGCTGCATTCGAACATGGATTGCTTCAGTAGCTCAGGAGTTGCAAATGGTGCTGAATGTTATGTAGTTATCAGTGAACATCCCTAATCTGATCATAGAGAAATTCAATGATGAAGTAGTTGAGGATGGTTGGGCCTAGGTCACTACCCTGAGGAATTCCTGTAGTAATGTCAGAGGCTCAGGTGACTAACCACGAAAAACCACAACCATTTTGCATATGGCACACATCACTTGAATCAGGTAAGAGCTTACCCCCAATTCCCATTGACTCCAATTTTAAAAGAACCCCTTGATGCCCAACTTTGTCAAGTGCTGCGTTATTGTCAAGGGCAGATTCACTCACTTCACCCCTGGAGCTCAGCTCTTGTGTTTATATTTGGTACAAGGTTGTAATCAGATCAGGAGCTAAGTGGTCCTGATGGAATCCAAACTGAACATCAGTGAACAGGTTATTGCTGAACAACTGCTGCTTTATAGACTGTCAGTGAACCCCTCCAGCACTTTACTGATGATCAAGAATAGGCTGATGGAGCTGTATTTTTCCAGGTTAGATTTATCCTGCCTTTTGTAAACAGCACATGTTCGAGCAATTTTCCATATTACCTGTGTTTACAATATCCAATGCATTCAGTTGTTTCTTGATATTGCGGAGTGAATCAAAGACTGGTATTTATGGTGCTGGGGCTGCAAATCAGGCTTAGATGGATTAGCCCTTCCGCACTTCTGACTGAAGATGCTTCAGCCATATCTTTTGTTCTGATGAACTGGGTTCACCCATCACTGAGCTGAGGGATATTTGTGGACTATCTCCCGTTGATTGTTTTATTGTCTACCACTATTCACAACTGGAAGAGGCAAGGCTACGGATCTTGGATCTGATTCACTGTTTGTGGGATCCCTTTACTCAATCTATCACATGTAGCTTCAGGTATTTGGCATGTGAGCAGTTCTATATTGTAGTTGCAACAGCTCAAGAGCTAGAGGGCATAGATTTAAAGTGATTTATAAAAGAAGCAAATGCAAGGTGAGAAAAATCTTTTTCACATAATGAATAGTTAGGGTATGGAATGCACTACTTGGAAGTGTGGTGAAAGCAGGTTCAATTGAAGCCCTCAAGAGAGTGTTGGATGATTACTTGGATAGAAATAATGTGCAAGGAAATGTGGAAAAAAACAGGAGGTTGGCAGTAAGTAATGATACTCATTTGAAGAGCCAGTTCAGACATGAAGGATTGAATGAGCTTCTTTTTCACTGAAACACTTCTGTGATTGTGTGAGGTTGACAGCTCATTTTTAGGTACATCTGGTGCTGATCCTGACACGTCTCTTGCACTCTTCATTGAATCATGGTTGATCCTGTGGCTTGATGATAACAAGAATGTGGGGATATGCTGGGCCATGAGATTATAGTTTGTGGTTGAATAGAATTCTGTTGTTGCTGCTGCTACTGATGTTTCACAGTACTTCCTAAATGCCATGCTTTGAGTTTTAGAACTGTTTGAAATCAATCTTATTTTGCATGTTTTTAGTGACACATGGTGGAGGGTATTCTCAAGGTGAAGATAAGACTTTGTCTCCACAATGACTAAGCAATTGTCACTTTTACTGAAACCATCAATTGCACATGCATCTCTGACAGGTAGATTAGTGAGGATGAGGTCAAGTAGCGTTTACACTCTTGTTGGTTCCCTCACAATTTAGTACACACCCAATCTAGTAACTATGTCCTTTTGAACTCAGCCAGCTCATTCAGTAATGCTACTACGAAGACATTCTTGGACATTGAAATCCTCCATCCATCATACATTCTGTACCTTTGGCACTCTTAGTGCTTCTTCCAGTTGGTGTTCTGCATGGAGGAGTACTGATTCATCAGCTGATGGCAGAGAAGAAGAATGGTAATCAACAAGTGATTTTCTTGCCCATGTTTGATGTGATGCCATGAGACATCCTGGGGTCTGGAGTCAATGTTGAGAACTCACAAGGCAACTCCCTTACAATTGTATACCAGTCTGATGCCACCATTGTGGGTCTGCCAGCTGTTGGACAGAATGTACCCAGGGATGGTGTTGGTGGTGTCTCAGTCATTAAATCTTTAGAATTAGATTTTTTTGTGAAGATATCGTAATGTTGAATACTAATTTTAATTCATTGACTGGAGACAGGAACTGGACTTTTAAAAAGACAGATTCTTTTTGAAAATATATTAAAATAATATCCACTTACATGAAAATGGTTGACACTGATTTACCTTACTGCTTATAACACAGATTTATTATTTACATATTCCACATTCCAATCCTGTGGGGAGAAGACAGTGGGTCTGCAAAACTCATCAATGGCAATGATATCCCTAGGACTGTGAAAGATCATCCTCCCTGCCCTTTTGGCCATAATTATCTGTGGAGGCTTCCTAAGTCATTTAACAGATGAATCACCCAATTTTTGAACAATTACAATGCAGAAAGAGGCCACCTTATCTGCACTGGCCATCTGAAATGTGCATTTCACTAATAGTCTTCTGCTTTCTCCCTGTATTCCTGCATGCTGTTCCTTTTCAAATACAATCTAACTCCTTTTTGAATGTATTGATTTAACCTGCCACTACCATTCATTTAGGCAGTGAATTCTAGACCCTAACCACTCACTCTCTGTGTCAAAAAGCTTTCTCTTCATACCACATTTGCTTATTTTTTTGCCAATTACTTTAAATCTGCACCACTTGATTTCAACGAACCATTCAAAGGTTAATTGCATGGACCAAAAGACTTGACTTTATTAAAAAGAAAGCTCTCCAGACGAGCTAATCGAATTACAATTGGAATATACAATTATATTTGAATTACTTGCAGTTATAAAGAGATCACATGACCAGTCCAAGTCCTTTGTGTGTTTTAAGCACATGTTGTTATGGGTGACAAGTTGTTTATGATCACAGCATGATGTAAACTGTTAAGTGCACGTTAAATTGGCAAGGATATCCTTACTCAAAACAAAAAAAAGCCTGATCACAGTGAGATGTTCGTTACATGACTGGAACAAAATTCTACATTCAATAGTTTAAAAAATTGTTCAGGCCTGTTTTTTTGTGTAAAGGAGCCATTATTTGTACAAGGACTGTGTGCAATGCAGTTAGGGCAGGCAGGAGACCAGCTTTGAAATGCCTCCCCATTTCAATGATTTCGGTGCAATCTGCACGCTCACAAAGTGACCGAACAGCATGTGAGGAAGGTGTATCATCCAGTTAGCGTCCAGGTCTTCCAAGCAGTGCCTCCTTTTTGAAGGCAAGTTGCAGTGAATTAAAAAATGCCTGCTGCTGACTGTCACTTCTGCATGCAGAAAATAAAAGGCACATTTAATGGGTGTGTTTGAGGAAGAATCGCGAGCAACAAACAGCATAGATACAGAACTCAAATTACGTGGGACTGCTGATGGGCTCTCTAGATTAGCTTTGCCAAATGAGTTGATTACAAATGAGGACCAAAGGGCCTGTACTGCGCTGTATTCTTCTATGTTCCTTACTCGGAACAAGTAGTCAACACTCTAATGATGGCAAAAGTAAGGACTGCAGATGCTGGAGATCAGAGTTGAGAGTGTGGTGCTGGAAAAGCACAGCAGGTCAGGCAGCATCAAAAGAGCAGGAGAATCGACGTTTCAGACAAAAGCCATTTATCTCACCACCCCCTAGGCTCACAGCTTCATTCCTGATGAAGGGCTTTTGCCCGAAACATCAATTCTCCTGCTCCTCGGATGCTGCCTGACCTGCTGTGCTTTTCCAGCACCACACTCTCAACACTCTACTGATGGAGAATCACCTGACTTGAAACGTTAATTCTGCTTTCTCCCCACTGATGCTACCAGACCTGCTGAGTTTCTCCAATGATTTCTGTTTTTGTTTCAGATCACCAGCATCGGCAGTTCTTTGTTTTATCATTTGACTGCATTACTTATGTGAGCTCAATGAATAGATAATGTATGGGGAGTGCCATAAAGATAAGGCAGTGTTGTTGAAGGAACTCTTGAGTCCTCATGTCCATCACAATGCGAATGTAAATTTTATACCTTGGAGGCTTCCTAAGGGGGTCATCGTCATATCTCGACAAAGAGCTCTGATGTCTATAACCTTATCCAATCACATAGTGGACAATTAAAGTGCAAACACTCCTCTGGCAGTAGACTTCTGTCAGCAAGACACCATAAAAAAAGCATCCTGCACTAAAAATGAAAGAGCTCTATTCCACATTATAGCCATGCTCTTGCATATTTATATTTCAGCCTGAGAATATGACATGAATGCATTGCCTTCCAGAACCTGCTATGGAATGTGGTTGCTAAATGGGAACTTCAGGTTCAGTTTTTAACTTCCTTGTTATCATAACACTTGTGCTTCCATGACAAGAGAGCAATCAGTGGGTGCAATAGAATTCTCATAATTGCTTGAGGCCATAATTTGAGATCGGCATTCTTTAACAATTACTGACCTGTAGGTTAGGTGCAGCTGATGATAGATGGGAGGTATTGCTTAACACATAGTTATATGATTACCACAATTCACTCTGGGAGAGTTCAAAATCAAAATTGTTAACTTCATTCCCAAAACAAACATGGTGGTAATTTACTTCAAACACTTTGCAGGTGGTTGCAGCCATTTTGTGATGACATTGAACTCTTGACTTTCGACCCAATATAGCAAGGTTCCAATTTTGTGGTGATGTGAATGATTTGTAAGCTCCGTCTATAATGCACCAGCTCTTCCGCCTTCTTCATGTTCCCTTTTCTGTTGCTACTCCTGTGATTTTTCAGCCTCCACCCTTTTCAGGTGAGCTCTTTCACATAACTTTTAATGTACTCACTTTACCCTAGAGCCAATGACTGTCAAGATTCCCACACCCTGGTGAGCTGTATACCTTCCCCATGTAGAGGCCAGAGTTCTAGGACTGACCTGAACCTCCTGTTTGAACATTCTCACACCCCTCTCATTCACTAGGAGGTCCCACCTTACGATCTGCAATTGTCCCCTACTGTAGGAACTATTTTCTCAGTGGCCTAGTACAATGATTTGCCCGCTTTCCTCAGAACTCCATGGACAGAAGTCCCTGACCATTTTTGACCAAATCCCCCCCCCCCCCATGATTGATCATTGCCCACTTCCCAGGCTGACTAACAGGCAGCTCCGGCTAACCCACCAGACTGACATCTCAACAACACTCCAATTGATCTGCATGTAACTATGGAATACTTACACCTGACCTGGAGGTCAGACCATGGTCCAATCCCCAGACTTGACAGATATAGATCTCTGCTGAAAATGTGTTGCTGGAAAAGCGCAGCAGGTCAGGCAGCATCCAAGGAGCAGGAGAATCGACATTTCGGGCATGAGCCCTTCTTCAGGAAACAGATATAGATCTCTGTACTGTGTAGGACCAAATCTCTGTAATGCAGTTGGGTGTTTGCCTTGATTGACTGTCGCGATACCCCCTGACTGACTGTGGTTCCCCCTTCCTCCCACGAAGGACTCTTTCCCTTTGCCTTTCACAGATGGCCATTTGGTTGAAGCACCTGCAGTTTGTCATCATGTAAGCTGCTGGCACAAGCTGTATGTTTACTCTTCAGTGCTTCCCACCTCTTCAAACTGTGCTAAGTAGCAAGCTAAACCACAAAGGCTGGCAGCCTGTAATTCTGCATTCAAGATCTTGAGTGCTAAAAAAAACAATTCATGCAGATTCTGGGAGATATGTAAGTAAGCATTAAAGTCAGTGAGCACCATAATGCAAGCTAAGATCCGTAAGATACATATGTCCATGTCAGCATGTGTAGCTGCCTCTGCCTATAAAGTAACTCAGCAGAATTATGCAAGTCTTCTGCATCTACGCTCGCTAGGTACCCATCAATGTAGTTATTCAAAATGAGAACTAGTCAATAATATAAAAAAAGTAGTCAATCCCATTCTATCATAATGAAGCCCATGGAGCTCTCCCTGGTTTCACATAAGCGGGCATTTGCTTCTCTGGTTGAATCCAAGAACATTTCCATTTATGGTAGGAAGACCCTTAGGGTCACCAATCCCTCATTGGTCTTGGCCCATTCAGCCTTGTTATAAGCCATTTTCTCCTTAAGTAGGACAAAAGGAGGACTTGGGTGTAACTGACGTTGTCAGAACAACTGTTTGTGGTATTGCATGAGAAGGAGAGCTGGTATGTTTTCCCCTATGCCTAAATAGGAAGCACAGAGAGCAGAAAGGTGATTGGGAGGATGATGTGGGTGAGTTCACATGATGCATAAATTACTGAGAGTTGTAGCCCATGAGGGTTGGTGAGAAGTGTGTGCATTGGCAGAATTTGAGTGAACACTGGCCCCATGAGTATGAGGTAGCAGAGAGAGGATGATAGTATTTACCCTTGCAGTGTGCAAAAGATCATTCACCTTCTTCCTGCACTCTGTGCATTGCATTTCACCCAGGACATTGCATTGCAATCTTTAATGTGGTGTGGTGTGCTGCTATCCTATTACTGCTAATGCTAACTCATTCCTAATTTGCACAAGCTCTTACCCTTTTAACAGCACAAATTGTCTCCCTCCTACGCAGGCATTAGGGGCACCCAGTAAACCTCCATCCCAAAGACGCCAGCACCAGAGACCTTCGGTTCCATTTCTCTCTCTGAAAAGGAAGCCAGGCTCAGGGACTTTCCAGATGAGACTTGAGAGTACAATCCAATGACTACATCACTGACTCGAGTTCACAGCTGGCTGAGGAAGAAATGCTACAGGGTACTGGTACTCAGAGGACTGCCAGAGACCAGGCACTTGCTCAGGTCTAGGTAAGATATGATTCCATAGTCTCAGCAATTAATGACTTTGTGGAAAAACACAGGCAGGCACAGGAACAACATATAGGTTTGTCAGAGGCATTCATTAAACTGAACTGAAGGATGGAGAAGTCCACCATCATTATTAGGTCCATACTGGCCCTAACTTGTGTGTCTCTGGCTACAGCCAGCTCCTCAGGTCTGCCACCCCAATAAATAAGATCACGGCTGACTGGATGTAACTTCAAATCCACATTACTGACTACACCTGATAACTTTCATCCTCCTGCTTTACAAAAATCTATTCAGCTCATCCTTCAAGATATTCAAGGACTCCATTAACTTTTCAGAGAGAGAGTTCCAAAAGCACATGATCCTCTGAGAGAAAATAATTCAGCTAATCTCTGTTTAAAATTGGTACCACCTGATTTTTCAACAGTGAGCCCTGATTTTTGATTTTCCCACAAAAGGAAACATCCTTTCCCCATATACCCTGTCAAGACCCTCCAGAATCAATTAATCTCTTAGTCTTCTAAACTCCAATGGATATAGGCCTAGCCTGTTCAATCTTTCCTTAGCAAGGTCGAGTAAACATTAGGCTTGTGAATATTCTCTGAACGGCATTCAATGTAGTTATATCCTTTTTCTTATATAAATGATTTGGATATAAACATAAGAGATATAGTTAGTAAGTTTGCAGATGACACCAAAATTGGAGGTGTCGTGGACAGTGAAGAAGGTTACCTTAGATTAAATGGGATCTTGATCAGATGGGCCAATGGACTGAGAAGTGGCAGATGGAGTTTAATTTAGATAAATGCAAGGTGCTGCATTTTGGGAAAGCAAATCTTAGTAGGATTTATACACTTAATGGTAAGTTCCTAGGGAGTGTTGCTGAACAAAGAGACCTTGGAGTGCAGGTTCATAGTTCCTTGAAAGTGGAGTCACAGGTAGATAAGATAGTGAAGAAGGTGTTTGGTATGCTTTCCTTTATTTGTCAGAGTATTGAGTGCAGGAGTTGGGTGGTCATGTTGAAGCTGTATAGGATATTGGTTTGGCCACTTTTGAATCTTGCATGCAATTCTGGTTTCCTTCCAATCAGAAGGATGTTGTGAAACTTGAAAAGGTTCAGAAAATATTTACAAGGATGTTGCCAGGGTTGGAGGATTTGAGCTATTAGATTAGATTACAGTGTGGAAACAGGCCCTTCGGCCCAACAAGTCCACACCGACCCGCCGAAGCGCAACCCACCCATACCCCTACATTTGCCCCTTACCTAACACTACGGGCAATTTAGCATGGCCAATTCACCTGACCTGCACATCTTTGGACTGTGGGAGGAAACCGGAGCACCCGGAGGAAACCCACGCTGACAAGGGGAGAACGTGCAAACTCCACACAGTCAGTCGCCTGAGGCGGGAATTGAACCCAGGTCTACAGGCGCTGTGAGGCAGCAGTGCTAACCACTGTGCCACCGTGCCGCCCACTATAGGAAGAGGTTGAACAGGCTGGGACTGTTTTCCCTGGAATGCCGGAGGCTGAAGGGTGACCTTTTCGAGGTTTATAAAATCATGAGGGGCATGGGTAGGATAAATAGACAAAGTATCTTCCCTGGGGTGGGAGACTCCAGAACTAGAGGGCATAGGTTTAGGGTGAGAGGGGAAAGATATACAAGAGACCTAAGGAACAACTTATTCATACACAGGATTGTACTTGTATGGAATGAGCTGGCAGAGGAAGCGGTGGAGGCTGGTACAATTACAACATTAAAAAGGAATCTGGATGGGTATATGAATAGGAAGGGCTTGGATATGGGTCAGGTGCTGGCAGTGGGACTAGATTGGGTTGTAACATCTGGTCGGCATGAACGAGTTGGACCAAAGGGTATGTTTCCATGCTGTACATCTCTATGACTCTATGACCTTAAAGTACACAAAAACCATACACAGTGCCCTCGGTCTCATTGATGGTTTGTACAACTGAAGCATACACTCCTGACTTTTATATTCTTTGTTATTTTGCTTCCTGTCAAAATTGTCAACTTCAAGTTTTCCCACATTACATTCTATTTGCATCATATTTACAAACTCACAGAAGTAAATCTGTAAGTAATCTTCTTATGTCCTCTTTGCAATTTACTTACCTACCTATCTTTGTGTCATTAGCAAATTTAGCTACCCTTTCCACTAAGTCATTTAGATTAGATTAGGTTTTAGATTAGATTACCTATAGTGTGGAAACAGGTCCTTCGGCCCAACCACTCCACACCAACCCTCCAAAGAGTAACTCACGCAGACCCATCTTCCTCTGACTAATGCATCTAACACCATGGGCAATTTAACATGGCCAATTCACCTGACCTGCACATCTTTGGACTGTGGGAGGAAGCCGGAGCACCCGGAGGAAACCCACGCAGACACGAGGAGAATGTGCAAACTCCACACAGACAGTTGCCTGAGGCTGGAATCAAATCTGGGACACGAGCGCTGTGAGGCAGCTGTGCTAACCACTGTGCACCGTTCCACCCATATATAAATGGTAAACAATTGAGGTCCCAGCACCAATCCTTATAGCACACTGCTTGTTCCATTTTGCCAACCAGAAAGGGATGCATTTATGCCTATTCTCCACTCCCTAGTAGCCAGTGAATCTTCTATCTATGCCAACCCCTACAACATGAGTTTTTATTTTCTGCAATAGCCTTTGACGTGGCAACTTATCAAATGCTTTCTGGAAATCTAAGTACAGTCCATCCACTGGTTCCACATTATCTACAGTATGTGTTACATCCTCAAAGACCTCCAACAGTTTGATCAAATATGATTTCCATTTACAAAATCATGTTAGTTCTGACTGATTCACTTAAATTTCTCTATGTGCCCTAATAGAGCTTATTTAATAATAGCTCCTAACATTTCTTGACGATAATGTCAAGTGAAATATACTGTGGTTTCCTGTTTCTGCCTCCTTTTTGAATAAAGGAATTACATTTGCAATATTCCAATCTACTGAGACCCTCCCTGAATCAAGGGAGATTTGAAAAATTAAAATCAATGCATCTCACTAGTTTATTCTTTTAAGATTCTCACAGCTCCAACAATTTCTCTGTACCACTTCTCTGGTATTTGTGATTTTCCTAGAGTCCTCCCTTCACTTCCATTTCCTGATTTATCTCTGTTTCTCTGCACTCTGTATACTCTATAGTAAACACCAACACAAAATACCTGAACAATTTCGTCTGCCATTGAGCTACCAAAGCTGAGCACAATGCAACATTTTTCCCTGTCCCAGTGACTGCTGTTTTCTCCTGAACAGTGAAGAGAAGCTGTAAGCTGTAGACACTTGAAAATGGGTTCAGTTGAAAATACTGAGCATTTCATCACATGGATAAAGAAATATTTATTCAGCAAAAGAGCAGGTCAAGGATTGCAAAAATAACCAGTTTCACAAGTCCTTTGCATTAACTGTAGTCTGCTTGCCACATTACCAACAGAAAGCTAATAATTAGAAGATTCCAAACCAACTCACTCATCCGAGAAGCTGGTTTCAATTTTCTTTGCTGTGGCTTCTCACACTCAATCATGCAGTGCTCTGACATGCTCCTCTAGATATGGATCGTGGTTAATGTCCAGATCCTCAGCCTCACCTTAAGACTTTAAGGAGAAGGAGTGAAATGGAGGGAATCTCACTGGATTAATAATCCAGAGCTTCAGACTAATATTCAATGAATAAGGATTTGAATCCCATCATGACATGGCATTTGAATTCAATAAAATCTGGAATTAAAAGCCAGTTCTGATGGCAACTATGTACCCATTGGCGATTGTCATAAAAACCTATCTGTTTCACCAATATTGACTGGGCGGCACGGTGGCACAGTGGTTAGCACTGCTGCCTCACAGCGCCAGAGACCTGGGTTCAATTCTCGACTCAGGCGACTGACTGTGTGGAGTTTGCACATTCTCCCTGTGTCTGCGTGGGTTTCCTCCGGGTGCTCCGGTTTCCTCCCACAGTCCAAAGATGTGCAGGTTAGGTGAGTTGGCCATGTTAAATTGCCCATAGTGTTAGGTAAAGGGGTAAATGCTGGGGAATGGGTGGGTTGCAGGTCGGTGTGGACTTGTTGGGCCGAAGGGCCTGTTTCCACACTCTAAGTAATCTAATCTAAACACAGAAAGTGTGGACTGCAGATGCTGGAGATCAGAGTCGAAAAGTGTGGCGCTGGAAAAGCGCAGCAGCTCTGGCAGCATCCGAGGAGCAGGAGAGTTCACCAATATCCTCTATAGCAGGAAATCTGCCAACCTTCCCCAGTCTGGCCTACATTTAACTCCAAATCCACAGCAATATGGTTGACTCTCAACTACCCTTGTAAGTGGCCTAGCAATCCACTCTGTTCACTTCGGGAAAGGCAAGGAGCACTGACCTTGACAGCGACACCCACCTGCACAGTACCCAGGCCTCCCTGGTGTCAGTGTTGGAAGAAAAAAAAGATTGCTGTCATAACTCCATTTTGTCTGCACCCAGGAATCCCCTGTTTTGTCAGCTCCAATTGTGAAGGGCATATCTTACCATCATGATATGACACATCCTTTCTGGGCTGCTGTGCCGGACTGGTCCAGGCATTGAAACCTCATCATCAGAAGGCCTTTGGTCTGTTCCACTATAGCCTGGGGAAGTGTGATAGGCACCGCATTGTCATTCTGCAGCAGTCTGAGTTTTGTAAATGTGTCATCTGTCACTTTCGTATAGAATTTGATAAGATGACACATCAAAGAAAAGACGGTGTAAAGTGATAACATATTAGCATAGAGAGAGGACTGCTCAGGGAATAGCAAGCAGAGCATTGGGATTAAGGGACAATATTTGGATTGGTGCGATGTAATTAATGGAATGTCATAAGGGATCACTGCTTGGGCCTTAACCATTTACAATCTACATCAATTACTTGTGTGATAGCTAAATTGGCAGATGGACATGAATGTAAGGTGTCAAAAGGGCAGAAACGTCTGTAAAAAGAAATAGAGAAGTGAGTGGATTAAAATTTGGATTCGAAATATAATATGGGAAAATATGAATTTATCCAGCTTGTTAAACAAAATAGAAAACCAGAGAATTACAAGCAGCATTATCAGGAGCAGGGATAGCTGTTGTATGGATCTGCCAGCTGACTACACTGTCTTGGCCGCTGCTCATGATAGATTGCTGTCACTATTCGCACTGAATGTAGGATATTATCGGGCCTACTCAACCAATTGTGGTACAGAATAACACTTCCTGGTCAAACTAGAAGAGTTACTTGGAATTAACAAAATAAAGTTTATTACATGGTAGTACCCCATTTACAGGTTATAGTAATATGATAGACATTGTTATAGAGACTTTGAGGAGCATTAGTTGTTAAATCTTACTCCTTCGTAATTCAAAGCTGTTCTGCCCACAGGTCTATAGGAGATCATCATAGAGGGTGGTGCTTATAGTATGCCTCATTGACAGGGCATTCTGAATCATACACAACTAACTATTGCTGGCAATATTTCCAGAAAGAAGCCTAAGATTGCAGAGGGACACAGGCCACAGATGAGTAAAGGGGGGGGGGGGGGAGGTGTTGGTGGTGGTGGGAACAGGGAAAGGGAATGGTTGATAGCAAGGGGGGCTGCCTTGATACTTGTGGACGTCCTTTTCTTGATGATGGGTCCCTTGATAAAGCACTGAGTACCTTCGAACAAGGACCTCCCCATCACAGAGCCTGCAAGGGGATGCTTTTCAGGCTTTGTGGTGCAGCAGGATGAGCCCTAAAATGGACACTCATTGCATACTTAATGACTTCAGCTGCTTGTGGGACAATAAAGCCATCTACCAAATTTCCTGCCCTGATCTTAATAATGGCAGAGATAGAAAAATTATAGCTTCCCACCAAGCAGTCCCTTCCCACCTGATAAAATGCTCCCACTGTCAAACTCACACTGAGGGAGAGGATATTAAATTCTGTTCTGTGCGGGGAGATAATGTAAATTATGAAAGTTAACCTCTTGGCAAACCACTTAATGGATTGGGCTTCCAAAGGTCTGTGTAGATACACTTGAAATAGGAGCCATCTTTTCATCCCCTTCCATAATGGGGCCTATTTTCCATTGCCAAAATGGATCAAAGTAAAGGGACTATGCAAAATCAAGATGCTCCATTAAAAACAAGCAATTATACAGTACATTTGGTGATACAAAGTGTTCCACAGCGCATCGCATGAACATTATCAAAGAAAGGTTTATACCCAGTCATGAATGGAGTTTGCAGGTCAGTTGACCAAAAGCTTGATAAAGCTTGATAGTCTTATTCAGGGAAAGTGTGGTAATGGATTTGGAAATGAAATTTCTGAGTCTTCTACTTCTGTTGTGCTGCTATTGTAGGTGAACATGTATGCTCTGCCAATGTATATACGGTTAGCACTAATCAAACCAGACTGGATCTGTTTAAATGGTATTTCTGATAATGGGTACTTATAAACGGAAATAATCTAGATATAGGTCTTGTGGACTTCAAATGATGGGACTACAACATTTCCTTTGGCAGTTTGTTCCAGAGTGGGATTACGATCTCCTTTGGCAGCTTGTTCCAGAGTGGGATTACGATCTCCTGTTGGTCCTGCCAATTTTGGAATTCCAGAAGGTCACTGTGCAGTGAAACATAAACCATGAAGTCATCTGAAAATAGACACACCCTGTTTTAGATCACAACACCATGAGATATAGGAGCAGTATTAAGCAATTTGGCCCATCAAGTCTGCTCCACCATTTGTCCAAGTCTAATATGTTTTTCAACCCCATTTTCCTGCTTTCTCCCCGTAACCCTTGATCCGTTACTAATCAAGAACCTATCTACCTCTGATTCGGAGACACTCATTGACTTGAGTTCACAGTGAAAGATCACCATGAATGCTTCCACAACCTCCTCAGCTATCTCCTTCATGACCCTGGTGTATAATCCATCTGCTCTGGGTGATTTACTCACCTTCAGACCTTTCAGCTTCTCAGCAACTTCTCCTTAGTGATGGCCACCACACTCACCTCTGCTCCCTGACTCTCTTCATGTTTGCATATGCTACTGGTGTTTTTCACTGTGAAAACTGATATAAAGTGCCTCTTCAGTTCCTCCACCATTTCTTTGTTCCTACTACTACTTCTCCAGCCTCATTTTCCAGCAGTCCAATTTCAGCTCTTGCCTATCTCTTCACTTTAATACTTCTGTAAAAAAACTCTTACAATTTTCTTTATATACTAGCTAGCTAACATGCCCTCATATTTCAGCTTCTCCCCCCTCCCCTTATTGTTCTTTTCATTGTCTTCTATTGGTTTCTAAAGAGTGCTCAATCCTCTGCCTTATCACTAATCTTCCTTCACATTATATATTTCTTCTGTTTTTATGCTGTCCCTGATTTCAGTTGTCAGTCATGGTTGCCTCGCTGTCCCCTTAGT
This sequence comes from Chiloscyllium punctatum, assembly GCF_047496795.1. NCBI lineage: Eukaryota > Metazoa > Chordata > Chondrichthyes > Orectolobiformes > Hemiscylliidae > Chiloscyllium > Chiloscyllium punctatum. The sequence continues at coordinate 52,991,387 of NC_092764.1, read as the reverse complement.
ATGTTTCTTCTTCCTTGGAATCATTTCCTTCCCACTCTTTTTATGTCAGTTTGAGATGTCACCTATGTGCACTAGGTAGGCACCACACCATGCAGGAATTGTGATCCTGCTTACAAAGGATGCTATTTATTCCCTGAAGTATAGAATTCCTTACCACTTCCACTTTTTAAAAAATGTTCCTCTGCTTGAATGGCCTCCTGTACCACGTGCAGCAGTCCATAAGATGACAGGAAATAAGAATCTATTCAGTCCCTTGAGCATGCTCCACCATTCCTCACATACACTTTCCTGTCCTTTGCCCTATAACCTTTGATTCCCTGACTGATCAAGAACTTTTATATCCCAGCCTTAAATATACACAAGGACACCATTCCCACAGCTTTCTGTGGCAAGAAGACTCACAACTTTCTGAGAGAAGAAATTCCTCCTCATCTCAGTCTTAAATTGATGCTGCTTTATTCTGACATGATGCCCTCTGGTCCATGAGGGGATACATCCTCTCAGCATGTGCCCGGTCAAGCCATTTGAGAACCATACATTTTTCAATGAGATCACCTTTCATTCGTGCAAACTTCAGTAAGTACAGTCCCAAGCTGTTTCGCCTTTGCTCATCAGACAATCTCTCCAGGGATTGTTCTAGTGAACCTTCCCTGAACTGCCTCCAATTAAATGATAACTTTTCATAGATAAGGGGAGCAAAACTGCTCTCAGTACTCCAGATGTGGATTCATAGCACCTTGCGCAGTTGCAGTAAGACTTCCCACCTCTTGTACTCCAACTGCCTTGAAATAAGGGCCAGTGTTCCATTAGCCTTCCTGAATACCTGCTGCCTCTGTGTGCTAGCTTCCTGTGCTTCATTCAAGTAACCCTAAGTCCCTTTGTGTTGCAGCCTTCTGTAGTTTCTTGCAATCTAAATAATATTCTGTTCTTTTATTCTCCCTTCTAAAATGAACAACTTCATATTTCCCCATGTCATACTCCATTTGCCAATTTTTGTTTTACCCACTTACTTAACCAATCAATACCTCTCTGTAAACTGTGTCCTTCTTGCAAATTGCCTTTCCAAGTATTTTTGTGTTGGCTGCAACTTTGGCTACAGAACATTTACTTCTTCTCCCAAGTCATTAATATATATTGTCAATATTTGTGGTGCCACCAATGACCCTGTGAAACCCCACTGGTCACAGCATGGCAACCTTATAAAGAATCCTCTATCCCGTTCGCTGTTTCCTACCTATGTGCCAATTCTCTATACTTGTCAATGTACTACCACCAAAACCATGGGCTCTTATCTTATGATTTAGTCTTTTGTGAGGTACCTTGTCAAATGGAAATCCATAGACTACACGTCTCCTGGTTCCCCTCTATCCACTCTGTTTGAGATTTTCTCAAAAACCTCTAAACATTTAAACAGATTTCCCTTTCATGAAGCCATGCTGACTCTGCTGATTAGATTGTGATTTCCCAAATATTCCGCTATTACTTGCTTAATAATTAATTCCAGTACTTTTCCATGGATAGATGTTAAGCTGATCGGCCTAAGTTACCTGTTTTTTCCCTCCATCCCTTTTTGAATTGGGGTGTCACATTGGCAGTTTTCTAATCCTCCAGAACTTCTCCAGAATCCAGCAATTTTTGGAACATTACAATTTTTGGAAAATTACAACCAATGCATTCACTATCTCTGTTGCTACCTCTTTTAGAGCCTGAGGAGTCAAGCCATCAGGGCCAGGGAACGTATCTTTCTTCAGCTATTTAGTTTGATGTTATTTCTTCCAAGCTGGTGATGTTACTTAATTCCTCCCCGTACTCTTCAGTATTAATGGGATGTTCAGAACCTCTTCCACCATAAAGATTGATACAAATTTTCTTGTTCCCAAAACCATATTCACTTTGACTTTATTTTGCCTTTCTATATATTTAAATAAGCTCTTATTGTCAGTTTTTATATTCCTTGTTAATTTTTCCTTGTAGTTTATTTTCTCTGTTTTTAATATCTTATCAGTCCTCCTTTCCTGGATTCTGAATCTGTTAGTAAGAGATAAAATGAGGGCAGTTGTGAGTGATGATCTAGGCTCGAATGATGTAGAGTCCATCTGGGTGGAGGTAAAATACAACAAGGGAAAAAGACATTGAGGCAGGTTTAATAAATGACCTCTGAGTAAATGATTCATTAGGAAGTAGTGATCATCATATAACAGAATTTAATATTCAGCACTGTTAGTAAGATAGGGAAGTGTAGCAGGCAAAGTTTTGAAATTAAACATACGGATTTTAAAAGTGAACAACTGCCAGAATGACTATTGACAACAGAAGATGTGATTTTGGCCTCTATAACATTAACCACAAGTCTTTTTAAAATTTGAATTGTGGGTAGCTGCATTGCATGCAGGAAGGGAGTGAGTTCCAATACATGATTCAGTTCCATCAACTCAGTCTTTCCAAGGAGTCTGCTTGACGATGATCAGAAACTTCGCAATAAAGAGAGAATGAATAATAGCCAGTTAGCTAGGGATAGGTTTTGCATGAATCAGCAAGGAGCACAAACAAGAAGGTTGGCAATGAGGTGCTGCTATATGGATCACTGACTGTACCTGCTCCTTTTGAATTCTCCTCTTTGTTGGAGGACCTGCCTCCTGAGGAGATGATGCCCATGGGGTTGGCAAAACCATTCAGAAATGCCACTCTGTCAGGTGCCTCATTTTAGGTACTCAATAGGAACAACCTGGCTGAACAATGTTGGAAGAGCAATTTCAGTTTATTTCATTTTTGTCATGCTGCTGTCTGTGGAAATTTGCTATGTGTAAACTGGCTATTGCATTTCCTACATTATAACAGTGACTACACTTCAAGAGTGCACAACATCAGCTGCAAAGTGCTCTGAGACGTCCAAATGATCAGGAATAGTGTCATATAAATGTAAGCCTTTCCTTCTACTTGCCTCAGGCTTTTACATTTTTAAAGATTTTATTTTAAAGCGAATCCTCTACAGCATAAATAAACAGGATATGGTTCGCTGCATAAGGACTTGCTAACTGGGACAGGTACATGCTCTGCAGGAATTGGTTACTCCACACCAAATTATAGGTGAGAGAATCAGATGTAGTAACACAATAAAACTATTATAGAGGTGGTGCAGGTAGTTCAGAGCAGATGAAGGAAAATGAATCGTTGAAGGGAATTCAAACATGTAAAAAGGGTTAACTTGAATAGTCATTGAAAGCAAACATGAGAATTTAAGCAAACTAATTTGCTTAATTGCTGTGTGCAGTCGGCACTAAACACATTGTGGATGTGGCTGCACCATCCTGCTAGAAAGCCCAAATTCATGCACCATTTAGCTTGTTAACTAGCCAGGTGCATTTTGGCAGCAGCCGACACTAAAACTATTTGTGGTGGAGTGTCTGAGTAGGAAAAAGAATGATTTATGGCACAGTGGGAGGACGAGCGCATTTTTAAAGACTACAATGCAAGAACGTATGAAGTGGGGGAGGGGAGCAAGGACACTCTCCAGACAAAAGCTCAGAAGGTATTGGGACCAGATAACTAATGGTTTACACCCAAAGTCAAGAACTTGGATGGAGTTATACAAAAAAAATTCAAAGATCTCTTACATTCTTCGTAATGAAGGCAAGTGAATATATCTTCAAATAGCATGTCCCACCAACAGCACAACTACCCTTATTCACTTCTCAATTGACCGTACCTGCATTGCTTATTTTACCAATAATCTTACGATCTTAAATTATTCCTAATGTTCATAGCTTCACCTCACATTTACACACTTAGCACTTTGACAAAACTTATAGTCACATCTTACAGTTTATACAAACTTTTAGCAGTTCAACCATGACAACTGTACCACCCAAACACATTGTACAACACTAGGTTACTCACTGCTCGCGCGCTCTCTCTCCTACAGGCGAAGTTGGAGAATGACCAGACACATCAGAAATTAACTGGCAGGGATAAGCATGGCTGCAAGTCTTTATCTCAACAAACTGCTGACTGGCATCTTGAAATAGCAATCACTGAGGCAGTGGTCAGAGATGGGGCCATAGCAATTGAAGTTGATGGTGTCCTCAAATCTAATACTCCTTCTCAAATCTCCATTCCACTGATCCCAAAATCATTTCTTATTAGTGATCTCTCGCTTCACCAAAACTCTTGGGGGTTTGTCATTTCAGGTACTCAATAGCAATAACCTGGCTGGACAATGTTGGAAGAGCAAGAAACAGAAGACATTGATGAAGGAAGAAAATCACAATCACTCATTTTCACCCGTGCAGCCAGCAGCTCAGTTACTGACATGACATGTCATTTAGGGGATAGACGAGAAGTGGAGTCTACACATAGAGAGACATTGAGAATGGATGAGTTAAGTGTATACACTGAGCAAATTTGTCAGTATAATTGTGGCAGCACACGTGAACAGAAAAGCTGCCAAAACTTGGTATAATGTGGACACCCTAGAAAAATCACTACAAAGACATAAACACCTTAGATTTTTGATTTGATACACCTACACCGAATACATGTCAATTTTAGAGAGTTTCAAGGACAGCTTCTCTCCATGAACTCAACTGCATTTTCACATGCAATTCTACATAGCTTGTCTAAGAGCTATGCACTATGCCTCTATGGTGCTTCACTCATGCTAATGTGTGATCATCAATTGGGACCTCTGGGATTCTTGGTGCCAGAATTAAAGCCCAGTCATACATCAGGTCAAGAGCATTTCCAATAACTTAGACCCAAATTATTTTAAAATTGTGAATGGAAAGTGGCAATTCCAAAATATTTTTGCCATGATCAAAGAACTCCACTTGATTAAATGCAAGAATTTAAGTCACAACGACTGAAAATCGTTACAGAAAAGGCCTTTCGTACACAATAACAGTTTAATATACTTCAAAAGTATCTCACTGACTATAAGGTCTTTGGGATCTTCTGAGGTTGTGAAAGTTGTTATATAAATGCAAGTCTTGTTTTAAAAGTATGAACATAAAATGTTGGCACAGTTGTTTGTGCAAAATATTTGACTTGTAGCAAATGATATCAGTTCTGAATCCCAGAAAGGTATTTCCACATTTCTATTGTTTGGAGGCCAGTACAATGAGTAATGCATTACTAACGTGGACATAAACAAGGTTTAAGTGCAATACTGACTATGTTGGGATTGAAAGTTGCTCAAATGGCTAATTCTGGTTTGAAGTTAAAGAGGCAGTTGAGCACTACCCTGTTATATCACATCCCAATCCTAAGGGATTTTACTAAGGAATCCCTTCTGTTTATGGAAGAATTCCACAATGACTTAGCTCTACAATAAACTACCTTTTCAAGTTGTTGTGATTTAAGTGAAAACATATTCTTGGATTTAGTCGAGTGGAATTCTTTGATCATGGCAAAAATATTTTGGAATTGCTATTTTCCGTTCACAATTTTAAAATAATTTGGGTCTGAATTATAGACTTTTTCCAATACATGGAAGTCTTTTGGTTGCGTATGTCTGGAAATTGGGGCTTAACCTTCCAAACAAACCTGATCATTCCTGGCATCCCACCCACGGTTTTAGCATTTTTCAATGTTTCTGTTTCAAACATCTAGCAGAATTCCCATGAGGAGCTGATGATTCATAAATACTCCAGTTCTTTTTCCGTCCACAACTTTCTTATTGAAATACTGCAGTAACCCCACTGTTACCACAAGGTATCAGTTTTCATCTAAAATGATAAAATCATCTCTCTAATATCTTGAATGGCAACCAACAATTATCAGAACAGATCATTCCAAGGGAATGTGTTCTTACAAAATTGTTGTGCAACCTTAACCACTAATAAATGAGACTGTTCACTGCGTCATCTCCTTTTTTCACTCTTTATTATCTCTTTTCGAGATTATTATCTTGTTACACCCACAATTTAAATCCTTGATGCAAATAAGTAAACTTTACAATACCTGTGATGGTGGATTGTTTGTTTATGTCTCTTGTTATGAAAATAGTTCAATTGAGTTTACCAGATTCTCTTGTAGTTTAGGTTCTTTTACTTGGGTCTTCAAGTTAAACATAACCACTTGTTGAAAGAGCTGGAGTGCTTATGCAGTAATAGTAACTGTAAATAATAAACATGCTTATTTATAATCCTCACCATTCTGACCCTTTCATTCCACTGTTACATCTAGCTTTCTGGAACACTTCCAAAAATATTTGTCTTCTAGTCCTTTTTTCTATCTTCAAAACCTTCTTACTCTATCTCTCTTTAGCTAAGAGATCTTTCTTTCTCCTTCCTTACTACTAAATTTCCTCTTATTCAACATCCAGCATTCTCACTTCTGAAGTGCTCTGCTCGACGTAACAATGGAATGAAAGGGTCAGAATGGTGAGGATTATAAATAAGCATGTTTATTATTTACAGTTACCATTAACGCATAAGCACTCCAGCTCTTTCAACGAGTTGTTATGTTTAACTTGAAGGCCCAAGTAAAAGAACGTAAACTACAAGAGAATCTGGTAAAGTCAATTGAACTATTTTTATATAAATGTGAGTCATTGTTGAAATGCATAATTTTAGGTCCTTTGAAACTATATACTTTCAGCAATTCTGTCAACTAACTTTTTATTGGATTTTGTATTCTTGTCCAATTAAATTCCTGTCTTTTAGTTTGCCAACCAATGTTAGCTTTTATGGATCTTAACATTGTCAACCGGTTCTTTACATTAGTCTGTGAATTATAGTTTTCTAAAAGGCTTGAGCCAAGTAGTTGGTCTTTTTTCCCATTCAGCCTAATGCACCTCACTCTAACAGAATTATAACCATTCTGCTGCAATTCAGCAAAGATGGCCTTCTGGCTGAATAAAATTTGACATAATTTCCATGAGCCATAAATCATAGTATGCATGTCTGATTTAAAAAGGAAGGATTCAATATTGAACTGTAATCTCCAATTGGTAGAGGTAGTGTTAGTTGATGGATGGAAACTGATGAGCTGAAAGGGAGACAATCTTGTGATGTGCACACCAAGGAGTGGAACAGTGAAATGCTTACCCCAGATAGAACATAGAACATAGAACATTACAGCGCAGTACAGGCCCTTTGGCCCTCGATGTTGTACCAACCTGGGCAACCAATCTGAAGCCCATCTAATCTACACTATTACATTTTCAACCATATGTTTATCCAATGACCATTTAAATGCCTTTAATGTTGGCAAGTCTACTACAGTTGCAGGCAGTGTGTTCCATGCCCCTACTACTCTCTGAATAAAGAAACTACCTTTGACATTTGTCCTATACCTATCACCCCTCAATTTAAAACTATGTCCCCTCATGCTAGCCATCGCCATTTGAGGAAAAAAGTCCACTGTCCAACCTATCTAACCCTCTGCTTATCTTATATGTCTCAATTAAGTCACCTCTCAACCTTCTTCTAACAAAGATAGTCTCAAGTCCCTCAGCCTTTCCTCATAAGACCTTCCCTCCGTACAGGCAACATCCCAGTAAATCTCCTCTGAACACTTTCCAAAGCCTCCATATCATTCCTTTAATGCTGTGACCAGAACTGTACACAATATTCCAAGTGCGGCCACACCAGGGTTTTGTACAGCTGCAGCATGACCTCATGGCTCCAAAACTCAACCCTATTCTAATAAAAGTTAACACAACCTTCTCAACAACCCTATCAACCTAGGTGGCAACTTTCAGGTTATGATTGATTGTGTGTGTCCCTTCCCTAAAGCTAAAAGTGGGAACCAGTATTTGCTAACCATAATGGATGTGTCGACCAAATATCTGGCAATTCCATTGCAGAGTATTAAGGCGAAAAGGGTGGTTGAGGAGTTGGTAGATGGTTCCTTTTAGTTTTCCATTGTCTCTTGCTGTAAACAAATCATTTTATAACTCTGTAGAATGAAACAGCAAAATGCTGGCCACAAACTGTTAGTAAAATGGAGTAAGCTTTAATAAAATGATGAGAAGAGGAGATCAAAATCTAGTCCTTATCTATTAATCTATTCTGCCAGGCAGAAGATCCAAAAGCTTAAACGCAAGTACCAACAGGTGCAAGAAAAGCTTCTTCCTTGCCGTTAAGACTGCTGAACGGATGTCTCAAATTTCAAATCTAACGTTGATCTTGCTTTTTGTACACCTTCTGAGCGGTGGTAACTTTGGATGTCTCGCTCTGTTCAATCACCCTATGATCTATATGTCCTTATATGTTATGTTCTGTCTATACTGCACGCAAAACACAAGTTTTGACTGTACTTAGGTGCATGTGACAATAATAAACCAAATCAAATCAAGATCAAATCAAACTTAAGTCAATTTATCTCTTCTATCAGTAAAGTGTACTTCATTGTCAAAGAAACAAACTGGAATGACATTCCTCCAAAAGTCAATTGCTCAGCTTTATAAAAGGGTAAGAGAAGACCAGAAGTCCTTTGGGACAATCTTATCAGAGCAGTGATCTAAATGTTGTACCCTATCACTCCATTCCTCCTGACTTCTAGGCATGAAATGCTATTAAAAATTGAACACATGAGAGTCTTTCTCTTCTTCCCCACAAACTAAGCCATGCAGGTCATTGAATAAAATCAGGTTGCTAGACAATGTGTAATGTAACGGAAAATCTATGTATTGTCATTTCATCCATGCAAAATGCTTAACCCAAAGTCAAAAAAAATGTATAAAAGGAAACTTTCATTTATGAGAAAATAAATTGGCAGAGCCAATTAACAGCCCAGATATGACAACTTAACTGACTGTAGCAGTCAAAATCAACACTGGCTGCCTAATTTGGATACCATCCAAAAGCCAGATTCAAAGTTACCCAAAATTAATTGAAGGTCCAATGTAATTATAAAAGCAAAGAGTGACAGATAAAATTGTCACTGGTGGTCTTTCAATTCTAGTTCTGCTACCTTCAGTCAACCCTGATCAAGGTTCCAGGAATTTGGACTTAGTGGTCTTGATTAGTCTATTGAGAGTGCTACTTCTTCAATGTGGGAAGGAATGGAGCCTTGAAGAAGAGTGAAAGGGAAGAAGTCCTCATCCGCTAAAAATTACTTGTGGCTTCAGGTGAAGAGAAAGTGTTCTGATATTTGGATGATCCAAATGGAAACAGACAAGTTACAGTAGAGTGTGACTCCTCCTTGCTGCTCAACTTCACAGCTGCAATTGAGAAAATTCAGGGAGAAATTTCCTTGGCTGTTAATAGGCTGATAACCTTGCAATATTTGGGCTTAGCATCAGTCAGCAAACTGCAAATGATTTCCAAAATTAAAAACATGTCCATTACTCCTTAGAATGCTTGCAACCAATTGTTCTCTTCAGTGGTAAATCACTTTCAGGTTAGAACGTACAGTCTAAGAAATACATTGATACCAATATCAATTTTACTGCAAATTAAGGCCGAATCAGGATCACACTTCTTTCATGGTGTGATAGAACAACCCTAACCAGCTTAAAACAATTGAAAGGTGCAGAATGAATAAGTAGTGTATGGTGAGTCCCATCCATTACCATACCACAGTTAATAAAGGAAATATGATCATAGAATCATAGAATCCCTACAGTATAGAAGCAGGCCATTCGGCACATTGAGTCCACACTGACCCTTCGAAGAGTACCCATCAACACCCACCCCTTACCCTAATCTTGTAACCCTGCACTTCCCATGGCTAATCCATCAAGCTTGCACATCCCTGGACACTATGGGCAATTTATCATGGCTAATCCACCTTACCTTCAAACCTTTGGACTGAGGGAAAAAACCCAGAGCACCTGGAGGAAACCCATGCAGACACAGGGAGAATGTGCAAACTCCACACAGACAGTCAGCCTGGAGGGTGGAATTGAACCCAGGGTCCCTGGTGCTGTGAGGCAGCAGTGCTAACCGCTGATTGCTGCATGAATAAAATATAGGTTAATTGGTTCCATTTATTCCCTCAATCAAAGCTATGGGCATATTATGGAAGACAATTACAAGCTGAAGTATTTTGGAGGAAGTTACTCTGTGAAATATATTATACAAAGACTCTTCTTGTCCAATTCAAGAGATACAATTGTACACAGTAGAAAGTCTATTGCAGCACCTAAATTATTTGTTCGTTGCTTGTTTTCAAGATTTACTTAACATTTTAAACTCACACATATGCTACAACTTCCAAAGTCGAGAGTGGTCCCTTACGGAGATATAATTAAATTCCAGCAGTTTAAAGAAACAATTACTGGATTTATTAGGCAAGGTTTGCTCTTGTTTTCCAGCCACATTGCTGTCAATTCATTTTGTTCTCAGGGTGAGCACAGACATTCAGGCAGTCATGGGGAAGTTGGTGTACAAGAAAGGAAGGTATTGGATATGAGAAGGTCTATGGTAAGAAGGATAGAAGTGACCCCAAATTATAACAGTAATAGGAGTACATGGTCATTTGTATAGCCTCTTTACTGTAATATTGGCATTCCTTTAGGTTCCACATAACATGAATTGAAACTTTTTAAAACTCTGTTCACCAGTTGATGGAACATTTAGCAACCGCAGAGCAAAATTAAATTGTGCGGTTGAGTATGCCATTCAGAAATATGTAAGAAACAATCACTAAGGAATTAGTTACTTAACCTGACTTCCTCCATCTTCTGTACATAAAGTCTCCACCTCATGCTGAGAGTAGTGAGCAAAGTTCACCAAAAATCCAGTACTTAAGCAGTGCTGAGCTATCATGAGAAAAAAAATTAGTTTCAATGTTCTGCTGGTTAGTGGTTACACAAACACTCTCATATTATACTGAGGCATACTGAGGCCTTATGTTTAGCTCTTTCTGTAGAACTATGACATGAAGCAACAATACAAAAACTATATTATTAGTCAAAGATGGGAAATTGAGCAGGTATGGTTTTCAATATGAATTGTTATTTCATTGACTCCTGTGTGCGAAGTCCTGAGAGAGTGAGGTATATGGATGGGATGGTAAGTAAGGACCAAACACTTCTCTGCCATAATTTCCTCTTAGATAAATAACGCAATAACTGTCAGTGTTGGTCCATCCAGCAGATGAAGGGCAAACAAGTGTAAGATACTAGAGATTAATAAATCCTTCATCCTTTGTCAGATCCATCAGAAAGTGGGCAGTGAAACAACAGCAGGAACTTGATTTTATATGGTACCTTTATGTAATAAAACAACTGACAATTATTATAAAGCACAATTTGACACCAAGCCACTAAAGTCAATGCTGGTGGAAATAACTATAAACTTCTCTCAGATAGATTTGAAGCAGCCTCTTAAAAAACGAAAGAGACAGAAAGGGCAAAAGGTTTTAGGAAGGAATTCCAGAGCTTATGGTCATAGTAGCTGAAGATACAGCCATGCCACGGTGGAGCAATTTAAACTAGGGATAATCAAGAGGTCAGAATTAGAGGAGCACAGATATCCCTGGGTATTCTGGACTGTAGGAAATTACAGAGAAAGGTAATAGGAAGGCCATGGAGAGATCTGAAAACAAGAACAAGAATTTTATAACCCAATAATTATTTGACTGGAAGCCAATAGATATCAACCAGTAGGAGTGAGATTTGGTATACTTAGGAATCAGATAGTAGAGTTTATGGATGACCTCAAGTTCATAGAGTTTACGATGCAGGAGGCTGGTCTGTCGCATAATAAAATAGTTAGGTTTAGAGGTAACAAAAACACATAACAGAACTCGAACAGCACCTGAGCTGCAACAGGGATTGAGATGGGCCTTGTTAAGAAAGTGGAAATAAATGGTCTTAGTAATGGGACAGACATGCAGTCAGTGGGCATTTCAGGGTCACATGACACCAAGACTGAAAGTAATTTTGCTAGGCCTCAGAGAGTTCCTAGGGACAATATTGGAGCTAGCTGCTAAAATGAAGAAATAGCATTAAATTGAATGGAGTGTATTATAGATGGTGACTTGGAAAGTTTTACTTTGTTAAAGGTGCCACATAAATGTAAGTTATTGCTGTTATTATCACAACCACAATCCTAATGATGTTTATATGGGAAATCACCAGAAGTTTACATTGAGATAGAGATTATGAGAGCTACATGTTGTTTAATTTTGCAAGTGTTACAGTGAACTTTTCTGAAATGGATTATAATAAAAATGACATTGTGTTGTTACTTGACAAACATAGTTACGAAGTTCTGCTACCAACTCTCTCTCAGGCGCTATGCCACTTTATATGGCGTGTGACCCAAAACAGGCTACTAACAAAATGGCTGAAACAAAATTCAAACACTACTGTGTGGAAAACAATGAGGAATAGGAGGAAGGACAGCGTTACAGCAGGAGATAAATAAATAGAAGGACACAATTTTACATAACAGTTAAGAAGTGATTAAAGGATTAACTCAAATATCAGGGCAGCCATATAATAATTGATCTTAAGTACAAGGCTAAGCACAGGGTCATGCATAGGTTAGGTGAATGGGAGAAGACTGAGAGTTAGTTGCTGACTGCAATTAAACTTGTTGTAGGGGGTTGGATTTCTTAAACATAGAGGTAGGTAACTGTATCAGAAAAACCACAAAAAAAGGCACATTCTATGCCTTAGTTTGGATATGCTATTTCACTGTAATTTACAGATTATTTTTCAGTAAATCTACTATAATGATATCACAAATCACTTTTAATACCCCGCTGCAGCTGTCAATTTAACACAGTAATGTACAAATGATCAGCAAGAGACCCCTAAAATTTACAGCAACAAGAAATGCAATATTTCCATCTATTAACTGTGCTCTTAGTGGAGAAACATTTCTTCTTTTGCCCACAGATAACTTTTGATGACATAATAATAGAAAGGATGAATATTGGAATGAATCTTGCTTGCTTCTCGCAGCTTCCAAATTGAGCGACCTGGAGAAAAACACTGGCATGTACAAAAACATTTATATTAATTCCTGTTGTTATTAGATTTTGACACCATTCAACCCATGATTAGATGACAATTTTCAACTCATTCCCTGTATCTATAGATTCAACTAAGCAGTAAATAGTTTGGGGCTTTTGAGTTAGGATGTTTTTGAGATGCATGAGTTGCAGTAGAGTTTAGTTGCAGTAGAGTTTATTCATTGAGTTTTTATTGTTCATAAGCGAGGAAGGCAGAAACCAGGTAACTTCAGATCTGTCGGTGTGACTAAAATGTGAAATCTTTATTATTAAAAGCAGAGGGGCTAAAACTTGGAAAGTGTCAATTTCTTAAAGACATGTCAGTATGGGTTTGTGATGAAGAAACCACTGATTAATCTAGTTATAGAATCGTGAGGTCATAGAACTGTACAGCATGGAAATGGACCCTTTGGTCCAACACATCTATGCTGATCTGATTCCTAAATTAATCTAGTCCCATTTGCCAGCATTTGGCACATTTCTCTCTAAACTGTTTCTATTCACATTTTAATCTAGGTGCTTTTTAAATGTTGTAATTGTACTAGCCTCCATCAATTCCTCTGGCAGCTCATTCCATAACACACACCACTCTCTGCATGAAGAAGTTGCCCCTTAGGTCACCTTAAATCTGTGTCCTCTTGATGGGGAAAAAAAACCTGGCTATTCACCCTATCTATGCCTCTCATGATTTTTTAAACTTTGTATAAGATCACCCCCCAGCCTCCAACACTCCAGGGAAAACAGCCCAAGACTATTCAGCCTCTCCCTATAGCTCAAACCCTCCAACCCTGGCAACATCTTTGTAAATTTTTTCTGAACCCTTTTAAACTTCACAACATCCTTCCTGTAGACTTTTTTTGAGAAGACCACTTGCATTGTGGATGAAGGAGCATTTATAAATTCTGTCTGCAGAGATTTACAGAAGGTTGTGCATGAAAGATTAGCAGAAATTGAAGTGTGCAATGTGAGAGGTAACCTTGTATCATTACGTTAGAAAGGTGGGAGGCAGAGACAAAGGTGGAATTTAATGTTTGCTGGAAAGCTGGCTGGAGACCTGTGTCACCTCCATTGTCACCAGAACTAAGTGCTCAATAGGTACTTAATGTGACCAGCACTGGGTTCTCTGTGGTACTTTAGCTCTTAGGGATGGAGATATTTTCCCAACGTCCACTGATCCATCAGTGTCACCAGGAGCAAACGAACAGGGTGTGAATCGATAAGGGATGCTCACCATAGGTGGGTGGTGTGAACAGAGAGGAGCCCTTGACAGAGGATAGCTCTCAGTAGTTCATCTACCCTCCCCCTCCCAATGCCAATTTCCTCAATAACACGTCAAATGTTTCTGGATAAGAGAGCTCGTCATTTTCAACCCTTCCCAAAGGAAGGTTATGCTGACATTGGAAACAGTCCAGAGAAGGTTCACAAGGCTGATTCTCGGTACGGTGGGACTGTCTGATATGGAAAGGTTGAGTGATTTTGCTTTCTACTCATTGGACTTCAGAAGAATGAAAGGAGACCGTATTGAAATGTACAAGATTCATAGGGGTCTTGACAGGATAGATGTGGAGAGATTGTTTCCCCTTGCTGGAGTGTCTCGGACTAGATGGCATATTCTCAAAGTATCTCAAAGAAGTTAAGAGATGAGGAGAAATTCTTTTCTCTCTGAAGGTAGTGAATCTGTGGAATTCTTTCTCACAGAGGGATGTGGAGATTGGATCATTAAGAATGTTCAAGGCTGAGATAGACAGATTTTTAATCAGAGAGAGAATCAAGAAATATGGAGAAAAGGCAGGCAACACTGAGTTTAGGATTATCAGATCAGCCTGATCTTCATGAATGGCAGAGCTGATTCAATGGGTTACTTCTGCTACTACATCTGATGGTCTCTGCCTGGAAGTCCACAAGCAAGCCTGGCAGGTTTTTGTTTCTCCCTCCCCAATGTGATGACACCCCACCTCTCCGTGGCTGAATATTAGTGACGGGGATGATGAGGTTTAAATGTTTCCATGGATGCCCAAGTGGGAAGGGCATCCATGAGCACTCCTGCCCTGGTTTTAACCAGGCAAAGGCAGGGTGATGAAAGTGTCCTCATTCTGTGCCCTCCCACCTGTCTAAATGCCTCCCTATCCTTCAAACTCACTCTTGAAGAGGCCTTCAATTTCACGCAAAGGTTAAAAGGACCATTTTTTGATTGATGGGATGTAAAAAGTGACGTTTGCCATGGTTTAGCACTAAAGATTTGAATTGCTCATCATATTTATTCATAACATGGAGGAAGATATGGTGTGTCAAAGTTTGCAGGTGACAGTAAATTCAGAGGTACAGCAGGTTATGTTGATGGAAGCAACAATTTAATGGAGACATGAACAGCAAGCAAGTCTGCACACTGATGGCAGATGGATTACAAAGTGGGGATAGTGAGGTCATGCCCTTTTCATCTGGGAAAGACAACTCGGTGGGGGGGAGATTTTATAGATCAGACAGCACGAGAGTGCCATTCTTAAAATGGGGAAATCTGACCTTATCTCACCTGCAAATATAGCAACATTTGGGTTAACCCAGATGCAAGTAACTCCCTCTCAAGAAGCGTGTGGGAAGTTATGTTAATGTGGCTGCAAGGCTCTGAATTGAGAAAACATCTTGATTTATCAGTTGCGGGCACAGTTTCTGATCTGCCAAGAAACCCAGCAGCTAAAAGGAGATGAGAACTGCCAGATCAAGGCACTAGATGCTTTTCCAGTCCAACCTCTGCTTCAGGGTGAGAGGAACTACATTGCCCTGGCCCCAGATCCCAAAGCCCTAAGCTAACTCTTTGCAATCTATCCCCCTCAGAGTGACCAAGACCTCTCCACAAAATCTACCCCCCTCATAGCCCCAGATCCTAAAGCCCTAAGCTAACTCTTTGCAATCTATCCCCCTCAGAGTGACCAAGACCTCTCCACATAATTTATCCCGGTCATAGTGACCAAGGCCTCTCTGCATAATTTATCCCCCTCAGAGTGACCAAGACCTCTCCACATAATCTGCCCACCAGTCACCCTGCAATCCAAAACTGACTTGCAATATTCTCCGAGGATATTCCACAACTTCTCTTTCACTTATTCCCCTGTCACTGGCTGTAGTCTTGTATTACAGGTCTTTCTTCCCGACTGCTGGCCAAGCCTGTTAATCTGGTCAGTGGCCAGACAGTGAATAATAAGTCACAGAGATTGTGCTGTTAAATCCAACACGACCTCTGTGTTCCCCTGTGTTTCCCGGTTTCCCAGTCAGTAAAATTCCACTTTCCTCTCCAATTCCCTGTAAATATCAGAGCTAGAATATTTCCTTAATGAGAGAGTAGTGAAAGAGCAAAGACAATTAGTTGTCCATGGACTCAAAAAACAATGCATAGATATAAAAATAGTCAAAACACTAATGGATTATTGGCCTATATCTTCGGATCTGAAAATGTGTTGTTGGAAAAGCGCAGCAGGTCAGGCAGCATCCAAGGAGCAGGAGAATCGACGCTTCGGGCATAAGCCCTTCTTCAGGAAGGGCTCATGCCCGAAACATCGATTCTCCTGCTCCTTGGATGCTGCCTGACCTGCTGCGCTTTTCCAGCAACACATTTTCAGCTCTGATCTCCAGCATCTGCAGTCCTCACTTTCTCCTCCTATATCTTTGGATGTTTGGCATTCAAAAGTAACAAATTGATACTTAATTCTTCAGAGCTTTTGTTAGCTATTGGCATCCTGGGAGTTATTATTGACCAGAAATTGAACTAGACCAGCATCTGTGGCTGGAGCAGCACGTCAAACATTGAGAATTCTTTTGTGAGCAACTCACTTCCTGTCACCCAAAGCCTCCACCATCTACAAGTCAGAAGCCAGGAGTATGATGGATTATTCCTCACTAGCCTGGACCAGTACAGCTCCAACAGCACTCAAGCATCTCAACACCATTCAGAGCAGAGCATCAACTTAATCCCCATTGATCCACCACCTCCCTCCATCACAGTGGCCAAGTGCACAGTGGCAGCTGTATATATCACTTACAGTACAGCAACTCAACAAGACCGTCTAGACTCATCAGCTCCACCATCTAAGATGACAAAGACTGCAGAAACATGGGAAAACTACCAACAGCAAGTTCCCCTTCAAGCCACACACTACTCTGTAAGAGGCCACATTTTGGGACTGTAAATAGAAATGAAAGCTGGACTGCTGTATAACTGAAATCCTAGGAGAATTCTGCAACTTAAAAATCAAATGTTACATATTTTTGAACTTTACAATAAATTGTTGCTTTTTCCAGCAGCAAGAGGGAGAATTTGAGACTGAGCGGCAGCAAGAGCCCTTTGAGTTAGGGAAATTTTGTCTGGCAACTGCCCTCTGATAGGGTAGCATTATGGCTCAGTGGTTAGCACTGCTGCCTCTCAGCGTCAGGGACCCGGGTTTGATTCCAGCCTCGGGCGACTGTCTGTGTGACACATTCTCCCACGGGTTTCCTCTGGGTGCCCCAGTCTCCTCCCACAATCCAAAGATGTGCAGTTTGGTGAATTGGCCATGCTAAACTGCCCATAGTGTTCAGGGATGTGTAGGTTAGGTGCATTAGTCAAGGGTAAATATAGGATGGGAGAATGGATCTGGGTGGGTTACTCTTCAGAGGGTCGGTGTGGACTTGTTGAGCCGAAGGGCCTGTTTCCACACTGTAGGAATTCTATGATTGATTGAACTGTAGAGTGTTAAAAGCTGTAAATGCCAGTGCCAGCAGAGGGGGAACAACTGAGAGCCTGCAGACAAGAAGCCTCCATCTCAACCTCTCTGTTTGTCTCTGTGTGGGAAAAAGACAGAAAACAACAAGAAAGCTTGATCCATTTGATCAACTATCGAATTGACCAACACCCATCACCCTACAGACAATGGTGTCAATGCCAAAATCAAAAGGATTGTTAGAAAACAAATTTCCACCTTTTGATCTAAATGTTTTATCTTCAGAATTTCATTTCTCCTGCCTATATTCTTTTCTCACTTTTAGTAAATGTGCTAAATCTGCTGCCTGGAATTTCTGATGGTCAGATAACTGTTTCTCAAACATAATTGGGAACTCCACATGGGTAACCCGAGCAATTCCCCTGTGCCTGGAACCCTGCAAAAATATACATTTAACTTTGAGAATTCGGAGGGTCGTACTGTTATTAAGTAAATAGTTACTTGGCAGAAGTTAAACAATTAAATGCTGAGAGGCTGAATGCTTGAATGATGTGGGGGTAGATCGGGGAGAATCATGTGAGAAATTGGGTGAAGCTTTTCTCACCTTCAGGAGCAACTCGCTGCATTTTCAATCAGAGTTTTGGGTGTCAAGAAAAGATTTTCATTCAGGAGACTTAGTAATGGGACTCATTGCTTGTCATTGGCTGAATTTGTTGCAAACCTCGCCTCATTACTTCGCAGCTTCCTATCCCAGCATTCACCAAAAGGGACCTAGATGTTGCCAACTCCCGACATGGAAGTCAGAGCAGTGACTTGGCAACACGAGCTCACTGCTTGTTCCTCCAGACCTACATCCTGCAGCAACATCTCAGGACAAGTGCTGGATTCAACCACTGCCAACCTCTCAGGACCCTCATGCCATCTTTCTGATCCATGTACAGGATGCTTCTCCAGTTTAAATCTGCACCTTGGATGCACTGGCAACCATCATTGCAATGTGGCTGTATGGACACTTTTCACATAGGGATAGTCATTCAGCTCACCGATTGGACCAGACTGCATCTACGGGCATTGTGCTTGCTCTCTTGACACTCACTCACCTTTAGTCTCCCTGGATGTTCATGGCGTCTCTTCCATGCCTTACTTTTTCCCCTCAGTCGGAGATACCACGCTCACAATATAGTTTTTTACCTGGATTGAGAGAATGGGAGGGATTGAGTGAAATGAAAGAGATCAGCACAGCTAGTACTGTGGGAGAAAAGTGGTGAAGTGCCCTGAGTAAATGAGTGGGCAGCATAGAGGAGACATAGGGTTAGGAGGGAGGGGGGATAGGGTGGGTGTCAGCGAGTGAGAGAAAAGTCTGTAAACAACAGTGAGAGTTGTTAACTATGAGCTTTGCTGGAAGGTGGGTGGATACATCAGCAGAGATGGATTGAGTGTGAGATAGCAGAAGGAGGATGAGGACACTCTCAATGGGTATGCAGAGAGGATCATTGACATTCTTCCTTCACTGCCGGCCAGTCCTCCTGATGGCAGAGACTGCAGTGATCTATGTCGCAATTTTGGACCAAGCTAGCAGGGTCTGGTATCATGGTCTCCTTTGCCAGACCTTGGCATCCACCCCATCCACTTGACCTCAACAACACAGGGCACCAATTTCCCCTTACCTGCCGCATCTGGGGCTGATGTCATAAATTGTCCAGCGCAACTCTAGTGGTACCTGGCAGCCTTTGGAAGATGGCATAGGCATCAGCGATCTGGGATATCCTGGCAGCAGCAAGTTCTTCTGGCTACAGTGAGCAGTAGGATTGGGCTCGTGCTGGATGAGAGAGGTGCCATAGGGATGCAGCAGGTATTAATAAGGCAACCTTAAGATTAGCATGACAAAATTGTGAGGCTCATTGAGAAACCCTCCACTCACACATGATACTTGACAAATCTGACACTAACTATTCAACTGGCCCCTCCCAATCTACTTCATTCATTCTCAACTATTCTTCCTACACAGCCCTTCTAGCCCTCAGACCAAGACCTCATATTGCCTCTTTCCACTTGAGACCTGGCACCTCACTGGCCTAGGACCCGAACCCCCAACCCACTAGGCACCCCTCCATAAATAAATAATCAAATAGCAGTAGGGAGGGACTGTTAGAATGAAAATACGGCTCTGCATTTCTGAAGGAGACTTGACTGGAATCTCTTGCTGTAAATGCGGAGCATGTTCATGGTTACAAAAAAGAATGATTTATATGGCAGTCTGCGTGTGATTGTCACTCCTTGGAAAATACATCCCAAAGGCTTTTGTTGGCCTGTCTACTATGGTTGTGGCTGTGTATTTGGGGTTTTCAAAAGGGTATTGTTTAAGATGTATTGTAGTAGGTAAGAAATCCTTTCTTATTCTGCTTTTATTGCTAAAGCCAAGTGTCTTACAACAAATAGAGTTTTTATTTTCTGCTGCAGTCAAAACCTGGTAAGAATTACTTTTGTCCTGAATAGTAGTCAATCAGGCGAATTTGTTCTTTTGGTGGTCTAATTGGGAATTGTACATTTTGTAATGGCTTGTGGAAAAATAAGGCTTGATTATCAGTGAACTATTTCCAGTAAAGTTATAATAATCCTTGGAACTTGGAATGATATCGGATATTGTCGTGTACCCAGAACAATTGGGCATAGTCTTAAAATTCCGACTCGGATGTTTAGAATGGAAACACTTTTCCATGCAATGTTTGGTGGAAATTTGGAGCTTTCTCATCCAAAGGCTGTGAATACTGGCTCTCTTAACAATTTTAAGGTAGAGATTGACAAATCTTTGTTCAGCGTTGGTATCATGGAGCAAAGATACCTAACTGGAATAGGCTTGGAGTTCACTTATAATTTACTTGAATGGTCAAACAGACTAAAGGGACTGAATGTCCTCTTCCTGTTCCTATGCTCCTATATTTAGGAATTTGTGTTTTATAGAATAAAGCAAATGCTTATTTTTGTTGTAATTTAAAAATAACCTCGAGTCAGTTTTCTGACGAAAAGGCAATTGCATTATTAATTTTCATACAGAAGAAGCATGAAAAGGACCTTCCAACTGTTGTCTTTTAGCACTCTTAGTATATTTTATAAATAATATTTAAATATTTGATGTGAAATGATTTGAAAAATTACAATATTGAAAATATCTAGCACGAGGTAGGTTCTAGAAGATGAAGACTATTTGTAAGCTGCCCATGTTTGAACAATCAATAACTTCAGTATGGAGAGACCTTTCAATTCTGGTTCTCAGATGTGCAAGCAAAGACTGTGTGCCAAAACCATTCTTAATTTGTGAAAAAATTATGCTGGGGAGAAAGTAATCCTGCTTGTCCTCCCAAGTTATCATCTTGGGTATCAGTTGGATTAGAGCTGAAAATGTGTTGCTGGAAAAGCACAACAGGTCAGGCAGCATCCAAGGAGCAGGAGTTTTTTATTTAGCATCCAAGGAGCAGGAGTTTTTTTTCCCTTTTAGTTGGATTACTAAAGTAACTCCAATCAGCACCATTATCAAAATGTTACTCTCGGGTCCGGCCCAGGATTCCAATGGGGTTGGGGTGATGACTCCTTGAGCCCAGAGCTGCGAAATGGACTAAGTGCACTTTGTCTTAGATTCACTCTTTTTAAAAAATGGCTCTTTTATTCCTTTATTAATTTATCGTGGAAGGATGGTTATTCTGAACTTTTTAATCTTTTTATTTTTCTTATTATTATTGTTTTGTATTTTTGAAGCTCCGTAATACTGGACCTTATTTCTTTATTTTCAAACGTTTTGTTTTCTAAGAAAATGTGGACTCAAGAACCTATACCGAGGTACCTTTGTACCTAAGGTGGTGCCATAAGTGGCAATTTGTAAACTTTTCACTGTACTCATGAGAACATGTGACAATAAAGCTAATTCGATTTAAAAAAAATGTTATCCTGAAGACTTGAACTAATGCTTCAGAGACTTACCTTCAAATCCCAGTTCCACAATTAGGGAACTTTAATATCGTAAATTAAATAAGTTGGAGTAATAATGGCCTTTATATATAAAAAAAACTGATATGCATACCTAATCTATTCAATGTGTTATTCCAGTTCCACAGCAATGTAATTTTCTTTAAAATGTCCTTTGAAATTATTTACTCAGTCATTTGGTCATTTTTCATGGAGGCAGTTCATTATCATCTTCACAATAACAGTTAGGGATGGGCAATATATGCTGGCTTTACCACTCTGAGAGTAACAAAATAAATTAAGGAAAAAGGTGGATTTGTGAGATATTAAGGAAAGCAACAAATGCTTGTGTTAACAACCATGGTCCCCACAAATAATTTTGGGGAGGACTAAAACATTTCCCCCCAAACGTAACAAGCGTTTATACTTAGACTTTACCAAAGGTCCTCAGCAACGATCATAACCAACTGCTTCACTGCAAACAATGAAAGGCGACATTCAGGTTAAATGCCTATTCAAAACTCGAATCAAATGAAGCTATCAACAAGTTTTCTTCTTAATGGGTATTCAAACTAGAATGTTAACAGTTCCTGTGTAGACTTTTCCTTTCATCACACTTTGATTGTTGGTTGAATGATTGCTCACCATTTCATCAACACTTTTTTCCCCACACAGAAAGAATAATTTTATTATGTCCGTCACATTTTTAATTTCACAAAGACTAGTTTTTACAGAGTTTGTGTAACACAGTAAGCCAAAGAGAAGATTTAGTTTTAATTTTCAGTATGTTTGCCAGTCATTTTTGAATTTGTAAATTTGAGATTTAAACTGCCCAACCCCCACAAAAAGAAGAGTGAAAAGAATAAAATCGGACCAATTTAGGATGGATATTTCTAAAAATAATCCAATGTTACACATCAACTTGAGCTAACAGTCTCACATTATGTTCAACTATCAACTGATCAAGGAGAAACAGCCAAGAAAAATCAACAAATGACAAAGAAGTAATCAATTGAACCTCTTATTCCAAAACGAATAGAAAACAGTCATGAATAAAGCTATATCTGAATTGCCAACTTAAACACTATACATTAGGAAGCAATACTTGGATGCAATAATAATTTTTGAAGTACTAGTATGCTTACAAGTTAGCTTTATATATACGTATAGAACTTTCAAATGGACAAATGACACTGGAAACCAGATTGAAATGATTTGGTTTCCATGGTGTGTACTTAAGAGATTTCAGATAATGCTGTCCTGAGATTTTTAGACAAATTCTGACATCAGAAAGCTTGAACACAGTAGGAACACTGGTACCACTTGTGAGCTAAACATTTCCTTCATAAAGCCCTGAGCCAGAAATTACTGCTGGAATGCAGAGAATAAAAGGTATCACATCAGTTAGACACATTATGGTAACAGTACATCATATGCTTTGCAATAAAAGTTGCTATTGGCTGATGTCCCTATAAGTATTACAAAACCTGGTTGCACATTGCAGAAAGTTAGCTCTAGGCTCTGAGCTCTAGGAACCAATGTCTTATTCTTAAGCAATTTTGGCAGCACTGGTGAATCCTGGCCTCAATGTCCAAATTAAGTGGTTTTGATGCTCCATCATATCTTGGGTTCACCATCAGTTATATCTCAGTTGGAGATCTCACTGGTATATTGTTCTGATTCTGTTCTGGTAGTACCTGCACCAGATGGACTGCAATAGTTTGAAGAGGCAGCTCACTACCACCTTCTCAAGGTCAATAAGGGATGGGCCACAAATGCTGGTTTTGCCAATAACATCTTCATCCCACAAAAGAAGCCTAAAGAATAATAATCTGTCATAATGTTTAATTGGGTTGGAGTTTTCCTTTTGCATTTGGAGTGTTTTGTCAACTGAGATTCATGGCACCTGGTCCATATTGATTCAGAGCGATTTATCTCATCCAATCTTCACCCCATTAATTGTGCAACCAGGCTTTTCAGTGTCCTTATTGGTGGATGTGCTCACCAATGCCAGCACTTTTGAAGTTTATACTGTTGGTGTCATACTTAAAGCTCAGCTACAAGCCAGTAACTGCCTCTCACACTGTGATACTGGACAATCCTGGCACAGACAGGAAAGCTTATATCTCATTAGTGGACAGAGATCTGGAGGTGTTGATAGATGAGTAACACCAGGGATAACTCATTCTTAATTTGCACAAGCCTTTATCCTCTATTACAACCAGCTTCCTAGTGAGGTTCAATAATTTGTCATGGTTCCAGAAGGGATAGCATAAATCATTGAGCTCCCAGGTAAGCTGGACTGGTTCGCTATTCATCCTATCCATGATCCATTTCCCTCTGACTAATGCACCTAGCACTATTGACAAGTAAGCATGGCCAATTCACCTGACATGCACACCTTTGGAGTGTGGGAGGAAACCGGAGCACCCGGAGGAAACCCATGCAGACACAGGGAGAATGTGCAAACTCCGCACAGACAATTGCCCAAGGCTGTAATCGAATCTAGGACTCTGATGCTGTGAGGCAGCAGTGCTAACCATTGAGCCACCATGCCCCCCAGAAGTGAAACATAGAGAGAGCTTATTGCCAAAACTCGGATACGAACCGAGGTTGCTGCAGCCACAATGCAGAGTACTAACCATCGTACAAGCACGGCACCCAGTGCTGGTCCTTGACCCACCACCTGAAGTGATAGATTACTTGGACCTTCATGTGCTTGCTGTTTGCAAGATTGACTATTGGGTCAGCTGACTGCATTTTCTGGAAGAGGGCTTCCAGTTGCTCGAAATGCTTTTCTCATGTATCACGATATACCATACTGATATCACGATGGAATACCAGGCAGGAGTCAGGTCTGGTCACTGCAATAACTTTTTACTCGCCCATGCAGAGCCTTTTGGATCCATTTCACTTGGCATGAGCAAAACCGCACATAAGATGTATCCTGTGCAGATGCATAGAATGTATGCCTGTCCTCACATGCAAAGCAACCTGACAGAGGCATGGAGGTTATAGGTGTCCCTGAGCTCCACAGTAAGGTGTTGAAGGGATGAAGAGATGTGTGAGTTTGTTTGAATGGATATATGATGTTGTGGTAAGGTCAGTGGTTTGCCAAGGACAATACAGTCAGTGGAGCATGCTGGGACTTTGTGGTGAAGACAATGTTGCCTGATGGTTGGGCCAAATTGCAGCAGCCAATTATCTGGTCTGATTTATAATGAAATGCAAATAAAGGTAGTCAACGCTCAATTGTGAGTCTCTGAAGTTGCCATTTTAAGCTCAAGAGAAAAATCAGTAAAATTTTTCTCAGGGTCGAGATTCTGATTTTTTAAATTCTTGCTGTATTTTCGGAACTTTCTCACCATTGCTCATGCCGCACCAGGAAGGAGAAAATTCTGACCTGAGTCTTAAACGAAATACATTAAATACAGAGAGGTAGCAACATGCTCATAGATTATGAGGTCCAGACAGCTGTTACCACCATCTACCCTCCTCCAAAAAAAAATCACATTCATCCATCCTCTTCCCATATCCTTCAAACCCTATTTTTTCATCCAGATACTAACCTAATGTTGAATATTGATAGATTCTGTCTCACTAGCCCAAGCAATGTAGACTGTGGCCTCAGATTTCTGTGCAAAGTTTCACTTGCCTTGTTCTAAACCCCCAATTTTACAAATAAATGCCTCAAAAAGACTACAATAGAATTGAATCTCAAGGCCAGTAATATTGAACTTATCCAAAAGTAGCCAAGAATCGTTACGTATAGTTTAAAAAATCAAATAAGACTGATGAGTGATGGATCAAGAAGACAGGTAGAACATAAATCAGGGGAATTCATTTCTAAACTGTGTGGAGTTCTGGTCAAATTACACCTTGATTGTTGCGTTCAGTTCAGGACACCAAATGCAAGGGACATTCAAACATTGGAAGTGTTCCGAAGAGTCACAAGTCGGGTCCCACACATCGGAGGATCGAGTTGTAAGCAGAAGCTTGTCAGCTTTAAAAGGAGGTGCCAAAAGTGGATCTTATTTGCAAGAAAGCATAGAAATGGTACATGCAAGACACTATTTCGAACTGACAGCAGGAATTGATGCCAAGAAATTCTGCTCAGTGGAGAAGTGCTGATTCCACAACCGGACAGGGCAACACTTTCAGGAAGGATAGGGTGGAAAATCACAGCCTGGCATCGATTGATTTCCCAGCCATTAACATTTCCTGATTGGCTGCTATAGTATCTGAAATAAAGCAATATGAGTTTAACAAACCGTGAACACTAGACTCTCTCGAGATTGTTTCATAAAGGGAAAAAGCCATAGCCATATGTTGTTTTCATTATTTTAATGCTCATCTTTTTTTATCTTGTGCTGCTCTGCAGCAGACTGTAGCACACAGTCCTTTTGAGTTCAAACAACATTAGAAACTTTTGATGGCGCTTTTCTGGCAATAAAATTCTAATCATGTCAAAAGCTTTCAATGGTAGGCTTTTTGCTTTTTGTGCTGAAAATAACTGCTGTCATCTTGTAAATGCTTTTCCAGACAATAATAGTCTAAAACAGATTATTCAGGTTTCTGCGGGGCCTTTACGATGAATGCCATTTTCCTTTGATTACCACTTGTCTTGAATGGAAAAGTCATTTACATAGGTCAAGTGCTTTCCTTCATGTACTTAAGGCAATAATTTCCAATTATTACATCTGAATTTGGATTGATTACCTTACAATCTGTTTACAGAAATGTGTATGCTATAGTGGGCGATTCACTAGAGAACACTGGGTGGATTTCCCCACCCCTTAAACTAAGTTTAAAGGTGCTTTCCTGTTCATCACCAGAAGATGATCCACCAGCAGGAAATTCATCAAGAAGAAATTACTAATGCAAGAACCACAAAACGTTCTCACGAACAATTATTCATGATTACAGAAAATACATGGATTCACCATTTTCATAAGTGAGAACTGAATGTATTGATGACTTCAAGTTTCATTTACTAGAATTTAAGCATCCCACAAGCAGTGATATTTCTTCACTGATTTCGAAGTGTAATAGTATGTTTTTCCCCTCTGCAGTTATTCTCTTACTGAAGGTTCTCCCTCCTCACACATGGGGATGGATAATGCTCTGGGGAACACAGGACTCCCCCATCAGCTGCAGAATTACAGAAATTGTGTGTTACTTTCAAGGGGGAGGCCTGTGGCAATTGAGTTCCTGTCAGGCACTTGATTGACCAGTATCAGGCCTCCCACATGAATAAGGCCCCTGGGGTGGGGACAGGAGCAGGGGCAGAAAGCTTGGCCCCCCAAAGCTACCAGCCAATCAGAGGTCATTAGCTCTACATTATAGCCGGTGACCCCAGGAGCAGTGGTGACTGTGGGTAGTGCAATGAGGATCAACCCCAGGATTGAAGGCCAGATGCTAGGCCAGTGACAGTGAGTCTTTTTCACTCAAAAGGTGCAATGGAATAAATTGCAGGGAAACCATCCCAACAAGATAAACATTCCCAAAAGACAATGGGCAGAATTTTCCCAACCCAGAGACAGGTGTTCCTGGAGACAGTGTGAGGACAAGTCCTAGAAAATTAAATTGGATCTCAAAGCTGCTGCCATCCTCTTCTCCTCTGGCTGTCTCCCTAGTCAGGTTCCAAGACCAATGAGAAACCCTCACAGATCTGGCAGGAAAGATATTGAGGTGACTGAAAAGGGTCATGAAGAGTTGGTAGGAAAACGTTGTGAGTCAACGTTGGGGGTTTTGGCACAGGGAAGTGCTATGCAAATCATCTGTCACGGCCTGCCGAGGTCCTGCATTCCCTTAGAGCACCATTTCCAACTTAAGGAGGCCACATATCAGCTGCTAGTTTTCTTGGCCACTTCCAACAAAGCTTGGTTGGTTGAAAAGCTAGTCCTCTTCCTCCTGCCCTTGAGAGAGCTGATCCCACTGTGACTGCTGCAGTCAGACCTCCAGGTCAAAGTGATTCCTAGCCTCCTCTCCATTCCTATTGTAGCTGCAGCCTCAAATATCCAGGTTCCTGTGGGGTCCTGTAATTCATGTCTCAGTCCCTTTAAACAGAAACCCTTCTGTCCACACTCCCTGACTGGCTAGAGAACCCAGAAGCACTACACTAACGGCAACCCTTTGGAATGGAGTTTTTGCAAAGCTCATCCATTCGGAGATTGGATTCCTGACAAAGAAATAGCCCTACCATTAAAGGTGGCATCAAGTTGTGTTTCTGAGCAGGTAAGGAATAATGAGTTACATTACTGGGTCAGTGGGGTTGATCTACAAGAAAGTGATGCATTTGATTTGGTCTACTGACCTTTTCTCATTCCTGAAAATCTTTTGTCCTTACACAAATAAGTAGCATGAGACAAATATTTCTTTTGTTCAACTTACGTTCAACACAATTTATTTGCGTAATCATATCTGACACACAGAGAAATCCACAGAGTGATTCCAAGTACAAACATAAATCTGTTCAACAGCAGCTGTAAACTGACAGAAAAGATAACTAATGGAAAACAAATATTATTAAACCTCAAAACTATCTGTAAACCACCTCCTATTTCTTTCAAATGTTTATCAGTAGGTGACAATATATTCCATAATTAACTGTCTTCACTGTAAACTTAAAGGCATGCCCCTTTAATCAGCAGTTGAAAAGTATTTAATAATGTAAAGCAAAACCATTAGTTAACGTGTTGGTTCATTTCCTATTCCTTCAGAATTATTGTTGATGATATCAGCATTTACATGTTTATAGATTGAAATCACTCTTTTGCTTTTATAATGAAGATATCAGCCCATGAAAATGAAGAAAGAATATGATTTAAATCCATAACAGTTTTATTGGGTGGGGGTTGTGTGTGCAATTAGCTCAGTTATCTTTTATTTTTTCAAGGGCTGCGATTGTCACAGGTCAACACATATTCCCCGTCCCTAATTGCCCTGGCCCTGTTTGGCTCGATGGCTGACATATGGTTCAGAATGAGTCAACAACATGGGTTCATTTCCAGATCCAACCAAGACAGAATTGGGATCTACCCTGTCACCTGCCCCATGCTTAATGTGAAATGGTGCCTGTCAGAACTATGTAGCCAATTGTCTCTAATAGAGGTAGATAGATGCCTGTGGTCCCTCATGGAATATGACTAATTATCAACCTATCTTCTGGTTTGCTAATAATGGCAGCATAATTTCTAGCTTCTGATTGCATTACTTACACAAGGCTAATTATGAAGTCAATTAACATTCTGCTAGTCTGTGTATTAAACTGACCTTTGAAACTTTGCTGTTTAACCTTTGGAAGTTTAAATGATTATAGTGCTTTAACTTAACACTGAATTTAATTCCAATTATTTTTAAACTTTATATTGCTTAAAATTTACTTAAATTTACAGTTTTGCCTGTAGAATATAAGGTGAGAACTACAAATATCTTCTGGATTCCCCTCCCCTCCTCAATCTGATTAGCTATGCCTCATTAAGGAATGAGACAGAAAACATGAAAAGGACCACGAGGCAAGGAAAAAAAAGTAGACTGTTTACCACTGGTCCTCAGGGCATGGGGTAAATGTGTAAGTGAATACCTCCTGCTGTTAGCTAACTGCACAGTACACATGTTCACAGACACAAAAAGAAGGCAAGAAGAAGGAAGGGGCTCAGTTTTCCACACTCTGTTCTAGAAATAATGCCTGAGAAGAAAAGAAAGATTGGGCAAACTAGGCCCAGATTTTCGAAGAATGAGATGTGACCTCATTGAAATATATAAAACAAGTAAAGGGATAAACAGGATATATGTAAGGTAAGATGTTTCCCTTGCAGGGAAGGTTATGCCAGGTGGTACAACTTAAAAATAAAGGGAATGCCATTTCGGACTAAGAGGAGGAGAATGTTCTTTTACTCACACCGTGTTCAATTCTTGAACTTGTCTTCCACAGAGGACTCAGGCTTTGATGTTGATTTTTTTTATTAATGGGGGTAATAGGTATTAACGTATTCATTCAGCCACGAGCTAATTAAATGGCACAGCCGAATAAATGGGCTGAATGCTCTACTTCTGTTCCTCTGATAAACGGCAGCCCTCAAGTTTCAAAGGCAGTCAAACTATATACCATTATATACCATTTGCCACATCTTTGCTCACACACTTAATCTATCAATATCTTTACATAACCTCCTTACATCCTTTCCTACCTGTTTTTATGTTGTTTTCAAATTTGGCAACCATATCATCTATTCATTCATCAAAGTCTTTTTTTTATTCATTCACAGGATGAGGGCATCACTGGCTAGGCCCAGCATTTAATGTCCATCCCTAATTGCCCAAAGAGTAGTTAAGAGTCAACCACATTTACTGTGGGTCTGGAGTCACATGTAGGCCTAAGGGAGTTTAGTGAACCAGATGGGTTTTTCTGACAATGGACAAGTGATTCATGGTCATCATTAGACTCATTAATTCCAGAATTTTCTTGAATTTAAATTCCACCATGTGTCGTGGCAGGATTCAAACCCAGGTCCTCAGAACACTGGCTAGGGTCACTGGATTAACAGTCCAGTGATAATACCACTAGCTCACAGCCTCCCCAATTTATCTAAATTGTAAACAATTGAAGTCCAGTATTGGTTTCTGTGGCTCACCATTTGTTATATGTGGCTGACCTGAAAAAGACCCATTTACATCTACCTTCTAATTTCTGTTAGCCAGCAAGTCTCTATCCACGTTAGTATGCCACTAGACGCACCATGAGCCTTTATGTTCTGCAATGACCTTTGGTGTGACACTTTATGTACTTAAATTTCCAGAAGGCAATACGTCTTTCCACTGATTCCCCTTGATCCACAGCACGTTACTTTCTCAAAGTACACCAACAGATTGGTTAAACATGTTTTCTCTTTTACAAAATCATTTTCATTCTGCCTAATTATCATAAACTTTCTTAAATGCTCTACTATAACTTCTTTAATAATTGTTTCTGACATTTTCCCTATGATAGATGTTAAGCTTAACTAACCTGCAGTTTCCCACTTTCTCTCTCCCTCTTTTGAATAAAGGAGTCACATTTGCTGTCTTCCAATGTAATGGAACTGTCCTCAAATCATGGCATCTTTAGAAAAATAAAACCAAGACCTCCACATTAGCCATTTTTTATTAATACCTTAAAAAGAACTCTGTCAGGATCTGCTCACATCTCAGCCCTCAGCTTCAAGAATTTTCTCAGTAATATTTCCCTGGTGATTTTCAATCATTTTATTGAGTTGCTTCCTCCATTCCATTTCCTGATTCATAGCTACTAATGGACCACTATGTAGCCTCTGGAATGAATACGTTCAATTCATCTACTATGTCCTTAATTCCTACCATCAGTTCTCCAGACTTCTTTACTGGATGTCCAGTGCTTACTTTGTGAAGTCTTTTCTGTTTATAGAATCTCTTTTTTTGTTTCTTCATTATTTCTCGCTAGCTTTCTCTCAGATTCTAACTCTTCCCTCATTCATTTCTGGTCATTCTTGGCTTTTAAAAAAATATTCTGACTTGCCACCTACTTTTACATTATTATATGCTTTTGCTTCAAGCTTGATACTATCTTTAACATTTCTTGGTGACCACAAAAATTGCATCCAAACCTTGGAATTTTGCTCTCTTGCAGGAATGTGTTAGCTCCACGTAAATCAACTGAAGAATGTCAGTGTCCTTCATGATATTAATCTCTTAAACTGGGAGAGATTTTCTTTCCATTCAAAAAGATGAACCTAAATTAAAATGTTCCATTAAGTTGGAAACTATAGTGACTACAACGAAGTGGACTACTGGAATGCACTATGGAAAGCCAACAAAGAAATCTGAATGATTTGGAAAGCTCGGACCAGACAAATTATAGCATTTGGCCAACTAAAGGACTGTAAAATACTTGCATTTTTCTCAGGTAGTGTAATTAGGTGAGCGAATGGAGCACTGGCTTCTTACAACCTGAGGCAATAGTGCTGTAAGTTGTAATGAACTCTGGAAATGACATCAAAAAGGAGTTGGATGACTGTCAACTCGAGATGCTCTTTGAACTCTGCAAACCCCGCACAGTTTGCATGGCATTTTCGCCTACCGAGAAAAGTGAAGGGAAATGTGGCAGGAGGGTAAGATAATTAGACAGGAGGGCTTCAGGAAGATTCCTGCTGCTTTCCTGTCACTACAGAAAGTAAATTCTAGACAGGAAAGCCCAAGTTCAACTTTTCCACCCTGTTTGACGACCTGCAGTGGTCAATTCACGACCGCATAGAGGCCTTATCCTGTCTCCACGGCAATTCCTTCAACTCCATGCAGGACACAAGAGTTGCAGAGTTTACATTGCTCTTGATAAAGATGCATGGGAGACATTACCATGGGGATAACATTATGCCAGAAACTCTGGAAAATGGCTTAAAGATTGCTCATGGAAATTTGTTCCCCAGAGCACCATATAACTTGAGGCGAGTTCTAAAGTGGGTTTGACTATAAATTTGAAGTAAACAAGCAAAGTATTCTACTGTCTTAGCTATAATGCATAGCAAGAATTGAATCTGGTACCAACTCATACTTCGTGTTAAATTTAATTTGACCATTCTAACAGCCCGTCTATCCTATTTATAACCCTTCCAAGTTGTATGCCACCTGCAAATTTCAAAATTATACCATGCATTACCAATTCAAGTCACTCAGACAAGTTAGTCTGTATCAGTGCCAGTCAAACTGGATAGATGGAGAGGGGTCGGGGCAGGGAGGTAATCTGGATGTGAATCCGCCAAGCAAATCCAAAACAATTATAAGAAAGAATGAGGAACTAGCATTGTGCCAACCTCATGCAAAATGGGACATCCCCACAATGTGAGTGAATTAAATCAGGAGGTTGTCCTTATACTAAATCAAGGGGAAAATCACTATACACTTTCCCCCAGCCTGTGAAACAGCCAATTTTCATAACATTCCATATTCTGTCCCTTCATCCATGCTATTACTGACCATTTTGCCCCATGGGCTTCAATTTTGTTAACAAGTCAGCCATGTAATATAATTTTATTAGCATCATGCAAAGTTGAAGTATTTTGCAGTGGAAATTATAAGAAGAGTTTTAAGCCCTTAATTGGCCACAGGAGAATGCTAAACTCCGAAGATTTAAATTATCCAACAAAAACAAAATCTGAGAATTCACTCGGGACTATAAAAATGTAGCCAAGTGACCTCAAAGGTTGTTAACCAAGGGTAAGGGTGAAAGTGCATCAGAAAGGAAAAGCAATCTACTTTCACCTTTCCGCGAGGACATATTTTGCCTCAAGTTTTGCTAAGTCTTCTCTAGTAAAATAGGGGTGTATTCTGGACTTCAATATGCAAAATATTCCTACGTTTACTGAGCAACACAACAGAATGTCAAGAATAACTTCCTCAGAGGAAACAAAATCTGCTCGTATTCAATGTGTGCTCTTATCCACACATTTGTTGTTTGCAGTTTCAATATTTTATGCAATAACATTGCAGAAACTTGAAAACATTGAATTCTGAACTGCTTATATATGAATTATTCTTTCATCTCTATGTGTCTCTCACTTCATGGCTTAATGCACCTTTCATTATAAGGCAACTCCATCCATGGATCTGAAGTACAGGATGAATTTATGGGCGTGTACCACAGATAACATTGAATACTGCAGCTCAATCACAAACCTGGTTTAATTTCCAAGATTTTATTATGACTTACAGCATATAATATACATTTACAATATATGTGGAGCCAACTAAGCAGATTCTTATAAATTAATGGCAAGTCCAGTTGCACAGGCATGCAAATTAATTCAACTCTGCACTTGATCACTTGTTCATTCAATTAGAAATGCCATCCAATAGGTGAGGATAACAATAACATGGAAGAAAAAAAAAGAACATTTGGGGTCAGGAGTTTCTCCACCACCCCAACATCACTTCAGCACGTGACTATCCAAGATATCAAAGGTGCTACAGTACTTCTGAGTCCCGCACAGTTTGCATGGCATTTTCTCCTACCGAAAAAAGTGAAGGGAAACGTGGCAGGAGGGGAAGATAATTTAGAAACGAGGGCTTCAGGAAGATTCCTGCTGCTTTCCTGTAACTACAGGAAGTAAATTCTGGACAGGAAAGCCCAAGTTCAACTTTTCCACCCTGCGACTGTTTGACGACCTGCAGTGGTCAATTCACAACCGCGTCGAGACCTTATCCCGTCTCCACGGCAATTACGTCAACCCCATGCAGGATGCAAGAGTTGGCCTAGCTTCCAGGTTAACCAATGGGGGCAAGCTGCCACTTTGGAACAGGGAAGGATATCCCCTGAATTGCATTAACTTGCGCAAGACTGAAGGACTGGATCGAGGTCAGAGGGATGTCTGGTCAAAGCCAACTCAATTCTGAATATTCGAGGGACAAGTTTTTCAATGATGCATATTTTCAATGGCTTCCCCACTGTGCCAGTTCTTGGGACAATACCAATATCCTGCCTTACATGGAAGTCAAACTTACTTCACAGAAGTTAATATGATTTTATCTATCATAAATAATTAATATTTGACTGTCAATAAAGAATTCAAGTTTTTATCCAACAGTTTACTTGGGTGCTGAAACCTTGAAAAAAATGCATAATGTTCTTTCCGTAATTATTTTAGACAAAATATTTCAATTAAAACTGCAAAATAACTGTTGGACTCATGCCAGGAAACTCTTCAACACAGTCATTTCTACAAGTTATGAGTGGGCCTCCATCGCTGACATATCATATTAAAATCTGCTGTCATTAAAATGCCTAAAAAGTAATTTGAATGAAAAACTGAAAAAGACTGGAGGTGTTAAAAAAAAAATCAGCTCAATGAGAAATTTGACACAAAATGTCCTGGGGCAGGCCCGAGGTAGTTCACTGTTTTCAGACTGCGGGAGGCAATGGTGAACGATGATCCTGGGAAAGGTGTGGACTGAAGCTATGAGAGAGGGTGAGCCGAGGAACCCAGGCTGATAGCAGCCTCCTGTAATTTTGTGGGAACCCATCAACACG
Source organism: Chiloscyllium punctatum (assembly GCF_047496795.1). Lineage (NCBI taxonomy): Eukaryota > Metazoa > Chordata > Chondrichthyes > Orectolobiformes > Hemiscylliidae > Chiloscyllium > Chiloscyllium punctatum. Next base: position 52,956,785 of record NC_092764.1, on the reverse strand, counting down.
ACTAAATATGTGTTGTCTTATGCATCTTATGAAGGGTTTCCCATCAGAAACAGACAGGCTTCTTCAGTCACCCAGTAGCATGCTCCAGTGAAAATGAAAGCAGGTTGATCATCAAGGTTAGTGACTTATCGAAGTTGACGCAACACATGTTGAAGTTATGTAACCACAGTGAATGGATTAGAATTGACGATCTATAAACTTAATGTTGGCAGAAAGTCATATCCTTCAGTCACTAACATTATTAGGAATAGGAAACACTTAGCACAGTTTCAACACCAAGGCACTCCAGTACTTTCAGTTACAGAATTGTCCAGAGATGCAAGATCAAATTCCATGCACCCATGGTCACAGTGGCGACTTCATGTTCACAGGCTATTGAATCAGGGATCCAGTGTTTGAGTGGCCGTACTGTGATCCCCGTCTGGCAGTTTCCCCAATAGGAGTACAAGTTTGCAGAATTCACTTTCAAAATTTCGCTTTTGAATTACCTTCAAAAGAATGAAGGAAAAGAGGATCATGGGAGGTGGAAGATAGTGTGGTGAAGCCCCTCAACTTTCTATAGGTAAGGTGAGAATTCTTCCTCAATGTAAACAGAAGAACAGCCTTGCTGTCATTTCACATGCAAGCCATATTAGAAAATAACAGTGTAAGGCACAGGAGCAACACAAAGTTCTAGTCTGTACACAGATTCATAACTGGATCATATACAGAAAATAAATGTTTTGGAGAAAGAACTCTCAGACAATATGGACTTAATGGTGCAATGCAATTCCTATAGTTACCTACAAAACACTGGAATTCCAACACAGCAGCATATTTTAGGCTGTAATCAAACTATGGCGAGAATTCAAATAATAAAGGAACTAGCATAAAGGAATTCTCATCAGAGGCAGGAAGTTTAAGTCGTCGTGGAAAATCAATGCCTTAGGAATGATGGGTGCAGCTCTATAAATTACAGCGAGGCTGTCGTGAGTGAACAACTGAAGAAAGAAAAGAGACCGAGGGAAGTGGAGAGAAAATCAGGAATTGAAAAGTAACAATGTGATGGAGAAGGCAAACTAACCAAAAGGAATAAACAGAAATGGTGACACTGTAGGACCAGGAACTGACTATCAGTCATTTCTTAATATCCATAAAAACACAGGAGGGAGAATGTTCATCTACATACTTTTTTGGGCGTGCTCATACATTATTTATACGGAAAGTCACCGAAATAAAACAGAGGAGTGGGGAAGGTAATAACGGACATTTCAGAAAGGTCCGTGTTTGATACGACAACTAAGAGTCAGATTAGATGTTTCACAAAAATTTCCAGGTCGTAAGTGAAGGCACAGAACGGCCTGTGTAGAAACGAAGCCACATCTAAAGGGTATTAGATTGCATGACTTGGTGGGGTAAGTGGGTTGAAAACTATGCAGCAATTTGTATAAGGCAGAAACCAATAGGGAAAGAAAACAAACACTAGATTTTTCTCTGCAGTTTCTCCAGCACATCCAGGCACTGCCTTCCTCCCAAGGCATGTGGTCACCATATTAAAACAGTATGCAATATTTATGGAGCTGATGGAAGATTGGCCTTAAGAAAAGCAAAGATGGAGTACGAGCTGGATAAAAGTCTTTATAAATAACCTCCCGAATTGTACATGCCACCTCATACAACTCCATTTATTGCATCACAGCACGATGTCCTTCGTTTTATTTTCATCCGTGATGGACTGTTTTCTTTTATTTGTGTTCAGAGATGGGAGACCGGTAGTTTCTGTGCCATTGGCGATTTCCTCATCCCTTTTTCGTTTACACTTCAATGGATTTTCTCCATCACACAATTTTCCCTCAGAGAGTCCGAGAGATCGCAGACACACTATAGCTGAGGATTGTTCCACTACCTTCTTTGTCTTATCCCTGAGAAAGGAAAAGAAAAACGAGGTTCATTTTATAAATATACAAATCAGGAGCTGGAGTAGGCCATTTTAACTTAATAGCCTCCTCCATCATTTATCAAGATCATGCTGGTTTGATTGTGGCCTCAAATCGTGCATTGCCTCTAATAACGAACTCTCTCATAGGGAGCAAGTTTCAGATCATTATCATTCACTTATGTGTGAAAAAGGTCTTCCTCACATCCCCCTCCACCTTTTGCTGAAAGCCTTAAAATCTGCATCCTTTGCTCCTTGTATTATCAGTGAACAAAAATAGTTTTTCCTAGTCTACCTTATCTAATCATGTCATAATCTTATACTCACTTTCTCCTCGATAATCTTACACTCCCCTTTCAAATCTTCCCTCAATCCCTTGTGCTCCAAGGAGAACAACTCTAGCTTCTCCAATCAAATCCTGTAACTAAAATCCCTCATTCCTGGAAGAACTTTGGTAAATCTCCTCTGCAACTTCTCAAAAACCCTCACACCCTCCCAAAGATGTGGTGATCAGGCTGAGAGAAAACACTCAATTTGAAGCCTCAATGGAGTCAAAGAACTATACAGCATGGAAACAGACCCTTCGGTCCAACTGGCCCATGCCAACCAGATGTCTTAAGTTAATCTGTTCCCATTTGCTAGCATTTGACCCATATCCCTCCAAACCCTTCCTATTCATATAACTATCCATTGCCTTTTAAATGTTGTAATTGTACCCAGGCTCCACCACTTTGTCTGGCAGCTTGTTCCATACATGCACCACCTTCTGCATGGAAGTTGCCCCTTAGGTCCCTTTTAAATCTTTCCCCTCTCACCTTAAAACTATGCCATCTATTTTTGGAATCTGCTACCCCAGGGAAAAGATCTTGTCTATTTATCCTATCCATGCCCCTCATGATTCTATAAGGTCACCCCTCAGCCTCTGACGCTCCAGGGAAAATACTCCCAGCCTATTCAGCCTCTCCCAATAGCTCAAAACCTCCAATCCTGGGAACATTCTTGTTAATCTTTTCTGAGCTAAGTTTCACAATATCCTTCCTATAGAGGAAAACCAGAATTGCACGAGGTTCAGGACAACTCAACAAAAACTGAAAGAACCGCAAATGCTGAAAATCAGAAACAAAAACAGAAATTGCTGGAAAAGCTCAGCTGAGGAAGGGTCATCAGATCCGAAACATTAACTCTACTTTCTCTCCATAGATGCTGCCAGACCTGCTGAGCTTTTCCAGCAATTTCTGTTTTTGTTCAGGATAATTTCACTTCCTTTGTATTCAATGCCTTTACATACATACTTCAAGTCTTCATATACTTTGCTAAAAACTCTCTCAATATGTCCTGCCACCTTTAAAAGCCTATGCACACCTAAATTCTTCCGTTCCTGCACACTCTTTAGATATTTGTCACAAAATCTACTTGGTATTTGCTTAATCACCTGCCAAAATGCAGAAGTACACTTTTCTATGTTCAGCTCCATCTAACACTGGCCTGCCTATACTGCGAGCTCACCTGTATGCTGTTGCGGTCAATTGGTGTTATTCTCACTGCTTGTCACTCCCCAGGTTTGGTATCATTGGCAGAGCTTGAAATTTTACTCTGCACTCCAATATCCATGACATGTATACATACCTATCAGAGCACTAGGCCTGGCACCGATCATTGTGGTCTATCACTGTTCACTTTCCTATCTGAAAGCTATCAGATTTAGTTTATTTTTGTTCTTAAGCCTTTTTCTCCAAGTTGACAATCATCCTCCTCCTTGACTTTTTCAACAAGCTTTTTATATATTTTGTCAAAGTCTACACAGACCACAGTCACTCTGTTCCCTTCAAGAACCTTCTGTGTTTCTCCATGAAGAATATTCAATTAAATTGTAACATTTGATTGCTTTATCCTATAAAAATTGTTATGACTTGACAAAGCCAGCATTTATCCAAAGAATTACTGTGTATAATGCAATAGCTCCAACAAAAACTTGAAGTTGAATGGAAATGTGATCCTAACTAAATGTTATTTTAAACTAGCTGCATAAATGCTGCAGCGTACAAGTGCGCCTCAGTAATCAAGCAAGGACTAAGCACATTCCAAAGAAATTCAGTATGTGACTGATTGTCATTTGAACATATGAACCCAATAAAAATTAACCCTCAATCAAACAGATTACAGAATTGGTGGACTCAAACCACAAAGGGCAAATTAATTTATTAAGGTCATATTTTTTCAAAGCAAAACAACTCTTAAGCAATTAATTCATAAATAAATACATAAAGGAATCATGCAAAGTTTTCAAAATTCAGGCAAACTTCTGAATATTCCAGTTCAGGAAAAGAGTGCATATCAAGTCAGAATTTGGGAAAATGATAGCATTGTTGTTTTGAGGTTTTTTTTCTTATGTTAATCATTTGCTTGGAGGTCAGTTATTTGCTGCTACCAGACTATAAATAGTTGCAGTTTACCCTTGTACATTGTACCAGGCAAGAAAGACTAAGGAACCATGCCAATATTAGCGAACATCCAGTCTCTTGTTAAAATGAACTTCGGTTAACCCTCAGATTATTAACTGACTGGACAGAGTCAGGATCAAGTAAAATTTCACTTGCTCACACAGCTGGAAAACAAACTGATTAAACTTTCTGAACTTGTGTTGGTTCCTCTTTAAAGTATGGTGCTGGAAAAGCATAGCAGGTCAGGCAGCATCCGAGGTGCAAGACGGTCAACTTTTCAGGTAGGTAAAAAACAATGACTGCAGATGCTGGAAACCAGATTCTGGATTAGTGGTGCTGGAAGAGCACAGCAGTTCAGGCAGCATCCAAGTAGCTTCGAAATCGACGTTTCGGGCAAAAGCCCTTCATCAGGAATAAAGGCCAAGATTTTCAGGCAGGCCCCATCATGGCCCCGGTCAACTTTTCAGGCAGGCCCCATCATCAGGGCCAGGGAGGGTGAAGGGGGCTGGGGAATAAAAAGAGGGAGGAGGGGTGGGGCTGAGGGAAAGGTAGGTGGGAAGGCAATAGTTAGATGCTGGTGGGAGGTGATTGTGATAGGTCAGTGGGGATGATGGAGCGGATAGGTGGGAAGGAAGGTGGACAGTTAAAACAGGTCAAGAGGGCAAATCTGAGTTGGAGGCTTGGATCTGGGATGGGGTGGGGCGATTTGGAAACTGGTGAATTCAAAGTTGAGGCCATTTGTGGTTGTAGGGTCCCATGGCAGAAGATGGGGTGTTCTTCCTCCAGTTTGCGGGGTGGCCTTGTGAAGGCGATGGAGGAGGACCAGAATGGACATAACATGGAAGGGGGGGGGGGAAGCAGGAGTTGAAGTGGAAGGTGGAGTTGGTTGGTGTGGATGGATCAGAGATGTTCCTTGAACTGTTTCGCGAGTTTGCACTGGGTCTCTCTGATGTAAAGGATACATCGTGAGCATCCGATGTAATAAATGAGGCTCGAGGATATACAAGTAAATCACTGCTGGATTTGGAATGACCCTTTGGGGCCTTGGACAGAGGTGAGGGGGGAGGTGTGGCCACAGGTTTCACACCTCCTCTGGCAGCAGGGGTAGGTGCCAGGAGTGGAGGAGGAGTTGGTGGGGAGTGTGGACCTAACGAGGGAGTCGCAGATGGAACGGTCCCTATGGAATGCATAGGGACGGGAGGGAAAAGTATTTTTGGTGGTGGAGTCTGACTGTAGGTGGTGAAAATGGAAGAGGATGATACACTGCATCTGGAGATTAGTGGGGTAGAAGGCGAGAATCAGGTGGATTCTATCCTTGTTGGAATTGGCGGTGTGTTTGAGGGTGGAGAAGCGGGAAGTGGAGGAGATGCACAGGAGGGCATTGTTCATCATGTGGGAAGGAAATTACAGTCCTTGATGTGGGAGGCCATCTAGGGTATCCTTGAGTGGAATTGCTCCTCCTGGGAGCAGATACGGCAGAGGAGGAAGAATTGGGAGTAACGGATAGCATTTTTACAGACCAGGGTGGTGGTGGATGGGGGGGGGGGGGGGGGGGGGGGGGGAGAGCGGTGGTGGAGTTAGGAGGAGGTGTAGTCCAAGTAGCTGTGGGAATCGATGGGTTTGAAAAAAAATGTCAGTTGCTGGAGACAAAGACGGAAGTCCAGGAAGGGGAAGGGGAGGGAGGTGTTGGAGATGGTCCAGGTAAATTTAAGATCAGGGTGGAAAGTTTTGGTTAAGTTGATGAACTGTTCAAGCTCGTGGGAGCACGAGGTGCCACCAATACAGTCATCGTAGTGGAGGGAAGGGGGGGGGGGGGGGGTGTTGATGTTGCCGGCGTAGCTACGGAAGAGGGACAATTCCACATATCCTACAAAGAGGCAGGCAGAGTTGGGGCCCATGTATGTGTCCATTGGTTTGTAGGAAGTGAGAGGGTTCAAAGGAGAAGTTGTTGAGGGTGAGGACCAGCCCCAGCACCACTTCTCCCCCTATTTACTTCCCAGCCCCCTTCCCTGTCCCCAGTCCTGATGAAAGGTCCTGCTGACTTTCCTGCTCCTCAGATGCTGCTTGGCCTGCTGTGCTTTTTCCAGCGCCACAACTCTGACCCTCTAGCATTGCAGTCCTCACTATCTCCTGGTCTCTTTTTAGCCCCATTCTTCAGTTTAGCTCCTTGAATCATTGCACAGTGTTGCTCAGCTCCAGAGGGAGGGGGAGGCAGGTCAGCTCCCACGTGGTATAGCTATTGCTGTTCTGTATCTGATTGCTGCTGCAAAATGCCCACTATATCGTCCTGTACTGCGGGGATGCACCAAAAGCCCAGGCAGCAGACAGCTATGTGGGAGCATGGCGTCCATCAGTGCTGGGCTGCTCAATGACATTGCATGGTGATAGATAAACCTAACTGCAAATTTTCAGACAGAGCTGTCATAGAGTCATAGAGATGTACAGCAGGGAAACAGACCCTTCGGTCCAACCATCCATGCTGACCAGATATCCCAACTCAATCTAGTCCCTCACGTCACTCAAATGTACAAGATGTGGTTAAAGCAACTTTAAGATTAAGTATAGGTGTGCATGCAAAGATATTCTCAATAATAAAGTTCTATTACTTTTATAACAATGTCATATTTAAAACTCTGAGCTTCAGAACTTGCCATTTTCTGAAAGCGAGTGGAGATATGAAATAGAATACATGCAGAATCACAATACAAGAAAAAGCCAGTCTTCACAAGAGAAATCAGTGGCAGCACTACTGTCTTTGTATCAGACGTGCAGAATTTGAACTCCAGGCCAAACAGTCCCAGCAATTGGTGCCCGGACTCTGGCTTGATGTTCATGATTGAGATCCAGAAAGATGTTCATATCTGGCGGGTGAGGGAAACCCACATCTCAAAGTACAGGAAGAGGGTACCTAGAAACACTACATGTGTAGGGCTAATTGTTCTAGGAATGCGAGACTCATTGGCAAAAATCAACATTTCTTTGCCCATCTTTAAAGTTATGTTGAGGAGCTGACGGTGAGCCACTAACTGAATGCACCTCTGTCTGTGGGGTGCAGGGACACGTGGATTGGACCTACCACTGAAACTGGCCTAAAGTCAAAGTTAACAAATATATTGCTGAATGTCAATCCAGAATGAAGAGCCAGGGCCATGATGCATTACCCTCTTCTTCTCCCTCCTCAGAAAGGTAATGGCGCAGTGGTATTATCACAATTGACATTATTATCAACCACAGTTTCATGGAACAGCATTAAAATCTTTTATCCAGTTTTTTATTGAATAAAATTCCACTGTCTGCTGTGATAGGACTCAACTCAGTCTCCAGAACATTACCTTGGTCTCTCAATGAATAGCCTAGTGTCCCCTAGGGAAGGAAGGAAATCCCCATCCTGATCTGGTCTGCCCTACATGTAACTCCACTCTCACAGCAATGTGCTTGACTCTTAACTGGCCTCTGTATTGGCAACTAGGGATGGGCAGTGAGTGTTGGCCTAGACAGCAACGCCCATATCTAATGAATACATTTTTAAAAAAATTCTGTTTGTTGCTTTCTTCACACCAATCACACTACCCTTTTCCAGCACTCAACTCATGGCAACTGATCCTTGCATGTTCATTTCCAGAAACACTCAAGGTTCTGTCTTTTTTTTCCCCTTCTCTTCCTCACTGTATGTTGGTCCTTGGAACACAAGCAAACGCACATGGGCAGGCCATGAACTGTGACACTGAGAAATGCAGCAGCCAAAGTTTAGATCAAACTATCCACTCATTTGTTTTTTTAATATCTATTTGAAAAGAGGAGAAAGTGAGGACTGCAACACTGGTGATCACAGACAAAGAGCGTGGTGCTGGAAAAGCACAGCAGGTCAGGCAGCATCTGAGGAGCAGGAGAATCAACATTTTGGGCATAAGCTCTTCATCAGGAAGCTCGAAACGTCGACTCTCCTGCTCCTGAGATGCTGCCTGACCAGCTGGGCCTTTCCAGCACCACACTCTTTGACTCTATTTGAAAAGAGTGTAATAGTTAATATGTAGATCCCTAAAGTAAAGCTGTGGGGTCTTTAACTGCACATATTAGGACAGTCTGTTCCTTGGTAGTTACAGCTTTAAACTTGCTCATCATTTGATTATGTAGCTTTCAAGTCAAAATTCCTGTGCTTCGATGTTTCAGACAGAATTTATTGTCTGACATGGCAGGAATGATAGCCCCCCTACTGCTCAACATCATGAGATGCTTTATCAAAATATCTGGCCATGGGTTTTCCAATTGCTGAAAGTCTGCTGCTTGACTGAAATCTGCTGGGAAGCCAACATTTCTAGAAGTGCTCCAAAGAAACCGTTTATAATCTAGAAGGGAAAATGAGTTTAGAGATTTTCGAAGCCTAAATGTTTCTCATATTTTTGCAACTTAAGCGGATAATTTAAGATTTTATAAATGCTACTAACATGGCGGGTGGACTATTACAAATATTTGCTCTTCGATTCTGCGAGAATAATGTACTTCATAAAGTTGTTTTCTTCCCTGCCCTCATTGTCATGATGCAACACTAGAGCCTAAACAAACAACCTGCTCCAGTGCTAAGTCCGTGCTATTCTGAACTGATTGACAGGATGAGAGAGAGAGTAGGACATCAGGGATTTGGTCTCCAAAGTTTCTGTGGGAATGCACTTGGCCCCTGGCCAGCTCATCCTTTCCTTCCTGCCAGCTTTTATTTCCAAAGGACAAGGGGGTGGGATATTAGACTGTACCCCTTTCAAGGGAGCCTTTGATGAAATAAAGGCCGAGATACGGAGTGGCACCATGCAATCTGACCTCAAATGGGACAGCAGGATAAGTCTCCCTCTGGGTTGATCACTGGTGAGCATACGAAAAAAACCCAGTAACAAAAGGATAGGATCAATGATCATTCTCCTCCAGAAGAACAAAGCCAACTGGAGCATCCCAAATTAGCACAGTCCATATCCACACAGGAGAAACCTCGGTCTGTGCATCCAGCCTCCAAAATATCATTCCAATGAATTACTGGGGGTAGTGGGAGCCCTATCCATTCTGGCGGTGATGTAGCTAACACCCCAATCAACACTTCCCATCACCTAACAAGAATCCCCAACAAATTCCCATCTGCTCACATTCGGAGTTCAACGCCTGCAGTTATTTGGGATTACAGAAAGTCGACACTGATTGAGTTCAAAGTGTTGCAACGACTCTGACTTGTTGCAGAAGGGAAATCTCCCAAGTCACAGAGGGGCCGTGGACACAGATAGAAGTTATTTTGTACCATGCTGCCATGCAGAACCGTGATGATAATTCCCCGAATTTGTTTCACCAGAAGAGAAGACATCCACTCAGAACTGTATAAATAGCTCATGCAGTAAGTTCATTGTTGGCCACTCACCTCTACAAATGTAGAACAAATACAAATCAGAAAGATGAAACAAAGGGCTCCATCTGCTGGCAGTAAGAGTTCAAGACAATGTCAGTGTTTTTTTTAAATACAAAAGCAGCATTGCTGGCAAGGTTGTTACCGTCCTGAAGTACCCTTGAGAAGGCAGTGATGAATCGGTTCTTGAGCCACTGCAGTCCAGGTGATGTAGATACACCCACCATGTATATGGAAGCTCCAGGACTTTGACTTGGCTAGAGTGAACAATCAGCGATATAGTTCCAAATCTGGATGGAGAGTGACTGAAGACAGGTGCTGGTGTTCCCATGTGTGTACTGCCCTTGTCCCTCAAGGTGGTGCAGGTTGAAGGTTTGGAAGGATGTTTTGAAGCAGTCTTGAGGGTAATTTGTTGAAGTAATCTTAACTACAGTACACAATTCTGCAATTGTGCACAGTTGATTGAGGAAGTGAATGTTGGATGGAAGTACCGCTGATCAAGTGTACTGCTCTGTCTTGGATGGGGGTGAACATCTGGAGTGCTTTTGGAACCACAGTCATTGAGGCAAATGGAGAGCATGCAGCTAAAGTATTGACTTGTTGTTGGTGAGGTGGACAGATTTCGAGCAGTCACGTTATTCCCTGCAGAATTCCTAGCTTCTGATCTGGCCCTTTCACAATCATTCATACGGTAGGTGCAATGCTGTTTCTGGTGTTGATAGGTGGGGAATTCAGTGCTGTTAATGACATTGAGTATCAAAGAAATATGGATTATTTGTTTCTGTTTGTTATGACCAGGTGAGGCGGGTGAATTGCCTCCTCCTCAGTTGGGTTGCAGCAAACATTAAGTTATTTTTAGCACATGGCTTTATATTTCTCCAATTAATGTGTGCTTAACTATTTCTCCTGTAAGCTATGAGCCATTACAACATTTACTTGAGTGAACGAGAGAGCAATTTTATTACCTGCTAACCCAGAGAAAAATAATAAGGGCACAACATCAAGCATATGGACTCCATGCAGTCACATCAGCACTCCCCCCCCCATCCCCACAACCTCTCTCACATACACACACATACCAAGCTAAAAGCAAGATAAAACAAAAATTTAGTTTTTTAGTAAAAACTAACAATGCTGGAAATCACAGCAGGTCAGGCTGCATCCATGGGGAGAGAGCAAGCTCATGTTATGTGTCAAGATGACTCTTCATCAGAGCTCTGAAACGTTAGCTTTCTCTACCTCCACAGATGCTGTCTGACCCATTAGGATTTCCAGCATTTTTCTGTTTTCAGTACAGATTCCAGCTTCTGCGGTAAGTTGCTCCTTTATAGTTTTGAGTCCTTGGTCATCCTCGAGGCATTAAGTTTTAGCTCAAAACCACGGTTGTCTACTTGCCTTCTTGGATCATCAGCTGGAGTAAAGGTCGTGGTTACTTGTAAAGGTTGCAGCTCCTTGCTGTTTTCATTAACTGCTTTCAAAGGGTGGATTTCTTTGAGGAACAGAAAGAGAGTCTTCTCTCACCTGCTTCTGTTCTGCAGTCTTTAAAATCCATCTCTCCTGTTCTACCAAAGAAACTCTTCAAAATAGCAACTGGTTGTACATATCCTCTCCGTTCAGGTTTGGTTTTTGGACTTAACAATTGCATGGATGTTTCAATTTCTCATAAGGATGTTAATGAGACACTAAATGAGGACTCTTGATGGTTTCATTGCCTTTGGTTAAAATGTTAATTTCAATTCAAGCCATCTCTTGTTTAAGCTACATTGATTTTATTAAAGGTGGCTATTTTAAATTAGTACTCTCAGTGCCTCTTTAAAACCATTCCAACATTTCAATGGAAACCAGGTACTAAACTGGATGATGGAATCTGAAGGTCATTAGCTCACATTTTGTGTCACTGTGATATGGTGTAGATGGTTATTGCTTCAGGTCCTTGTACAGCCACAACTGGTGACTGCCACAAATCTGCCCAAGCCAGAATGTTGTTCGGGTCTTGCTGTATGAAGCTATGGAATATTTGAGCATCTCAGGAGTTCTAAATAGTGTTGAATGTCTCCACTTCTGATCTGGGAAAATTACTGATGAAACAGCTGAAAGTGGCTGAGGCCAGGACACTAACCTGAGGAGCTACCACAGTGATGTCCTGGCTTGAGATGATGGGCCTCCCAAAACCAGAACCATCATCCTTCATGCGAAGGATTATTTCAGGCAGTGGAGACTTTTCCCCTCAACTTACATGGGCTTCATTTTCACTGGGGCTCCTTAAGTCACACTCGGTCAAATGCTGGGTTGGTGTCAAAGGGCAATCATTCTCCACTTACCACAGGAGTTCATCGCTTTGATCCCCATTCAGGCTAAAGATGTACGTCTCTATGACTCTGTAATAAAGCCAGGAGCTGAGTGGTCCAGGCAGAACCAAAACTGAATATCAGTGAGCGGTTTGTTGGGAAGTACTATTTGAGTCAGCACGTCAATTCCTAATCAACCTGTCCAAGGATGTTGCAACACATCGCTGAGGTACCTTTAACCCTGGCCTCCTAGCTCAGAAGTAAGGACACTACCACTGCCCCACAAAAGCCCTTGACGATACATTCCATGACTTTGTTAATGGCGGAGTACAGACCCTGATGGGGCCTAACTGGCTACATTCCAGTTGTGTAGGTGGTGAGAGTCACCATTATTTCTGGAGCACAAGTCTTCAGTACTTACAACTAGAATGTTGGAAGGACTCATAGATTTTGCTGTTTTTTACACAACCTTAATTAAGTTCCTAGCAGGCATGAGTATATATTGTTCTATTCAGAACTAATTGACAGTCCTACTCAAATGCCAGACAAAACTTTACTGCAGGGCTTGACTTTAGCATTAGGTTGCGCTATTTCTGGTGGGTTTACTTAATGTCAATGCTTCCTCATCTCCCCTCGTTTCACCTCATCCCAGGTCCAAACCTCCAACTCGGCACTACCCTCCTGACCTGTCCCATCTGTCCATCTTTCTTCCCACCTATCCGCTCCACCCTCCCTCCGACCTATCACCTCCAAATGCATCGACCTATCGCTTTCCCAGCTTCCTCCCCCCACCCCACCTTCCTATTTACTTCTCAGCCCCCTTCTCCTCCACCCACGCCCTGACAATCCTGATGAAGAGTTTATGCTCAAAATGTCGACTCTCCTGCTCCTTGGATGGGGCCTGGCCTGCTGTGTTTTTCCAGCGCCACACATTTCAACAATGACGTAATGTCAATGTGACTGAAACAAGGAGAGTTTCATTCCCTTACCTTGATGAGCCCCCCAAAAATTCTTTGTTTCTGAACATGTGAGCTGAACAAGTTTAACAACCAAAAGTGAACTATTTACGCTGTCAAATGAGATTTTAGTTACTGAAATCAAGCAACAAGCAGTGGAAAATACATATATTGCAAATGTTATCTCAAATACCTCATCAAACAGCTAAATAGCAATAATTTCTTCCAGGTACTGAATACTGCGCATTAACAACTGAAAACCAGGAAAAGACTGCTGCATTGTCAAAAAGATATCAGCAAAGTATACAAGGTGAGTGGAATATAAGGAGGCTGTAGGAATTTCACCAACTGCTTTCAGGAAATGACCAGGAAAGTATGAGGATCTAATGGTTATTTATGAAAAATATCATCGACCTGAATGAATGAATTGATCAGGGTAGAATCCAACAGTTAGTCCACCCCACTGGAGAACGATTTGACCCATTTTACATACATCTAGCTTTTGGAAATTTTGATATTTGCTGCTGCGTCAAAATTCTGAAACTCTGCTTAATAACAGTGTCCTTACACTGCAAGGCAGCTAACCAACATCTTTCCCTGGGCAACAGGGACGTATAAAAGGCCCAGTCCGCAACAGCCCTCCTCAAGAACAAATAAAAGAAATTACATCCTCGGTAGATCATAAAACTGAGCAAAGTAAGCTCATAAAAATAAATATTCTCACCTCATGTGTAGTTTCTATTTTAACTAACTAATCTTTAGCACAATTTTCTTTCCTGGTTCAAGAGTCTGCAAAGTTTTGCTTTCAGGCTAAAAATCCATAAAGTGAGATCTTAAATTCAGTGCTTAACAGTAAAATGAAAACACAAGTATAGCTTAATGCACACCAAATCAATGCTAACAGCCTATATAATAATCATAATTATTTAACTAATTGAACCAAAAATGTTAACATGGACAGATGAAACTATCTTCGGGATATTGGACATCAACTTGATTTTGGAACCAGTTGTAGGAATTAGACAGAGGCAGAAAATCCAACGCCCCATCACTTACCAACAGGAACTGCTGTAGTGTTTGTCTGCTACAGTCACGACTGAATTAAATAATCTGTCTGAAGGTCTCTGTACCTAGCACAGAACAAAACATGCAGTAAAGTAATCTCTCTGAAGGTGTTTCGACCCAGTACAGAACATCCAGTAAAATAATCTCTTTGTAAGCCTTTGTGTCTCATACAGAAAACATTCAATTAAATAAACAAATTACTGTAAACACTCAGCAGGCTTGGTGAAGCCTGTGGAGACAGATAAACAGTTAACATTTCAGGTCAATGACCTTTCTTCAGAACCAGCAGAAATCAGGCATTCAACAGTTTTTACCTAAGCATAGAACTCCATCATAACTATAACTTCTTTCTGTTCGGATAAAATGCTCTTGAACTGAAAGGTGGACTCGCTTCTTGAACTCTGATTTATATTTTCAGCATCCACAAGTCTTTGAGTAAAGTTGTTCACTTGGGTGCTTCGATTTGATTTGATTTATTATTGTCACATGCACCTAGATAGAGTGAAAAGCTTTGTTTTGCGTGCAGTATAGGCAGATCATACCATACAAAGTGTGTAAGGGTAATAGAACAGAACGAGGTATACATTACAGCTCCAGAAAAGATGCACAAAGAGTGAGATCAACATGAGATTTAAAATTTGAGATGTCCACTCAGCACTCTAATAACAGTGGGGGAGAAGCTGTTCTTGAACCCGTTGGTACGTGTGTTTAAACTTCTGTATCGTCTGCCTGATGGAAGAGGTTGGGTGAGATTATAACCAGGATGCGAGGGGTCTTTATTGACGTTGGCAGTGAGATCTATGGATGGAGTCAACGGATGAGAGGTTGGCTTGTGTGATAGATTAAGCAGTGTTCACAACTCTCTACAGTTTCTTACAGTCTTGGGCAAAGCAGTTGCCATACCAAGTCATGATACACTCAGATAGAGTGCTTTCTATGGTGCATCTGTTAAAATTGGTAAGAGTCTTTACAGACATGTCAAATTTCCTTAGTCTCCTGTTGTTGTGCTTTCTTGACCATTCATTGACATTGGTGGACCAGGACGGATAGCTGGTGATCGTCACATCTAGGAACTTGACGCTGTCGACCATCTCCACCTCAGCTCCAGAGACGGGCATATCCTTCACTCTGTCTCCTGAAGTCATCGACCAGCACTTTTGTCGTGCTGACATTGAGGGAGAGATTGTTTTCTTTACACCATGCCACCAAGCACTCTATCTCTTTCCTGTATTGTTGTGTGCTGGGTACCATCATGTCAGTAAGTCATCTGAGTTAGAACAACAGTAGAATGGCAACATCCACCCTGGTGCAAAATAAAGGAACATCCCAGTGCTAAGTGTGGTTCCTATGACCCACTGCAAAATGCGCGGCTTACTTGTTATCACATTAAAACCTATCTTAAAACTTTCAAATTATACACATTTTTGTTTCAGACCCAAATGTTTTCTTGCAGGACAGTCAGTACATGTGAATAGTAGTGAACAAATAAACAACTAACAGGAGACTGAGCTCCACAAATATCCCTATCCACACCAAGGCAGAAAGACAACCTGAGGAATTTGAAACCATCTTCAGCCAAAACTGACAAGTGCATTATATACCTCTGCGTCGACCTGAGGTCCCCAGCACCTAAGTGCTAGTCTATAACCAATTTGATTTGCTCCACATGATATCAAGAAACAGCTGAAGACATTGGATACCACAAAAGTATGGGCCCCAACAACATTCCAGCAATAGTCCGCAAAACTTGCCCTCCCCAACTAGCTGTACCCATAACTAAGCTGTTCCAATACAGCTATAATATAGGCATTTAATTGAATGTGAAAAATTGATCAGGTACACCCTGTGCACAAAAGGCAGGACAAATCCAACATGACCAATTACTGCCCTGTCTGTTTACTCTCCATCATCTGCAAAGGGATCACCAACCAGCACTACAAAGGACTGCACACTGACACTCTGTTTGGGTTTTGCCACGACCATCTGGATCCTGACCTCTTTACAGATTTGACCCAAACATGGACAAAACAGATGACCTCCAGAGGTTAGGGGAGAGCAACAGCCAATGACATCAAGACAGCACTTGACTGAGTACCGAATCCAGGAGCCCTTGTTAAAGTGGAATCAATGGGAATCAGGGGGAAAACTCTCTGCTGGTTGGAGTCTTACCTGATACATAGGAAGATGTTTATGGCTGTTAGAGGTCAGTCATCTCAGCTCCAGGACATCTCTGCAGGAATCCCTCAGGGTAGTGGGCTAGGCCCAACCATCCTCAGCAGCTTCAGTGATGTTCCCTCCATCACGAGGTTGAAACTGGATGTTCGCTGATGATTGTGAAATGTTCAATATTTTTTGTGACTCCTCAGAGACTGAAGTGGTCCATATGCAGCAAGATCTGGACCATATTCAGGCTGGGATTGATTAGTGGCAGGTAACTATCGTGCCACACAGGTGCCATCCCCTAAGAACAAAGTTAACCATTGTCCCTTGCTCCATTCATTCCCCACAGGTTGACTCAAAAAGGCAGCAGTACATACTATCTACAAGATGTCCTGGAGAAACTGAACCAAGGTTCTTCTAGTAGCACCTTCCAAACATGTGAGCCCTGTCACTTAGAGGGACAAGGGCAGATGTATAGGAACACCATCAACAAGTCCGTCTCAAGACACTCCCTGTCCTGATTTGGGAACAGATTGCCGTTCCGTCAGTGTTGCTTGGCCACTCTCTAACAGCACTATCGGTGTCCCTACAAACCAAGGACAGCAGCAGATCAAGATGACAGCTCACCAGCCCCTTCTCCAGGACAATCAGCGATGGGTAATAAACCAATAAGAGACAGTAGTATTTTACAGCTTTTGAGATGTGATCAGTTGATTTCAAAGCAATGCGCATGATAAAAATTCAACTTCTATTAAGAAATGAAGCAGTTCATTCTTTATCTGCTGTAGAACAACTTTTACTTTTCAGTTCTATTTAAATGGATTTAAAGATCTAACACTAACACTCAAACAAAGTTCCTAGACACGACTTCTAAGTAGCATTATTAGCGTATCAATGGAGAGTTCAGTTAAAAACACGCTTGCCTGTACAAAAATGTAAATCACTGTATAAAGTAATGGATGACACTTACTGTGACATAGACTGGCTGAGGAAGCTTCTGTTTCCGACACCACTCAAGTAGTATCATTTTGGGTGTGATTTGAGGTGGGTATTCACGTCTGGAGGAGGCAACATAAATTAGTGACTGGAAATGTGAATGGTACAAAATGACTTTATACTGACCCCATCTCAATTTGCTGGGGATTGACAAAAATAAACTAAACTAAATAGTTTCAATAAAACATTTGTTGAATGGATAATTCCTTGGGCATTGACTTAGATTTGGAGCAGAGCTTAAAGACAGGATATCTGGTGGAGGACTGATGATGATGGATTTTGGCTGCTTTGCAGTTACCTGCTCAGTCAGCACACTCACATTCTTTGGCAAATGATTGTGGCTGCAGGTCTCATTAAATGGTATTTAAAGCTGCCAATTGGCTTCTGCGGCCAGTTGGAAAACATGGAGCATGATGGAAAAGTGGTTAGTGGACAACTGCCACTGGCAGCAGCTCCTTCTACATTCCGTGAGCCGTTTTTCTTGATTTGTTTTGTCCTGGGTTCACTCAAGCTTTTCCTTCCCAGAACACACATTGTAATCCCTGACTCAATGCATTCTGTATTCCAGCCATGATCGATGTGCAATAAGACAGAACATCATTACTACCCTCTGTGTACAACAGGCTGTGGAAAGGATTCTACACTGCAAGGCCAGGGAAGAGCTTTCCCGATATGTATGTATGTCTGCGCGCATGTGTAATTCCTGTGAAATTTCCATCTTGACAGCTTATTAAATTTGAACCTATGACTCAGCCATAGGCTACATTGCCTCACATGGAATCATATTCCCTTATCCAGGCACCACCTATATCGAGGTTCATGAGAAATATGTCTCAATTGTAACTGATAGGACTTTGGTCAGGAGCCAAAGCCAGGAGCTGTGTATTACTTCTGTATAAATCTGTTACGGTTAGTGGTTGGTGCAGTTCACAGACCTTCCTGCAGGGAGACTGAAGCCCCCAGTGTGTTGATCTTCAGTCACTCCTTTCAGCAGTAGTTGCTGCACAGTGATTAGTAAACCCTGAAGGTCCCTCATGCCCAAACCGCTACCCCCCTCAACGTCACCACCACCCTCCTTGCCCAGATCCAGAGAACCCAAGTGGGAGAGCCATTAAGTTAGCAAACTTTTTATGCAGTTAGAGAAGGCAGTTTAATCGATGACCTTCCTATACCTCATCTACTTAATAAACAACCACACTGAGGCATCCCTGTTAACATAACATTTACCTATTCTAATCAAAATAATCATCATCCTTCTACAGTCTGAAAGAAACCAGTTTTGAACCCATTCTCTTTAGTCTATTTTTTTAAGATTAGATTCGATTGCCCGCAGCGTGGAAACAGGCCCTTCGGCCCAACAAGTCCACTTTTGCCCTGGCTCACTCACATTATGAAAAATTACTATAAGAACAGGTGACAGTAGGTGTAGCTCTTAAGAGGCAGAAGATCATAGGATGACAAGGTTCTCCTGATTCAGGAAGGATTACTCAGCAACAACTAAACATCTTCACAGTTTACCCAGACTATGGCGAGGAAGTCGGTTCTTGAGATAAGATTACACTTTTCTACATCTCACTAAGTTAAGACAAAGTGCTTTGAGTTAATACATAGAGCTAAAAATACTAAAACTTGATAAATATACATTAGGAAATCAGGGGAATCTAATTATGCGGAAGGCTTCAAACCTGATATATGTTTTCCTGTTCGCCTTTGAAATGTGATCAGCTACAAAATCAATTGGAGCACTGCTTGTTTATTACCGTGAGCAGGGTGAAGAAAGTTAAAAATAGCAGCAAAATCCTGGAGAAGTCCCCGTCCAATCAATTAACTCAAGAAATCTGATCAGGATTTCAAATGGACTTCCATCAGAATGTCCTGTTGGCAATGGGCAGAACATATCGAACAGATTTTGCAATACAAAGTTTGATTTAAATCTGACGAATGACAGGATAAGACTATATTAAAGCTATTAAATAAATTGATACCAAAGGACCATCCTGAAGAAAAAAATGCATTTGCATTGGACATCCCAAACATTCTCTTATTGCACCGTAATAATCGTGATTGTACTGAGTCCTTACTTGTTGAACCTGACTGCCATTTGTATGGTATCAGGTGATCCGTTATCTCCAGGCAAATGTTCGGATTTCTCTTGATTTATTGTGTTTAACATGTCCCTCTTTGCTTCCATGCAAGCCTTGGCTTCTTTATAATACACATCCATTTCAAAAGCCTCACTGTGCACAGGAAGAAGGCAGCAATGGTTATCAAACATGAGTCACAAAACTGGAATGAGATTTAACAATTTACATTCCAAACATTCCTAACCCTAACCTGGCAGAGTTTGCACCAATATCTGCGTGCACAGGGGAGATCGTAAGCCAAAAGTATTTTCATTGTTAGATATATTTTGGAGTTATCACATTAATCCTATGACAGAGTTGTTAGCGACGGTGTTGCACCCCAGGATTAAGACAAACAGTCTTGGGGCATCACTCTGGCTTTCGTACCTGAACATTGTGACCACAAGCCCTACTCCAGGACTTGCGCACATAATTTAGACTCACACTGGAGTAATCGGAAATGAGGAGTGACAGGATTAAGAGTAGCTCTTCATATTCCTGAAGAATGAAGCAGGACGTGGTTGAGTTGTCATCCACGTGAAGCCAACATCACAGTAAAACGCGGCAGGAAGTTCTGCCAGGGAGCTTGAGGAGGCAGGGTTCAAATTAATGAGAAAAAAACTTCATGACTTGGTTGGTATTTCCGAGCAAACTGGCACAGAATTAAATAAATCATGGCTGAAAATGTGGCACAATGTGCAAGACAGGGATGATAATTCAGGGTACGCGAACACCAGCAATCAGCAAAGCGGTGGCTGTCGCTTTGGGATGGGGTCCATTTAAACTAATTTGGGATTAGAGTCCTGTTTAATTAAATGAAAGGGCTTCAAAATAAAAAATATTGTGTATGTGTTTGGGGGAGACGTGAGAAGGTTCCGATGAAAACTTATTTATAAACGTAAAGAGAAAATTCAACAGCAAAACTGCTTGGATAAAGATAGGCAGATTATCACAGGAAAGAGCAGAGATTAACAGTGATGGAGTTCCAGTGAGTAAGACTAAATCGGGAGAGGGGGATGATAAAAAGTTGAAGTTATCATTGTTTTATTTCCGTGGGCAAAGCAGTTGTAATGCACAAAGGTAAATCCATCTGACAGCCATTGGGTTGATGTGGTGGAAGGGGACCTCACTGAGAATGAAATATTCCAGTAATCTTGGTGTGGCAAGAATAGAAGACTGTGGGAGAGGACTAGTCCTGGCAGTAAAGCCTGGTGACATGGCAGTAGTAAGGAAGGATGGTGGCTCAGAGAAACAGGATGTAGAGTCAATGAGAGGAGGTGAATGATAAGGGGTGGAAAATACAACTGTTAAACTTTGGCTACAAGAACAGGTCAGGGGCTAGGAATCCTGCACCATGGAACTCACCTCCTGACTACTCCAAGCCTGTCCAACATCTACAAGGCACAAGGCAGGGATGTGATGAAATAGTGCCTACTAGGTTGAGTTCAACTCGGAACAACACTCAAGAAGCTTGACACAATCGAGATAAAGCAGCCAGCTTGACTGGTGTCAGATCCCAAACATTCACTCCCTCCACTACTGATGCACAGTAGCAGCAGAGTGCACTATTTGCGAGATGCATTGCAGAAATTCACCAAGGCTCCTTGCTGTTCTCGAACAGTCCTAACCCATGGCTGCTACTGTTTATAAGGACTAGGGCAGCAGATACACTGAAACATCAGCACCTGCAAGTTCCCTTCCAAGCCTCACACCATTCTGACTTGAAAATATATCACCGTTCCTGCCCTGTCACTAGGTCAAATTCCTGCGACTAACTGCATTGTGGGTCTACCTACATCAAATGCAGTAACTCAAGAAGGGAGCTTAAGGCAATTAATAAATTAGCAATTAGCTTTAATCAATCACAGCAGCTTGTAACAAAGCAAATTTTTAAAAAAATCTTTCGTGGGGAATATTAGCATCACTGGCAAAATTTACAGTCCATACCTTGGTGCCCTTGAACTCATTGGCTCTTTATGCTATTTTGGAGTGGGTTAAGGGTGAGACCAGGCAAGGTTGGCAATTTTCCTTCTCAATCGCAATTGCTGTAGTCTAAAGTCTTCCTCCTCACTATTCACCACATCACCATATTTTTGTGTCATCTGTACACTTACTGATTACACCTCCTCCATTCTTGTATGGATCTTAAAAATGTACATGATGAACAAGGGGCCTAATACTGAATCCTGTGCTCCACCACTAAGAAACAGGCTTCTAGCCATAAGTACATCTTTTGACCATCACTCTCTGCTTCTGTCCATGAAGCCAATTTTGGATCCAATTTGCCAACCACATTTATAATCTTTGGGATTGAGAAGAATGAGAGTTATTTCACAAAACATAAAAATACCTGTGAAGGCTCAACAGGGTAAACATGGAGAACTGAGGTTTCCCATTTGTGGAGTCTCAACAAGTACACATGGTTGCAACATAAGGACAGATTTTGCAGTCATTGATTTTATTGCTGTTTGTTGGCGTATTCTGTGTGTGCAAACTGACAGCTGCATTTCCCTATACTGTATATTTACAGAGACTACATTTCAAAGGCAAAGCACTGGCTGCAAGTTACTTGAGGACATCTGAAGAATGTGCCATGTTACCTCAGTGCAAGTTGTTCCAGTGGAAAATGCTCTCTTCAGACCAAATCTCACCTTGGAAGGACAAAAATGCATAATTTTATTTTTGGTGTTTTATTTCAGCCAGAATGGAAATACAGGAGGAACACATCGGTATTTGCTGTCTCAGCAGGAAAATGTTCAAATTGGAAATTCAGATGTAAATTGCCTGCAATTTGCTGTCTCCAAAGAGGAATATTTTGGGCAGTGCTACTGCTGGAACATTTACCAGCAACAGAAGCTCCAACGTTCATATCCTAGTTCTGTCTAACATGCAGTTATTTATTTAGGTTTCTGCAATAGATTGGGAAACTCTTTTTAGTGTGTGTCTTAAACTGAATGGAAACTTTAAAAAATGAGCAACTCCAACTTATTTTCTTTGGACTTACTGATCCATTTAATTTTACCTGACTGAACAACAACTTAGGCCTAATCAAAGTCACAATATAAATATACGGAGGAAATGTTTTGATAAGTTCTCCAGAAAATTTCAAGGATGATTAAAAATCTTTTTTTCCCCCCTCATTGCTGACACAGCCTGATGGATTTGAAAAAAAAAGTAGTGGGTGCAATAGGGTAGCACTGAACACCTCTGAGTTAAATAGAATGTAGAGCCAGTAGATTGGAAAAAGAGTTTTCCATTAGCAAAGTTTAAAAAAAAATTCTAACTAGTCCTGTTTATACATAAATGATCTGGAAGAGGGCACTGTTGGTATGATCAGCAGGTTTGCAGATGATACAAAGATTGGTGGAGTAGCAGAAAGCATAAAGGACTGTCAAAGAATACAGGAGGATATAGGTAGACTGAAGAGTTGGGCGGAAAAGTGGCAGATGGTTTTCAATCCAGACAAATGTGAGGTGATGCATTTAGGCAACTTATCCTAGAGCCGATTATACAATGAATGGAAGAGCCTTGGGAAAAGTTGATGGGCAGAGAGATCTGGGAGTGCAAGTCCATTGTACCCTGAAAGTTGCTGCACAGGTGGATAGAGTGGTCAAGAAGGCATATAGTGTAATGACAGGGTAATGAGTAAAAGAGCTGGCAAGTCATGTTAAAATTGTACAAGACATTGGTTCAGCCGCATTTAGAATACGGTGTACGGTTCTGGTTGCCACATTATCAAAAGAATGTGGACGCTTTGGAGAGGGTGCAGAGAAGGTTTAAGAGGATGTGGCCTGGTATGGAAGGTGCTAGTTATGAAGAGAGGTTGAGTAGGTTAGGTTTATTTTCATTAAAAAAAAAGGAGATTAAGGGGGGACCTGATTGAGGTTTACAAAATCATGAAGGGTATAGACAGGGTGGATAGAGACAAGCTTTTTCCCAGGGTGAAGGATTCAATAACGAGAGGTCATGCTTTCAAGTTGAAAGCTGGAAAGTTTAAGGGGGGTACACACGGCAAGTACTTCACACAGAGAATGGTGGGTATCTGGAATGCACTGCCAGCAGAGGTGGTAGAGGCAGGCACGGTAGATTCATTTAAGATGCGTCTGGACAGATGCAGGAGTAGTTGGGGAGCAGAGGGATACAGATGCTTAGGAATCGGGCAACAGATTTAGGACAGTAGATTTGGATCGGCTCAGGCTTGTAGGGCCGAAGGGCCTGTTCCTGGGCTATAAATTTTCTTGTTCTTTGTTCTTTTAAGACTTTTGAAGTCTTTAGTGAAATACCTCATGGTTTCCTCTATTCCTTCCAATATGGTCATTTGGTCATGTCTTAGGTCAACATTTAAAACTGTCCCTTGAAACAGTTCAGCTGGAAACTGCATGTGTAAACCATTGCCTGTTACACTGCTGTTACAAGGTCTGGTAAGTCCTGGTGTTAAAGAGTGAACATTTAAAGCTCCCTCCCAATAGGAGAAATAGGAGCAGGAGTAAGAGTAGGCCATTTGGCCTGTTGAGCCCACTCTGCCATTGAATAAGATCATGGCTAGTCTTTTCGTGGACTCAGCTCCACTGACCCGCCCGCTCACCATTCCCCTTAATTCCTCTACTGTTCAAAGATCCACGCATCTTTGCCTTAAAAACATTCAATGATGTAGCCTCAACTGCTTCACTGGGCAGGGAATGCCACAGAATCACAGCCCTTTGCGAAGTTCTTTCGCAGCTCAGTCCTAAATCTGTGCCCCCTTATTTTGAGGCTACGCCCCCTAGTTCTAGATTCATCCACCAGTGGAAACAACCCCCCCTGCTTCTATCTTAGCCATTCCCTTCATGATTAGATTAGATTCCCTACAGTATGGAAACAGGCCCTTCGGCCCAACAAGTCCACACCGACCCTCCAAAGAGCAACCCACGCAGACCCATTCCCCTACATTTCCCTCTGACTAATGCACCTAACACAATGGGCAATTTAGCATGGCACATCTTTGGACTGTTGGAGGAAACCCACGCAGACACGGGGAGAATGTGCAAACTCCACACAGACAGTTGCCCGAGGCAGGAATTGAACCCGGGTCCCTGGCGCTATGAGGCAGCAGTGCTAACCACTGAGCCACCGCGACGCTATGTTTCTATAAGAGATACCCCCTCCCTCCAAATGAGTATAATCCCAATCTACTCAAATCTCTCCTCATAAGATAACCCTCTCTATTCCAGAATCAACCTAATGAACTTCCTAAACTTCCCTTTAACCTCACACACCTTAGCATCCACTCAGCAACAAGAAAGATCCCTCTGCTTATGCTATTTAACACTGCTAAGTTACTAGAAGGTTGCTGTTTACCGACTGTTGCTGACTTTGTAGGCAGCTTATTGTATGAAACGTCAACAGGGGGAGAAATGGCATGTGGTAAAGGCATGTGGTAAAGGCATTAGTTTCAGCTGCAAAGGTTCCGCCTGGGACCACTTACTGACAGTTACCATTCTCCTTGGAGAAGGCAAAGAGGAGATTTGATGGAAGTTTTCAATGTGAAAAGAAAGGTCAGACCGAGAGTAGTTGTGGTGTCGAAGGCACAGCCTGGAAGTGTAGTGCTGGCAGGTTCAAAGGATATTGGATGATTGTACAAGACAGGAAAATGGCATCAAATCATCAATCTCCTTCAGAGAGTCAATGTAGGAATCCCAGGCTGAATGGCATTCTGCTGCACTGTAACAGTTTACTGTTTGCCTAATACAGAGTTCAGGTCCTGCTTTTTTTGCTTCATAATGTAATCTTGTTTAGAACTATCCCTTCTGATTACAATAATGATGTGAACTTTAGTGTAAACTTGAGTGAGGGACAGTAGCAACGGCCTGTTGCATGTACAGAGATTGAATCAACGCAACGTAGAACAAGAAAAGCTGCTGTCTCTGACCCATGGAAGGGTAGACCGACCCTCACCAAGAGGCCCAATTGACTCTGTGCCTTCGGAAAGCAACTCTTGTTAACTCAGTGTCAGCGAGAAACATAAACCCACTTTAGAATAGTGCATACACTGTCACTGTTTAACTTAGAAGGTGCTCACACAAGCTAACACCAATTGCAGACAGCAAGACAGCAAGGAAAGGGCAACACAGCCAATGGCTGTGGACACCTTTGTTTTGGAATCATTCCAAAATGGTTATGTGCCTTTGGACTGCATTGTCTCACCATGAACAGCAGCAGCCCCACTATCTAGGTTGACTGGCTGGGCTGGACAGAGGGAAAAGGACAGCAAAGGTGCCAGCTCACCAGAGATTTTGCTGCAAGGGAATTTTGCTGTGAGGACCTTTGATAGGGCAAGGAACAGAGAAAAAATGAAGAATACAGATTCACAAATGCTTAGTGCATTAGGTGTCCTGCCAGATAGCCTGCAGTCACTCTTATGGCTCTGCCCCAGAGTGGCAATTCTCATTGTTCACCACTGCTACTCCACAAGGGCCCTTGCTACTGTCCCTCATCCAAATCTACACTAAAGGTCACATCATTACAATAAACAGAAGATATAGTCCTGTTACATCATTAATTACATTATGAAGCAAAAAAAGCAGGACCAGAAATCTGTATTAGGCAAACACCAAAGACTGTTTTGCTTCCCTCTACACCAACTTAGACTGCAATTCTATATCTGTGCCATTAGGTGGCAAGCTTAGTTGACCAATGTAGTCATGATTTGGAGATGCCGGTGTTGGACTAGGATGTACAAAGTTAAAAATCACACAACACCAGGTTATAGTCCAACAGGTTTAATTGGAAGCATTAACTTTCAGAGCACTGTTCCTTCATCAGGTGGTTGTGGAGTACACGATTGTGGGACACAGAATTTATAGCAAAAGTTTACATTGTGATGTAACTGAAATTATACATTATACATTTTTCAATCTATAATTTCAGTTACATCACACTGTAAACTTTTGCTATAAATTCTGTGTCCCACAATCGTGTACTCCACAGCCAGCTGATGAAGGAGCCGTGCTCCGAAAGCTAATGCTTCCAATTAAACCTGTTGGACTATAACCTGGTGTTGTGTGATTTTTAACATCATCAATGTAGAAATGTTTTTTAATAAGTGAATGTAGAAATGTTAGTTGCCAGTAATAACTGCACAAATCAACAACTCCAAACCCATCTCCACCAATCCTTAAATTAGAAATTGATTTTGCAGTTATCAGAGCAAATTATGAATTAATCAGCATTGATTCTTTTAATGTCTGGTGAGGCCAATTATTTTCTTTCTAGTTTTCCATTTCAGAGCTTACTGCAGTTTGTAACTATATTTTTCTTGGGAATACAGCAACTGTAATACAACTTATTATTACCCTCATGTCATTAACAGCTGAATACAAAAAAAAATCAGATCGTTGTGAATTCAGTAAAACATGGAAGCACTATCAGTGTGAGTCACACCAATATTAAATGCAACTCTACAGATCAGGACACTGTATGAGACACCAAACAGTTTGGCTTGGACCACATACTTCAATTCATTAGAGAACTATATGTGAGTTGAGACAATTCAAGATTTAAAATTATTTTAAAGGTAAAATCTTACAAGTCTAGGATTCTCTGTGACAAATCTGAAAGTGAGGCCTGCAAATGCTGGAGTTCAGAGTGGAGAGTGTGGTGCTGGAAAAGCACAACAGGTCAGGCAGCATGCGAAGAGCAGGAGAACTGACGTTTCGGGCAAAAGCCCTTAATCAGAAACGGCATGAATACGGATTCACAAATGCTTAGTGCATTAGGCGTCCTGCCAGATAGCCTGCAGTCACTCCTGATGAAGGGCTTTTGCCCAAAACATTGATTCTCCTGCTCCTCAGATGCTCTTCTCAGTGACAAAGCCTGCTGGCAATTTGTATTTAGTTTGAGTCTATTGTCTCTTGATGTTGAAAGGGCAGTCATGCAGAAATGCAGTAAAATGCAAGTTTTGTCATCTCCAAGGAGAGCTTATTGTACCTGAGGTGTCAAACTGTCATTTCCTTTTTTTATATAGGAGCTGACAGGTTTTGTATTCACAGTAAATTGTTCTCTTCTGATTTCAGTTTCCAACATTTGCAGTATTTGATTTTGCTTCTTTAGCTGTTTAAACCTTGCATGGTTAGTTACAGTGTAACCAGCTAGGCACCTCAGTCTAAAGAGCCAAACAACTTACAGCATGATAACCCAATTGAAAAAGGCATCTATGACACTATAATGTGCAGTTGTCCTTTGATCCAACTGAAAGTCAGTCAGTTGATTACCCTCCAGTGTTTTGGAATGCGTGGGTTGTTAGGATATTTGACTTGTTGACCTAAATGACTTGTGGCAAGGTTAAGCGAAACAATTTCCAGTGTAGAAAAAAATCCAGATCTATCACCTCAAGTTTAGATTACTACTAGAATGCTTTTGGAGCATCACTAGGTCATTAATATGCTAATTTATTAAAACAGGTAAAAGAAATCTGCAATTGGAGGCTTTAAAAGTGCAGCAGCGCCAAAATAATTAAACTAACATCTCAACAGGTTGTGACAGCAACATCAGAATATCACAAATTGATCATCATGAGCTAACTTGCCCCCTTTTTTTTTTAAACAATTCTGGTGACTCTAATGGTTTCTTTGCAAATCTCCATTAAAACTACAGTTATTTATTTATTCCTCAGCTGTTTACAATTGTAGGGTTTAACCAAAGTCACATTATCTATTTTGTGCAACTCTACCTTACATGGTTCAGGTTAATTTTGTTAAGATGCCAGTAGGTAATTGCCCCAGGAATTCCACATTCTATCAACAAATGGCATAAACTCAAACTTAACAATCAGCCAGTTCATCTTACATGGTTAACTACTGACCGAGCTACACATCTCTAAATAATGTCAGTAATAAAATCGTTAAAAATGCTGGAGGTTTAGCACCATCTGTAGCGAGCGAGAAACAAAGTTAATGTTTCAAATCTAAATGACTCTTTGCCAGCAATGTCTGGTTGAGCAGGATTTGAATATGTTGCATATTGTGTTGTCTTCCATTGTTAGACTGGCTGTAATCCAAACAAAACTTTCAACTGAATGTATGTTCATTTGAATTAAAGAAAAATACAAATAGATTACGCTGAGTGAAATGGTAAACTGCTGCTTCTCAAACAAAGGCACAGAATTGAGTCAGAGTTCATCAGAGGGCCATCAAGAGAAAACAATATTATTTTAAAATTAGAGTTAGGTCATTCAGAAGTGAAATCACAATGGGTGGTAGTCACAGAGTCTTACAGCACAAAAATAGACCCTATGGTCCAATTTGTCCACAGTGACCCAACACCCCAATTTGACCCAGTTCCATTTGCCAGCATTTGGCCCATATCCATCGCAACCTTCCTACTCACATACCCATCCAGACACCTTTTAAATGTTGTAATTGTACCAGCCTCCACCACTTCCTCTGGCAGCTCATTCCACACACACACACACACACACACACACACACAGTGTGAAAAAGTTACATTTCAGGTCCTTTTTAAATGCTTTCCCTGTCATTTTAAATCCATGCCCTCTAGTTTTGGACTTCCCCTCCCTAGGAAAAAGACCTTTGTAATTCACCCTATCCATGCCCCTCATGATTTTATAAACCACTACATGGTTACCCCTCAGCCTCCGAAGCTCCAGGGAGAAAAGCCCCAGCCTATTCAGCCTTCCATATAGTTTAAATCCTCCAGCCCTAGCAACATCCTTGTAAATCTTTCTGCACCCTCTCAAGTTTAACAATATTGTTCCTATGGAAGGGCAACCAGAATTGTACACAAGCTTGGACCTCCAATTCGATCATCTCTCCCCATTATTCAAAACTCCAGATAATATGGTCCCAGTTTCTCTTCATAGCACAATCTCGTCATCCCAGGAACTTATCTGATGAACCTTGTATCCCCTTCTTCAATGGGGATCTCCCCTGAGGTAAGGACACCAAAACTGCACCCAGTTCTTCAGATATGGTCTTACCAAGCTCCTATACAAGTGAAGCAAGATGTGGTTACTCTTGTACTCAAGCCCACTCTTGTACTCAATAAAGGCTGGCATTCCATTAGTGTTCCTAATAGCTTGCTGCAGCTGCATGTTAACCTTCAGTAACTATTGACAAGGACACCCAGCTCAAATACATGTACCAACAGATTCAAAAACAGCTTCTTCCCCTCTGTTATTAGACTTCTGAATGGACCTGTCAAATTTTAAAACTTTAATGCTGATGTCGCTCTTTTGTGAACCTTCCCTGCAGCTGAAACATGGTAGTCTTCACTCTGTCCTATTACCCTAATGCACTTTGCAAGGCATTATCTGCCTGTACTGCACACAAAACAAAACTTTTCACTGTACTTAGGTATGTGACAATAATAAATCAACTCAAAAAATCCACACTTTCCGAACTCTTACCATTTAAGACATAGTCTGCACATTTGCTTCTCCTATCAAACTGGATCACCTCACACCTTTCCATATGATATTGTGCAATCACTAAGCCTGTCCAAATACTCCAGAAATCACTTTCCATCTTCCTTGTAACACACTTAGCTTCGTATCGTGTGTGTGTGCGCGCGACCAGAGTGCTGATACTTCTGCTACCCAGCTACTCATATAGCCTGCTAAACAGAAATTGACCATTTATTCCTATTGGTAAAGACAATAACTGCAGATGCTGGAAACCAAATTCTGGATTAGTGGTGCTGGAAGAGCACAGCAGTTCAGGCAGCATCCAACGAGCAGCAAAATCGACGTTTCGGGCAAAAGCCCTTCATCAGGAATAAAGGCAGTGAGCCTGAAGCGTGGAGAGATAAGCTAGAGGAGGGTGGGGGTGGGGAGAGAGTAGCATAGAGTACAATGGGTGAGTGGGGGAGGGGATGAAGGTGATAGGTCAGGGTGCTCTTCCAGCACCACTAATCCAGAATCCATTTATTCCTATTATCTGTTTGCTGTCTGTTAGCCAATCATTAATCTTTCCAGTACATCACCTCCTATCCTATTCCTTATTTTTCCTCGTCACTTGGATCTCTAGCTCTGGGGAAATTCTGATGTCTTTTTCAATGAAAACAGACACAGAGTAATCATTTAGCTTCTCTGAGCAGTGGTAATGTCATTTGAGGTGCAGGTTTATGCTTCGTGGACATGAGTTGAAATCCCACTTTGGCAGCAAGTAGTGCTATAAAAAATCTGGAATTGAAAACTAGTCTCAGTAACGGCAACCAAAAAAATAGCACTGTCTGTCGTAACAAAAAAAAACCTAGTTCACTAAAGTCCTTTAGGGAAATGAATTTGCCATCCTTATATGTTCTGATCTACAGGAACCTTTGAATTCACAGCAATGGGACTGAGTCTTGAACACCTGCCGTTCTGGCTTGGTAAGGACCAGGAGTGTTAAAATATAAAATTAAAACTGAATAGCACTGTAACCTGAAATGGTGAATGTCTTTTTCTTATGTTCCAGGCACTAACAATAGATACTTGTGTAAGTAATCACAGGTTACTTTACATTTTTAAGAAGGGTGAAAGAGGAAAACTAGGGAATTACAGACATCGTAGTCCTCATTCTGTCCTATTACCCTAATGCACTTTGCTTAAGTCTGCGGTGGGGCAATTGTTGGGGTCTATAATCAATAATGGGGCAATTGAACATATCAAACATTTCCAGTTAATCATGGAGATCCAGCTGCAGATTTATGACAGGTAGGTCATGCCCGACAAACCCCACTGAATGATTTGAAGAGGTCACTCAGGTAGTGGACAGAGGAATGTCTATGTATGTTGTTTATATGGACTTCCAGAAGGCACTTGATCAAAGGCCTACATAAAGATTCCATTAATTCAGGTAGAAGCCCACAGAATTGAGGACAAATTAGTGAATGGCTGAGAAATTGGTTGAGTGGCAGATGACAAAAAGTAGAGATAACGGGTATGTATTGAGATTAGCAGGATTAACACAAGGATGTGTGTCAGGGTCTCAATTATTCACATTGTTTATTAAGAACTTGGATAATGGCTTGGAAAGTCATATATCCAAATTTGCTGATGACACAAAGTTAGGCAGCACTGTAGACAATGTAGATGATATCATAAAATGATAAAGGAATATTGATAGTCTAGATGAATGGGCAAAACTGGGACAATTGGAGCTCAATGTAAGAAAATGTAAAGTGGACTATTTTTAACTGAGAAATGATAGATCAGGGTACTTTCTAGATGGTGTGAAGTTAAATACAGTGGATGTCCAGGGAGATTGGGGTTCAGGTGTGTGGGTCCTTAAAATTCCAGAAACAGGAGTCACAAATAATCAAGAAAGCTTATGGAGTGCTGGCCTTTATAGCTAGAGGACAGGGTAAGGATGCAGAAGTTATACAAAGCCCTGGTTAGAGCCCATGGAGTACTGTGAGCAGGTCTGGGTACCGCACATTGGAAGGAGATATTGGCTTTGGAGGGAGTACAACATAGGTTTACAAGAATGACATCTGGACTTCAGGAGTTAAGGTATGAGGAGGGATTATATAAACTGGGCCTGTTTTCTCTAGAATTTAAAAGGTTAAGGGGTGATCTGATTGAAGTTTTCAAGATATTAACAAGAAAAAAAACAGATAAATAAAGATAATCTATTTCCACTGTCTGGGGACTTTAGAAATGAGGGACATAGGCTGAAAATTAAGGCAGACCGTTCAGAAGAGACGTTAGGTAACACTTAAAACAACAGAGTGATCAGGTTTAGAGCTCTCTTCCACAAACACCAGTTGATGCTAGAGAGGTCGTTAATTTTAAATCGGAGGTAGACACATTTTTGTTCAGCAAAGGTATTAAAGGATATGGTCCAAAGTTCCTAAATACAAGTCAAATGTAGACTACATCATTTCTCGAGAACATGACTTTCCTTGTTTGTACAAAGCCTTCTTATTCACCATAAGATACAATATTCCTTCCTTAAATTAAACATTAATGAAATATTTACCAGATCTCTTTATTCGATTGTGCAGCATGCAACTTCTTCCCTTGAGCTGATTCTAATTTCTCTCTTAACATTTGGCACAGACAGTATTTAGTATTTGTGTAATGACTGTCATATTTAATTGCCTGGAGAACAAAGAAAACACAACAACATCATCCTTCTCTAAAACAGTGTTTGCTGATTTACAAATCTCTATCCACTGTTTTATAGTGTGGCTCAAACCATACAAAATTATTTGTAATGTTCATAGAATTAATATAACAGAAACTATAAAGCATAGAGTAGTTCTCCTAATCATTGAACCAAAACTTTTCTCCTTTTTTATGGCTTTTTCTTAATTCGGTGTCTGCTGCTTTTCATGGGACAGGCTAATTTGCATTGTGGGCAGGGCTTGGATTAAAACATGGGATTCCTATCCGCAAGGGGGATAAACCACTGAGCAACTGGACTTGGGTTTTGTTCTTTAAGGAGTTCTGTCACTTTCACCAACCTGTTGGCCTCTATAAGCAACATTCATGTTAACGAAAGGCAAAGAGAAGTAAGGATGCTGGGAGAATGAAGGATGGTTGGATAGTGATTGGCCATTTAGTTGTAAATAGTACAAATAGGACAAGTTAATAAAATATGATAGTTTCACATTTAGATACTCTTTTAAGAAAACATTTACCAACGATTTAAGATATTTTTGATAAAGAGACACAATTTGTTTTGTCCTTGAGAATTATACTGAGCCTTTTCTCTGTTTAAGTTTATTTAATTATTCTGTGGAGTGCTGATACTTTGCCAATGGGTTGGAAAGTTTTCTGGCTGAAAAGGCGGTTTCACACATGACAGTGTTATAGAGATGTACAGCAAGGAAACAAACCCTTCAGTCCAACTTGTCCATTAATCTAGTCCCATTTGCCAGCATTTGGCCCATATTCCTCTAAACCCTTCCTATTCATATACCCATCCGGATGTCTTTGAAATGTTGCAATTGTATTTGCCTTTACCACCTCCTCTGGCAGTTCATTCCATACATGAATCACCCACTGTGTGAAAAGTTGCCACTTAGGTCCCTTTTAAATCTTTCCCTTCTCACTTTACACCTATGCCTTCTAATTTTGGACTCCCCTACCCTCAGGATAAGACCTTGGCTGTTCACCCTATCCATGCCCCTCATGATTTTATAAATCTCTATAAGGTCACCCCTTGGCCTCTGACGCTCCAGCGAAAACAGCCCCAAGTCTATTCAACCTCCCCCCAATAGCTTAAACTCTCCAACCCTGGAAACATCCTTGTAAGTCTTTTCTGAACCCTTTCAAGATTCCCAACATCTTTCCTTTAGCAGGGAGACCAGCAGTATTCAAAATATAGCCTAATAAATGTCCTGTACAGCCGCAACACGACATCCCAATTCCTACACTCAATGCACTGACCAACAAAGGCAAGTATACCAAATGCCTTCTTCCCTACCCTGTCTATACCACTACTCCACTTTCAAGGAACTATGCATCTGTACCGCAAAGTCTTTTTAGTTCGACAAGGATACTGTTTCCATCAGATTTTGTTGATGGCATCCTGGCCAATTTTGCCTTAATTTACAGTTACAAAAAGCTAAATAGACAGTAAGGCAAAAAGAGATAGATAATAAATTTGTCAAGGGCAAAAAAAAACCCTTTAGCCCTTTTTCTTTAAGTCTTCCCCCTATCTGGCTATTTGTTTCTGGATTCAAAGAAGATCCACTGAACATTGAATTATAAACAATTAGAATTGAACAAATGGAAAGCAGACAAATCGAGTCCTCTTGTGTTTGTGTTCTCCAGGTTTTTCATTTTTAATGACTTTAATCAACAGTTCACATTAACTATGTTAAATTGACTGCAAGGCAGTGGCAACAATAGATACTCACATATGTTAGATATTCCTTTAGAACAGTCTCTGTTGGTAACAATCCATCTTTTCTGAAGACGGAAGGGTTCCACATGGCTGCACGAGCTACCATGACTGAAGACGCATTTGTGACCCGCTGAAATTCTTCAATGCCTGAATATTCTTTGATGATCTCCTGAGATCCGCCACTAAGGTGAACAGTAAATTGATCGTAAATTGAACACAACTGCAGTGATAACAGAGCACACAAAACATACAGTACAGCAAAACAAAACAAACAAACTACTTGACTAGTGGAACATTTTAGAACTGAGATAACATAACATTAACCTTTGGACAAACCCTACTTAACTAATAGCTGACTGGCAAACCCCCTGATTTTTACAACAAATATGTTACAAATCATGTACAATCCTTTCAAAAAGATTAAACTATATCTTTTAGCTATGTAGATGGGTCATAGAATAAAATCCCAACAGTGTGGAGGCAAGCTAATCAGCCTATCAAGTCCACGTCGACCCTCTAAATAGCATCCACCCTTACCCAACCACCACCGCCCCCATCCAATCTGTGTAACCCTGCATTTCCCATAGCTCATCCACCTAACTACACATTCCTGGACAGAATGGGTAATTTAACATGGCCAGTCCATCTAACCTGCACATCTGAGGGGTCACCAGAGCCAAAATGTTAACTCTTGTTTTCTCTCCACAGATGTTGCCAGACCTGCTGAGTTTTCCCAGCAATTTCTGTTGTTTCAGATTTCTGAGACTGTATAAGACTGAGACTTTCTAAGACTACACAGCAATGGAACGGACACCCACCCTTTTAAAATAAAGACTTATCTTTTTCTCCTTCCAATTCTCTGCACTCACTGCACAAGCTGGCATTTTTGACAATCTGCAGAAACTAAAAGTAGAATGCTCACATTCTTTGAAACTCTCTTGCTAAGAGACCTGGTTCAAAATAACCCACGTTAAGTTTCAGGTTTCAGCAGTAATGCCATAAAGGAAATATCCTCTTATGGCCTTACGGTAAAATGTACTTTTTCAGGCAAAGAAAGGAAGAAAAACATAAAAAGAGGGTTGTTTCGTTCACCAAATCATCTGAACACTTTTTCATTTTATACTGGGGGTTTGTGAAACCACTGGAACTAGGAAACAATGAACGATGAAAATATACATGCTGAATTTTATTAAGCTAATTATGAAGAAGCAAAAATTGGCCTAAACTTTACTGCAAGGCACTTAAGCTCAATGTTTTGCTCTGTAAGTTGCTTCTAGCAGTAAGCAAGGAGATTCAAGGCTTGAGATTGGAACAGAACACAAATGGAGGAGCAGGGTAAATTAGATACAGAAAGAGAAATAATGATAGACACCCAAAGAAGGACGGCACGATGGCACAGTGGTTAGCACTGCTGCCTCACAGCGCCAGAGACCTGGGTTCAATTCCCAACTCAGGCGACTGACTGTGTGGAGTTTGCACATTCTCCCTGTGTCTGTGTGGGTTTCCTCCGGGTGCTCCGGTTTCCTCCCACAGTCCAAAGATGTGCAGGTCAGGTGAATTGGCCATGCTAAATTGCCCATAGTGTTAGGTAAAGGGGTAAATGTTGGGGAATGGGTGGATTGCGCTTCGGCGGGTCAGTGTGGACTTGTTGGGCCGAAGGGCCTGTTTCCACACTGTAAGTAATCTAATCTAAAGAATAACAGAACTGGAAAAGAGTTACAGAACTTAGGTTGACAGATACTGTACTTTATTAACAGTTATCATTAAATAATAAACCAAAGAACTGTGGATGCTGGAAAAGGTCAGCAGGTTTGGCAGCATCTGAGGAGAATTCTGAAGAAGCGTCATTGGATCCTTAACATTAACTCTGCTTTCTCTTCACAGGTTTTACCAGACCTGCTGAGTTTTTCCAGCAACTTCTGTTTCTGTTAACAATAATTACGTTATTAAAGAGGGAGTTGTTAAGTACTAACTCTGAACTGTAACTGATTTTAGAAACAATATAATGCTATTTTGTTCCATCGAACAGAATCTAAACTTGGGAAGATGAAAGAAAACCCATTACTTAGGAGTTAAGAAAAAGAGTTAAATAAAACAGCAGTACTTCTACCTGAGCATGAGAGCAAAAAATGAATTTCTCCAGACCAAATTATTGGCTGCCTTACGATAACAAAGTCTCAACAGAAATCAGAAACAGAGTTATCTAGACAAAACACTAAAACAATTAACATCAAATCCTGCTAAGATACATGCAAAGCTGTCTTCAATAGGTTGTTATGATGAGAGATTGCTGGGGCTTATTGACATGTGTGTTAGCATTGACCTCTCAGCTACCGAATCCCTCAAATTAGCTGAAATTTGGCAATGGCTACAGATTTTGTGTTTGCCAATATTACCGCGTTGTGCAGCACTGGATGATGCTGTAGTATAATGGGCAATATTTGCTTTATGATAACCAATTCACCCACGTCTTTTCTGGATTCAATGTTACCCTATTGGCTGAACACTTGTGATGTTGAAATATAGATTTTCGGCCTTGGAAAGTGTTGGGTCGAAATCAGCCATCTTGTGATTTATCAACCTAAACAGAAGAAGTTTTTTTTTGTTTCAATTTAACTAGTTACAAATAACAATTAGTAAACAGTGAAATAGCTCATCTACTGATTCCCAAAATATTTACTGAAATACAAGGTCATTCACTGGTACTGAATTTGAGTATTGCTGAGAAGACATTTTAAAAAAATCATTCATGGGGTGTGGACGTCATTGGTTGGACCAGTATTTATTGCCCATCCTTAGTAGCCCTTAATAAAGTGGTGTAGCGCTGCTTTCTTTACCGATGCAATCCACTT
This sequence comes from Chiloscyllium punctatum, assembly GCF_047496795.1. Lineage (NCBI taxonomy): Eukaryota > Metazoa > Chordata > Chondrichthyes > Orectolobiformes > Hemiscylliidae > Chiloscyllium > Chiloscyllium punctatum. The sequence continues at coordinate 52,919,778 of NC_092764.1, read as the reverse complement.
GGTGGAGAGGATTTTGACCCACTTACAGCAAGAGAATAAGTGGGTCAAAAGCCACTTTGACCACTAAATCCACTTTTGCTGTTGTTTCCTAGACAGGGTAGTGTTTGGCTTGGAGGGGAACTTGCAGACGGCAGTGTTAACATGTATCTGCTGCCCCTGTCCTTCTAGACGGTAGCGTTTGTGGGTTGGAAGGTGCTGCCTAAGAAGCCTTGATGAATTTCTGTAGTGCATCATGGAAGTGGTACACACCGCTGTGATTGTGTGTCAGTGGTGGAGGGAGTGAATGTTTATGGATGTAGTTCCAGTTAAACATGGTTTTCTGGATAGAATTAAGCTTAAGCAGTGCTAGAGCTATACTCATTCAGGCCAGTGTGGAGTATTTCATCAGACCCTTGACTAATATTTTGCTGATGTGGATAGCAGGCTAGTTCCTCGCTGTAGGATTTCTGGCCTTTGATCTGTGGAAAACTTTTGTTACATCTTTTCATCCTGTACTCATTAGGATAATCAAGTATTACCAAAGGGAAAGCAACACTCATACTGTATGAGAGGAGAGTGCTGATTGGCTGGCAAGTGAACTTTGATTGGATATGGAAATTTCATAGAGAATGCACCAGTTAACGATGACTGGCAGTCAACTGCCATCTCTTAAAATAAAATCGAAAAGGTTGACTCTGATCGTTTAAGCATCATAATGTGAAATTACTCAGAATTGCTGTCACCTATTTTATCGAGTAAAAACAGGTGCAGTGTGTGTGTACATGCTCTTACTGTGTGTAAAGACGAAGGCTGTGCTACAATATATAGCTTCCAGTACACGCAAGTGCAACGCATTATAAACTCAATTAGCAATCTTAAATTGATTGTCAGTGTAACTCTTTGTACACTGAGAACTATTTAGCAAATATTGTCCAATCAAAAAAAAACTACCCAAACTACTTTTCTTTTGGATGGCACGTAAAAGGCTGGTTCTTCCAATACTGCATGTGTCTTGCAAACTATAAATAGTCCTGAAATGCCTGTGGACTTACCTTTGTGCATTAATGGACTGGTTTATTTTACTTACTTTGCTATCACAGGGATGGACACAGCTTCAGAGATGGCTTTAATTACATCGCAGTGCACAGGATGTTGTGGTCTCTCTTCTTTTCTCCTGTGGAAAAGATATTTTGAGATAGTACGCGATAGTTACAGATGAGCAAAGTGTTTCAACATTCAATGTTACAAACACATCAAGCAATTGGGGCCACTATCCTTGCAAATTCCTTTTCTGTAACCTCTGATAGATGGAGTTTAATTTAGATAAATGTGAGGTGCTCCATTTTGGAAAAGCAAATCTTAGCAGGACTTAAACACATAATGGTAAGGTCCTAGGGAGTGTTGCTGAACAAAGAGACCTTGGAGGGCAGGTTCATTGTTCCTTGAAAGTAGAGTCACAGATAGATAGGATAGTGAAGAAGGCATTTGGTATGCTTCTCTGTCACACTCACGCAACTCTGGCCTCTTGTACATTTCCAATTTTCAATATTCAATCATTGATGATGTCTTCAGGTGCCTAGGCCCTAAAGCACTAGAATGCTTCAAAGCCTTCTCTGAAAGTTCCCTCAGACCTGTGACCATCTGTCCTAATATCTCCCATGTGGCCCCGTGTGAAATTGTGTTTGGTAATAATCCTGTGAAGTGCCTTGCAGCTTTTTTTTTTAACATTAAAGACATTTAATGATGGTCAAGGTTTATTATTCACTGCGGTGATGTAGTAAGCAGCTTTACCACAAGGACAGGGGTAAGGGAGCACAAGGACGGGAGGGAAGGGAGCACAAGGACAGGAGGGAAGGGAGCACAAGGACAGGAGGGAAGGGAGCACAAGGACAGGAGGGAAGGGAGCACAAGGACGGGGGAAAAGGGACTACAAGGACAGGGGTAAGGTAGCACAAGGACAGGGGTAAGGGAGCACAAGGACAGGGGTAAGGGAGCACAAGGACAGGGGTAAGGGAGCACAAGGACAGGGGTAAGGGAGCACAAGGACAGGGGTAAGGGAGCAGGGGACGAGGGAAGGAAACACAAGGACAGAGGGAAGGTAGCAGGTGGATGGGGGAAGGGAGCACAAGGACGGGGAGAAGAGAGCAGGAGAACGGGGGAAGGGAGCAGGGGGACGGGGGAAAGGCAGCGCCAGGACGGGGGAAGACAGCGCCAGGACGGGGGAAGACAGCGCCAGGACGGGGGGGAAGAAAGATGTTGTGAAACTTGGATTCAGAAAAGATTTACAAGGATGTTGCCAGGGTTGGAGGATTTGAGCTATAGGGACAGGTTGAATAAGCTCAGAGAGTAGTAAGGGTATGGAATGCTTTGCCTGCAACGGTAGTAGATTCGCCAAGTTTAAGTGTATTTAAGTCATCATTGGACAGGCAAATGGATGTACATGGAATAGTGTAGGTGAGATGGGCTTCAGATTAGTATGACAGGGTGGCGCAACATCGAGGGCCAAAGGTCCTGTACTGCGCTGTAATGTTCTATGTTCTATAAGCTGGGGCTGATTTCCCTGGAGCATGGAAGGCTGAGGGATGACCTTACAGAAGTTTATAAAATCATTAGGGGCATGGATACGATAAATAGACAAGGTCTGTTACTTGGGGGTGGGAGAGTCCAGAACTAGAAGGCATAGGTTTAGGGTGAGAGGGGAAAGATATAAAAGAGACCTAAGGGGCAATGTTTTCATATAGAGGGTGGTACATGTATGGAATGAGCTGTCAGAGGAAGTGATGGAGGCTAGTACAATTACAGCATTTAAAAGGCATCTGGATGGGTACATGAATAGGAAGAGTTTGGAGGAATATGGACCAAATGCAGGTAAACGTGACAGATCAGTTTAGGATATCGGGTCGGCATGGACGAATTGGACCAAAGATTTGTTTCCATGCTGTACATCTCTCTGACTGGTTTTGAAGTGGAGCCAATTGTAATTTCCGCACTTCACTTATACCAAGTTATCATCAATAAGAGAGTGGTGAATGTCACAGAATCGCCTACCATCACAAATATTTTAAGTTAGCAGCATCATGTGAAAGCTCTAATTTCAAACTGAGACTGTCACAACAAACCTGATGGAAGAAATATGACAACAATGTTTTGAATTAAACATTGGATGGTTGGTACAAAGTGCCTCAGTCACAGTTCCTTTGTGAAGCCCCAGGAATACCAAACACACTATATTCCAATTGATTATAATCTCACAAACCAGATCTACAAAGATGGCCTTCTTTCTGAATACTGTGTACAGGAAGTCTGTTTCAATAGCTCCAGGTCAGCACTGAACCAGACTCAGTTATGCCAACTGTTACAAAGGGCAGCAATACCTTCTTCCATCCAGGGGTGGCACTGGTTAGACATGAGCTGAAACCTAGCTCCAACACGGTCTCTCTGGGATAGTGCTATGGAATAGTAAATGGGGCAAACTCTTCAGAACTTCCCCCAAAGTATCACCAACGTCACTCCGACAACCATTAAACAGAGGGCTCAGAATCGCTCACCTGCTCTGTCACCCACATGCAAAATGTGCCTTTCCTTGCCATTCAACTTAGATTGTCAATTGACAGCCCAGTCCCCCCCTTTAACCTGGGCTAAGGGCTGGTAAGAAGCTGATAGGCCTTTTGAATTTTTACAACCTTTGAAAAGATCTTGATCCCCTTTCTATTTCCTTTTAATTATTTGCATCCGCTTGAACTTTTTATTCATTACCATTTTCGAGAAACATGTCAGAGTAACTACACAAATGGTCTGTTCCAGTCAATGCATGCAGCTGCAAGCCAGTAACTCTTGTTCTGTGGTGTAACAGATAGCAAAGCTTCTTGGGAACCAAAGTTCCAAGGCCAACCTCATGACTGGATGGGAAGGTGGGTGCTTTCATACTGCAACAAACGTGATGGGAAGAAAGTTGAAGCCTCCATCATCACAATCGGTAACTCCAGACTACAACTCCTATGTAAAAAGTACATGATGGCACAGCAACTTGGACTTCAGACAGTAGTGTGCAGTGACACATGTTGGAGAGACTTCATTTAACACTCCACTGTTGAGTGGAGTTACGATATCAGGACTGGAAACCTTTAGCATTCCTATTTCTATTATTTATGCCTTCACTGCTGCCATCACCCCAATGATCCTGTGCAGGAACCCCACATTGCAGGCTCATATCAGAGTGTGTAAGACATAGAAAGGGCATGAGTGTGAGAGATTTACAGAGAGAGGGAGAGAGAGAGAAAGAGAGAGCAAACAAAAGAGCATGAGAAAGAGTGGGGAAGAGGAAGAGTGAGAACATGGAAAAGAGTGAGAGCAAGCAAGAGAAAAAGTGACAGTGAGAGAAGGTGAGCAAGGGAGAGAAGGTGAGCGAGGGAGAGCAAGGGACAGAAAAAGTGATAGGGAGGGAGAGAAAGAGAGAGAGTGCGCAAGAGCAAGAGAAAGAACATGAGAGTGAGCAAGGAAAAGAGTGAGAGATCTGCAGCCAGCCAGGGAGGACACCCCCATGAAGTGATGACTCTAGCAGTAGCAGTAAGGAGGGTTGCTGCACTCTCATGTTTTAGTCACAGTGCAGCGAGGGACAAGCGACTGCCTCAGCAAGTGGCCAGACCTCCTCAGTGAGCAAAGACCCCCACTCCTTTGGTGCAGACCCTGAGCAGTAGCCCCCGGGCTGCACTCTCTGAGGGTCCAACTACAGGAGGGATTGGAAGTTGTGTGTTTAAATTTAGAGTACAGTTATTACTGTATTTCAACTTAGGATAAAGATTAAACATTTCCCATTATATTCCTTCTAAGGAAGGCATTAAGGAACCTACCTCCATCTTTAACACTTATTGCTGTGGAAATCAATGCTTCACTTGAGTCATGACTAAAGTCATGATTTTCAGGAACTTGAAGTGAGGGCACCCTGTACCACTAACACAACAGCATAATCTATGACAGAGGCACTACCTCCAATAGAGTAGCAATACAGCCTGCTTGAGTCCTTACCAAGGATCAGTAACCATTACTCATGTGTTATAACACAATGTCAGCCTAGGCATTAATGCTGTTGTCTAGACAACAGTTTGAAAGTAACGTGACCAGCTTGTGCCAGCAAACAGTTCCAATTAAAGGTCTTCTCTTTTGGAAAGTCTTCGACATGCCAACTACTGATAAGCAGTGCTCTCAATTATTGGGGTTTTGTCCAGGCAAGTAGGGAAACAATTTAATTGGCTCATGAATCAGTAGTTAAATTAGCATAAGGTTGTCAAAAATGGAAAACAAAGGTTGCTAATCCAGACAGTAGTCAAGATTTGCAGTGTCTTCGCACAAAGAATAATGTAAGCAGAATGCAGAAAGGAACTTATAACTCGTGTGGATAGTTCAAATACTGAGGTAAAATACTAAAGCTGAAGCAATGTGCCACCTCTTCAATTCAACCTTTATTTTATATATTTCTTACATGAGCCAAGAAAGATTAAAATGCTAAATTTGATGATGATGGCTCTCTAATGTCCACCTGATCAAACACCAAAAGGACTTCCATTTACAGTTTCAACCACAAGGCAACATATTCCAATTGCAGCACTCCCTCAACGTGAAAATGAACTGCCAGTCCAAATTATGCGCTCAAGTCCTGGAGTGGAGTTCATGATCAAGTACCTCAGAGCCTCAAGTAAATCAAGCTAATAGCTGGATATTGAGGAAAGGCCTCTATATTATCAGAGGAGCCTCTACCACACCAGCTTCATACTTTTGTGTTTTGCTAATTCAGTCTTCTTACTTATGAATGTGGAGGAAGGTGAAGTGGTATTAAAGTGCATTGTTAACACATGCCAATTAGTCATCTCGCTGAAAGCTGTAGAATTCCAATCTGAAATGAACTAAATACTAGTTCTGAAAGTAACTGGACAAGCCATCTCCTCAAACTTCTCAGGTGTTCAATCCATTTCACTCAATAAACATTCCTATAACTTAGTTTACTCACGAAACCAGCAACCATAGCAGAACACCTAGAGTTCGCTTTTACCTTCCATGCACTGCCACAGCTGCAACCCCTGTCCTTTCAATACGTTTCACGAGGTTAATGGTGTCCTCTAGCTGCAAAACAAAATTAAAGAATCATGAGATTGAGGGCTAAACATCAGTTTTATATTCTGCTTCTTAATTTGACGAATGACAGTTTAAATTGTGAGTGTCACCATTATTATGCCTTTTAAATGTCCAACACAGAATTGTAAACAGCATTGTTTGGTGACCTTTGATCGAATATCTGCTGCTGCCATTGGCTTTTAAATAAAATCAAAGTGCTGGAGAAACTCAGCAAGTCTAAAGCATATATTCTGCAATTTCGAGACCAACACGGCTCTTCTGACATTGTTTAGCAGGATTACTGAGCTAGTAGTGGGAGGTGGTTGAAGAGAGCTCCTTTTACAGTATACTCATAGGCCTCGAGGCCATTTTTCCGAAGAAGAACTATGACGTTTATTGATTAGAAATATTCAGCAGTTGGTCTGGAAATGGCAGCTAAGGGAGAAGCTCTGATCAAACAATCGCTGGGACCATATGCTGCTGAGGCAGACGTGGGTACTGCAGATGCTGGAAATCAGAGTCAAGATTGGTGCTGAAAACGTACAGCACGTCAGGCAGCATCCGAGGAGCAGGAAAAGTGACATTTCAGGCAAATCCCTTCTTCCTGATGAGGGGCTTTTGCCTGAAACGTTGATTTTCCTGCTCCTCGGATGCTGCCTGACCTGCTGTACTTTTCCAGCACCAATCTTGACTATATGCTGCTGAGTTTATTCTTAATTTCCTTTCTGGTGTATCTAAAGAAAATGTGAATATCAGGTTTATAGAGGTAATTATTATATGAACATTAAATGATGGTCATGGTTACAATAGCAGAGTGAAAAGCATCTTTCAGTGGAAATGCAGGCGATTCAAAGTTGAAGATGCTGGCAAAGCATATACAAAAATGTGGATTAGCCATGTTAAATTGCCAATAATATCCACAGATGTGCCATGGGAAAGGCAGGGTTGCAAGGACTGGGTAGCAGGGTAGGTCGAGGTGGCATGGGGACTTGATGGGTCAAATGGCCTGCTTCCACACTAGTGATTCTACAATCTCCTCTAAACCAAAAGCAGCTTTTTTGGGTTACAAATTAAAGTTGGGCCAGATTTTCTGAGGATTTGCAACCGAATTGCTACTCTGCCCAGTTTGTTATTGTACAAAACCAGAGAGCTCCTCATTTTGGAGAGGAGATTTCAATGAGGCCGGAATGAGCCTCAGAAACGAACAGCCGGAATGCAATACTGTCAGGGGAAGGTAAACCAAGTCTCCTTTTCATAGTAATCAGTTGACATACTCTCAAGTAATTAAACTTCATGCAGAAAATCAGCCAAGGTTGTTATTCGTGATTGTAAACAAGGAAGAGATCACTGCACTTTAAAGCACTTGAGCTGTTTCTGACAGATACAAGGCTGAACTGGAGTGGAATGCTTTAATTTTGTCATTCTTGGGCTGTTAGCCCCACTGGTATGATTAATGTTCATCGCTGATCTGTCACTGCTTTTGAAGAGAGTGTGTTCAACCTTCTTCCTGAATCAATGCAGTTGAGAATTTGCTCAGCTACTTCAGAAGGAAGCTCAGAGTCAACCATATTGATGTGTGTCAAAGAATATTAATGAAGTATTTGGGTTTTTAAAAAAATTCAAAACCTTTGCCCTCGTTTTTACTCCTTCCAGCATTTTTATTTACTTATTTTCAATTTAAATTTCAACTGAATGGTTGGATTTTAATTTACTTCCTCTGGGTCGCAAGTCCAGTTCTTTGGCACCCCAGACCAGCAATGGCCACATGACTGCAGCTTTTCCATTAGTTGCAAAAGCAATAAAAACAGATTATGAATGTGCAAGTTACTTTAGAAAGAAGAGGAGGAGAAAATACAGAGTTGCTTACAGACGGCAAAATTCGAATTTTGCAGGTCACTGGCTTTGAAATTCCTTTGACGAGAGTGGATAAGATCTGAAATTGGAGTACAAAAGTGTACAATTACTTTAGTGCCGTTACTGATAACTCCATCAAATTGTGATCTGCTATAGAGTCTATGAGGAATAGAGTGAATAGATCCGACAATTGGTGTGAAAGTAGCCATGTACAATAGGCACATCGCCTCTGATTGAAACAAGGGCTGCACCCAGGTTTGTGCTTCCTGCTGATCAGTGCCTGTTGAAACCAGGCACCAGTAACCATGCTCTTAACTGGCTGCAGGCACCTGCAGGGGAGGCCACAGTTATGACATCCTAGCACCACTGTAAGCTGGCTTACACTGGCACAAGCAAACAGTGGTTAGCACTGCTGCCTCACAGCGCCAGAGACCCGGGTTCATTTCCCGCCTCAGGCGACTGACTGTGTGGAGTTTGCACATTCTCCCCGTGTCTACGTGGGTTTCCTCCGGGTGCTCCGGTTTCCTCCCACAGTCCAAAGATGTGCAGGTCAGGTGAATTGGCCATGCTAAATTGCCCATAGTGTTAGGTAAGGGGTAGATGTAGGGGTATGGGTGGGTTGCGGGTCGGTGTGGACTTGTTGGGCCGAAGGGCCTGTTTCCACACTGTAAGTAATCTAATCTAATCTAAGTTCACCATCCCATTTTTCATAAGAGTTTGTGGTTTGCTAGTTCATTACAGATGGCAATTAAAAGTCAATCGACTGTTTTGGATCAGAAGGCCTGGCTGATTTCCTTCACTAAAGGACTTTATCTAATTAAATCGATTAATTTTTCATGAGTTGAGAGCTCTGAATTACTAGGCCAAGAATAATTGCTACACCCACTGTGATTTATCTTTCGCTTTATAAAACAAGATTCAATTCTAATGTCCATAATTTTTGGCAGCTCAGATTAGACTCTCTGATCATTCTCCAAGTCATGCAGTATTTCAAGGGGACTGCCAATCCATTGCAGCCATGGCTGGGATCAACAGGTTTGTACAAAAGTTGTGAAGTCAGCAAAAAGCTCCTTTCATTCACCGTGAAACTGTGCAACCTGAAGGAACTATGGAAAGTCCCAAATACTTGGAGAGTCATAGCAAAAGTCAGAAGAAATTAACCAGAAACAAATGTGTCACTAGATAGTGATCTTAGCGCTGACAGGGGAATAGGCGTAACAAATACATTCACAAGGCCAAAAGTACAATATGAAATCACATAAAGCAAAAAGGTGAAAATCTTGTTTTTGTACCAGCCAACACTCAGGAAAAACGAAATTAATCACCCACACAGTGTAACAATTAGAAACACTCCAGACGCTGTTTCTCTACCCAAGTGAATCCCAGTGACCTGAACAAGCCAATGCTTCAGAACACAAGGTCAGAACATTCACAGCACCGATTCCCAAGGTAAATCAACAAACAGCAAAACTAAAGCTTACTTTCAAATCTTCAACCCTCTCACATCTACTACTTGGTAAGTATCAAGTCAGATCTGCTACAAAGGTACATATTTTATATATTAAGAAACCTGGGAACTCACAAAGCAAATTGCACACGGACAATGATTAAAACTAAGTTTATTTCCACTTTGATTCGTTCATTTGTATTCAGAGAATGAAGTTTTGCTTATTATGCATTTATGCTGAATTTCTGTCATGTGGTAGTTTGAATAATATCTGCCAATAAACAGTGTACATATTTAAAACTCATTAATTCTCAATCACATTTCTACTGCACAATTTTGTAGATAATATGCAATATATACTCAGCTGAATAATACATTTGTCCCATGTGTATTATGAATAAATTTGACAATTGTTAACATTATTCATGAACATTAACAGCTTAAAACATCTCCACACAATGAAACCAACTTTTAACAAAAAGCGTGATTTTAATCACAAGTGATATGCAGATAATGTCCAATTAAAGTTTACAGATTTCCACTGTCACATGAATTATCTGCCTCACTAAAAACACGTTTAAAAAATCCCACAACACCAGGTTATAGACCAACAGGTTTATTTGGAAGTACTAGCTTTCGAAGCATCGCTCCTTCACCCACACAGTGTGGGTGGTTGTGTTTTGGAGCGGTGTTCTGAAAGCTAGTGCTCCCAAATAAACCTGTTGGTCTATAACCTGGTGCTGCGTGATTTTTGACTTGTCCACTCCAGTCTAACACCGACACCTCCAAGTCATAAAAACACAGTCTGACAGAAACCAGTAAGGAACACTACCTTTTTAGAGCTGAATTGACCAGCTGTTGTAATAGTGATACTAAGGCCTGGGTATTTTGGGTAGAGCGCTGTCACCAATCCTCCTGCCTGTATTAGTCTAAGGGCTTTCCAGGAGTTTGTGGTGAAAGATGAACCACAAATGAGTCTTAGGTAATAAGACAAAGCATCTGAGTAACTATACACAGATAACATTATACACCTGGTAACATGAGGCTGAATATCATGATGTCTCCAGTTATGGCTGACATACAGTGTGCGAAAATTCAACCGAAACTCTCAACAACTTCAGCAGTCCACAAGTATATGGAATAATGCAGCAATCTACAGGCTGCAGTAATTTGAATCAACTGCAATGAATTAATAAGGACCTCCACTTTTACACTGTTTCACTGTGAAAACCTCTAAAAATTATATCTTGTTAAATGTAGTACAATTGGGTTTTTAAATAATTACCGCTAAACATCTTCACTGAGAAACCGAATCTTATACTTGTGGAACATCGATACAAATGCCCGAGGGCCTGTTTACCTTCCTAATTTGTATATTCGTATGCAAGTTGTACTTCAGGGACTGGAACACAATCTAGGCTGACACTCTGCTGCATCTTCATGGCCAATATGTATCTCACAACCAACTACCAGGAGACATCATGAAGTGAATTTTAAGAGGGAGTCAATTCTGAGAACATTTGGTTTGAAAAGAACTGCCTCACAGTGGTAATACAATGGATCGAGTGTAACTGGATGATAATGGGACTGCTGCCCTTCAACAATATGGGGCTTGCTGTCCAGAGCCACTGGGCAATCAGAAAGCCAGCAGCTGCAAAAGTTCCCCATGCCTCTTTATCTCAAAGCAATATTACACTCGGTATTTGCACTACAAGGAAATTCATCCATTTCAAATGAATAAATCACACCACCCCAAAACAGTCAATAGGCCCACTATTTAAATGAGCACCTTTTCCTCTATAAAGACCACAGATAGTGGAAGAGGAAGAGGCCATTCAGCCCCTTAAGCGTGCCATTTGTTTACACCATGGCCTAACTGCATTTAAACTCCATCTATCTGTTCCCTAACTATCTTGTCACTCAAGAAACCTCATGAATGAAATTGCCAAGAATTGTCACCCTCGATCTTCGCGCTCCCACCAAAGGGAACAGTTTCTCCATTTTAAGCACTTTAATTGAAGAACAATATTAAGAACATAGTTTGTAAAATCTATTGCCCTCAAAGTTCACAGTGCAAGGTTTGCATCAGTGTGGTCAGAGTACAGTTTAATTTGTGTGCACTAAGAATCATGCAATTTCCTTAGAATTATAGAAGGCTTAATGAAGTGGAAAACTGGTGAAGCAAGTTTAAAAAAATATAAAATGTGACTTCTATGTTGTCCACTGAAGAATGTAATTTTCCACTATTCCGATATTACAAGTTGCAATAAGTTTACTTCAATTGTATGTAAGGACGGTGCAGGTTTATGCTCCCAACCCCAACTCTGTTACATGGTAAAATTGCACAATTTCAATATTCTTTCATTATGGAAATCTCTAACTTCTAAATCCAAATTGCGCTCTGAATGGCTTGGATTGATAGGAAGGTGTGGTGATAGTAGAGATCATTCTTGGTTAGCTTGCACCAGTCACAATCACATCACACACACATATTTCCAGAAAAATGCAACGTAACCAGATTATTGTTTCCCCTCCTGTCCTTTGCACAGCTCAGGTCACCTCAGTCCAGGTCACTTAGGTCACCCAGGTCACTCGTGCTCCCTGATTCTGAGCTTGTTGAATTCCACTGAGGTAAAAACAATGACTGCAGATGCTGGAAACCAGTTTCTGGATTAGTGGTGCTGGAAGAGCACAGCAGTTCAGGCAGCATCCAAGGAGTTCGAAATTGACGTTTCGGGCAAAAGCCCTTCATCAGGAATGAAGGCAGTGAGCCTGAAGCGTGGAGAGATAAGCCTAGAGGAGGGTGGGGGTGGGGAGAAAGTAGCATAGAGTACAATGGGTGAGTGGGGGAGGGGATGAAGGTGATAGGTCAGGAAGGAGAGGGTGGAGTGGATAGGTGGAAAAGATGATAGGCAGGTAGGACAAGTCCGGACAAGTCATGGGGACAGTGCTGAGCTGGAAGTTTAGAACTAGGGTGAGGTGGGGGAAGGGGAAATGAAGAAACTGTTGAAGTCCACATTGATGCCCTGGGATTGAAGTGTTCCGAGGCGGAAGATGAGGCGTTCTTCCTCCAGGCGTCTGGTGGTGAGAAAGCGGCGGTGAAGGAGGCCCAGGACCTCCATGTCCTTGGCAGAGTGGGAGGGGGAGTTGAAATGTTGGGCCACGAGGCGGTGTGGTTGATTGGTGGGGGTGTCCCGGAGATGTTGAATTCCATTGTTGAATTCCACTACTGGCTCCTTCAGCATTTCAAAGATCTTAGCAGTTGTTCAACGCTCTGACCTGTATGGAACCTAATTAGGTTAGGTTCCCCTAATTAGCCAAGCTCCTAAGCTCATACACCTCACACAATGAACTATTCTGTGTATCTTTTTCAGATTAGATTAGATTCCCTACAGTGTGGAAACAGGCCCTTCGTCCCAATCAGTCCACACCGACCCTCCGAAGAGTAACCCATCCAGACCCACTTCCCTCTGACTAATGCACCTATCACTATGGGCAATTTAGCACGGAGGAAACCCACACAGACAGTCGCTCAAGGCTGGAATTGAACCTGGGACACTGGTGCTGTGAGGCAGCAGTGCTAACCATTGAGCCACTGTGATCTATTTTTCTAATCAACCTGTTTTTGCTATGATTCACCTCTGGACCAGGTGGGACTCGAACCCAGCTGTCTCTGTCCAAGGGTAGGGACTCTACAACTGCACCACAATAGGGCTCTCTTTTCTTACCATCAATTTATAAACTTGCCAGAGTAAATCATACTCCTTGTAAGGCTTAATTAACTTTATTTATTTATTCATTCACGGAATGAGGACTAGGCCAGCATCTATTGCCCATCCCCAATTTCCCAGAGGGCAGTTAGGAATCAACTACTTTGCTGTGGGTCTGGAGTCACATGTAGGCCAGATCAGGTAAGGATGGCAGTTTTCCTTCCAAGCGGGTTTTTCCTGACAATTGGCAGTGGATTTGTGGTAACCTTTAGACTCTTCTTCATCTTTAAATCTTTTTTTTTTGTAAATATATTTATTAGCAATTTTTTTTAACTTTACAAACATATAAAATTATTGAAAAACATCAATAACAATTATCAGTATAACAAAAAGAAAAAAACCCGCAAATTACAATACAACTATTATCTACCAACCACTAACCTACCCAATAATACAAAGCAAACCCTAACACTGTGCAAAGCAACACCAAAAAAAAGAAAAGCAAATAAAAACAAAATACAGAACAGCTATGCTCGGCGCAAAGCTCCCAAACAAAAGAATGGGAGCATTGTATATATACCCATATTAACTCAGGAGACCCCCCTCCAGAACCCAGGGCTTGACAAACCTAACCATCCTGGTTAAACAAACACCCTAGTTAAGATAACTGACAAATCTATATCCAAATAACTCAAGTAGGGCTGCCATGTCTTATAAAATTTGTCTGTTGTGTAGTGCACAATGTTTGAGAAAAAGTTCAAGGGAATGTGCTCCATAATTAATTTCTGCCATCCTAGCAAGCCCGGTTTCTCAGACACCCAGTTCATCAGAATATTCTTCCGTGCACAGTATGCAAGAATATTAAATAGTTTTTTCCCATGCCCATCTAAAGATGGTAAATTCGGTAGACCTAAGATGAGAGATATTGGGTCTACTTTGACTTCAGTCCTCAATACCCTCCCTATCTCTCCTGCCACAGCACTCCAATAAACACGGAGCCTCTGGCATGTCCAGAAGCAATGGGTAAGAGTACCTACACTTATTTTACATTTAGGGCACACTGAAGATGCCCCTTTTTTAAACTTCACCAGACGGTCTGGTACCAGATGAGCTCTGTGCAGAACTTTTAACTGTGTAGCGCATGTCCTGTTACAGATTGAGATCTTTCGAGTATTCTCCCATATGTTCACCCACATTTCAGAAGAGATCTTCACTCCCAACTCTTACTCCCTGACCTCACATAACCGGTTAATATCCTGCCAGGCCCTGCCACCCAGCAGGCAATAGAGGGCACTAACCGAAAGGGTGCTTGTGGAACGTAGCAACAACCTCTCTGTATCGGGCTGTTAGGGCTTAGTGAGAAGCATAGTCTTGCGGCTCAGTTGCTCAAAAGACATCATAACCTCCCCCTCAGTCACGTCTCCCAAACTAGAAACTCCTTTCGCTGCCCATAGTTTGAACCCTGAGGTCTCCATCATCCCTGGTCGGAACCCTGGCATGCCAACTATAGGTGTAAGTGGCGAAGTCTTGGATAAACAACCCTCACTCTGACGCTTCGCCCTCCATGCCTTGACTGTACTAATGACAATGGGTTTCCGGTAGTAGTCCATAACTGTCCTCGTCTTATCCATGAACAACAGGTTAATAAGAGGGCACTTTGCTTGGGAAGCCTCAATATCCAGCCATATTGAGTTTGGATCGTTACCTACCCAATCGCAGACAAAGGACAGCAGGGAACCCAACTGATACCTCCTGATGTCTGGGAAATCAACTCCTCCCCCTCCATGAGGCAACTGCAATTTAGTAAGTTTGATGAGGGGCCGCCCACGATGCCAGACAAAGGAACCAAACCACGCCATAAGCTTCCGCAGCATTGACCTGGGAAACATTATAGGGAGCATATGCATGGGATAAAGCAAACGAGGAAGAACATTCATCTTAATGAGAGATATTTGGCCCAGCCATGAAACTGGAAGAGCCTCCCATCACTGGAAATCTCGTGTAATATTGTCGAGCAAGTGAGCAACGTTAGTCCGAAATAACAGATCACACTTGGGGGTAATAAAAATGCCTAGGTATCGGAACCCTGCCCGTGACCATTTAAAAGGGAACTTCTGGCACATCCTTAAGGTTCCCCAAAGGCGTAGCCTCCGATGTTGCAAAGTTAATCTTATTTCCTGAAATAGCCCCAAATGAATTGATACATTGTATCAAATGGGGTACAGAGGTCATCGGGTTCGATAAAAACAGAAGAACATCACCTGCATACAGTGTAATCTTGTGAGCCCTCGATCCCACTTCCGGAGCGGTTATGTGGACGTTCTAACGAATGGCCTCTGCCAGCGGCTCTATCACCAACGTAAACAACAATGGTGAGAGGGGGACAGCCTTGCTGACTACCCCTACCAATCCTAAAATTCCCAGACTTCACCCCGTTGGTGATGACCGCAGCCAGAGGTTGGCGATATAAAACCTCCACCCACCTCGCAAAGACCCCCCCCAACCCAAACTGTTCTAAGACATAAAAAAGATACGGCCATTCCACCTGCTCAAATGCTTTCTCTGCATCTAAGGAAATCACCAACCCCTGAAGCAATCATTGCTGACGAGCTTGGACCACATTCAGCAGCCTTCTAATATTATTAGAGGACCTACGGCCCCTTATAAAACCTGACTGGTCCTCTTTAATAATATGGGGCAACACCCTTTCCAATTTCAACGCCAGGATCTGAATTGAATAGAGAGATGGGCCTGTATGAGGCACAATCCTCAGGAACCTTCCCCTTCTTAAAAGTTAGGGAGATTTTAGCTTCTCTCGAAGATGGTGGTAAGCATTCATGCATATAGGAGTGATTGTACATCTCCAACATCGGCCCTGACAGAATCCCTACAAACTCCTTACAAACTAAGTTGCCTAGCTGCCTCCTGTATTTCCTGAACTGTCAAGGGGGCATTAAGGAGAGAGGCCTGTTCCAAGGTTACCCCTGGGAGGTCCAGGTTCTTAAAAAAGGTCTCCATTTTAGCCCCCCAGTCCTCGCAACCTTCAGACCGATACAATTCAGAGTAAAAGCTCTGAAAAGCCACATTAATCTTTTTAGCATCGTATGCAAGGACCCCGGCGCTGTGTCTGATTGCAGTAAAGGATTGGGGAGCACGCGTTTTCCTAGTCAGGTATGCTAAATACCTCCCTGGCCTATCCCCATATTCGAACGTCCTTTGTCTAGCAAAAGCAAGTTCTTTCCCTGCATTTTGTATCGGTATTGAATTCAAGGCAGCCCGGAGGGCCGTGATCTGCTGTAGCTTAGTCACTGATGGCCGCAAAAAATGTGCTGTCTCGGCGGCTTTCAACCACGTCTCAACTCGACGCTACTGTTCCTCCTCCTGTCGTTTCCGGCTAGCCGAATAGGAAATAGCTAAACCCTCAGCAAAGGCCTTAGCGGTCTCCCACAGCATAAATGGACTACTAGCCGTGCCCGAGTTGATAGTCAAGAATTCCCGAAACTCTTTCAAAAAGTATTCCACAAATTTGGAATTCTTAAGGAGAAAAGGGTGCAAACGGCAGTGCCGCAAACCAAGCCTCTCACTCTTGGTCTTAACCTCCAAATATACTGCTGCATGATCAGAGATAGCTATATTCCCAATTTTACAATCGAATCCAGAAGGGCCGAGGGAGCCAGAAAGAGGCCAATCCTCGTGTGACATTTATATGGGTTTGAAAAAATGGTGAAGTCCCTGCCGGTAGGGTGAAGACATCTCCAAATATCCACCAGCCCAAACTCCTCGCATAAGTCAACCACCTGGTTGGTCTGTGAAGAAATAATTGGGGGCCCACAAGGCATCCTGTCCACTGTCAGATCCAAAAGATAATTAAAATCTCCCCCCTATAATAAGGTGCTGTGTTCTTAAAGCACTCAACTTAGAGAGAGCACTAATCAAAAATTTGAGGGGATGCGCCGGAGAACAGTAGACATTTAAAATGCCATATTCCTCCCCATGTATTAGGGCTTTAAGTATCACAAACCATCCCTGCTCATCTTTCACCTGCTCTAATAATGTGAACGGAAGATTTTTCTGGATAAGTACCGCCACTCCCCTACTTTTAGTAGTAAAGGATGAAAAGAATATCCGGTCATAACTCCCCTGTTGTAATTTCAGGTGTTCCCCATCATCAAGATGGGTTTCCTGCACAAAGCGATATCAACCCTTTCCCTCTTAAGGCTAGAAAGCACTTTTTTCCTTTTAACAGGTGAATGACTTCCCTTAATGTTCCAGATGCGACATTTAATAAGACACTTAGCCATATCCCCGTTCAGAGACCCTTGAACCCCTGGGAGGGAGAACCCTGCTTACAAAGCGCCAAGCATAAGTAAATAAAGACTCAAGAGTCGAAGAACTACATATACAAAAACTACTCTATCATAACTATAAACTATTACTACCAAAAACCACAAACAAAACCCAACTCTAAAACCTTGAATGGAAGACTCTTCCCCCTGCCCAGAGGGGGCACTCACCCTACCCATCCCCTCCTTCACAGCTCCTTCAAACCCAGACTGTGCGCCAGCCTTAGGCCAGAAAAAACAACAAGGAGATGATCGTTAAGTCAACAGAAAAAAGACCAAGTCAGGATGAGCACTCCAGCTATCCCTGGCTTCATGTCACCCCTCCTTGTGACTAAAAGAAACAGAAGAAACAAAAAAAAAGGGAGAGAGACAACAAAGAACATCCACAAAATTTCCCAACAGAAAATCCAGTTATTAAAAAAAAAGGAACAACTTATTCCAAAGTCTTTTCCCCCCTTTCCAAAAAGGAAATTATTAGGGAGAAAGAAAGGAATTTTAAAAAAAGGGAAAACATGGGGAAAGATAGAAAAGAGAACAAATATTAACCATATTCTTCAGGCCAATCCATCTATTTTAAAGTGTCTACAAAGTTTTTACTTTTATCCGCGAGTCAAATGTATAAACTGAGTCCTCGTGGCTGAAATGGAGCACTGTGGGGTATCTCATGGAGTATTGGATGCCCAGGTTCCTCGGCCTCTTTTTAACTTCATCGAAGGACTTCCTCTTTCGAATTAAAGCTGCAGAGAAATCCTGGAAAAACATGATTTTTGACCCCTTGTACAGCAGTGCCTGCGGGTCTTTTCCCAGGGATCTGGAAGCTTCTATCACTTTTTGCTTGTCCTTATATGAGTGGAAGTGCACTAGGACTGGCCAGGGGCGCTGCACCGGCCCTGACCTGTACACTGTAACCGGATAAACCTTTTCAGTCTGTAGCCTGCTGGACTCGATGTGAAGGCCTAAAAACTTCAAAGAAGCTGACTGACTGCTCACCTTCCTCACCTTCAGGAAGCCCGACAATTCGGAGATTTATCCCCCGACCTCGATTTTCGAGGTCGTCGATATGGTCGCACAAGGCCCGCACCTCTCGCTCCAGCATCTGGATCCGACTGGATGAGGACTCCATCGCAGCTTCCGAGGCCTTAGTTTGACCCTCCACCTCCTCCAGCCTCTCCCCGAGGCCCTGGATCTCCTGCTCGTGCTTCTGCAGCATGGATGCGATAGGCTGGACCTAGGCACGGATCTCCTCAATCGCAGCCCCAGCTTTCAAGGCAAGTCTCTCCATCGCTGCAGTCAATTCCTGTGAGTCTGTCAGGTCTCCAGGGGGTTCAGGAGAGGCTGCTGTTACTGCTCTCTCTGGTATTCCTGGTGTTCCAGGGGAGTGTCCTCCCTTGCTGCTGCTTGCTTGCTCCCTTTCCCTTTGGCATCCTTCCCACTGCCAAATTTTAACAAATAGGTGTTCTGTAAGGTTTTAAACTAATATTTCCACCACATAAGTTGGCCAGGGATGGAAAAAAACACCAGTATGCCTTGGCTGTTAGGCGGAGCTGTCCACAGCAGTTCTACAGAATCGCCACCATCTTGCCGAGTCCCATCCTTAAATCTTTAATTCCAGATTTTTACTGAATTCAAATTCCACCAAATTGAAATTTGTGGCAAGATTTGAACCCAAGTCTCCAGAGCACTAGCTGGGTCTCTTTATTAACAGTCCAGTTATAATACCACTAGGCCATTGCCTGCCCTCACGTTCTCACTATTTATAATTGTTAAAAAGATTTGTAAATATATCGAATTTATTTTAGTTGGGTGTCTCAATATCAGCAAACCAGATAACGACTCAGATTTTGGGGAGGAAAACAACAGTGTTTTAAATCAGTGAAAGAACATAAACGAATAGATTTAAGGATAAGTAACTTTTAAACAAAAACTACTTCTATGATGTTTCAACAAACACTCTTCAGAAGGAAAAACACCAACTACTGATTCATCTAAAGCATAACCAACGTGAGAAACCTCTGGCCAAGGTTTCATGCAATTTTTTGACATTTTATAAAACATAGTAAATTTTAAAAATAAAACCAAAACCAAATCCTGTTCAATTCACCAATTCCTACCCACCACCACGAACTCCCAGCTTTCAGAGAGGTAAGGCCTCTGTACACAGGAAAAAGCAATGGAGATATCCAATTCCAGTAACAAAATACATTACAAAACAGCACAAGTCACAGGCTTATATGAACTCATCCTCCACCAGTTTATACTTCTCTGTCGCACCTTTAGCCAGATCTGGAGTTTCTTGCCTCACAGTGCCATGAATCCGGGTTCGATTCCAGCCTCGGGTGACTGTCTGTGTGGAGTTTGTACATTCTCCCTGTGACTGCGTGGGGTTCCTCTGGGTGCTCTGGTTTCCACCCACAATCCAAAGATGTGCAGGTTAGGTTATTTGGCTGCACTAAATTGTTCCATAGTTTTCGGGGATGTGTAGGTTAGGTGCATTAGTCGGGGGTAAACGTAGGGAAATGGATCTGGATAGGTCACTCTTCGGAGAGTTGGTGTGGACTTGTTGGGCCGAAGGGCCTGTTTCCACACTGTAGGGATTTCTAATGATTACTTATATTGATCCCAAAACTGTCACCCTCCCAAATAGCAACGAAGCAAAGAGCTGCGAATAACCGGGGCACCAGCAGAACTCAGATAAGGCGATTTGTAACCAGAGCACTGCACATGCTCAAACCACAAACACAGTGATCCCTTCTCCTCTGTCACCAGCAGCAACAATGAGGAAATTAATTGCTATCGCTGCTAGACTCCCCTCCAAACTGGGTAGTGTTGGGAACTCTACCTCTGCTAGGAGAAGGTGAGGAATGCAGATGCTGGAGATCAAAGCTGAAAAATGTATTGCTGGAAAAGCGCAGCAAGTCAGGCAGCATCCAAGGAGCAGGAGAATCGACATTTCGGGCATAAGCCCTTCTTCAGGAATTTTTCTGAAGGGCTTATGCCCGAAACGTCGATTCTCCTGCTCCTTGGATGCTGCCTGACCTGCTGCACTTTTCCAGCAACACATTTTTCAACTCTACCTCTGCTGCCAGACATAGGTTCACATTAAGAAAAGGGTTTGGAGGAGAAGATGTTCCTTTCCAATTTTGCTTTTCCTTTCTAAGCTTTACTGAAGCTTGCAGATTTCTGTAACTGGGGTACTTTGCCTGCAGCCAATTTCTGAATTGTTCCTGAAATGTTATTGCTATTGCAAGGTGAGCTCAACGATAGAGCAAGACCCCACACAAACCACCAGACTGTTTTTTTTTCAAAAATTGGCTTTTGGAGGGTTGACGTGTTTTGCATTCCCCTGATGATTTTTTTGACATCTCATCCAAAGGTCAGCACCTCCAATAACCCAAACTTTACGGTGCACTGAAGTATCAGCTGAGATTGAACGTTCAGGTCTGTTAACTACAGGCAGTGTCCTTCAGCTACCTAAGATTACTGCAGTTTGTTATTTGTCGATGCTTAAAGAATAATGTGCTCAACTAATATCACACAAGTGAGACTTAGTCTCATCTTACAACAATGGAAAAGATAATATCTGTAAGCAGTTTGATCAAATAAACAGCTGCACACTTAGCACAGCTAAAAATTGTAGATTAGATGCTTTCCCAGCCAATCTTCAACAAATTGAAACATAGCAACAGATTTCACTGCAGCCAACACTGTCTGTTGGTAAGGCTTTTAATTACAGTGACACTTTGGACAGGGAGTTATTGTTCATGGGAGAGGAAATTACCATAGCGCTTATGAAGGGCGAGCGATGTTAAATGTCATTAGCCGATCAGAACAAAAAAGATTGTGTGGCGCAGAATCTGAAGCAAACAAGGTAAATTAATAGCTGATCCAGAAAGGGAAAGAAAGGGAGGGAAAGAAAGAAAGATTCAACAGCGAGAGAAAGACAGGGAAGCAAAGAAATTTCTTCCCTGTGCCTATTTATTAAAGAAAAATGCTAAATAAAAACCATTTACGTTTGTTCCAGAAAAATAACAGCCCATTATCGTGGGAAACTATTTGAAGGATTTGGAAATATTTAGAAGAACTGTAAAAAAACACATCAAACATTTACTACATTCCCTGTTTTCCTATTCGCCTGCTTCTGTACTGTAGCCTGGCAATGATTCAGCTCCCTTAACCAAGTAATGATGCTCAGGACAGACAGGACCTTTTTGTTTAATTTGAACTGTTGAATCCCACACCTTCCCACTGCTTTTTTGACTAAAACACTAATGGATACAACACTATAATGAAACCATCTTTGAGAAAGCTAAACAAAGTTGACAGATATTCTGCAATGACTTGTTGGCAATTTACCCAATAATAGCACAGAGGACAGCCTTCAACCAGAGAGAGAGAGAGAGAGAGAGAGAGAACAAACAACCTTTCAGCACACTTTTTCATGGACACGGAGATTACCTTGGAAATGTCAAACCCCTCTGAACTTCAAAAGATTCAGAAGGAAGAATCTGTTTAATTTTGCTACTGGGAACATCATCTGAACTGCTTTATGGCATAACCCAAAATGTATGAAAACGGCATAAGGTGATGTACCTAGCCCAGTGAAATGATTTATATGGTCAGTCTTGCTCTGACTGATGTTGGAGGTTATCCATCTTTCTGCAAACCACCTGAAGACTCTGCATTATTAAACAGTTATGAGGGGAAGAAGGGCATTCATCATCGGGTGAACAGTTCAGTGAAGTCAAAGAAAATGGCAGAACTATTCTTAGTCTGGATCAGCTGAGCAGTGTACAGGAATGTTCTGCTGACATGACATTCAGAATCTCTCCGCACATAATTTTTAATGATATTTTGCAAACAAAGGCAGGACTAGCTTTTGTGAGCCTTCCAGCCTGCTCCACTATTTAATCTGATCTGATTGTCACCTCAACTCTACATCCCTGCCATCCCAGATAATCTTTCACCTCTTACCTGCCCTGTTGACCAAACATCTATTCGCTTCTATCTTAAGAATATTCAAAGTCTCTGCCTCCACTGGATTTTAAGGAAGGAAGTTCTAAAGACCCACACCCTCATCGAAGGCCCCTTATTTTGCAATCAGTGATCTGTGGTTCTAGATCTTAACACATTCTTTCCACATCCCCTCAGTCAAGTTCCCTCTGAATGTTTTAAGTTTCATTCACACTTCTAAACTCCTTGCCTGTCCAACCTTCTGTCGCAACCTGGCCACTCTAAGTACTCGTCTTCCCTGACGTGTTCTGAAGCAGGGTCACTGGACCCTACCCATTAACTCTGACTTCTCTCCACAGTTGCGGTCAGACCTGCTGAGATTTTCCAGCAGCGTGTGTTTCGGAATTCCAGCATCCACTGTTCTTTTAGGTTTTTTTTTGTCTAGTACATAAGCTCCTAACTTTTATATTTTATTTGTTTCAGAATAAACAATGATATTCAATAAACTTTGCTCATGACTTGCTGCATCTGTACACTGGCCTTTTGTGATTCATGCACTAGGACACCAAGATCCTAGATTTAAAAGCTCTGCATTCTCTCACTAGTTAGACAACATGCTTCTTCTTATCCTTCCTACCAAAGTTGACAATTTCTAATGTGCTTACATTATATCCCATTTGGCACATCTCTGTCCATTCACGTAACCTACGTATATCCCATAGTGGCCCCTTAAGCCCCCTTCACAACTTACTTTCCTATCTACCTTTGTGTCATCAGCAAACTTAGTCGCCATACCTTTGATCCCTTTATCAAAGTCATTTGTATTAATAGTAACAGGTTGAGGCCCCAGCACCGAGTCCTGTGATATACCACTTGTCAAAGATAAATTACCCATTTATAATTACTGTCCGTTTCTGGTTAGTGAGCCAGTATGCAACATTCTACACTAGAAGATTTTATGTTCTACAATAAGCTTTGATGTAACACTTTGTCAAATCTAAATGCAATACACTCTTTGGTCCCCTGTTATCCAGAGCACATGTTACTTTTTCAAAGAACTCCAGTAAGTTGGCTAAATATGATTTCCCTGTCACAATCACATTGACTCTGTCTGATTCCTTTGAAATTCTCCAACTGCCCGGTTATATGTTTAATAATATTTCTAATGACAGATAGATATCAAAACTGTTTCCAGTTTTCCATCTCCCCCCGCTGCACTTTTTGAACAAAGGGAGGTTACACTTGCTGTATTCCAGTCAAATGGAACCTTGACTGAATCGAGGGGTTTTGGAAAATCAGAACCAAAGCATCAATTATCTCAGTCGTCACTTGTTTTAATGTTTTGGGATGAGGACCAGCTGGATCCAGCCACTTGTCAGGCCACAGTTCCAACAATCAGCTCAGTAACACTCCCTGGTGATCATAATTTTCCCAAGTGACTGCCTGCCTTCCACATCCTGTCTTAGTTATTTCTGGTATGTCACTCTACTTATATTTTCTAAAAGTGAAGACCAATTCAGCAAAAAAAAAATTCAGATCATTTCCTATCTACTTATTTCTCAGTATTAATTTCTCAATTCACTTTCTGTTGGACCAATCCCCACTTTGTTAACTCTTTTTAAAAAATATTTACAGAAACTCTGATTTTATATTTTTGGCTAGTTTTCACTTCTATTCCAGTTTTTAAAAAAAACTCTTTAATAATTGTTTTTGCTATTTGCTATTTTTATTTTTAAACATACTATTGAATCTTCTGCCCTATCACCTATCTTTACACAATTATATTTAATTTGCCAGTTCACTTTAGCTAGCTACTGCTTTCATGACCTTTTAAGTGCCTTTATTTAATATACAAATTGGATTCACGCTTTTCTTCCTCAAATTCAATGTAAAATTCAATCATATAATGCTACCCACCTTTACTCTGAGGACAGGAATTAATCCTATCTCATTACACAGTGCTAGATCTAGAATATGGGAAAATTATGATCACCAGGGAATGTTATTGAATTAATTGTTGAGACTTTGGCCTGACAAGTGGTTGGGTCATGGTTGGTTTGAGAAACCACCATTCTAAGACACTACTCCAAAACTGTTCTATGAACTCATCAAGACTACCTTCGCCCATCTGATTTTTCCAATCTATTTGTAAATTAAAAACTCTCATGACCAATGTGGTGCCTTGTTGACAATCTGTTCCTTTATCCTTGGAGTGCATGGAGCTGGCAGCCATAGTGGCTGTTCTTCAGTATTCTCTAAGAAGTTGGTGCCTACTGTCCAACATGGAGGCCCAATGCCTGTCCTGAATTTCATGTTGAGAGTTCTTGTTGCCTAGCTGGTTCGACAGAAAGCTGAATATTACTGAGGTGATGATTTGGAGATGCTGGTGTTGGACCGGGATGTACAAAGTTAAAAATCACACAACATCAGGTTATAGTCCAACAGATTTAATTGGAAGCACACTAGCTTTCGGAGCATCGCTCCTTCATCAGGTGATAGTGGAGGGGTCTATCCTAACACACAGAATTTATAGTTACATCACACTAAAGTTTTGCTATAAATTCTGTGTGTTAGGATTGAGCCCTCCACTATCACCTGATGAAGGAGCGACGCTCCGAAAGCTCGTGTGCTTCCAATTAAACTTGTTGGACTATAACCTGGTGTTGTGTGATTTTTAACCTATTCCTGAGGTGAGTTGTGCCGTCAACAAGCCATTTAACAAGCAATAATTCCCCGATAGTTGGTAATTTGACACTGCCCAGCAGAAAACCCACCACACCCACTCGGTAGATATATGCAGCAAGATGCTCTTGACCTTGAGACAGGTCCTGTTGGATATCTCCTCTGATTTAGCCACAAACCTCACCAAAGGCCACATCACTCAGGCCCATGTAAAACTCCTCCAAGTCTCTCTTTCATATTGTTTCATTACTTTTGTAAATGCATCAATTTTCATCCCTGAATCATCACAGAATCCCTACAATGTGGAAACAGGCCATTTGGCACAACAAGTCCAAACTGACCCTCTGAAGAGTAACCCACCCAGACACATTCCCCTACCCTATTACTCTACATTTACCCCTGACTAAGGCAGCTAACTTACACATCCCTGAACACTATAGGCAATTTAGCTTGGCCAATTCACCTAATCTGCACATCTTTGGACTGTGGAAGGAAACCAGAGCACCCAGAGGAAGGAAACCAGAGCACCCAGAGGAAACCCATACCGACATGGTGAGAATGTGCAAACTCCACATAGACAGTCACCTGAGGCTGTAATCGAACCCAGGTCCCTGGTGCTATGAAATAGCAGTGCTAACCATGGAGCAACCATGCTGCCCTAAAAAGGAGCATCCCAAAAAGCGCTGCTCCCGTAATCATTGTTGAAGGATCTATACATTATTAGACCAATTGTTTGTCTAACACCATTGATTGAATCTGAAATCTCAAAAACAAAACAACCAGAAGCAGTAAATTTGACCATCTAAAATTGCTAATCTATATTGTATCAAGCTATAGTTATCAGGTTACATTGTGTGGCTTTCATTTCAGATTACAGATGATGACTTTGTTCTGCTTTATTCGAGACTTATTGTTTATCAGCATTGTTTCTACACCTCTTCCATCTAAAAATCGGCATGCCATTATTCTTGGCTGACTGGACCAGTTGAACTCCTGCAGTTATATGCAGTGAACCATCCATTGGGAACACATCAGCCCTTACTTTAGAGAGAAACCTCCCCTCCGCCTGCAGACATGTTAATCCTTTCCCTATCTTTAATGTTCTTGCATTAAAAGTGGTGCTCCTTCGAGACAGCGTAACAGATAATGATTTTAAGTTTCAGAGTCATAAAGCATGGAATCTAGCCCTTCAGCCCAACTCGTCCATGCTAACTAGTTTTCCTAAGCCAAACTAGTCCCATCTGCCTGCGTTGGCCTATACCCCTCAAAACCTTTCCTATCCACATATCTTTTAAATCTTATAATTGTACCTGCCTCCACCACTTCCTTTGGAAGCTCGTTCCATATATACCACTACCCTTTATGTGAAAAGGCTGTCCCTCAGGTCTCTTTTAAATCTTTCCCCTCTCACCTTTACCGTATACCCTCTAGTTTTGGACTCCGCTACCCTGGGGAAAAGACCTTGGCTATTCATCCTTTCTGTGTCCCTCATGATTTTATAAACCTCTACATGGTCATCCCTCTGCCTCCTACACTCCAGGGAAAGACATCACAGCTTCTCCTTGTATCTCTAACCCTCCTGTCTCGGTAACATCCACAACGTATTTTTATCACTGGCTGGCTATCAGTTACTACCCATCCCTAACTGCCCCTTGGAGATTCTCTGCTGCAGTTCATTCAGTGTGGGTTTATCCACTATGCAGTTAGAAAGGTGGTTCTAGGATTTGGATTCAGTAACAGTGATGGAACAGGAAATATTTTCCAAGAATGGTGAGGGACTTGGAAGTGAATCAGTGCATTGTACCAGCGTATTGTAGGTCATATTTGATCACTTTTCACTTTTTTACAAAATAAGCACATCACTGCTTATAAACTGCTGTGGGAACCCCACAGGTCATGAAAGGTGCATGAGAGCTATCCCAGGCTATTGAGAGAGGCAAGAGAGGATATTGCTGGAGCACTGACCAAGATCACTGTGTCCTCGCTAGCCACTGGACAGGTCCGAGAGGACTGATGAATGGCTAATGTTGTTCCTTTGTTCAAGAAGGGAAATGGGGATAATCCAGGAAACTGTAGACTGGGGAGTCTCACAATGGTGTTTAGGAAGATATCAGAGAGAATTCTCAGGGAGAGGATTTATGCACATTTGTTAAAGCCTGGCCCAATTATGGACAGTCAGCATGCTTTGTGCAGAGTAGGTTATGTCTTGCTAACTTGATTGAATTTTTCAAGGAGGTGACAAAGGTGATTGATGAGGGGACATCAGTAGTTGTTGTTTACATGGATTTTAGTAAGGCTTTTAACAAGGTAGGCTCATCCAGAAGATTAACATGCATGGGATCTACAGTGACTTGGGCACGTGGATTTAGAATTGGCTTGCCCATAGACGGGAGGGGGTAGTGGTGGAAGGGTGTTTTCCAGGCTGGAGGTCTGTGATTAGTGGTGTTCAGCAGGGATCCATACTGGAACCTCTGTTCTATGTGATATATATAAATGACTTGAATGAAAATGTAGATGGGTGGCTTAGTAAGTTTGCAGATGATTCAAAGATTGGTGGAATTATGGGTAGTGTAGACAGTTGTCAAAGAATACAGCAGGATATAAATCAGTTGCAGATATGGGTGAAGAAATGGCAGATGGAGTTTAATCCAGGCAAGTATGAGGTGCTGCCCTTCGGGAGACCAAATGTTAAGGAAAAGTACACAGTTAATGGCAGGGCCCTGAAGAACATTGATGTACAGAAGGATCTTGGGATTCAAGTCCATAGCTCCCTGAAAGTGGCCACACAAGGTGGTAAAGAAGGCACACTTAATTTTATTTGTCGGGGCATCGAGTACATGAGTTAGGATGCCGTGGTACAGCTTTATAAGACTTTTTGAGTATTGCGGTCAATTCTGGTTGCCACATTACAGGAAGGATGTGGGGGCTTTGGAGAGGGTGCAGTATGCTGCCTGGATTAGAGGGTATGAGTTCTAAAGAGAAGCTAGTGATATTCAGGTTTTTTCCCTGGAGCAGTGGAGGTTAAGGGGAGACTTGATAGAAGTCTTTAAAACAATGAGATGCATAAACAAGGCTGGCAGTCAGAACCTTTTTCTGACAGTTGAAATGTCTAATACTCGGGAACATGCATGTAAGGTGAGAGGGGGAAGTTCAAAGGTGATGTACGGGCAAGGTTTTTTTTTGCAGAGTACAATGTGAACCTGGAACTTGCTGCCAGGGGTGGTGGTGAAGGCAGATAATAACAGGGGCATTTAAAGGACTTTTAGATAAGTACATGAATATGCAAGGAATGGAGGGATATGGACTAAGGATAGGCAGAAGGGATTAGTTTAATCAGGTGTCATGTTTGGCACAACATTGTGGGCCGAAGAGCCTGTTCCTATGCTGTTCTGTTTTATGTTTTAACTCATCTTATTTAAATGTAAATTTCACTCATACATTCTGTATGGAGGAAATCTTTGTCAGATAATACTTTTGTACGCTTGAGTGTGCACGTTGAAACACCTCGAAAATGCTACATTTTAATGCAAA
Source organism: Chiloscyllium punctatum (assembly GCF_047496795.1). Lineage (NCBI taxonomy): Eukaryota > Metazoa > Chordata > Chondrichthyes > Orectolobiformes > Hemiscylliidae > Chiloscyllium > Chiloscyllium punctatum. Next base: position 52,891,174 of record NC_092764.1, on the reverse strand, counting down.
TCTTGCCTTTATTGATTATTAATGAAACTGTAGCATTTTGTTCTTTAGAAAACAGAGAAGATAAAGGTAACACCAGTTTCCAGCAAAGTCATTTTTTTCTCTCTCAGAAAGTCTTTTGTCAGTTGGACATGTCACTTTACCAGATACAATGTGAAACCCTCTTCAATATTATGACACTAAGGAAATGAAATATAGAGTCAAGAAACAGCCATTTAACCCAACCAATTCATATCAGCATTTAATTTCATTTGAACCTTTTACCGATCCTTCTGACCTTAATCTCTAAGTATAACCCACCATTCCCTCTCCCTCCACGGTGAAACAGAATCTGAGCAAGCTGCACAGTTTGAGCTCTGTGATGAGCTATGAGTAACAGGTGGTTTGAAACACATTAAATTTCCTCAGTAAACCATAAGAGCATTTTCACAAAGAATTACTTAGTTGCTTACAAGCTGACAACAAACAACTGAAAGAATTCAGCCCAAGTACTTACAGCTTCAATTTTGTCAGGGTTGGACAACAGTGCTACTCCCATACCGCCCTACACAAAAGCAGAGCAAAACAAAGAGATTAGTTGGTGTCAAAAACTGCTTACATTAAAAGAGAATGTACTGTATATAATAAACAAACCATAGTAATAAACCTCACATCTTGAACGGCAAGTATGAAGTGCAAATGCCTCAGCAGATTCCAACCTCCTCCTAAAGAAGTGGTCTCTCTGAAACATCTTGAGACAATATGGTATTTTACTCTGTTAATAACGGTTATATAAATGCAAGTTTTTTCACTGCATGCCTCTGAAGTAAGGCTGATCTTATTAAATGTTAAATTCAATATTTCTGTCTCAGAAGTAAGGTAGCAGGTGCAATCTTCACTGTTTCCAACAGTACGCTGGAATGCAATTAGAAAGCCAACAGAGGAATTTCATGTGTAAACATTGATATAGGATTGTGTCCCATGCATGTACACTTCAGAAATGCAAAATCTAAGGAATTTAAGATGCTAAGCCCACTGGCAGCTTTATAATGTAATGAATGGAACACAACTAATCTTAAATTGGAGGAAGGCCAATTTTGACAGTATTAGGCAAGAGCTTTCAAAAGTTGATTAGGGACAGCTGGAAAATAGGAAGCCTTCAAAAATGACATGAGAGTCCAAAGACAGTGTATTCCTGTTAGGGTGAAAGGAAAGGCTGGTAGGTGTAGGGAATGCTGGATGACTAAAGAAATTGAGGCTTTGGTTAAGAAAGAGAAGGAAGCATAAGTCAGGTATAGACAAGAGAGATTGAATCAATCTGTAGAGTATAAAGGCAATAGGAGTATACTTTAGAGGGAAATCAGGAGGACAAAAAGGTGACAGGAGATAGCTTTAGCAAATCGGGTTAAGAAGAATCCAAGGGGATATTATAAATACATGAAGAACAAAAGGGTAACTAGGGAGAGAATAGGGCCCCTCAAAGATCAGCAAGGCAGCCTGATGGGGGAGATAATAAACAAATATTTTGCTTCAGTGTTTACTATAGAGAAGGACATGGAAGACATAGAATGTGGGGAAAGGGTCTCTGTCTGTATTCCTGATGAAGGGCTTTTGCCTGAAGCGTCGATTTTACTGCTCCTCGGGTGCTGCCTGAACTGCTGTGCTCTTCCAGCACCACTAATCCAGAATCTGGTTTCCAGCATCTGCAGTCATTGTTTTTACCTACATCTTGAAAAATGTCCGTATTACATAGGTAGTGGTGTTCGATGTCTTAAAATACAGAAAAGTGGATAAATTCCCAGGTCCTGATCAGGTGCACCCTAAGCTCTGTGGGAAGCTAAGGAAGTGATTGCTGGGTCACTTGCTGAGATATTTGTATCATCAGTTGAAATGGCGGAAGACTGGAGGTTGGCTAACATGGTGTCACTATTTAAGAAAGTTGGTAGGAAAAGCCAAAACTATAGACCAGTGAGCCTGATATCGGCGGTGTTCAAGTTGTTCAAGGGGATCCTGAGGGCCAGGATGTACATGTATTAGAAAAGGCAAAGGACTGATTAGGGATAGTCAACATGGCTTTGTGTGGGAAATCATGTCTCACGAACCTGAATGAGACTTTTGAAGCAGTAACAAGGAGGATTGAGAACAGAGCGGTAGATGGTGATCGATATGGACTTTAGTGAGGGGTTCAACAAGGTTCAACAAGGGAGACTGATTAGCAAGGTGAGATGTACGGAATACAGGGTAAAAACAATGACTGCAGATGCTGGAAACCAGATTCTGGATTAGTGGTGCTGGAAAAGAGCACAGCAGTTCAGACAGCATCCGAGGAGCAGTAAAATCGACGTTTCGGGCAAAAGCCTTTCATCAGGAATACGGGCAGAGACCCTTCAGGCTCTCTGCCTGTATTCCTGATGAAGGGCTATCGCCCGAAACGTCGATTTTACTGCTCCTCAGATGCTGCCTGAACTGCTGTGCTCTTCCAGCACCACTAATCCAGAATATGGAATACAGGGAGAACTGAACATTTGGATACAGAATTGGCTTGAAGGTAGAAGGCACGGTGGTGGTGGAGGGTTGCCTTTCAGACTGGAGGCCTGTGTCCAGTGGTGTGCTGGGTGCACTGCATTTTGTCATTTATATAAATGATGTTGATGTGAACATAAGAGGTAGTTAGCAAGTTTGCAGGTGACACCAAAATTGGAGGTGTAGTGGACAGTGAAGGTTACCTCACATTACAACGGGATCTTGATCAGATGGGCCAATGGGCTGAGGAGTGGCAGCTGGAGTTTAATTTGGATAAATGTGAGGTGCTGCATTTTGGGAAAGCAAATCTTAGCAGGACTTATACACTTAATGGTAAGGTCCTGGGGAGGGTTGCTGAACAAAGAAACCTTGGAGTGCAGGTTCATAGCTCCTTGAAAGTGGAGTCACAGGTAGATAGGATAGTGAAGGCAGCATTTCGTATGCTTTCCTTTATTGGTCCGAGAATTGAGTATAGGAGTTGGGAGGTCATGTTACGGCTGTACGGGACATTGGTTAGGCCATTTTTGGAAGATTGTGTGCAATTCTGGTCTCCTTCCTATCGGAAGGATGTTGTGAAATTTGAATGGGTCAGAAAAGATTTACAAGGATGTTGCCAGGGTTGGAGTATTTGAGCTATAGGGAGAAGCTGAATAGGCTGGGGCTGTTTTCCCTGGAGCGTTGGAGGCTGAGGGGTGACCTTATAGAGGTTTATAAAATCATGAGGGGCATGGATAGGATAAATAGACAAAGTCTTTTCCCTGGGGGAGGGGAGTCCAGAAGTAGAGGGCATAGGTTTAGGGTGAGAGGGGAAAGATATAAAGAGACCTAAGGGGCTGTAGGATTCTAGGACACTAGGGGCAATTTAGCACGGTCAATTCACCTAACCTACACATCTTTGGACTGTTAGAAGAAACTGGAGCATCCAATGGAAACCCGCGCTACATGGGGAGAACATGCAAACTCCACACGGACTATATTCCTTTAGCCTATTTTTTTCACGCTGAGGTTGGCGCATGTATGGAATGAGCTGCCATGGAAGTGGTGGAGGCTGGTACAATTGCAACATTTAAAAGGCATCTGGATGGGTATATGAATAGGAAGGGCTTCTTTGATTTTTACAAATTTAAAAATCACATAACACCAGGTTATAGTCCAACAGGTTTAATTGGAAGGACACTAGCTTTTGGAGCGTCGCTCCTTCATCAGGTGATAGTGGAGGGCTCGATCCTAACACACAGAATTTATAGTTGCATCACACTGTAAATTTTTGCTATAAATTCTGTGTTAGGATTGACCCCTCCACTATCACCTGATGAAGGAGCGATGCTCCGAAAGCTAGTGTGCTTCCAATTAAACCTGTTGGACTATAACCTGATGTTGTGTGATTTTTAACTTTGTACACCCCCAGTCCAACACCAGCATCTCCAAATCTTGATTTTTACAGGTTTAGATAGTGGATCTGGACTGGCGCAGGCTTGGATGGCCGAAGGGCCTGTTCCTGTGTTGTAATTTTCTTTGCCCTTTCTTCTTTAGAGGGATGTGGTCCAAGTGCTCACAAATTGGACTAGGTTAGGTAAGGATATCTGGTTGGCGTGGACGAGTTAGTCTGAAAGGTCTGTTTCCATGCTGTACATCTCTAGGACTCTATGGAGTGACACATCTGACCACACAGCTCTAGATCAATGTTCACCAACAAAGCCACAACTATGGCCTATTCATAATCAAAATGTGTATATTTCCAATGTTTTAGACTCCCAATCCAATACTAGAATACACAGAATTATTTAAATTCATGGTTAAGTAAATTGACGACATGTTATTTTATTTCCTTAGGGGCAGATGTTTACTTTGATTTTAAAGCCATATTTGAGATATGCAGCAAGGCATTAGAAAGGTTTCCATATTGTAAACAGCCCAAAAGGCAATTTGTCATCTGCAATGAACTCTTGATGTGAAGATTACTAAGAATGCATGGATCTGTTCAGTGGACTTTAACTATCAATATTACAGTTGTTCACAACCTTTAACAACTGACTGGCCATGATCCATTTTGTTAAATGCATTTTTACGTACTCATGCATTATATTAACCATTATTGGAAAATTTTAACGATATTAAAAATTGTAACGATTTTGCTGAAAATATATTTTACTGCTAAATTGTAAAGAATTTTTAAAAAAACAAAATAATGATTTAGCCACTGGCGTGAAGCTTGTGACTGCATTTCAGTGATGTGTTAATAACTCAAAGAGCTGCTTCGAGTTGGAGACACTTTCTTTCCTGCGTTTTTATGGTTGTCATGGCAGCAAAGGCTTGCTCTCAAAGATACGTGAAGGACAGGGTAGTGGTTTCTTCATAACCTTTTTGCTCAAGTGTTCACATCTAGTTTCTGATACAAATGAGTACACAGTTAATACCTTAACTTTTATTCTCAATGCCATATTTTTTTCAGAATTCTTAATAATTATTTTTGAAATTGGGCATCCCACTTACATGCCCCACTGGTTTGGGAACATTGCATAAGTGGATGCAATTCCACAAATTCTACCAAAGTAACAGCGTTATTCAAGAGGAGTTTAAAATCCATCAAAGCTATTTCAGTGGAACATAATTTTACAAGGAACTGAATAAATTGAACAGCTTGAAAGTGGGCATTAATAACAGTAAAAGATCCAATTCATTGCTATTGCTGATCATTGAATGCTAATATTCCCAGAAATCTCCATTACTGAAGAGTAATGGACGGGCAAAAGCTGATTCGATTCATAACTAAGTGGCTAAAGCCAATACTTGAACACCATGGTGAACATCTTGAGAGTATTTGTAACTATCACGATTAATCTCTAACCCATTTTAAATAATTGAAAATCAGTTCAGTTTAAAAAAAAGACTGAATCATTTAAGTTTTGTTGGTATATACCAGTTAGCTTTTTAAAAAACATAACTTTTTTAATAAGATGAACTTTAAAATGTACTCCAAAGACCCTATACATCTAAGAAAACAAGGGCAGTTGGCAGAGCTTTCCAGAGACTGTGCCTTTGGCAGAACCTTATGACTTATAGAGTACAGCATGGAAACAGACCCTTCGGACCAAACCGTCCATGCCGACCAGATATCCCAACCCAATCTAGTCCCACCTGCCAGTACCTGGCCCATATCCCTCCAAACCCTTCCTATTCATACACCCCTCCAACTGCCTTTTAAATGTTGCAATTGTACCAGCCTCCACCACTTCCTCTGGCAGCTCATTCCATACACACCACCCTCTGTGTGGAAAAAGTTGCCCCTTAGGTCTCTTTTATATCTTTCCCCTCTCACCCTAAACCTATGCCCTCTAGTTCTGGACTCCCTGACCCCAGGGAAAAGACTTTGTCTATTTATCCTATCCATGCCCCTCATAATTTTATAAATCTCTATCAGGTCACGCCTCAGCCTCCGACGTTCCAGGGAAAACAGCCCCAGCCTGTTCAGCCTCTCCCTATAGCTCAAATCCTCCAATCCTGGCAACATCCTTGCAAATCTTTTCTGAACCCTTCTGCAGGGTAGTTTGGCCAATTTTGGAGTGTGGGGCCTGGTTCAGAAAAAAATTCATCTTGTGTCAGTGTAAAGGATCATGGTACAAATGGGTGTGCACTTTCGAACATCATTGCCTTATGTTTAAGATGCCCCAAACGCTTGCACTGATTTGATCTATTTCATCTGAATTGTGGCAACAGAACTAGCAAGACCTTAGCCCCAGTATTTAGCATTCGACAGGCACCGTTTTTTATAAATGTATTTGCAAATCTTAAAAAGGTTCACCAGACATTGCATTGCAATTGCTACAAATGATCGTAGTAACTGACGTTATTTACAAGATACCATGCAAGAACTGTAAAAAACACTACAATGGACAAACTAGCAGGAAACTAGCCACCAGGATACATGAACCCCAATAAGCCACCAAAAGACATGACCCACTCTCACTAGTTTCCCTACATACAGGCAAAGAAGGACACTACTGACTGGGACAACACACACATCCTAGGACACGCAAAACAAAAGAAACGCATGAGAATTCTTAGAGGCATGGTATTCTAACCAGAACTCCATCAATAAACACATCAATTTAGATCCTATTACCTTCTCTTGACAAAAGAAAAACTGGAAATAACATCTTCCACCTTAAGAAGCCAAGACCGATAAATAGAGAGGCGGGACATACCACCAGGGCTTCACCAGAGACTCTCACTGATGACATCATCTAGTATGGTGACGAAACGTCTGAAAGCAAACTTTCCAGCTCAGCGAGCTAACTTACATACTAGTCATAGTAACTGATCACAAACTACTCTGGTGGTACGGTAGGATGATACATCCAATTGTATCTGCCCCAGTTCTTTGAAAGAGTGAGCCAATTATTCCCACGCTTCTGCTGCATTTCCATGGCTCTGCAAACTTTCACCTTCAAGTATCATCCAATTCCCTTTTGAAAATCATTGTTCAATATGCTTCCTTCATTGTTTCAAGCAGTGCACTCCTGATTCAGTGTCAATGCTTATTTCCTCTCACCTCAAACTGTCTCTGGTAACTTTGCCAATAATCATCAAGTTTGTTTCTTTTTACCCTTCTGCCACTGGAAACTGTACGCTTTGAACATGTGGCAAATATTCCCATCATCATCTTTGCTCCAAGTAGAACAGCAGCAGTTCCTGTTCCAAGTCTTTCACCAAAAATTCCATCCCAGTAGATTTCCTTTGCGACCTCTCCTTGACCTCCTTTCTAAAGTGTTGAGCCCAAAATTGGTCACAGTACTTCCACTGGGACCGAACTAGTGGTTTTTAAGAGGTTAGTGTAAGTCCTTGCTTTTTGTACTCCATGCCATTAGTTAGAAAACTAGGAATTCTACATGCCATTGACATAAACTTCAAAAATCCTTTTTCCTAAATATGCATGTTCTCTGTTCTTGCACTTCCTTTAAAATTTAAGCATTTTGTTTATGTTGGCCCCCCCCCATTACTCTTCACAAGTGAAACTCTTCAGGTTTCTGTGCTCAATTTTATCCACCACACACCTCTCCATTTCATCACTCAATCAGAAGCTTAGGATCATTGTAGCAGAAAGGATGTAGGTGTTCTATAAACTGGGCAACCATTTTGCAGAACACCTAAATTCTGTCCATAAAAATGACTCCGATCTTCCTGGTGCCTGCCATTTCAACACACCACCGTGTTTCCTGTTCAATGTCTCTGTCTCAAGCTTGCTTCAGTGTTCCAGCGATGCTCCATGCAAGCTGGAAGAACAGCTCCTCATTTTCTGCTTGGGAACTTTGCAACTTTCTGGACTCAAGGTCGAGTTCAATCATTTTAGGACTTGACTCACCTTCTCCCATGTCCTTACCCCCAGCTCCCACACACCAGTCCTTGTCATCACATGGACTGCTACCACCACTAATGGTCCCAATTAGCAGCTATTCACTCTCTCAGGCTGACCTTTACCCGTTCCTATGTCTGCCCAATTGTTTTTCTCTCTCTACCTGAGCTCCATCTCCATCTATCATCAATTCCTTCTCTCTCCCCATCTTTAGCATATATAACAACCTTCTCCTAGCTAAAATCAGCTCTGAAGAAGGGTGACTGGACCCAAAATGTTATCTCTGCTTTTTCTCCTGGTGAGTTCCTCATTTTGTTTCTGACTTCCAGCATCGGCAGTTCTTTGCTTTGTTGTGTAGCCATGAGCAATCTTTGTTCAATTGGTATTAAAGATTTCAATCAGTAGTATGGGGTACACTCTCTCCTGATAGAAATCACATGAATATAATTCTTTAAAGTAGGGCATAGCCACTGTGATGGTCGAAAGCTAAGTGTAGTCTTACCTTGGTAGAATATTCTTTCGGACAGCCCATATTCACATCGATTCCAGCTACATCATTTTCTCTGTGTGAAAAATTAGAAATATGTTTATAAAAATATAAATGGTTTTCAAAATATTGACCAAACACTCTGGTTTCATAGTACTTTCATAAGGAATATGTTTTCAGCTAAATCCTGTAACATTGCATTCAGTTACACACAAAATGCAAGAACTAAAGTGTGACAGAGTGAAACATTTAGGGAGTAAGTGCAAGACTCTTAGGTAAACAGAATGTTCCTTTTGCATTGCTTATGATGAATGAGAGGAAATGCTGTCTGACAATAAGATAATTTGTCATCACGCTATTTTTGTGTTGCTTATAGATTTATCTTTGAATTGAGTGACTCAAGAGGGCATTATGAAAGTGGAATCAATATTCAGCATTATAGGGGAAAATACAGAAAAATGGCATTGAGTCATAATGCTCTCTTTAGAGAGCCAGCACGTTCATGATTGGCTGTACCAATTCTGTGATTCTCTAGATTTTCTTTGTACAAAGCCAGAAATATTGCTTTTAACAGAATTAACAGAATTTAGCCAAGAAAGTGGAGTTGAGGCCACAATCAGGTTAGCTGTTACCTTACCGAATGTCAGAGTGGGCTTGAGGGGCCATGTGTGCTGACTGGAGGCAGGAGCTGTGAACCGGAACACGGAGGTAGTGAGGAAGGTGGCCACAGCAGTGATTTTTAAAATGGGGGGCTCCCTAGACATGATCCTGGAGGGGTGGGAAGAGTTACTGCTGCCTGTGTGAACGATCACTATCACTCGATCCTCTCCCTGAGCCAAATATGGCTGCTCGCCAAGCAAAAGCCCAGTCACCGCAGGAATTGAGCCTTACCAGGCCACTTCATTCAATTCGCAGGTAACTGGCTTTTTGCACTTGCCGTCAGTCAACTGATCCAACCCAGTGATGGTGTCTTTGGAAATGGGGTCAAGATCATGGCAAGGAACTAGCACAATGGCCAAAGACACCAAGGTGTGAGTCTACCCAACCCCTAAATCGCAAAGGAAAATTCAAGCCCTATTCTGCATGGTAAGGTCACTCAATGAAGAAACTCAATAAGCCAGCAGGTTATATTGATAAATACCTTTGGTGGAAGTTTTAAAGCAATATTTCTGGCTTTGTACAAAGAAAATCTAGAGAATCACAGAATTGGTACAGCCAATCATGAATGTGCTGGCTCTCTAAAGAGAGCATTATGACTCAATGCCATTTTTCTGTATTTTTCCCTATAATGCTGAATATTGATTCCACTTTCATAATGCCCTCTTGAGTAACTCAATTAAACCTGCATCCACCACACTTCCAGACAATGTGTTCCAGACCCTAACTACTCAGTATCATACAACATAGAAATGAAAGATTATGCTCGTATCACAGTTGCTTCTTTTGCATATTACCTCCTATCTGAGCAAGCACGGTTTCTGTACCTCTACCCAGCACACAACCCTCATGGTTTTGAAGACTATCAAATCTTCTTTTAGCCTTCTCCTCTCCGAGACAATCAATACCATCATGTCCAAACTGTCTGAACTGAAGCTTCTCATCATCCTCTTAAACCTCTTCTGCACTCTCTCCAACGGCTTCATGCCCTTCCTGAAATGCGCTCAACTAGTGCAATATATATTAACTCAGCCTCCTTGCCCTGAAATAAAGTCTGGTGTACTGTAAGTTTTACTAACTGCTCGCTGTACTTGTCCTGCCACCTTTAATAAGATCTCTCTACTCCTGCACACACTATGGGACGCTGCCCTTTATACTGCCTTAACGTGTTCTTTCCACCAAAATGCATCTCCTTACACTTCGCCCCACTGAACTTCATCAGCCACTTATCAGCCTATTCCACTAACTTCTCAAAGGTCTTTTGCAGTTTTAAATTTTCCTTCTCACAGTTTACCGTGCTTCCTAGTTTTGTATCATTTGCAAATTTGTCCCCGGCAAAACCTAGATTATTACCATACATCAGGCAAAGCAAGTGCCCCAAACCCGACCTCAGAAAAACTCATCTACAAACTTTCTTTCTGATAAAAAAAAAATCCACGAAGCATTACTCTTCATCCTTTACTCTCTCAGAAAACTGTGTGATTACGTTGCTACTGTCTTGCTTATTCCATGATTCCCAAATGATTGGTTCACAAAGTTTCCCTACCACTGAAGTTAAATTCACTGGTTCATTCTCACAACCGGTTTTGAAGAGGATGGTACATTCCCAATTCCCCAGTCCTCCAGCAACTCCCTCTGAGTCCTGGGAAGACTAGAAGATTATAGCCAATGACTTCAATTTCAATTCTCACTTCCTTCACTTTCATTGGCTGTCTCTCATTTGGGCTCCGAGCCCTACAGCTTTCAGTACCAAAGGCCTATCCAATACCTCTCTTCTTATCAATGTTAAACACTTTTCAGGACTCAGTTTCCTCCTCTGTCACTATGGCCTGGGCAGCATCTCCCTCATTCGTTAAGACAGATACAAACCATTAATTTAACATCTCAGACATGACCCTTGCCTCCAATTCCCTTAAGGTCCCTAATTGGCCTTTCTCCTCTCGTAACCAGTCTTTTACTATTTAATGTGTTGACAGAATACTTTAATTTAGCTACTTGTTTTTTCACATAATTCCTCTTAGTTGTTTCTTCACCACTCTTCTGAACCTTTAAAATTCAGATTGGTTCTCAGTTATAGCTTCTACCCGATACCTGTCATAAGCACACTTTTGCTTCTTTATCTTAATTTTGTTATCTTCTTTCTCCAGGGAGCTCTGGGTCTGTTCAGCCTATCCTTTCCTTTTAAGGAAATAAATGTTGACTGTGCCTGAACACCCTCCTCTTTCCATTATTCCATAGTTTTTACTGTCAATCCACCTCTAGCCTCGACCAAACATTGTCGGCTGCTCCTCAGTTATTTCACTCTCACTCTGGATTGTCTTTTTCCACCGTCATCCTAAAACTTATGACACAATAATAACGATCTCAAGAGTGTTTTCCCCCACTGTCGTATGGTCTACTTGGCCCATCCATCATCACTGGAACAGCCACAATATAATTCCAATATCAATCTGCATAAGTGACTCACCAATCTCATTGACTACACTCTGTGCATTCACATACGTGCACACTAACCCTGATTGAATTTCCATTTCTTTCTTCTTTTCTATAACGTTACCTATTAATGTATTATTCTCCATTCTAATATGATCAGTCTCATAAGAACATAAGAACTAGGAGGAGGCATGGCCTTATAAAGGTTTACAAAATTATGAGGGGCATGGATAGGATAAATAGACAAAAGTCTTTTCCCTAGGGTCGGGGAGTCCAGAACTAGAGGGCATAGGTTTAGGGTGAGAGGGGAAAGATATAAAAGAGACCTAAGGGGCAACTTTTTCATGCAGAGGGTGGTACATGTCTGAGATGTCAAATTAATACTTTGTATCTGTCTTAATGACTGAGGCAGATGCTGCCCAGACCATAGTGACTGAGGAGAAAACTTCACTTCACATGGAGGTCGCCACTGATGATGTTACCTAGCCTGGTAATGAAACGTCTGGATATCAAATCTACAGCTCAGCGAGCAAACCTACACCCTAAACCTCAACCTGAGCTACAAACCTTCACAAACCTTGCAGAGGAGAAAACTGCTGTAGGCCTCCGGGCCCAAATAATAGACAGCCAATAAAAGTGAAGGAAGTGAGAATTGAAATTGAAGTCATTGGCAATAATCTTCTAGTACCCTCCCGATTCAGAGGGAGTCATTTGGCCCATCAATATATGCCCCAGGCCTCAACTCCTCTTCCAAAACAGCTCCTCACAGCTCTCAACTCAAATTACTTCAAACTCCTCATTAAATACTTTCAGTAATCTAGCCTTCATAAAACTGAGTAGAGAACTCGAGAGGTTCCCTATCCTCTGAGAGAAGACATTTCTCTGATTATTTAAATGAGTATCCCCTTATTAGAGTCATAGAGATGTACAGCATGGAAACAGACCCTTCGGTCCAACCCGTCCACGCCGATCAGATATCCCAACCCAATCTCGCCCCACCTGCCAGCGCCCAGCCCACATCCCTCCAAACCCTTCCTATTTATATACCTATCCAAATGCCTCTTAAATGTTGCAATTGTACCAGCCTCCACCACATCCTCTGGCAGCTCATTCCATACATGTACCACCCTCTGCATGAAAAAGTTGCCCCTTACGTCTCTTTTATATCTTCTCACCCTAAACCTATGCCCCCTAGTTCTGGACTCCCCGATCCTAGGGAAAAGACTTTTGTCTACTTATCCTATCCATGCCCCTCATAATTTTGTAAACCTCTATAAGGCCACCCCTCAGCCTCCGACGCTCCAGGGAAAACAGCCCCAGCCTGTTCAGCCTCTCCCTGTAGCTCAGATCGTCCAACCCTGGCAACATCCTTGTATATCTTTTCTGAACCCTTTCAAGTTTCACAACATCTTTTCGAATAGGAAGGAAACCAGAATTGCATGCAATATTCCAATAGTGGCCTACCCACTGAACTGTATAACCACAACATGGCCTCCCAACTCCTGTACTCAGTACTCTGACCAATAAAGGAAAGCATACCAAACGCCTTCTTCACTATCCTATCTACCTGCGACTCCACTTTCAAGGGGCTATGAATCTGCACTCCAACATCTCTTTGTTCAGCAACACTCCCTACGACCTTACCAGTAAGTGTATAAATCCTGCTAAGATTTGCTTTCCCAAAATGCAGCATCTTGCATTTATCTGAATTAAACTCCATCTGCCACTTCTCAGCCCATTGGCCCATCTGGTCCAGATCCTGTAGTAATCTGAGGTAACCCTCTTCGCTGTCCACTACACCTCCAATTTTGGTGTCATCTGCAAACTTACTAACTGTACCTCTTATGCTCGCATCCAAATCATTTATGTAAATGACAAAAAGTAGAGGGCCCAGCACCGATCCTTGTGGCACTCCATTAGTCACAAGCCCCCAGTCTGAAAAACAACCCTCAACCACCACCCTCTGTTGTCTTCTACCTTTGAGCCAGTTCTGTATCCAAATGGCTAGTTCTCCCTGTATTCCATGAGGTCTAACCTTGCTAATCAGTCTCCCATGGGAAGTCCATATAGATCACATCTACCGCTCTGCCCTCATCAATCTTCTTTGTTACTTCTCAAAAAACTCAATCAAATTTGTGAGACATGATTTCCCACGCACAAAGCCATGTTGACTATCCCGAATCAGTCCTTGCCTTTCCAAATACATGTACATCCTGTCCCTCAGGATTCCCTCCAACAACTTGCCCACCACCGAGGTCAGGCTCACCAGTCTATAGTTCCCTGGCTTGTCTTTACCACCCTTCTTAAACCCTTCTGTAGCACTGATCTCTAGTTTGAGAATTCCCGCACTCAGGGGCACATCTTCTCAACATCGACCCTGTCAAGTCCCCTCAGAATCTTGTATGTAGCAAAGAGATCACGTTCATTCTTCTAAACTCTAATGAATAAATGCTTAAGCTATTTAATTGAGTCCTCACTGTCAACATTCTGGGGGGGTTTGCACTGACTAGAAATTCAAATGGGCTAACCACATAAATACAGTGGCTATAAGAAAAGGTCAGAAGCTAGAAATTGTGAGTAAATCACCCCTTGAACCCTAAAGCCTGATCACCACTTACAAGGCACAAATCAGGAGTGAGGTGTAATATGCTCCACTTGCCTGAATGGGTTCTCCATCAACACTCAAGAAGCTTGACATCATCTAAGACAAAGCAGCCTGCTTGTTTGGCAGCACGGTGGCTCAGTGGTTAGCACTACTGCCTTACAACACCAGGGTCCCAGGTTCAATTCCAGCCTTGAGCGACTGTCTGTGTGGAGTTTGAACATTCTCCCTGTGTCTGTGTGTGTTTCCTCTGGGTGCTCCGGTTTCCTCCCACAGTCCAAAAGATGTGCAGGTCAGATGAATTAGCCATGTTAAACTGTCCATAGTGTTAGGTGCATTAGTCTGAGGGGGGGTGGGTTGCTCTTCAGAGGGTTGGTGTGGATTGGTTGGGCTGAAGGGTCCACACTGTAGAGGATCTAATCTAAATCCACAAGCATCCACTCCCTCCATCATCGATGCTTAGCAGCATCAGTGTGTATATCTACAAGATGCACTGCAGAAATTCACCTTAGACAGCATCTTCCAAACCCATGACTATTCCATCCAGGAGCCTGAGGGCTGTAAATGCAAGTATTCTAGTCTTGGTCATGTAAGATGTCCATAACTTCCCAGGTACTACACAATGGGAATTCTCTTGTCTGAGCTGCTTTTGCAGTATTTATTAAGGGCATATTCGTTGTCTTAAAAATGTACATTTCAGAGTTTTTGACCTTTGAGACAGAATCCTTAGCAGTGGATGCTCATGAGAAGCTCCAGCATCTCACTTCATTGAACTCCATACTCAGCAGTCTTACCCTTTACAATAAATCTCAGTTAAAACACATCTTTCCCACGATGTGTAGAATTCCCCACTTTGAATTAAATAGCCCAGAACTCACTCAGTTGCCCTCACACTCTAGTGCCCCTATATTCACTTTGAGTGATTGAGACGTACATCACAGAAGCAGACTCTTCAGTCCAACTCATCCATGCCCACCAGATTTCCTAAACTAATGAAGTCCCATTTGCCAGCATTTGGCCCATATCCCTCTAAATCCTTCCTATTCCTATATCCAACAGCGTCTACACTTCCTCTGGCAGTTCATTCCATACACACACCACCCTCTGTGTGATAAGTTGCCCCTTAGATACCTTTTACATCTTTCCCCTTTCGCCTTAAGCCTATGCCTGCTAGTTTTAGACTCCACTACCCTGACTATTCACTTTACCTACAGCCTTCATGATTTTATAAAACCTCTTTCAGGTCATCTCTCAGCCTCCGACACTCCAGGGAATATAGCCCCAGCCTATTCAGCCTCTCCATACAGCTTGAACTCTCCAACGTCGGTGACATCCTCGTAAACCTTTTCAGTAATCTTTCAAGTTTAACAATATCTTTCCAATAGCAGGGAGACCAGAATTGCAAACAGTATTCCAAAAGTGGCCTAACTTTTGGAATGTCCTGTACAGCTGCAACATAACCTCCCAACTCCAATACTCTATGCACCGATCAATAAAGACAAGGATACTAAATGCCTTCTTCATCACCCTGTCGAACTGCGACTCCACTTTCAAGGAACTATGAACCTGCACTCCAAAGTCTTCTCATGTGAGTGTTACTTGAGGGCACTTTATAGCAAGTTCATTCAGTAGCTATTGGAGCAGTGATAGGCTAGTTAAAGACTTACACAAGCTGTGCGACTGTAAGCGCTCTCTGAGGATCAGATGTGCCCTGCAAGGAACAAATTTGAAAAAAAAGACTAACTTCCAGATGAATGCAGACAAAAAAACAAGATGATGTTAAAGGGTTGAGAAGCTTTATTTAAATATAAGCGGAATTACTTTACAATGAAAACAATAGCAATGGATAGTGAAATCCAAAACAATATGGTGAATTGACAATATTGTCAGATTCTTAGCATGAAATCACAGTAACCAATATCATTTTCTAACTTACACTGGGCTCAATCTATTTGAACATAAAGCTGATTTAGTTTCAGGTGACAATGAATTTGAAGAATTATTATTTGTTTAGTGTAAAAGGTCCCATGACATGACTTTAAAGGAGGTCAATACTTATCTCCCAACCAATACTGCCAAAGACACATCACATTCTCTTTATGGATTCTGTGTACAAACTGACTGCCATGCTTCTGATGGTACAACAGTGGCTATTCAAAAGGAATCAAATAGTTAGGAAGGACTGGGATCGTAATGAGGTTTGGGATGCTGTCCACCCATAAGAAGTTCCCCACAATCAGTGTATCAAAGAGCCTCTCCTATTCAAAAACCTACTGGTCAGCTTCATGTGTCAATCCTTGTTTGGAACTGAGAAGACAGGGAATATAAAAGGTGGGCATTTGGCCCCTTTAACCCTGATAGCTCTTGGTCCGCAGGATCTGTCAGCCTACCTTGGAAAAGGCAACTGTGATTTCACAGCCCTGGAGGAACAGGTAAATCAAAGTACCTGTCAGCTGACAGTGCAGATGATCACAATACTGCCAGTGGGTAGGACGCTGATGGTATGGGTGAATGAAGCTCTTCAGCTTGCTCAGAGAAGGCCAGCCTTTCTCAGCTGCTGAGCTTGTGTCATATTCACTGCCTTGGACAAACGATGGTGAGGTACTGACAAACCATAGCTTCTTCAATTACCCCAAGGTGCAGCTTGTTCCTTATGTTATCATCAACAAAAACACCAATCATACCAAGGCCTGCGGTGATGGGGACAGGTACAGGATGCGATCAGCAATCTTCAGTCAGAACCCTAAACCCAGGCAGCCTCAGGGTGACAGTCACCCTCCACAGATAAGGGCAGTTATGAAGTTCACATCCTCCTGAGGCAACACAGCTGACCTCTTCAGGTACAGTGCTGTGCTCCCCAATCTGAGGCAGGAGAATGAAAAGGAGCCTCAACCCCAGGACATTCTACTCGCCCTGCAACTGCCAGGTTACTACTCCCTGCTTTATCATCTGGTCATTGCCAAAATGTTAATACAGACTGATGTTCATTGTGAGAAATATTGTTCATGGAACACCAGAACACCGAGAGGAGAGCACAGAATGGCCCTCATTGCCAGAATGATGGGCCAGTACAGCATCAAGATAGCTGCCCAAGAAACAAAGCTCGCTGAGGAGACTCAACTGGAGGTCACTGGAACCACACCTATTACCGAACTGGCAAGTGCAAGGAGCAGCCTGGATTGTCAGCTGTGAGCTTTGCCATGTGATTTGAACTGTGCTGTACAATCCTGACTCATTTCCTGCAGGGGTCAGCAATCGTCTTTGTTCAAGTCTTGCCGGAAACAATCTATAGCCGTCATTAAGTGTCTATACACCAACACTGATGTTCAGAGGAGAAGCACTCGATGATCGTCATGGCAATATAATTAGGGGTGTTCCCCATCAGGACAAACTCTCAATTCTTGCTGATTTCAAAAACCAAGTGAGCACAGACTGTAGCAGATGGAAAGGAGTACTTGGATATATGCACTGACACAGCAAAACCCAGTGGCCAGCTCCTTCTCTATAACTACAGTGAGTTTGGCATAACCGTCACACACATTGTTTTCCAACAAGCAAGCAAACTGAAAACAGCACAAATTTCCCAGATCCAAACACAGGCACATATTAGACTATGCTATTTGTACAGCAGAGCGATCTCAAGGATGTGCACTCATCCTGTATGCCCAGAGGAGGAGGATGCTAGTCTGTCCATCAGCTCAACAGGAAGATTGTTTCTGAAATGAAATCTAATATACATCGGCATTGACTCAAGGCACTGAAAAAGGTTAACTTTCTACACATTGGAAATGGAATTAGGAATGAATTTGTCAAAGGGAGTTGGTAAATCTGAAATAGCAATATTCTGAAATTAATGCAAGGAACTTCCTACATCTTCACATTCCTGTTTCTTTTAAGTTTGTTATTATGCAAATCTAAAGGTTTCTAATCTAGAAATTCCCATCACGTGCAACACACAGAGCAGTGCAATTTCTCCAGGGTTAACTTATGCATTTGCAGCTATTCAAATAGACTATATTGAACCATCCGTCAGTGTTTGAAATTTTCACCAGAATGGATGAGTAATTCTTACCATTTGGAAGACAACATGATTCTTTTCTCTTTCACAAGTCCTAAAAATGACTCGCTCATCTGTTGCCACATAATCTATGGTGTCCAGCACGTCTGAGAAAAATAAATGCAGACAGGCTTAGGAAGATGAATGAGAGCATGTGTAGGAATGATTATGGATAGTGGTGGTTAGAAAAGGTATAAACAAGGGTGTGACATCTTAAATAAATAACTTTCCTTAGAGTTTTGCAGTTGTATTTGGTAAGAGTGCCCAGTAATGAAAGAATCAGAACTTATAACTCAAGTGATGCCTGTAACCACTTACATTACTCATGATTGCGCAGATCAGGCCCCACGCAAAAAACTGGCCATGCCCCTGTGGTACTCGGCTGATTCAGGAAGGCTTTTCAAGTTGCACCTATTTTCCAGGGTGCATAGTGCTTTATGCATGTTACAACTGGTCATCAAAATGATTGACTGTTTAAGCACAGTTTTTCAAGCTATCACCAGTAGTTTTAACGTTAAGTTACTCCCCAAGGCTGGCCACTAATTAATTATGGTTATTGCTGATCAGTACACTGGTACCTACATGTTCCCACTTTTAAAGTATTGAGAAAAACTTGTTACTATTGGAATGAAGATTAAAAGGTAACACAGGTTTTGTTTTAGAATGCTGCCTGATCACATTGGTTTGTGAAAAAAAAACTTATGCATTTGATTCCGTGAATGAATGGAAATTGAACAGAAACTTCAGTGCAACCTAAATAAAGCAAGTTCAGGGACACTGTGGTTCCAACATGCCATCTGCACCAAAAGAAGAAACTCTAGGCCACTGTGTGCAAGCCAACTGAGGTCCTATTCCCAACCCTTTACAGTTATGTGTTTAACTCCTACTTGGAAGGCCATTCCTGTTTGCTGTAATACCAACAGTTTACCCTTTCGTTCTGTCAACTTCCTTTGCTAAATACCAGAAATCTATTTAAAACATTCATTCCAGAAAGGAAGAGAGAAAAACCATATGAAGAAAGAATAAATTTGTCGACTCACCATTCACGATTCTTTTGCACTGTATCATTTTCAAGTCAATCAATTCCTATTTAAAATGGAAGAGAAAGGATAAATCACAAGCTGCCCACAATCTCACTTCTCCGTGGCACCCTGATAGCTCAGTGGTTAGCACTGCTGCCTTGCAGTGCCAGGGACTCTGGTTCGATTCCAGCCTCAGGCAACTGTGTGGAGTCTGCACATTCTCCCTCTGTCTGTGTGGGTTTCCTCCGGGTGCTCCGGTTTCCTCCCACAGTCCAAAGCTGTGCAGGTTAGGTGAACTGGCCATGCTAAATTGCCCATAGCATTCAGGGATGGGTAGGTTAGGTGCATTAGTCAAGGTAAAATATAGGATAGGGGAAAGGGGTCTGGGTGGTTTACTCTTCAGAGGGTCGGGTGGACTGGTTGGGCTGAAGGGTCTATTTCCACAGTGTAGGGATTCTATCTATCTCATATTATCAAGGCACTGTTAAATTCAGGTTGGTGAGAGGCATTTGACCCAGATTATCATCATGAAAGTTGAAAAAAATATAGTCCAGGAAGATGAAATATCACCTTGATCCAGTGATGTGAAGCTCACCTGCACTCCATCTCTGTCAGATTGGTGTCAAAATGCATCGTGCACTGCCTCATTGTTGCAAACAGTTAAACCCTTTGTTCCACACACCAGCTTGTAACTTTCTTAGAGATGAAATTGCATTTATATAGTAGCCAGCATGGCCTCACAAAATCCTAAAACATTTCAAAGTTAATGAAGAGCTTCTGAAGTATGGTCCCTGTTAACAGTAGAAACAAGAGAACCAAGAGGTGTACAGCCAAGCCCCACAAACAGCAATGAGATCATAGCTATATTATCTGGTGTAGTGTTGCTGGCTGAGGGATAAATACTAGCCAGGCATTTCAGTTCTTCCTCGAATTGTGCTTTGGGCTCTTTGCTCTCCAACTGAAAAGACAGACAATGTCTCTGTTTAATGTCTCATATGAAAAACAGCGCTTGACAGTGCAGCACTGCTTCAAAACCAGAGTGAAGAGTTAGCCTGGATTATATCAACTCAAGTCTCTAGTACGAGAATTGGACCCTTATCTTGTGAAGCCACTGTTGAGAAAACTTGACTACTTTACCTTTGGAGGGACACCTGAAAAGGTTAGCTGATCGACTGTCTCTGTTTTGAAATCCAAGCCCCAAAATATTACTTGTATTATCCAGTTTACATTGCAAAATATTATTTGAATGACATACATAAATTGTTCCGGGATTGATAAATTAGTATATTATTTAAAATTAAATTGTGACCGGGCAAAGGTTCATGTAAGCAACGAGTAAAATCCAAGTATGAAATCAAGAAGCTCTTGCTACGTATGTCTATATGTAGAATAAAGTTTCAGATAGATTAGTGAAGATCTAAATCTGGAATCACTCTTTTTAGACAGTCAAATCAAGACGGCTTATATGACTTCAACAATCTGTAATTATCTTCTGACTGTGTCCAGATTTATGAACAGATAAACTTTGTTTTAAAAAAGGAATATCCTGACCAGTATAAAGCGTCATTTTGAGGTGGGACTAAATTTACAAATGGGTCAGACCCTGTAGAGGTAATAGGTTACTTTTTCAGTTCAGTTTTTACTAACTTCTTTTTCATTTCCAGTCTTGGTAAACTGACGTCAAGTTACCACAGTAGGATTTTGAAGTAATGATTAGATTAGATTAGATTCCCTACAGTGTGGAAACAGGCCCTTCGGCCCAACCAGTCCACATTGACCCTCCAAAGAGTAACCAACCCAGATCCATTTCCCCTCTAACTAATGTACCTAACACTACGGGCAATTTAGCATGACCAATTCGCCTGATCGGCGCATCTTTGGACTGTGGGAGGAAGCCGGAGCACCTGGAGGAAACCCACGCAGACACGGGCAGAATGTGCAAGCTCCACACGGACAGTCACCCGAGGCAGGAATCAAACCTGGGACCCTGGTGCTATGAGTCAGCAGCGCTAACCACTGAGTCACCGTGCCGCCCCATTTTTTAAATCACCATTTTATTTTCCTCAGCTCTGGTTCCAGACCTTCCTGTCATGATGTTGCTATGTTTTTTAGATTAGATTGGGAATATTCTGTGAACTTCTTGGAGGCCTCTTGTGATATAGTGGGGTCTGATTTAAATATATATTAATACAATTTATATTATAATTTGGATTTTGAACTGGTGGTATGTGGATTTTGGCCCATGTAAAGATGGGGTTTACTAATTGCCAGTCTTTTTGAAGGCATAATCTTAAACCAGTAGAATGTTAGACAGCAGCTGACTGAATGCCCTCCTGGTGCAATAGTGGGAAACTTGTGAGTGTTTTACAATCAGAAAGAGTAAATATTGAACGGCGTTGGCTTGCTTTTGGTTTAAGAATCAAGAACTGATCATTGTTTTGAAAAAAAGCAATAGATCGGAAAACCTCTGGGAGCATTTCATATAACTGGAGTTAAATGCAAGAGAAAGGAGTTTGTTCAGAATAGTTAGCCAAGAGGTTATCCCAGTATAACTTTGAGAATTCCACACCAGAAGTGACTTGTTTGAAACATGAAGTGGTATTTAAAGCTGGGAAAGCTAAGCATAGTTGTGTGAATAATTAAGGAAGAGGCTATCAAACTCTCAAGACTCGGAATTAAAAGAAAAATATAAGCTCAATTCTATAGATGTGACAGAAAAGGGACCCTTCCCTGCCAAGTATTTGAATGGTGAAGTGTGATAGTGTTGAGAGTCGATGGGATTGCATTTTGCTGCGTGTTTTGAAATCTCTCAAATGATACTAAATGTAAATTGCTGCGTTTGTTCTAATGTATCATCATTTATTTTACATAACAAGCACAGTTTAATTGCTAAAACTAAATCTGAAACATTGGTCGCTTATATTTCAGTGAAAGGCCATCACATTAAATTCAAAAAAATCTATGAAGAGAGGTTTCAGTCTGGGAGCTGACTTGTTAAGTAGGAACAATAACTGGAATCACAACACTAAATTACTAGTTCCGTGATATAGCCATCATGACCACTTCACCTTTCTTCATCAGGTCTTGAATTTTGAAAGGATAACATTAGCATTCATTTCAAGAGGGCTAGAATACAAAGAATACAAATGCAGAGATGTACTGCTGAGTCAGCAGAAGGCTCTGGTCAGACTGCAGTTGGAATATTGTGAGCAATTTAGGGTCCCATATCTAAGGGAAAACGTGCTGGCATTGGAGGGGGTCCAGAGGTGGTTTAACAGTATGATCCCGGGATGAAGGGCTTAACATACAAGGAACAGTTGAGGACTTTGGGTCTGAACTCAACAAAGTTCAGAAAGATTGGGGGCGGGGGGCGGCAGTAGGATCTCATTGAAACTTACAGGATACTGAGAAGCCGAGATAGAGTGGACATGGAGAAGACCTAACAGCTTTGAAGACCTAAGTTTTGAAAGTTAAAAATCACCAGGTTATAGTCCAACATGTTTAATTGGAAACACTAGCTTTCAGAGCACTGCTCCTTCATCAGATGGTTGTGGTGTTGTGTGATTTTTAATTTTGTACACCCCAGTCCAACACTGGCATCTCCAAATCATAAATTTTGAAAGATTGCACAAAGTGCATTTATTTCAAGTTTTGTGGAAAAGTCTGGAGTGGTTTCTTTAAAAGGGATCATTGAAAGTTCACTGTAGCCATTGGAGCTCGTGTCAACAAGGCTTCCTGAAAATCCCAAGACTGATGATAACCACTAGCTTTACTGCAGATGCCTACTGGGAGCTGTCTTAAACACAGATGGACCTTAGCATGTTTTCCTCCAACTGAACCAAATAAAAACAAGCAACTATCCAAACTGGCTGAATCAGAAGAAGCTTTGTTTAGAACCTGTTGCCAAGCTGATCTCTCTCATTCTGTGGAAAGTTGACCCTCTCTGTAGATCCAGAGTGAACATTTTTTGACAAGAAATTGAAGGGAACTCTTAAGATTGTATTTCCTGAGCAAGTTGTGGCTCCAGAGATAATGAATCATGATCAAATATGGCAGAACAGCAGAGCACCAGACTTTGGAAAATTTTGCAATTGATCCTTTTGTGTTTGGCTAAGACGGTTTGTTGTTTCAAAAGTCACTCGCTCGAGAGAAACCTGTTCTTTTCTTTTTTCCTGAAGAGTGCATACATATTTGTGTCCGCCTTGAGAATAGTTAAATGGACAATCATTTCTACTTGAGCTGAAAAATGTGTTGCTGGAAAAGCGCAGGTCAGGCAGCATCAAAGGAGAAGGAGAATCAATGTTTCGGGCATAAGCCCTTCTTCAGGAATCAGGAGGGTGTGCCAAGCAGGCTAAGATAAAAGGTAGAGAGGAGGGACTTGGGGGAGGGGCATTGGGAATGCGATAGGTGGAAGGAGGTTAAGGTGAGAGTGATAGGCCGGAGAGGGGGGTGGGGGCGGAGAGGTCGGGAAGAAGATTGCAGGTCAAGAAGGCGGTGCTGAGTCCGAGGGTTGGGACTGAGAAAAGGTGGGGGGAGGGGAAATTTGCATTCATCCCTTGTGGTTGGAGGGTTCCTAAGCGGAAGATGAGGCGCTTTTCCTCCAGGCGTTGTGTTGCCATGGTCTGGCGATGGAGGAGGCCAAGGACCTGCATGTCCTTGGCGGAGTGGGAGGGGGAGTTAAAGTGTTCAGCCACGAGGTGGTTGGGTTGGTTGTTGTGGGTGTCCCAGAGGTGTTCTCTGAAACATTCCGCAAGGAGGCGGCCTGTCTCCCCAACGTATAGGAGGCCACTTCGGGTGCAGCGGATGCAGTAAATGATGTGTGCGGAGGTGCAGATGAATTTGTGATAGATATGGAAGGATCCCTTGGGGCCTTGGAGGGAAGTGAGGGGGAATGTGAGGGTGCAAGTTTTGCATTTCTTGCGGTTGCAGGGGAAGGTGCCGGGAGTGGAGGTTGGGTTGGTAGGGGGGTGAGGATCTGACGAGGGTGTCGCGGAGGGAGTGGTCTTTCCGGAACGCTGATAGGGGAGGGGAGGGAAATATATCCTTGGTGGTGGGGTCTGTTTGGAGGTATCTGCAGTCCTCACTTTCTCCTAATCATTTCGACTTCTATGTTAGAGTCTGGTTTTCAATAAAACTGCAATAATTAGTTACGTTTTTTGTTGATAATCAAATCCATTAGAGTGGTTATTAAGAAACCTGGTTGATCATTCTTGTTGTTTAGAACTAGGTGTAGATAAAGATATTAATTCATCCTCTTGGTAACTGAGGAAAGTATTTTTATTTTACGCTGTGACCCATTGTGTAGTGGGACCAGTGCACTCTTCCAGCCTTGGCCATTGTAGTTAGCAAGGCAGGGAGCCTGGCAGGTGTCACTGCAGGGAGTTGGCATTGCCCCCAAGATGGAACCACCTTATTTAAGCCTCCATCTATCCATCTTCTAACACAGGACACTCCATCCCCTCCTCCAATCCTTGCTGGGCTTCATCTGGTCAGGCAGGCCGTACAAAATCGCTGGTGTACCTTAAAAGCTGGAGACCTCGGGATTATCACCCCCAAGGACTCCTTGTGGTCGCAGTAGTGACCCTGGCACAGGCCTGAGTACAGATTGCCCAGTCAATCAGATCAATTGGGAGCTCTGTAAGGTAGGACTTCCCTCCAAAGGTGGGTCGAGGTTCGTCCTGAAACAAGCAGCTTTGTCCTGTCATCCCCCTGCATTATCCATCTGGCCAACCTTTCCGTGGAGATGTTTAATCCTACCCCTCATAAAACCCATCTCGGTGTTGTTGGAACTGCATAGGAGCCTTCTCCCTTTCTTGCTGCAAATCATTAGAACATATCGGGCCAATTTCACATGTGAATTTTCCAACTCAAAACCAGAAGTCAATGGAATGAAAGTACAGAAGAGGCCTTTTTGAATACATCACCATCTGCTAAAATCAGGGGCGAGGAGGGGAATACGATTTTCCGATTGAGAGCTCAGAACCTGCTCACATTTCCAATATGCATAGCTGACAGGATGGGTCCTGCTGGGGGATCATGATGTCGGAATGCTGCCCGAATGTGTACTGAATGAGTTCTTTCCCCACTCAGCGGTTAAAAGCCAATAAGAAGGTCCAGTGTAGAATGCAGCTTTCAATGGAACTTGCAGAGGCACACGTGCAACTTCAAACTGCGTTCATAAGTGAAAACAGGGAGATGCAGATTGTGAAATTGCTGAAAGTTCACTGATCCCAATATTGCTGTTAAAAATCTCCCGTTTGGATGGAATGGGTGAGGAGCACTTCAAGCATAAAAGCAAAATATCACATGCGCTTTAAATAGCTGCCTTAATTCAAATATCACGGAATGATAGATTCCAGATCCTTTTTTCTCCAGCATGAATGATGTGACACCAATATTTTGAATTTCCAATCTGCTGTCATGCTCTTTATATCACATCTGGCCTTAATTAGGATAATTCTTTCCTTGAACAAATTGAAGCATTGTTACAGGAAATAACATTCACAAAGGCTTCTGGTAATTGAGGTTCATATTATATTTTGGGAATCCAGCTATAAATTTAGAGAAACAGAAGGGGTTACGTGCCTAGTTGTACAGCTGCCTGACAGTAAATCCAGATGGTTTGATTGTTAGTGGTTAAAGGAGATCCCATATTGATTGCGTGTGTGATTATCTCAGTGAAACAATGGCAGCATACTCTAAACTTACCACAAAAAGACAAGGAGTCTGCCAGAGAGGTGTTTTTGTGATTGGGATGCACACAGTTACACTTTAAGCCATTCACTGACTTGTAAAACAAAAGGGAGCTTAGGTCAGAGATAGCTAATTAGCATTCAGACCAAGATACAAGGTCAATGTATTGCATGGCACCATTGGCAAGAGGGCCAATCCTTACAAATGAGTGAATAGTATGTTCAGATAGCAGAAGATTCTGATAGCCAGCAGGGAGGAAATGCTGCTTAACTTTGCAAACTATTGCAGCTAGCTTAGAATAGATTCTAGATTACATTAGATTAGATTCCCTACAGTGCGGAAACAGGCCCTTCGGCCCAATAAGTCATCATCAACCCTCCAAAGAGTAACCTACCCAGACCCATTCCCCTACTCCCTACTTCCTCCCACAGTCCAAAGATGTGCAGGTCAGGTGAATTGGCCGTGCTAAATTGCTCAGTGTTAGTTGCATTAGTCAGAGGGAAATGTGTCTGGGTGGGTTAGTCTTTGGAGGGTCGGTGTGGACTGGTTGCGCCAAAGGGCCTGTTTCCACACTGTAGGGGATCTAATCTAATGCACCTATCACTACGAGCAACTTAGCATGGCCAAATCGCCTGAATTGCACACCTTTGGACTGTGGGAGTAAACCGGAGCACCCGGAGGAAACCCACGCAGACACAGGGAGAATGTGCAAACTCCACACAGACAGTCACCCGAGGCTGGAATCGAACCCGGGTCCCTGGCACTGCGAGGCAGCAGAGCAAACCACTGAGCCACCGTGCCGCTCCGCTTCTCAGCCTTTTGGCTTGGAATATGTGCAGATTCTATCTATTTAATTTCAATACAGAACAAATTTGGGAGTTTAAAGCATTTATAAATACTATTTCTATCTGGATACAAGGCCTGTGTGATTTAATTTCCCATGGATATGGGCTGACAGTGGAAGTTATGGGAAGAGATAGATTAGATAGGAAGCCCTTGCAGAACTGGCCTCCAAGGTATTTTTTTTCCACAAATCTCACTGAATCTCACAAACTCATAACCTGAGAATCCGAGAGAGAAAAAGAGAGAGAACGTCTATGGTACATAGAGTCATAGAAATGTACAGCACAGAAACAGACCCTTCGGTCCAATTCATCCACACCAACCAGTTACCCTAACTTAATCAAGTCCTATTTGCCAGCATTGGGCCCATAGCCCTCTAAACCCTTCCTATTCATATACCCATCCAGATGCCTCTTAAATGCTGTAATTGTACCAGCCTCCACCACTTCCTCTGGCAGCTCATTCCATACATGCACCACCCTCTGTGTGAAAAAGTTGTCCCTTAGGTTCCTTTTATATCTTCCCACTGCCACCCTAAACCTATGACCTCTAGTTCTGGATTCCCCCATCCCAGGGAAAATACTTCTCTCTATTTATCCTATCCATGCCCCTCATGATTTAATAAAACTCTAAGGTCACCCCTCAGTCTCCACGGCTCCAGGGAAAACAGCCCCAGCCTATTCAGCTTCTCCCTATAGCTCAAGTTCTCCAAACCTGGCAACATCCTTGTAAATCTTTTCTGAACCCTTTCAAGTTTAGTACATCCTTCCATTAGGAGACCAGAATTGCATGCAATATTCAAAAGTGGCCTAACCAATATCTTGTACAGCCAGAACATAACCTTCCAACTCCTATAATCAATACTCTGACCAACAAAGGAAAGCATACCAAGCGCCTTCTTCACTATCCTATCTACCTGCGACTCCACTTTCAAGGAATTATGAACCTGCACTCCAAGGTCTCTTTGTGCAGCAACACTCCCTAGGACCTTACCATTAAGTGTATACATCCAGCTCTGATTTGGCTTTTCAAAATGCAGCACCTCTTATTTATCTAAATTAAACTCCATCTACCACTGGTCAGCATCCCATTATAATCTGAGGTAATCTTCTTTGCTGTCAACTACACCTCCAATTTTGGTGTCACCTGCAAACTTACTAACTTATACCTCTTATGCTCACATCCAAATCACTTATATAAATGATAAAAAGTAGTGGACTCAGCACAGATCCTTGTGGTACTCCACTGGTCACAGGCCTTCAGTCTGAAAAGCAACCCACCACTACCAGTCTCTGTCTTCTACCTTTGAGCCAGTTCTGTATCCAAATGGCTAGTTCTCCCTGTATTCCATGAGATCTAACCTTGCTAATCAGTCTCCCATGGGGAACCTTGTCAAGTGCCTTACTGAAGTCCATATAGATCACGTTCACTGCTCTGCCCTCATCAATCTTCTTTGTTACTTTATCAAAAAAATTCAATCAAGTTCATGAGAAATGGTTTCCCACACACAAAGCCATGTTGACTATCTCTAATCAGTCCTTGCCTTTCCAAATACATGTAAATCCTGTCCCTCAGGATCCCCTCCAATAAATTGCCCACCCCTACGTCACGCTCACCGGTCCATAGTTCCATTGTTCTTCCTTGCCACCTTTCCTAAATAGCGGTACCATGTTAACCAACCTCCAGTCTTCCGGCACCCCACTTGCAACTATCAATGATACAAATATCTCAGCAAGAGGCCCAGCAATCACTTCCCGAGTTTCCCACAAAGTTCTAGGGTGCACCTGATCAGGTCCTGGGGATATATCCATTTTTATGCATTTCAAGACAACCAGCGCATCCTCCTCTGCAATATGGACATTTTTCAAGATGTCAACATCTATTTTCCCACATTCTATATCTTCCATATCCTTTTCCATAGTAAACACTGAGGCAAACTCCTTGCTTAGTATTTCCCCCATCTTCTGCAGCTCCACACATAGGCTGCCTTGTTGATCTTTGAGGGGCACTATTCTCTCCCTAGTTACCCTTTTGTCCTTAATGTATTCATAAAAGTCTTTTGGATTCTCCTTAACCTTATTTGCCAAAACTATCTCATGTCCCCTTTCTGCCCTCCCGATTTCCCTCTTAAGTAAACTCCTACTGCCTTTATACTCTAAGAATTCACTCGATCTCTCCTGTCGATACCTGATATATGCTTCCTTCTTTTTCTTAACAAAAGCCTCAATTTCTTTAGTCATCCAGCATTCCCTACACCTACCAGCCTTTCCTTTCACCCTAACGGGAATATACTGTCTCTGGACTCTATCAAATGTTTGAAGGCTTCCCATTTTCCAACCATCCCTTTACCTGCAAACATTTGCCCCCAGTCAGCTTTTGAAAGTTCTTGCCTAATACTGTCAAAATTAGCCTTCCTCCAATTTAGAACTTCAACTGTTAGATCTGGTCTATCCTTTTCCATCACTATTTTAAAGCTATTTTTATCTACCCCAGGGAGATACTGAGGAAAGAGATCAATCTGAGACTGGTACAGTTGGGAAAGGGAACAAGTCAAACAGTCAGGGTAGGCAGGGACAAAGCACAAAATAAGGTAGGACTGATAAATTAAACTGCATTTACTTCAATGCAAGAGGCCTAACAGGGAAGGCAGATGAACTCAGGGGCATGGTTCGGAACATGGGACTGGGATATCATAGCAATTACAGAAACTTGACTCAGGGATGGGCAGGTCTGGCAGCTTAATGTTCCAGGATACAAATGCTACAGGAAGGATAGAAAGGGAGGCAAGGGAGGAGGGGGAGTGGCATCTTTGATAAGGGATAGTATTACAGCTGTATTTAGGGAGGGTATTCCTGGGAATAAATCCAGGGAAGTTATTTAGGTAGAATTGAGAAACGAGAAAGGGATGATCATTTTACTGGGATTGTGTTATAGACTCCCTAATAGTCAGAGGGAAATTGAGAAACACATTTGGAAGGAGATCTCAGTTATCTGTAAGAATAATAGGGTGGTTATGGTAGTGGATTTTATCTTTCCAAACATAGACTGGGACTGCCATAGTGTTAAGGGTTTAGATGGAGAGGAACTTGTTAAGTGTGTACAAGAAAACTTTCTGACTCCGTATGTGCATGTACCTACTAGAGAAGGTGCAAAACTTGACCTACTCTTGGAAAATAAGGCAGGGCAGATGACTGAGGTGTCAGTGGGGGAGCACTTTGGGGCCAGTGACCATAATTCTATTCGTTTTAAAACAGTGATGGAAAAGGATAGACCAGATCTAAAAGTTCAAGTTCTAAATTGGAGAAAGGCTAATTTCGACAGTATTAGGCAAGCATTTCCAAAAGCTGACTGAGGGCAGATGTTCCAGTAAAGGGACAGCTGAAAAATAAGAAGCCTTCAGAAATGAGATAACGAGAATTCAGAGATAGTATATCCCTGTTAGGTGAAAGGAAAGGCTGGTAGGTGTAGGGAATGCTGGATGACCTGAGAAATTGAGGGTTTGGTTAAGAAAAAGAAAAAGAAGGAAGCATATGTCAGGCATAGCCAAGATGGATCAAATGAACCCTTAGAAGAGTATAAAGGTAGTAGGAGGATACTTAAAAGGAAAATCAGGAGGGCAAAAATGGAGTTAAAGAGAATCCAAAGAGTTTTTACAAATATACTAAAGGACAAAAGGGTAACTAGGGAGAGAATAGGGCTCCTCGAAGATCAGCAAGGCAGCCTTTGTGTGGAACTGCAGGAGATGGGGGAAATACTAAACGAGTATTTTGCATCAGTGTTTACTATGGAAAAGGTCATGGAAGATATAGAATGTAGGGAAATAGATGTTGAGCTATAGGGAGAGGTTGAATAGGCTGGGGCTGATTTCCTTGAAGCGTTGGAGGTTGAGGCGTGACCGTATGGAGGTTTATAAAATCATGAGGAGCACTGACAGAATAAATAGACAAAGTCTCTTCCCTGGGGTGGGGAGTCCAGGACTAGGAGGCATAGGTTTAGGGTGAGAGGGGAAAGATATAAGAGAGACCTAAGGGGCAACATTTTCATGCAGAGGATGGTACGTGTATGGAATGAGCTGCCAGAGGAAGTGGTGGAGGCTGGTACAACTGCAACATTTAAAAGGCATCTGGATGGGTATATGAATAGGTAGGGTTTGGAGGGATATGGACTGGGTGCTGGCAGGTGGGACTAGATTGGGTTGGGATATCTGGTTGGCATGAACAAGTTGGACCGAAGGGTCTGTTTCCATGCTGTACATCTCTATGACTCTCAGGAATCCATCTGATGAACCACTCCCTCTACAGCAAGTATATCCTTCATTTGGCAAGGGAGCCAGAACTGCACACAGTACTCTTAGTGTGGTCTTACCAGTGTTCTATATAATTGAAGCAAGACCTAGCTGCTCCACTACCACAATCTTGCAATCAAGGCTAACATGTCCTCTGAATGCTTCCTACATTGCATGCAAGCTTTTAACTAGGTTAAGAACAAGAACATATGGGCTCCTTTGAACATCTCTCATGATTTATGAAATACTTTTGCACTTTTGTCTTCCCACCAAAGTGGAAAACTTCACATTTATCCATGCTGTCCTTCATCTGCCAACTCACTCAGTCCGTCTAACTCACCATGAAGCCTCTTTCTACACTCCTCACAACTCACATTCCCACCAAGTTTTCCATCAACCGCAGACTTGGAAGTTTGCAATTGGATGTGGGCACCAAACCAGTGATTTAGATTTTGAAAATATTTAGCCCCAGCACTGATCCTTGCAATGCCCCAGTGCTAACCTGAAAATGCTGAAAATGTGTTGCTGGAAAAGCACTGCTGCCTCACAGCGCCAGAGGCCTGGGTTCAATTCCCGCCTCAGGCAACTGACTGTGTGGAGTTTGCACGTTCTCCCCGTGTCTGCGTGGGTTTCCTCCGGGTGCTCCGGTTTCCTCCCACAGTCCAAAGATGTGCAGGTCAGGTGAATTGACCATCCTAAATTGCCCGTAGTGTAGGTAAGGGGTAGATGTTAGGGGTATGGGTGGGTTGCGCTTCGGCGGGGCGGTGTGGACTTGTTGGGCCGAAGGGCCTGTTTCCACACTGTAAGTAATCTAATCTAATCTAATCTAAAACAGGAGAATCGACATTTCGGGCATCAGCCCTTCTTCAGGAAACGTCGATTCTCCTGCTCCTTGGATGCTGCCTGACCTGCTGCGCTTTTCCAGCAACACATTTTCAGCTCTGATCTCCAGCATCTGCAGTCCTCACTTTCTCCCCTAACCTGAAAATGACCCATTTGTTCCTACTACCTGCTTTTTTGGCTGTTGATCAATCCTTAATCCATGTTAGTATATTCCCCAATCCTACATGCTTTGATTTTTTTCCAAAGTTCCTGTGCAAGACATCTTCAAAGTTCTGAAAATCCACATTGTTCTTCTACGCTGACAAGCCTGCCAACTCCCCGCTCATTCCCCACCCTGAATTCTTACTTTATAGGACGCAACTGTAATTGATCCCTGTTTAAATGAAGCTGCTCCTTCTAGCCATGCATCTGAAGTATACATCTACCAGCAACTGACCATACAACACCTGAATCCTGACCAAGTTACTAACCACCCTTATGTCCATTGGAGCCCATCAACTTTAAGAGGAGTAATCCTGTCACATGACTTCACTTTGACAACTCCAATACAAGGCACTGTAAAAGTCAAGTTCACTACAGTCATCACTGACTTATTGGGAAAAGTGACAAAGGTCAAGCATACCCTCAGTTCATTCCATTAGGCTTCATCCATTGTTATTTTTAAATTAGGGATATGTAAGTGCAGTTAAAATACTGATCAACGACAATTTAATTGAGATGGGGTACTGCCTACCCCTGTACTACTAATGCTGTTCAACTCTACTCAGGGATGAGAAAAGGCATAAAAAAAAGTTTGAGATTTTCTCCAGCTTGAGAATTTAGCAAATCTCTGCATGCTGAACATGACTGTCACAGTCTACTTTCTTTCTTTGCGCAATAACATCGCAAAGTTTCCCTCTTTATTACAAACCAGGCCAAACCAACCGAATGAGGTCAATTTGGAGCAGTTAAAAAATACACAAAAAAAAATCACCAATTACTGAAAACATCAAGGCTTATTAAAATCATATTTTAAGGTTGACACATCCTATGGAGCATCGAGACCGTGGTGCTGGAAAAGCACAGCAGGTCAGGCAGCACTGGAGGGGCAGGAGAATCGGCGTTTTGGGCATAAACCCTTCATCAGGAATGCCACAACTCTCAATCACATCAATGCATTGAACAATTAATTAATCAGACTACTGAATAAAGAGAATACCATGAAAACTTTGGATTGCGCAGCACAGCAGGAGGTGCTATAGAATACTTTGAGGAATTTAAATCTGGTACATATATTTCATATATCTCCTTTCAGTCAAGGCACCTCCAACTCTATAAGAAGCAATTTGAGATAATACAGGAAGGTAAGAAGGTCAAGCAGAAAACGTTTGGTCATGGGATTCACTCGTGAATTGAAACATTGTCATATTCCAAATGTTATTTCTCCAATATCTTTAAATGCTTCACGTACAGTCAGTCAGTTAACTGGCAGCGCTTTGGCTGAAAGCAGGTAAGAAATATTTGTGCCAGATTGAAATCCACAAAAATGTTCTGGAGTATCTGCTACTGTGCTGAAAAACCAACTAACTGTGAGACTTTTACGAAGTAAACAGTACAAATGGTTTGAAAGTACTTATAGTGCCTCTTGCAGATTGAAAATACAGCATACGTTATAATCTTACCTATGTTTCTCTACATTTCACTCATGTACGTTTGCATTAACCAGCATTACCTCAGATTACTACGGTCACTCCTTTAATCAAACCAGAAGTTCCAAGTCAGGTTAAAACACAAAGACAGACAGAAATTTTCCACATGACAATAAAATAGGTCAAAGCCTTGGAAGACGAATTACATCATCAATGTCTGCAAACTGCTACAAGTCTAATGACGATCAATTCTTATTAAAATTACGTCCATAATTTGATGCCACTACAGCTAGCATCACCCCTAATTAAAACAATTCGCAGGCGCATACTGTAACTTAAAGTAAGGTGACAGTGTTATGACAGACACAGAGGTATTGATGTCTGCAATTTTTACCGCTCCATTTTGGTTTCCTAGCTCTAACACTGGTTTTTAAGTAATCAGGCAGGAACAGGACACACAAATCAGCAGCCATCTCTGTTCTTTTAAGAGACTCTGTTCCCTTTCCCACATGCCTTCCCCTTCTCATGACCTATATGATGCCCCTATACAACACATATTTCATTATTTTTGTTCTGTCAATTTGGCTCAGTCAGAAAGTAAGAAAGAAAACATCTTTTCAGCAAGGCTGACTTCCAGACTCTTGTCAAAACTTTTTTTTTATTTCTGCAACCTTCATTCCAATTTGAAAAATTGCAGATTTCCCCTGGGTCCAGGTTTCAAAACTTCCACAATTTATTGCAGCCAAAATCTCCCAGAGACCCAGTGGTGCAATGCATCATTTCCAACACAAGGGCCAAGGACAACTTATGAAAAAGGGGGAAATGCATGTAGAGATTTGTAATGATTGAAATGGCAAGATGATTTACAATCGACCAACTGAAACATTCCCATTTCTAATTCCACAAATGGCTGCAAACAGTGAAAGGGGATCAAAACAGGGAAGGGGGGAAACACAGAGAGAGAGAGAGAGAGAGAGAGAGAGAGAGAGAGAGAGAGAGAGAGAGAGAGAGAGAGAGAGAGAGAGAGAGAGAGAGAGAGAGAGAGAGAGAAACGCAAAATGGAGGGAGTGATCGTTGTAGAAAATAATAGAAGTACATGGGGAGAGATACAGAGAGAAGGAAAGTGAGATAGGGTGAATGAACAACTTTGAAAAAATAAAGAATGCAAATGAGCAAGGAAGAGTGAAAAATTGCTTCAGAGAGCACTGAGCAAGTGCATGTTTAGTGCATCACTTCAAACGCGATTATAAAAGTTGGTGATGTACAACTGATCAATCAGCATCTGAAGGAAAATAATAGATCAGTGATTCAGATGTGACCTGTGTTACACAGGCAGCTGCAAACTCTCCAGTTGGAGAATTTAAAACATTACAAGTCTGTTGCAGCTTGGACATCTGTTTTAGGATTGAAATCTGCCCACATAAATAAGACAGGGCAGCACAGTGGCTCAATGGTTAGCACTACTGCCTCACAGCGCCAGGAATCCAGGTTCGATTCCCGCCTCAGGTGACTGTCTGTGTGGAGTTTGCACGTTCTCCCTGTGTGTGTGGTTGTCCTCTGGGTGCTCCGGTTTCCTCTCACAATCTAAAAAGGTGCACTTAGGTGAATTGGCCACGCCAAATTGCATTAGTCAAGGGTGAATGGGGAATGGGTTTGGGTGGGTTATTATTCGGAGGGTCAGTGTGGACATGTTAGGCTGAAGGACCTTTTTCCATACTGTAGGGAATCTAATCTAATTACAGCACCTTTGAAGCTCAGTAATTCTCTTCTCGTATAAAAGCTTTTGTATTTGGTGGCAGGATAGGAAGAATGTTATATGTATCTGTGAAATCCACCAACCAATCCTTCACAGACTCAGTTTCCCAGGGTTGACTGCAGCATTGCCACCTGAATATTGTTCTCTCTGGGCAGAGTATTTATTCAGAATCCTCAAACATCCAGTAAAAAACCCGTTCAACTAAACCAGCTCACTGACCACAGTTTTCGATTATAGTCTGCTTCGACAGAAATTATTAAACCAACAATTTCAAGGACGTCAGAAAAGGCCAAACAGCATCTGTAGAAAAAAAGATACACTTCTAGTTCTATTGTAGATTAAACAGCTGAATGTCACAACCTGCCTTTGCTGCTAACTGACCATTTTCAGTAGTTTCTCAGTGATCACCAAGTGATATTAGTTTGACAGCCTGCAGAACATGCTCATCCACTCCAGTTTATCATTTCACATGATGACAAGCTGACTGGTGGTGTATGACTTAAATGCTCATTGAAGATAGTAGTTCATAATTAGAGGAACAATTGTGTGCTTCCAATGTAGAAAACATGGTATGTGATTTTTTTTTTTTACAAATCTTACAATGCTAAGGTGTTCCATCCATACACCATAGGAGAAAGTTTAAAAAGGTGTTGCTGGAAAAGCACAGCAGGTCAGGCAGCATCCAAGGAGAAGGAGAATCGACGTTTCGGGCATAAGCCCTTCTTCATAGGAAGATGAGTAAGCCATTTAGTCCCTCGAACCTGTTCCATTATCCAATTGTATATGGAATGAGCTGCCAGGGGAAGTGGTAGAGTCTGGTACAATTAGAACATTTAAACCACATCCGGATGGGTATATGAATAGGAAGGGTTTAGAGGGATATGGGCCAAGTGCTGGTAAATGGGACGAGATTAGATTGGGATATCTGGTTGGCATGGACAAGTTGGACTGAAGGGTCTGTTTCCGTGCTGTACATCTCCATGACTCTATGAGATCGTGGCTGATCTGTGACCTAACTCCATAGGCCTGCCTTTGACCCATATCCCACGGTGGCACAGTGGTTAGCACTGCTGCCTCACAGCGCCAGAGACCCGGGTTCAATTCCTGCCTCAGGCGACTGTCTGTGTGGGGTTTGCACATTCTCCCTGTGTTTGCGTGGGTTTCCTCCAGGTGCTCCGGTTTCCTCCTATACTCCAAAAATGTGCAGATTATGTGAACTGGCCATGCTAAACTATCTGTAGTATTCGGTGTAGGGAAATGGGTCTGGGGTAGGTTGCTCTTCGGCAGGTCAGTGTGGACTTATTGGGCCGAAGAGCCTGCTTCCATACTATGGGTAATCTAACGGATATGTTTGTTCAACAAAAATCTACCAATCTCAGATTTAAAATTAACAAGTGACATAGCATCTACCAAGGAAGAGAGTTCCAAATGCCTATCACCCCATGTATAGAAGCACTTCCTAACATCTCTCCTGAACGGTCTAGCCCTAATTCTCAGACTGTGTGCACCCTAGTTACAGAATGCCCAATCACTGGAAACAATTTTTCTTTATCTATACTCGTCAATATAGCTTTATGTGTGAGAAATCATGTCTCACAAACTTGAATGAGTTTTTTGAAGAAGCAACAAAGAGGATTGATGAGGGCAGAGCAGTAGATGTGATCTACATGGATTTCAGTAAGGTTCCCCATGTGAGACTGGTTAGCAAGGTTATATCACATGGAATACAGGGAGAACTGGCCATTTTGATACAGAACCGGCTCAAAGGTAGAAGACAGAGGATGGTGGTGGAGAGTTGCCTGTCAGACTGGAGCCCTGTGACACAAGGATCGGTGCTGGGTCCATTACTTTTCATCATTTATATAGATGATTTGCTTATGAGCTTAAGAGGTATAGCCTGTAAGCTTGCAGATGACAACAAAATTGAGGTGTAGTGAACAGCAAAGAAGGCTACCCCAGTGTACAACAGGATCTTGATCTGATGG
This sequence comes from Chiloscyllium punctatum, assembly GCF_047496795.1. Classification (NCBI taxonomy): domain Eukaryota; kingdom Metazoa; phylum Chordata; class Chondrichthyes; order Orectolobiformes; family Hemiscylliidae; genus Chiloscyllium; species Chiloscyllium punctatum. Next base: position 52,854,031 of record NC_092764.1, on the reverse strand, counting down.
GCCAATGGGTTGAGAAGTGGCAGATGGAGTTTAATTTAGATAAATGTGACGTGCTGTATTTTGGAAAGGCAAATCAGAGCAGGACTTATACACTTAATGGTAAGGTCCTTTTTTTTTTTAAGATTAGATTACTTAATGTGGAAACAGGCCCTTTGGCCCAACAAGTCCACACCGTCCCACCGAAATGCAACCCACCCATACCTAACCTAACCCTTTACCCCTTACCTAACACTACAGGCAATTTAGCATGGCCAACTTACCTGACCTGCACATCTTTGGACTGTGGGAAGAAACCGGAGTACCCGGAGGAAACCCACACAGACACAGGGAGAACGTGCAAACTCCACACAATCAGTCGCTTGAGGCGGGAATTGAACCCGGGTCTCTAGCGCTGTGAGGTAGCAGTGCTAACCACTGTGCCGTCCTGGGGAGTGTTGCTGAACAAAGAGACTAATTTATATAGAGACTAATCCCTGACATATACATATCATTCTTGTAAACCTACACTGTACGCCCTCCAAGGCCAATTTGTCCTTCTGAAGGTGTGGTGCCCAGATCTGCTCATAGCAGTCTAAGTGTGACCTAACCAGGGTTTAATATAACTGGAGCATAATTTCTGCATACTTGTACTCCAGTCCTTTGGAGAGGTAACTGGGAGGGGAGTGCGGCTGGGAGAAAGTAGCTGAGAGTGCAATGGGTGGATGGAGGTGATAGGTCAGAGAGGAGGGTGGAGCGGATAGGTGGGAAGGATGATTGACAGGGGTAGGACAGGTCATGAGGATGGTGCTGAGCTGGAAGGTCGGACCTGGGGTAAGGTGGGGGAGGGGAAATGAGGAAACTGGTGAAGTCCACATTGATGCCCTGGGGTTGGAGGGTCCCCATGGTGGAAGATGAGGCGTTCTTCCTCCAGGCGTCGAGTGGTGAGGGAGTGGCAATGGAGGAGGCCCAGGACCTGCATGTCCTCGCAGAGTGAGAGGGGGAGTTGAAATTTTCAGCCACAAGGTGGTGGAGTTGATTGGTGCGGGTGTCCCGGAGATGTTCCCTGAGGCACTCTGGGGAGACTGGATGCCTTCTCGCAATGTAGAGGAGACCACATCAGGAGCAACGGATACAATAAATGACATTGGTGGATATGCAGGTGAAAACTTTGATGGATGTGGAAGGCTCCCTTAGGGCCTTGGATGGAGGTGAGGGGGGAGGTGTGGGCACAGGTTTTGTAATTCCTGCGGTGGCAGGGGAAGAGGCCAGGACAGGAGGGTGGTTTGTTAGGGAGGAATGGAAGTCGTGGAGGGAATCGTCTTTGCGGAAAGCAGATAGGGGTGGGGAGGGAAATATATCACTGGTGGTCAGGTCCATTGTAGGTGGCAGAAATGTTGACAGATAATGTGATTTATGTGGAGGTGGGTGGGGGGGGGGGGGGGGGGGGGGGGAAGAGGCGGTTCTGTCCTTGTTGCGGTTGGAGGGGTGGGGTCTGATAGCAGGTGTGTGGGACGTGGAGGAGATGCGTTGGAGGGCATCTTCAACCACGCAGGATGGAAAATTGCGGTCTCTAAAGAAGGAGGCCATCTGGTGTGTTCTGTGGTGGAACTGGTCCTCCTGGGTTCAGATACGGCAGAGGTGGAAGAATTGGGAATACGGGATGGCATTTTTGCAGGTAGGGTGAGAAGAGGTGTAATCCAGGTAGCTGTGGGAGTCGGTGGGTTTGTCAAAATGTCAGTGTTGCGTCGGTCCTGGTGGATGGAAATGGTGAAGGGGAGGGAGGTTGCTGAGATGGTCCAGGTGAATTTGAGTTTGAGGTGAAAAGTGTTGGTAAAGTTGATGAACTGTTCGACCTCCTCGTGGGAGCATGAGGTGGTACCAATGCAGTCATCAATGTAGCGAAGGAAGAGGTGGGGAGAAGTACCGGTGTAACTCCGGAAGATAGACAGTTCTACGGAGCCGACAAAGAGACAGGCATAGCTCCTCCAAGACTTTGTTTCCCCAGCCCGCAATACCTCATCTTCACCATGGACATCCAGCCTCTCTACACCTCCATCCACCATGACCAGGGCCTCCAAGCCCTCCGTTTCTTCCTCTCCCGACGTCCCCACCAGTACCCTTCCACTGATACTGTTATTCATTTGGCTGAATTGGTCCCCACCCTCAACAATTTCTCCTTCCAATCCTTCCACTTCCTCCAGACGAAAGGGGTAGCCATGGGTCCCAGCTATGCCTGTCTCTTTGTTGGCTACGTAGAACGGTCTATCTTCTGAAGCTACACCGGCACCACCCCCCACCTTGTCCTCCACTACATTGATAACTGTATCGGCTCCACCGCATGCTCCCACGAGGAAGTCAAACAGTTCAACTTTACCAACACACTCCACCACAAAGTTAAATTCACCTGGACCATCTCTGACACCTCCCTCCCCTTCCTAGACCTCTCCATCTCCATCCACCGGGACCGACTCAACACTGACATTTTTTACAAACCCACCGACTCCCACAGCTTACCTGGATTACACCTCCTCCCACCCCACCTCCTGCAAAAATGCCATCCCGTATTCCCAATTCCTCCACCTCTGCTGTATGTGCTCCCAGGAGGACCGGTTCCATCACAGAACACACCAGATGGCCTCCTTCTTTACAGACCGCAATCTCCAACGCATCGCATCCACGTCCTGCACCTCTGCCCTCGAACCTCACCCCTCCAACCGCAACAAGGACAGAAGTCCCCCAGTCCTCACCTTCCACCCCACCAACCTCCACATTCCACCACTGCCAAACAAACCCACCACCAGGGATAATATTTCCCTCCCACCCCCATCCGCTTTCTGCAAAGACTGTTCCCTCCGTGACTACATGGTCAGGTCCACGCCCCCCCCCCCACCCATCAACCCACCCCCACCCATCAACCCACCCTCCCTTCCTGGCACCCTCCCCTGCCACCAAAGGAATTGCAAAACCTGTGCCCACACCTCCTCCCTCACCTCCATCCAAGGCCCCAAAGGAGCCTTCCACATCCAAAGTTTCACCTGCACTTCCACAAGTCATTTATTGCATCCGTTGCTCCTGATGCAGTCTCCTCTACATTGGGGAGACTGGACGCCTTCTTGCAGAGTGCTTCAGGGAATATCTCCGGGACACCCGCACCAATCAACCACACCGCCCTGTGACTCAACATTTCAACTCCCCCTCCCATTCCGCCGAGGACATGCTGCTCCTGGGCCTCCTCCGCTGCCGCTCCCTCATTACCCAATGCCTAGAGGAAGAACGCCTTATCTTCTGCCTCGGGATCCTTCAACCCCAGGGCATCAATGTGGAGTTTACCAATTTCCTCATTTCCCCTCCCCTCACCTTACCTCAGTTCCAACCTTCCAGCTCAGCATCGTCCTCCTGATCTGTCCCACTAGTCAATCCTCCTTCCCATCTGCCCGCTCCACCGTCCTCTCTGACCTATCACCTTTACCCTCACCTCCATCCATCTGTTGCACTCTCAACTACCTTGCCCTCAGCCCCAACCTCCTCCCATTTATCTCCTCACCCCCCGAGACTCCCAGCTTCACGAAGAGCTCAGGCTCGAAACATCGATTTTCCTGCTCCTCGGATGCTGCGCTTTTCCAGGAACACACTCTCCACCCTGTATTTAACTTCATACCATATCCCCAGGTATACTGCCAATATTACCCATTTGGAGTATTTCAGGAATAATACACAAGCCTTTCCTTACCTCACAGTATACAATATCTGCTCCATAGTCTAGTGCAAGTAATCTCATCGGTAAGGTACCAACACGCACCATGGGGGCCAGGATCACCTTGTTTCTATAACAAAGTCTGGTAACAGTTTGGTTGATCATTTCTTCTGTGACCTGCAGGAGGGAATAAACCAAGTGTTTGACCGAATGTCATCTGTGATTCCACAAATTTGATGTGATCACCACCACCTTCCACATTTACACTTCAACTTTAATGGGGAAAGTGGCATTGTAGAGCCACAATTGAACGAAAATGGAAACAGAATTAAATGAAATGTTAGGACGGGCAACTGAAACCACACAGTTAAAGAGTGAGCTTAAAGCAGGTGATAGAATTTGGAGAAGGTTATTCCAGAACTTCAAATGGCTGATGGAACAAAGAGTAATTGTGGGCTGTAGGGGTTAGAGGCTACAGGCAGGTGGAACAGACTACAGATGGTGAAAGAAATAGGCAAAGTGAGCTCACAAACAGATTTTCGACACGATAGTGAGAAATTGACATCACTGCAGACCAGGAGCCATTCAGGTCAAGGGAAGACAAGTTAAATCAGTTTGTTTAATTTCTAGTAAAAGCAAGATAGCACTAGGTGCTGGAAATCTGAAACAAGAACAGTGGAGAAACTCAGCAAGTCTTGGAAGCACCTGTAGAGAGAGAGAGAAAAACAGAGTGAAATGTTTCGAGTCTGGTGTGACTCCTCTTCAGAAAAAGCCCACAATGCACTGGTGGCACACTGCCTGTGTACACTGGTGTGGATAGCACACTGGCTGGATAACAATAAATAGAGAGGAAGCATAAATGGGTCACGTTCTGGTTGGCAAGATGTAACAAGTGGTGTGCCAAAGGAATCAGTCTGGAACCTCAACTGTTTACAAAACTATACAAATATAACTTGGATGAAAGGTCCAAAGGCACGGTTGTTAAATTTGCAGATGACACAACTCATGAAAAGGATTTAAAGCGGCAATAAGAGGAAATGGATCAGTTCTGGGAGTGGTCAAGTATCAGGCAAATGGAATATGATGTAGGAAAATGTGATGGTGTTAATTTTGGCAGGAAGAATGTTTTTTAAATTATCTAAATGTTGAGAGTTTACAGATGCAGAGGGATCTTGGTGTCACAGTGCATGAATCACAAAAATAGTTATTACGCAGGTATAGCAAGCCACTAGAAAAGCTAATACAGAATGTTATAGTAATTTGCAAGGAGAACATAAGGAGGGTATGCTTCAGTTTTACACGACACTAATGATGCCACACCGTGGATAGTATTAGACTCCTTACTTAAGAATGTAAATGCATTGAAAGCAATTCAAAGAAGGTTCTAAAGTTATTGAATTTGATGTCGAGTTCCCAAGCAGAAATAAGAAGCAGTTCCTGTACTGAACCTCAGCAGGCCAGAGACAAAAACGTTGGCCAGGGAACACAGGGGTGTGTTGACGTTGCAGAACCGAGAAGTGTTAAAGCATATGGGCAAACATTTCAAAACCCAATAGGACAGCCATAATTGATAAGTTGTCACAGAATGAATATGAACCTAGATGCCAGATTCCACCAGGATTTCATTAGGTTACAATGTATAATTGTCACAGATGACACAGGCACCCATCTGTGACTGCACCTGGTTTCTCACACCATTCCCTGTCATTTCACACGGAGTATCCAGCAACCAAATTTCTATGTCTCATCAATCTAATACATCAAACTGTAATTTTTTTTCTTCCCAGGCTAGACTATTTCCAACAGGGAAATCACCCAGTGGGCCAAATGAAATAGTCGATATAGACACCACAATTAAAGTTTGCTTTAGTGTGCACAGAGCCTGCTGATGGTGCTGCTCATACAAACAGAGCCAAGTTGCACACAATATCATTATGTCCTACAGAAATGTTGTACTTATAACAGTATGGCGCTGGAATCAGATACAACGGCATATGTCCACAAGAAAAATTTCTCTCTCAAATATGACTACATTATTGTCCAACTGTATAAAATACTGACATTTAGTTTGAGAATACAATGGATTAACATGCTGCACAATAGATTAACATGCTCCACAGATGTATTACTAGAGAAACCCAGTTTCCCCACAAAGCATGTCACTAAACTGCATGGCAGCAAGATTACGGTTTCAACAATTTACAATCTCTCAATGAATTGAAATATAAACTCTGGACATGAATGCATAATGACATCACCATGTTTATCTCAACAAAGTTATTTAACCAACAAAATAAGTAGCAACTGTGTAAATCAGCAAACAAAATACAAACTACAAAATAACATATGGATAATTCAAAAAAATACAATGACACAACATGAAGCAAAGCAATTAAAAAAGTTAGTTGCCAAATAAACAGTCACAAGTCCCATTTGCCGGCATTGGACCTGTACCCTTCCTATTTATGTACCCATCCAGATGCCTTTTCCATGTTGTAATTGTACCAGCCTCCACCACTTGCTCTGGCAGCTCATTCCATACATGCACCATATCTCTTGTGAAAAGGTTGTCCCTTAGGTCCCTTTTAAATCTTTCCGCTCTCACCTTAAACTTATGCTCTCTGGTTCTGGACTTCCCCACCCTGGGGAAAGATCTTGGCTATTCATTCACTTTATCCATACCCCTTATGATTTTATAAACCTTGATATGGTCACCCCTCAGCCCCCGATGCTCCAGGGAAAACAGCCCTAGCCCATTTAGTCTCTCCCTTTCGCTCATATTCTCCAACCTTGGCAAATCTTTTCTAAAACCTTTCAACTTTTGAACATCCTATTGTAGGAATTGGACTAAAGGGATCGTAGGGTAATGGGAGAAAGTGGGAAGAGAATTGGATGATCAATCATGAGCATACTGAACGTTGGAGCAGACTCAAAGCACTGACAATCTACTCCTGCTCCTATTTTCCACGTTTCCATTAAATTTTTATGTACATAGAGATTGTTCAGTAACATTAAAAATTTACACTACTGACACTAACAGGTCCTTTGATCTGAGCTATGTACATGCTAAACAAAATGCCAATTGCTGAATCACACTCTACAAACAACTGGTTACATTATTCTGTGTCAATCTTCAGGTACTGCAGTCTTTCTTATGCAAAATCTAATGGCCTGAAATGCTAATAATGTCCTTCTATGCACCCGAACGTTTCCGGCTTTCTGTCTTTATTTTGGATTTCCAGCATTCGTAGAACTTTACAGCACTGCAAGAATTGTTCAGACGTTTGAATATATTAACTGATAAGTTTGAATATATAGCACTGATTTGTTCATGCCTCGTGTAATTGTGCAGAGATGACCAAAGCTTGCGTGACTACATGCTGAACTGAAGGACGATATTGAATTACGATGTGGAGGTGTCGCCGTTGGACTGGAGGGGACAAGGTTAAAAAGATCTCACGACATCAGGTTATGGCCCAGCAGGTTTATTGGAAGTACAAGCTTTCGGAGCCCGGCTTTTTCATCAGGTATCTAGTGGAGTAGGATTATATGACACAAAGGTTTTAGCAGAAGATCATAATGTCACACAACTGATGCAATATATTGAACAAACCCAGATTTGTGTTAAGTCTTTCATTTTTTAGAATGGGTTGCAGATTTTAATTCATCAATATGTAAATCCCAGAATTTCTTTCAAGTCATATTCCAAGATAATTTAAGGTTTTATAAAAGAAAATCCTGAGATGTCACTTTGTTTTTTTAAAATAAAAGCTTAAGTCATTTCAAGTCAAGATCTGAGAAGGAACTGTTTAAAGGTAAAGTGACCAGAGTCTTACCAGGTTGCTCTCTCAGTGAAAGAGGTGACGGGCGCTGGTTTAACCTGAGGGTCACCACGCTTCAGGTAAGGGAGAGGAATCTTTTCCTTCACTACAGCTTGTCACATCCCATGTCCTGCAAGGACTCCATCCCATTCCCCCAGTTCCTTGGCATCTGTTCAGATGATGCCCACCTTCCAAAACATAGCTGACATAGCTTCCTTCTTCCACGACTGTTTCCTCCACCCACTGGGGTTGACACAATGACCTCTGCCCTCACCCCTTCCCAGCACTCACCACAGCGTGATATGGTTCCCCTTATCTTCACTTTTCATCCCACCAGACTCTGCATTCAAAAGTCCATTCTCTGCCATTTTAGACAACTCCAGCAGAATGCCACCAACAAATACATTTCCCCCTCACTCCCCCATCTGCATTTCACAGGGATCATTCCTTCCAAGACACCCTAAGCCATTCCACAACCATCAACACCACCCTCTGCTCCACTCCTCCACCCTCACAGCACCTTCCCATGTAACACACAACCTCAGAAGGTGCAATACCTACCCCTTCACCCCCTCCCTGCTCACCATCCAAGGGCCTAAACAGTCTTTCCAGGTGTAGTAGTATTTCACCCGTACCTCCTCCAATCTTGTCTTGTGTTCTTGCTGCATCCAATGTGGCCTACCCTACATTGGGGAAACCAAAGTAGACTGGGTGACTGCTTTGTGGAAAACTTGCAGTCTGTGCCCAAGCAGGACCCAGACCTTCCCATGGCCAGCAATTTTAACACAGTGGCCTGCTCACATGCCCACATGCCTGTCCTGGGGATGCTGCAGTATTCCAGTGAAACACAGCGCAAACTGGAGGAACCACATCTCATCTTCAGATGAGGCACTTTAAAGCCTTCTGGAGTTTAATATTAGAGTTCAACGCTTTCAAATTGTGATCCATTTCTTCCCTTACCTTTAGCTTGTTATTATGTCCTCCTCCTCCTCTCTCCCCCCCACCCCAGGGGGACTGTTATTTCAAGTCTGGCAGGAGACACACTATTGATCTGCCATTCTCACATTACCATCATCTAATCTGAACTATTAACACCTTTTTTGCCGCCAGCACCTGTACACCCACTACCCCATCCCAAAATATAGCATAAATGTTGCCCCTCCACACATCAGCTCTAATGAAGTGTTATCTAGACTCAAAATGTTGCTTGCTCTCTCTCCATGGATGCTGCCTGATCCATTGCTGACCTCTAGCATTTGTTGTTTTCAATACAGAGTCCAGCACCTGCAGTTACTTACTCCTTCCTTTCATGGTAACTTCAACCAGTGTGGGAAAGGAATCCACGCTATTAGCATCCCTCTGCATTGCAAACCAGCCAACTGAGTTAACCAACCTTTGGATCCTTTTAGAGAGTTTAATTGTTGCTGTTGCACAAATTCTGTTACTTCAGCCGGATGAAACTTTAGTTGGCCCATATAGAGTCATAGAGATGTACAGCATGGAAATAGACCCTTCGGTCCAACCCGTCCATGCCGACCAGATATCCCAACCCAATCTAGTCCCACCTGCCAGCGCCCAGCCCATATCCCTCCAAACCCTTCCTATTCATATACCCACCCATATGCCTCTCAAATGTTACAATTGTACCAGCCTCCACCACATCCTCTGGCAGTTCATTCCATACATGTACCACCCTCTGCGTGAAAACGTTGCCCCTTAGGTCTCTTTATATCTTTCCCCTCTCACCCTAAACCTATGCCCTCTAGTTCTGGACTCCCCGACCCCAGGGAAAAGACTTTGTCTATTTATCCTATCCATGCCCCTCATAATTTTGTAAACGTCTATAAGGTCACCCCTCAGCCTCCGACGCTCCAGGGAAAACAGCCCCAGCCTGTTCAGCCTCTCCCTGTAGCAGATCCTCCAATCCTGACAACATCCTTATAAATCTTTTCTGAACCCTTTCAAGTTTCACAACATCTTTCCGATAGGAAGGAGACCAGAATTGCATGCAATATTCCAACAGTGGCCTAACCAATGTCCTGTACAGCCGCAACATGGCCTCCCAACTCCTGTACTCAATACTCTGACCAATAAAGAAAAGCATACCAAATGCCTTCTTCACTATCCTATCTACCTGCGACTCCACTTTCAAGGAGCTATGAACCTGCAATCCAAGGTCTCTTTGTTCAGCAACACTCCCTGGACCTTACCATAAGTGTAAAAGTCCTGCTAAGATTTGCTTTCCCAAAATGCAGCATCTCGCATTTATCTGAATTAAACTCCATCTGCCAGTTCTCAGCCCATTGGCCCATCTGGTCCAGATCCTGTTGTCATCTGAGGTAACGCTGTCCACTATCTTGGAATGTTGAGTGCAGTCCTTATCCCCATATTATAGGAAGGACAAGGAGACTTTGAAGATAGTAGCATTAGGAGAGGTTGGATAAACTTTAACTGTTTTCACTAGAACATCAGAGGCTGAGAGGCGATCTGATTGAAATATATAAAATTATGAGAGACATGGTTAAGGTGATTAGTCATAATTTTTTTGTTCCCCCAAAGGTGAAATATCAAATACTAGGGGGCATTGGTTTAAGGTGAGTGTGAAACAGTTTAAAAGGAGATGTGCAAGTTACTTTTTTGTTTACATAGAGGGTGTTAGGTGCCTGGAATATGCTGCCAGGGAGGAAGTAGAAGCAGATATGGTTGCAAAGTTTAAGAGGCATTTAGACAGATACATGAACTGGCAGGAAATAGAGGGATATGGACTATATGCAGGTAGGTGGAATTACTTTAGAATGGCATCATGGTCAGCACAGACATGGTGAGCTGAAGGGCCAGTTCCTGTACTGTTCTGTTCGATTTCTCAACAATCCAAAGTGATAAACACTGGCATTCCAATTATAAAAGGATAGAAAACTCTTACACAGCTTCAGTCCGACGTCCTCCATGTTAATACAAAAAATAAACAGATAAAATTTGGGAAATAAATCAGATCTCCAGCACTGTAATTTGCTTTTGTAAATGAAAATTAACAAGTGGAGAGCCAAGGATATGATCTTCTAGGAGAAAGTGAGGACTGCAGATCAGAGCTGAAAATGTGTTGCTGGAAAAGCACAGCAGGTCAGGCAGCATCCAAGGAGCAGGAGAATCGACGTTTTGGGCATGAGCCCTTCTTCAGGAATCCTGAAGAAGGGCTGATGCCCGAAACGTCGATTCTCCTGCTCCTTGGATGCTGCCTGACCTGCTGCGCTTTTCCAGCAACACATTTTCAGCCAAGGATATGGGCAAGGAAACAAAAATGGGCAAGGGTGGTGGTAGATGGAGGAACAGAATGATTAAATGTCATGGAGTGTAGGCAAGAAAACAAAATATAGGTCACTAACGGATCTGTTTTCCAAAATAATCACAGCAATTTTTTTTCGGTTGACCGAAAATCAATGATGATAATTCAAGATGGGCTACAGTCAACTACAATGACTGGCTTTTTAAAAAAAAAGTCCGATATTCATTCTGCTTACTTAATAGAAAATAAAGACTGGATGATCTCCACAAAACTTCAACAAAGTCCATTTACGGGGGACCCAGGCGACTCAAGACCCAGGAGTCTCCGTTCAGGAGGCGGTGGAGTTCCCTGTGTAGATCCAGACACGTTATCATATAGATATCACCTTCACGCCGAGAGTCTAGGCAGTATAATATATACCTGTATTTAAAATTAGCCCTTACCTTGGATACAATTTGATGCCAAACGCAGAGAGCTGCCCTAGGAAAGGGTGTAACTGCCGCATACCAGAAACACGTGGGGGGTATTGGTAGCGATCATTTCCGGAACGTCATTTCTAGGCGCCGTTTCGTTACATTTTCGAATTTTGAGGAGCCGAGTGTTCCAGGGCCGTCACGCGGGGAGGGGATCCCCGTTCCATTTTCGAATTTTGAGGAGCCGAGTGTTCCAGGGCCGTCACGCGGGGAGGGGATCCCCGTTCCATTTTCGAATTTTGAGGAGCCGAGTGTTCCAGGGCCGTCGCGCGGGGAGGGGATTCTCCCATTCCCACCCCGGGACCATGTTGACGTTGGGCTGGAGATTCCTTCTCCAGCCGCAGGGCCCCGGAACTCCGGCCACTCAATGCGGGACGCTGCTCCGCAAGTGTCTGGCCTCTGGCTTCTCGGACGGTGCCGCTCCGGGCGGCGGGCTGCCTGTCATCCGCATCCCCCAGAAGACGCGGCTGCGGGTGGAGCGGAGGCTGAAGCGAGTGGCGGGGAGCAAGGTGCCGGCGCTGAGGCTGGCCAGACCGGGGCGGCTACTCATCATGGGCAAGCGGCCTGGGCTGAACCAGCACGCCGGGTACACGTTCGGCAAGTTCGACACAGTGCCCCTGGTCTCCAAGGGCTGGAAGCACAGGAAGGCGGCAGGAGATTATTTTGTTATTAACAACACTCGGAGCCAGCCACCCTCTTGTCCGGGAGAGGAGCAGTGGGAGAAGCCGCGAAGTTTCAGCTCGCTCGGGCTATGCAAGGAGCTGCAGGACGCCCTGGACGGGATGGGTATTTCCCAGCCTAACCGACTGCAAGTCCGGACCATTACCGCTCTGTTGAGGGGGAGCAATGTGCTGTGTGCGGCCGAGACCGGCAGCGGCAAGACCTTGAGCTATCTCCTGCCCATCCTGCAGAGCCTGACCCGAGAGAGGGCGGTAGGGGAAGCCCGCGAGAGTGACGGGCTGCGCGGCCTAGTGGTGGTTCCCTCTCGGGAGCTGGCCGAGCAGCTCCAGCGAGTGGCCCGAACGCTGGCCGCTGACTTGAAGTTGAACGTGCGGGCGGTGTGCGGGGGCCGGGGTATGGGCAAGTTGAAGCGGAGTCTGTCCCGAGGGCCCATCGACCTGCTGGTGTCCACGCCCGGGGCGTTCTGGAAAGCACTAAGGAGAGACTTGGTCAGCCTGGGCGGCCTGAGCTACCTGGTGCTGGATGAAGCGGACACTCTGTTCGATGAAAGTTTCGTGGACCTGCTGGAGGGTATCCTCCGGCACTGCCGAATTGCGAGCCATCCCCGGGAGAGTGATGGGCCGGGGAGGAAAGCCCAGCTGGTGGTGACAGGAGCCACTTTCCCAGGCGGAGTGGGGGAACTGCTCGGCAAGGTCACTGACCTGGGCAGCATCATCACCATAAAGAGCAAGGAGCTGCACCGCATCATGCCCCACGTCAAACAGAAATTCCTGAAGGTCAAGCGGACGGATAAAGCCAGTGACTTGCTGCAAATGCTAAAGGAGTTGGTGGACCAGAAAGCTGGAGTTCTGGTGTTTTGCAACAGTGCCTCAACAGTTAATTGGCTTGGCTATGTCCTAGACGATCATGGGATCAAACACTCCCGTCTCCAAGGCAGCATGCAAGCCGCGAAACGCAGTGGCATCTTCAACACCTTCCAGCAGGGGCTGATAGATGTACTTCTCTGCACTGACATTGCATCTCGTGGATTGGACACTCAGAGGGTGGGTGTTGTAATTAATTACGACTTCCCCCTGACTCTGTGTGACTACATACACCGCGCTGGGCGAGTGGGCCGGGTTGGCAGCAAGGTTGTGGGCACCGTCGTTAGTTTTGTGACACAACCCTGGGAGGTTGAACTGGTCCAAAAAATTGAGACTGCCGCTCGGCAGAAGCTGGTGCTGCCTGGTCTGGAGTCTGAAATCAAGCAGCCTGCAAAGAAAAGCATAGCAGAACAATTGAACCAAAACAGAAATGAACTCTCTCCAGAACCTTTTGTAGAATCGTGACTGTGGCAGCTTGATTTTGCCGTTAAATATTATTTAAGTAAAATGTTTGATTTGCTGCTGAATGTTAACTTTGATTTTTACAAAAGATAGAATTACCGATGCCTGGCTGCTGCCTGCCTTCCCTGACTATCCTCTATATGACATTCTACTTTCCACCCACACAGTTCTCGAGTGAGGGAGATCACAGTGGCAGGATCCATGGAGAGAGAGCGCCAGCTGATGATTCGAGTCTAGATGACTCTTCATCAGAACTGAGGTGAAATGTAGAGGGACAGCATTTATGCTATAGCTCGTGGGGATGGAGTGGAGTGTTGGGGGAGGGAGACTGGCAATAGCACACATTAAGTGATCAGTGTGTGAGAATGGCAGAACAAAGATGTGTCTAACTGCCAGACTGGAAAGGAAAAAAAGCAGAGGAAGAAAATAAACTGAGTAGTGGTATATCAGCGGCGGCCGAAGCCTCCCAATTATTCTCCACCTCTCATGTCTCTTCACAGTGCCAGACTAGAGTCAAGCTCAACAGGGTTTTCTTTCCCCGCTAATTCTGCCAAGCCTTTGGCTATGGTTTCCCTAGATAGAAGGTAAGGACAGTGGGAATCTTGTTCATCCATTCAAGTGTCACTAGTTAGATGACGAGGCATTTGGCTATATTGAACACTCGCCATCTATTGCGTGGGTCGTGTCTGTTTTGAGTTTTGTTAATATCGCTCGTCAACGCAAGAGAAAATCCCGATCTAGCTTCACCACAGCCAGGTGTTAAAGGGGACGGTTCATGTCATTGTTTAGATTACACAAAGTGAGGATTGAGCAAGGGTTGTAAAACAAACAGATTAGTTACTACTTGCTATCATCATCTGTTTTGTTTAGTGAAAATTTTATTTATCACCTGATTACCCTCCACCTTAACTGTGCTTTAAAATACAATTACTAAAATTAAACTAAAATATTAAAATTATTAAAACAGTTTCATAAAATTGTATCTAAAATAAAATTTAAAACTAAAATTAGAGACCCTATAAGAAGTCCATAAAAATGCAAAGTAACTCCAACGTTAGAGAAGTTGTAAGACTAATTATCTCTCTGGCAAATGTCTTATAATGTTTAATTCCCAATGACTTCATTATTCTTCTCATATCATTTGCCCTTGCTCCTATCATAAAGCCATAAAAGGATACAATGGCACCTCTAGTTAGGTCCAAAATCTCCTCCTTTAAGTGTTGATACTTCTGTACCTTCTCTTCCCATGCTACTTCCAACGAGTCATTTTCATTCTCGAACCATATAGCGCCGTATACTAATACTGCTCGATTATCATTATGCAAGATTTGATCAGGAATCCATAGCTTCCCTTCCATATCTTTTAAATGGATTTCAATAAAGATTGTCCAACTGTTTTTCTTTGTAAATTGAGTTAGTGCTCCTAAAATTTTGTTGTGTCTCTTAATCCTGATGTTCTTCATCATGGGACACCATCCTGAAATACGAGGAACCATTTCTATGGCTACATTGCATCACCTACAGTTCTTATTACTTAAAGGCCTTCCATAGAGTAGAGTTGCCCTTGTGGGATATAAATTGGTTCTTAGTCAAATAGTATTGATCACCTTCGATGTCTTTGTATATAATAGTGATCTAGTCCAATTATTAGGCTATCGATTTTTAACTAGTGGATGCCAACCCCTTGACTAGGCAATGCCATTCACTTCTGTATCTCTAATTCCCTCCATTTATCATCATTTCTCTTTATGGTCTCTTCAATCTCTTCACAATTATCTACATGCTGTGTAGTCCTGGATCCATCTGACTGGGTGCTAATTTGAGGATTCCAGGTGTCAATAAGAATCTTCAGCTTACTCAGTTCTGTAATTCTTTCAGATATTTCGGATTCATTCAATTGGAATGAGGCCTGTAGTATCTCATCAGAGGATCTCGCAAACGCCTCATACTTAGGTATTACTGCGATTGGAATTAAAATTGCTAACTTGTTTATCCGAGTCCACCCTCTTTATAACGGGCATATAAAATGTCATCCGTAATAGGCTGTAGCAGATGTAAACTCTCTTTAATGAAGCCCCTAATTATCGTATCTAATCTGTTAAAGTAATTTTGTGAAGCTTCTAAAAGTGTTAAATAGTAGTGTAATTCGGGGATAAAATATTTTAAACAGCTCTACTTTCCAGGCTGGTTTCAATAAAGATTTTTTAGATCACTTTAGACCATTGGGGAGGGGGGAGAGAACATGGTGACAGAGAATGCAACAAGTAAAGCTGAGAAAGGGAAGAAATGGGGGTCCATTTACAATCTGAAGGTTGTAAAGTGCCTAGTCTAAGGTGCTGAGTACTTAATGTGCACCAGCGCTCTTTACAACCCACCATTGCATAGGTACTGCTGCCCTCCAGACTTCACATCAGCTCTGATGACGAGTCATCCAGACTCGAAACATTAGCTTTCCCTATCTTCATGGATGCTGCCTGACCTGCTGTGATTTCCAGCAATTTATTTTTTGTTTTCGGTACAGATTCTACCATCTGTAGTAATTTGTTCCCTTGTGAAGGGCTCCATATAAGGGAATCCTCCCTCTTTCCCATTGGGAACCTGGGCTGGAGAGTGTTGCATGCAGCTGCAATAAGTATTTAAGTAGGTTCACTTGGATACCTTCTAAATATTATTGCGGTGGCCTGGATTTTCATGTTCTCATGCTTTTATTTGCAGCTAATTCAAGGGGCTGTTTTTTAACTTTATTGGTTGGACCTCTACCCCATGCTCCCAATCTGTGGGCACCCTATGCAGGGTTTTGTTTTGGAGGGGCCACTGGCAGCTCAAAATGCCTGCTCCTAGACCTCTCATAGGTGGATATCAACAGGTCTGGGCAGCTAGCTGTGGAGGAGTCATAGTGTGGGTGTCTCCTCTCTGCCATGGCTGTATTGTGCTTGGAGAGGGATCATGAGAAGTCCACCAGTATAGTAGAGGCCTTCTGAGAGAGGTGGAACCACAAAGGCGTTGTCACCCTGACCTGAATTTAAGTGCCTTGAGAGGGCTGTCTAATTGACTTTTTGTAATTCTCTTAAGATTAGATTAGATTTCCTACAGTATGGAAACAGGTCATTCACCCCAACAAATCCACACCCACCCTCCGAAGAGTAACCTGCCTAGACTCATTCACCTACGTTTACCCCTGACTAATGCTCCTAACACTATGGGCAATTTAGCATGACTAGTTCACCTGGCCTGCACATCTTTGAATTGTGGGAGGAAACCAGAGCACCAGTGGGAAACCCACGCAGACACTGGGAGAGTGTACAAACTCCACACCGTCAGTTGCCCGAGGCATAAGAGTAGAGCGATGGATGGTACTGTGCGTTAGAACAGGGTGTCCTGTTATCCAAGGTGTGGCTGAGCAATCGCCTCTTGGGCTGACTTCAAACATGACTAGCACAAAATCTGTAATGCTGAATTCCTGAGGGGTGCTGAATGGAGAAGTCAAACCGAAGCCCTGATTGCCTGCTGTTATTTCAAAGATAATCACAGGAGTCCTCCCCAATTCCTTACCAATATTAATCCCTCTGCCACCTTCACTAATGAGCACTTGCTTGTGTTTATCACCTAGCTGCTTCTAAGAGCTTGCTGTTTACCAAAGGTCTATAAAGCACTTCTGAATTTCACAGAGATGTACAGCACAGAAGTAGACCCTTCAGTCCAACTGAACCATGCTGTTCAGATATCTTAAATTAATCTAGTCCCATTTGCCAACATTTGGCCCATATCCCTCTGAACGCTTCTTATTTATGTACCCATTCAGATTGCTTTTAAATGTTGTAATTGTACCAGCCTCCACCACTTCTTCTGGCAGCTCATTCCATCACACATCACCCTCTGTGTGAAAAGGTTGTCCCTTAGGTCTCTTTTTAAATTATTTTCCACTCTCACCTTAAACTTATGCCCTCTAATTTTGGAATCTTCTACCCTGGGAAAAAGACCTTGTCTGATAACCCTCCTGTGATTTTATAACTGTCTATAAGGTCACCCCTGAGCCTCTGACACTCCAGGAGGATAAAAGTCCTGTCTATTCAGCCTTACCCCTATAGCTCAAACTCTCTAACCCTGGCCAGATCCTTGTAAATCATTTCTGCACCGTTTCAAGTTTAACAATATCTTTTCTATAGCAGAGAGACTAGAACTGAAGGCAGTATTCCAAAAGTGGCCTAACCAATGACCTGTACAGTCACAAAATGACATCCCAGCTCTTGCACTTTATTGGTTAGAACAATGAGTATATGAAACACCTGCTTCAGTACCCTGTTACCAGTGACACCCCTTCAAGGAACAAGTTCTCTTTGGCAACACTCCTCAGGACTCTACCATTAAGTGTCTAAGTCCTGCCCTGATTTCCCTTCCCAAACTACAATACATCGTGTTGAGCTTAATAAAACTCCATCTGCCCCTGTTTGGCTGTAAAAGGTGATGCAAGAGCAGGTCAGAGTTCATCCTTGATTAGTTGTATCAGTTTGTAAAATTGATGTAAGGAACTGAATAGGTCTAGTAGAATTGGAATTAAATATGGCAGATAAATTCTAATATGATAATTTTGAGTATTGTAATTCAGAAAAATCTCTTGCTGTATCCTTTTTAGGTCCAAATTGGATGACCTCTGATTTGCCTACATTGGAATCCTGTTTTGCACATGTCTCAGCTTATGATGTTGCCTGTCTTTATGCCATCAGCAAGTTGGGATATGTCACTTTCTATGCCATCATTAAGTTAGTGATAAGTAGTGGAGCACCTTCAGTAATTTCCTGCCGATTTGGGGACCTGCTCATTATTCCTATTGTGTTCTGCTCAGCCAGATTCCTTGCCAGTGCAATAATTTGGCTATTATTCTTAAACTTCAACTTTAGCTAGCTCACTCAGTGAGGGACCTCATTAAAGTCTCTCTCCAAATCCGTATAAATACCATCCATAGACATTCCCTTTTTTGCTTCATGCTCTTCAAAATAAAAGTGCAGTTTCAAGTACTTTCAAATGTGTTCAGGGTTTCTGCCTCTATAATCATTTCAGGCAGTGAGTTCCAGGCTCTCTTGTGTTATCCTGCACTCTTTTTAACTCTGAGTAGTCCGTTCTTGCACCAAAAGCAGATATGTAAACATGTTTTAATTCATAACCACAATTACAAATTCTTGTCTAATTGTATTTTAAGTCAGCAGTCACACAATACCAAATCATAGTCTAACAGGTTTATTTAGAATCACAGACTTTTGGAGTGCTGCTCCTGAGAGCTTGTGATTTCAAATAAACCTGTTAGACTATAACCTGGTGTCGTGTGACGCTAACTTCATCCATTCCAGTCCAACACTAACACCTCCATGTCAATTGTATTTTAATCATCACAATTAGCCAAAATCATTTTAAAAGAATCAACATGTCTGCTTTTGAAAAGTTAATAGGATCTTGAGTGTTTGTGAATTCATATGAAGAAAACTGATAAATATTTGAGGACTTGACTTCATAAATAATGCAAAATTATTCTTAATCATGGCATCAAGATGTAAGGCACAATGAGAGGATGGTGGACAGCTAAGATTTAATTACATTCTTAAATAATTCCAGAAATAACTAAATGAACATCTGGCTCATCTGAAAAGTTGAAGTGTGACTAGAAAAGAAAAGTTGTTATTCCAATTCTGAATTTCAACAAACAAAGACTTAATTTTTGGAACATTTGCTTGAGATAACTAGTACTTTAAAAGACATTTTAAAGTACTAGTTATCTCAAGTAAATGTCCCAAAAATTAAGTCTTTTTAGGCCAAATGTATTAGGACGATCTGTTTTCCTCCTATCAATTTTCTATGAATTCTGAACCATTTTTGTGATAATTTGCAGGAATAGCAATGCCGATGTTCATTAATTTCTCATGTTTCTCTCCTTCCCTGCAGGAAAACAGTTTGGTCAGTATGTAATGTCCTCCCCGCAGTGTGATTCGTGGTGTGTGTGTGTTCATGTATAATTGGGGCTGTGGGATGGATGGTAGTGATTGTGGGGTTGGTCTGAGGACCCTCTTGGCTCCATGCCACTTCCCACACTGTTCCATTGATGCCTTTAAGTGGGTAGTTGGGGCCTCACCTCCCCCCCACCTTGCCATCAGTATGAACCCAGTGGTGTATGGCATCTTGTCATGTGTGAAGCATTGACACACGTGTTAGCTTGTCAGCTCCTTGAGGAAAGTTGTCAGCATGGTGAGGATCTCCGTATCTTATCATGGGATCAGATGCTGGGAAAGATGGATGCCCATGACAGCCATCTCTGTCCTTTGCTGCTGGTCCCCCATCCCTAAAATACACACTCCATGACCCCACAAGTGCCATTGCTCACCTGTGCCCCAGCAACAATCCTTGGCCGAGAGTTAAACTAGCAGCAGCAACCACTTCCCTGCTGGTGTTGTCATTCAACAGCTGACAGCTATGATGACTGGGGCTTCTGTTCCCAGAATATTTGATAGAGTAGAAAGTCCACCATTGTCCAGGTAAGTGGCATTTACTATGGCATACTTTCCCTAAAAGCAGCATTGTAGGGCTATCACCAGCTTTCCAGTCAACAGGCAAGACGCCAGTTGCCCTCATTAAATCATGCCCCTCATCCCACATGGTACCTTTTGACTGAGATTGGGAACTCACTTCACAAGATAGCTCAAGATGTCACCCAGTATCATATTTCTGCACCCCCAATGCATTGGCAAGCTCTTTCTACTGAACCATCATGGATGAGGCAAAGTTCCACAGATCACTGTTAGAAGATTATTTTAAGATGCAAGGCAAGTCTTTTTCATTTGAAACCAAAACAGAAATTCCTGGAAAATCACAGCAGGTTTGGCAGCATCTGAGGAGAGAAATCAGAGTTAATGTTTCAGGGCATTTGACCCGAAATGTTAACTCTGTGTTCTGTCCACAGATGCTGCCAGACCAGCTGTGTTTCTCTAGCAATTTGTTTTTGGTGCTAATTTCCAGCACCTGCAGCTCTTTCTCTTATTCACTTGAACCCACTTTGAGATTTCTGCTTTCTTGCATGCATTAGGAAATAAAAAAAACTCAAGAAATGAAAACATTTTTCAGCAATGGGTCTAGAATTGGTGTACCAGTAACAATTTAATTATGTCAACCATAAACAGCTCAACATTATCAACTCACAATGCAGACAGTGTACTTAAACAACATTATCAAAGTAGAATCATGTACCTTCATGGAATCATTAATCCAGAGAACTGTACAATTTGTTGTCATGTAAAATCTTAAACACTGCAAATCTGTATTGAATATACATTAAAATATTTTAAAGGAACCTTAGGATTTCAGTCCTTCTTGCAAATGTCAATTCACTTTATAAATCTCAGTCCTAAGTGTATTATTCTGACTTGCAGGAATTCTTTTTAAAACTCACAAATACTAATGGATGCTGAACAACACTGATCCTTGATTTTGTACACATCCAAGCTTTAGTTGCTGTTTCTTTCAGGCAACCAAAGACAGTAGACAATATCAAATATTTCTGAGATTATGCAAGTAAAGGTTAAAAATGTATATGTTTGAACAGTTGTGTAGAACTTCAAAAAAAAAACCTTGCCATGTTCAGTTATTTATAATTAGTAGCAATATCATGAAAACCTCTTTCAATGAATGTGAAGAAATACGTCATTCGTGTCGGCTACAGAAGCCATCCTATTCTGTCTGAACTCAGGCTCTTAGTCATTCTACCACACTGACAAAAATTTATCCATGAAGTTATCACAATAGACTGCATTTGAAAAACAACTATTTTACTCATTCGTTATATTTTCTTTTCATCCTCAGTTTGCAAATTTCTCTCTGTTAGCTCCAGGAAACCATTACTATAAAGATGCCTCAGCTTTCCTGTTTGGATTAGTACTGTTTAAACATCTCTTCAATAACCTTAAATGGTTATTTGCAAAGGTTGAGAGATCTGAGAATCCCAGAAAGTTTTGCAGCTTAGTTTTTGTTTGAATGGTGCTAGCTAGTTCTTTACACCAAGATTTCAGATGTGAATTTGTAATTACATGCTGATAAAGTACCCAGCCTCAACATTACAGTGTCCATCATCCACCTACATTAATGACCAGTTGTACTAATTAAAGGAACTCTTGAATATTGAAGAGCAATGAAAATATCTTGGCGCACAGTAGCGCTGCCATTAAATTGGCGTGGGCTTGGATGATTGATGTCAATTATAAACCTAATGACAACACCCTGCAAGCAGGTACGTTTCCCTTATGGGTTCTTCCTTCCTTAAGCTTAATATCAGGATATTTTCAAACCATTAGGAGGCAGACAGGTAACCTCTCCCAGGCTAAAAAGTGGGCACAACCATATATTTCCCAACACAACAGGTTACATTACAATCCAGCCCAACAATTTCTATCAGAATCACAGAATGCAAGACTGCAGTGTTGAACTACCAGATTTAATAGTGTTTAATTAGTTAATAATTAAAGTCTTATTGAAAAGCATATTTTTGCTGCTTGGAGCCACACCTGCCAGGAAATCTGTTGGCATGGCATGCCAAGTATGTTTGCCTTGCACTACCCTCACTTCCACTGTAGCTCATCACAACTGCATTGTGTCAGTGTTATCATCATCCAGTAATTCCTAGGTCAACCAGTCTTTCGGCTTGCCTCCACTTTGCCCTCTGATCTCTGTAACTTTTCAGCTCTCACTGATTTGCTTATTATTCTATTCCTATCAACAACAAAAAAAAAGGCTGGAGATTAGGAATACAAAGATTTTTAAACACTTTAAAAGATTTTAAACTAATTTAGACATAACAAGCATGGCAGAAGAAAGGAAAATTATTTGTTGCACTAATTTGTGAACAGGATTATATGGTTGTGAGCTCATTTGAGTGTATAATTTGATCTTCTGAATGTGAAAAGCTGTCAACATAAAACTTAAACAAAGCTCTCAGTGCAAGTGGTTTATTAGTCAATTATAAATATACATGGTATAAATATTGAAAAGTTAACTAACCTAGCAAAGGAATGCTGAGCATCTCTGCTTAATAAATTGAATGACAATATCTTGCGTAATCCATGAGAACTAGCTTGACAATACTCTTCTATTCATTGCGTAGCAACATCAATGCTTCATAATCTATCTGAAAAAGCAATATTGAACCTATCATTAAATGGCCACTTTTCCCACTTCCAATATTGGCCCATAGACCCCATTTGAGTTCGATATTTGATTTGTCTTCACTTTTGCCTGGCACTTCTTCCTTGAGCAAAGGGGGAACAACTGTTAATTTCATTGCTCTCACTTGGCATAATTAACTGGAAGTTGCTGAATTTCTATAAACTTTAAATTCTTTGAGCTTCTTGAAATGCACCAAAGTAAATAAAGAAAAATCATCTGCAAAATTAGAATTGCAACATTGGCAACTCTAAGCAGCAACTATTGAAGATACATGTTACTGAAGACATTAACACAGTAGATTCATCTGTTTTAAACAAATAAAGTTAATAGATGTTTTAATACATTTCCCAATAAAGTGGTGTTAAGCTGATAAATCCCTTTATTTGAATAGAATCTGGGGATTTAATGAGACTCTTTCTGGTATGTAGCAATATTTAGCAGGGAACAATAAAATCACAGGATTAGGATTAAGAGGGAGAGGTAGGGGTTTACTCATCCAATTTTCTTTGTATTATTTGTGCCTTTCTTAGTGACAAAGTGTTGAAAAATAAAACAAAAGCCTTTGTCAGGAAGATCAAAGCGTGAGATCATAATGGACTTTAGGTTTTTTAAACATATCTACTTTCACATTATTTTATTCTCCATGTTATGTACAATTACATATTATTTATTTAAAGCAGGTTATTTTCTTTGTTTTTACAAAGTATTGGTCATAATGCATCATGACTCGATGTAACTTGTAGTAAAGATAATTTAAGAGAAACCTGTGGTATGCTGTGCTCATTCCTGCTGCCATAGTTTCTGCAGTCTCAGTGTCTCTCGGTGTGGGACAGCGAATTAAAACCATTACCTTTTATGCAACATTAAATCACTGCTTGAACAGAAAAGGCTCATTTGCCCACTGCATACCACACTGGTCTGCACAGACACGCACACACGCTGAATAATACATCTTGTGACTCAGAAGTATGAACTTTTGCTGGAATTGATAATTCCACCTCAAAAAGGAAGTAAAATATGTGGTAACATCAGTTGTTTGTTATTTAATGCCATCAGTCTATTCTTTGACAAGTAGTTTCAACCACTGGAGTATGCAGAAGAATTAAACATATTGGATAAAAAAAAAGCAGATTTTCTCTCTCAAAGTTTAAAATTCAGATTATTTTGTTATCCCTACTTGTTCCCTTCCGTGGTCATAAAGGTGAAGTCAGTGTTTGCGAATGAATCACTTCAGGCAATAAAAATGAATTATAAAGTCGCTTCTCTTCCTCAACCTCAACCTCATTACTTGCTGCACCAGGATTAAATCATTGAGGGGTGACCTTATAAAGGTTTATAAAATCACAAAGAGTATGGATATGATGAATAGCTGGGGGTATTTTTCATGGGGGTAGGGAGTCCAAAACTAGATAGCATAGGTTTAGGATGAGAAGGGAAAGATTTGAAAAGGACCTCAGGTGTAGCTTTTTCAAGCAGAGGGTGGTACATGTTTGGAATGAGCTGCCAGGGAAAGTGATGGAGGCTGGTACAATTAGAACATTTAAAAGGTATCTGGATGGATATATGAATAGGAAGGGTTTGGAGGATATGGTCTGAATGCTGACAAATGGAACTAGATTAGCTTAGGTCATCTTCAGTATGGACGTATTGGATTGAAGGGTTTGTTTCCAGGCTGTAAGACTTTGAGGCTTGAGATGAATTGCTAGTAAAGACCAAAATCATGAACAGTTGGATGTCAACTTAAAATTAAACTGAAAAGGTGTAAATGTGTTTACTTAGGACCTTTAATAGCTTAGATTGACTACATTCCCAGTAGCATGGGCTGGGTTGAGAAGTGGATGCAAAATCATTGTATGAACCACTCTTCTACTAAGTTGGAATCAGTTTTATTGGCTACTAATCTTCTTAGTACAGTCACTGTGTAATTGCTAACTTGGAACAGTCAAAGTGAGATTAATAATTCATTACTCTGAAATAGACAATCATTTGTTTCAGAAATTTATTTCTAATGAAAATCTCTGACAGAACTACAGTGCTTGACTAGAGCCCGATTTAAAATTTTTTTTCTATCATTTTAGCCACTAACATCATAATTATTTATTGAATTTATTCAGGTCAAACTATGGCAACATTGATGAATGAAACTCTAGTTTCTTTCTTAGACGGTCAAGCTTCTTGTACAAATAATCAAGTCTGACTGCATGAAATTAAATCAAGTCAACCATATCTCGTCTAAATCAAAACAAACTGAATTTAGAAACCAGTCTGGAATTCAACTAGATTCAAATTGAGCTAATTGGATTGAGTTGTCATCCACATTTACAAGCAATAACCCAAACTTTTAATATTAAATAAGATAGACACTAAAATTGTCATAGAAATGACAGTATTCAGTGTAACTTCATTTTTGGTGTCAATACACCAGCATTCTAAAAAAAGTCCAGTTCTATAACTGATTAGAATTTTCTTCAGTGATTTAATTTATCTCATCATATCTCCATACCTCAAACTGCAAGGGTACTGAACACCATATTCACTAAACCCCAAGCAGACAAGTGAGAACTTTTATTAACTATTTCTGAAACTCAAATGGATTTTCAGATAGTGCTGGAACCATCCATTAGGCTATTTGATACCCCTTTTTAATTTATATATCATGAACATGCCTTGGGACATAAACCTTCTGGATCAACACAACACTGACATCTGTTGACATCATTATCAATTGTTCTGAACATTTGAGCTCTTGATCCAGTATTTTGACTGCTTGTTCTCACCAGATGTGCAATTTCAGACTGCACAGGCATGGCCTCCATGCTTGGTCACAATACTCAGAACAAAGTGCAATGGCTTCAAGCATTTGTTGTTGAAGGTGTTGTCGAAAAGTTCTCCATTCGAATCCTGACCACTTTCTCCTCAATGGGTTGTGGGAAAGGGAATTTGCAACTGAAGACTTGGCGACTGGCTTTCCGAAAATTTTCCGAGAGGAATGCATATATTATGGGATTAATGCAGGAGTTCCCATACGTCATGCAGTGAGAGATGATCCTGAAGGCGAACGATGCATCGTTCAGGGGAAAATACCCAAATTCAACCCACATGTTTATGATATGGTGGGGCAGCCAAGACAGAAGAAACACAGCAACAAGCAGCATCACAGTCTGGGCAGTCTGAGAAAAGAGTAAAAGGGTAAAATCATATATCTTCATAGTTACCAAAGTGCTAATATTAAAGTCACAATGACATTATTTGATTGCAAAAGGCATGGATGCATTCCATGTAGATAATCTTAATTATCTGAATTGTGCAAATTTGTATCTTAGCCATTTGGCAGTTTAGAAATTAAATATTGCAGAAGAAAGTAAAGCTTTGACTGTACCCAATCAGCTTGCAAAACAATAACCAACATTAGATAAGATTCCGCAATTGGACAGCATTTGCAGCATAATTCTGAATGTGGGAAGAATTACAGTGATAATTAATTTAGAATTGTCAATTGGGCTTGCAGTGTGGCACATTTGCGTGTCCTGGAAGCTGTATATATTGACAGAAAGAACATATAAAAACAGCGTCTGTTTCGACTCAAGAGAAGTAAGTGACTGCAATTTGCTGATTCATTTCTTAAGCAATGCACTCGCCAATCAGAGTCAATCTGTCTGGTTGAAAATTCAATCAAGGCCTGGCAGTGAACTACAATCATCATTAATTGGTGCATTCTTTATTGCAAATCCCCAACCAAAGTCAACTTTTGTCAACCAATTGGCACTATCCTCCAATACAGTTTTGCCCTCGAATTGATATTCTTGCAAATTGCCCTGATTAGTTTAAGACACAAAGCTTCAATACAATGTTTTTCTAGTAATACCCAACTCAGTTTTAAAATACATTTGTAGAATGTTTTGATTTTCCCAGTATTCACTCACTTTAGGCAACAAAAATGTTTGTGTTTATCATTTAAAATCACCTCATGTTCAGCATCAAGTCCTTAGTTAAATACAAAGTTAAAAATCACACAACACCAGGTTATAGTCCAACAGGTTTAATTGGAAGCACTAGCTTTCGGAGCGACGCTCCTTCATCAGGTGGATACTCCACAACCACCTGTTAAACCTGTTGGACTATAACCTGGTGTTGTGTGATTTTTAACTTTGTACACCCCAGTCCAACATCCGCATCTCCAAATCTTTAGTTAAATACAATCTTTGAGTTAATTAAGGAGTTATTCAGAGCAACAAATGTGCTTGTTCCTTCTCCAATTTAAGAACAATCTTATTGTGCTAGTATGAATTTTTCAATATCCTGATTGCCTTACAAACTGAAGATTTAAATTTCCAGAGGCCACCTCAAATGAATCATATAACAGTTGTGAAACGTGAAAGGGTTCAGAAAAGATTTACAAGGATGTTGCCAGGGTTGGAGGATTTGAGCTATAGGGAGGGGCTGAACAGGCTGGGGCTGTTTTCCCTGGAGCGTCGGAAGCTGAGGGGTGACCTTATAGAGGTTTACAAATTTATGAGGGGCATGGATAGGATAAATAGACAAAGTCTTTTCCCTTGTGTGGGAGAGTCCAGAACTGGAGGGCATAGGTTTAGGGTGAGAGGAGAAAGAAATAAAAGAGACCTAAGGGGCAACATTTACATGCAGAGGGTAGTATGTGCAAGGAATGAACTACCAGAGGATGTGGTGGAGGCTGGTACAATTGCAACATTTAAAAGGCATTTGGATGGGTATAGGAATAGGAAGGGTTTGGAGGGATATGGGCCCAATGCTGATAGGTGGAACTCGATTGGGTTGAGATAGCTGGTCGGCATGGACAGGTTGGACCGAAGAACCTATTTCCATGCTGTACACCTCTATGACGAAGACATTTATTGTATTCAGCAAACTAAAATCACCATTGATTAAATATTTTTAGTTGGAAACTAGTATTCTCCCTCATTAGCGTGTTAACCCCTTCGATATCCCCATATTACATTTTATATAATGATCTCCACAGAATTGCAATCTTAGATCAGAAGACAATAAGAAATGGGAACAGGGTAGGGCATTCAGCCCCTCGAGTATGCTCCGCCATTCAATAGATCATGGCTGATCCAACATTCACCACTTCCACTTTCCTGCAACCCTTGAATTCCATACTGATCAAGAATCTATCGCAGCCTTAAATAAACCTGATGAAGGACCGGCGCTCCAAAAGCTAGTGCTTCCACTTAAACCTATTGGACTATAGCCTGCTGGTGTGATTTTTAACTTTGTACACCCCAGTCTAACACCGGCATCTCCAAATCTTAAATATATACAAGGACTATGCCCCCACAGCTCTTTCTGGCCAGGAGTTCCAAAACTCTTCAGTCCTCAGAGAAATTCTCCTTCATCTCAGACTTAAATTGGTGCCTCTTTATTCTGACACCATTGCCTTTTGTCCTAGATTCTCCCACAAGTGGAAACAGCCTCTCAGCGTTTACTCTGTCCAGCCCCTTAAGAAACCTATATGTTTAAATGAAATTGCCTCTCATTCTTCTAAACGCCAGTGTTGAGTCCCAACCTGTTTAGCCTTTGTGCATGAGAATCCCTCCATACCAGCGATCATGTGGCGAACTTTCTCTGAAATATCTCCAGTGAAGTATTATTCTTTAAATAAAAGGGGACCAAAATTGCACACAGTATTTCCAGATCTGGTCTCACCAGCATCTTTGCTATGACAGTAAGACTTCCCTATTCTTATACTCAGACACCTTGAAGTAAGGGCCAAGATCCCATGAGCCTTCCTGATACCTGCTGCACCTATGTACTAGTTTTCTATGTTTCAGATACATGTATCTAAGTCCCTTTACATTGCAGCTTTCGGTCGTTTCTCTCCATTTAAACAGTGTTCTCCCTTCCAAAGTAACTTCACATTTTCCCCACATTATACTCCATTTGACAACTTTTTGCCCACTTAACCTAACACTATCTCTTTGTAAACTCTCACAACCTGCCTTTTTACATATTTCAATATAGTCTGCATATTTGGTTACAGTACATTTGCCTCCTTTCTCCAAATCAAAACAGACAGAAGCTGTTCCCAGGTTCCAATAGGTTTTCATGTGTCTCCATTAAATTGAGTTGTAATATCCAATAATCCCATCAAGTCCTTTCCCTCAGTCTTTCTCAAACTTCCGAATTCTTGTGATTCCATGCCATGGCAAATTTTCCAACGATTTAAAATTTCCAAAAGTACTTCTTCAACCGGAAAATGTCTTATTACTCACATTTTATGTAGTTAACAGAGAAAACAGATCTTTTCCATTTGCTGACTTATGCAATGATGTTCCTGCCTCTTTTAAACCATGAACTGCTGCCTCTGGCTTTGCGTTGAGGTGCGATATTCAGCAATTGGAGTTCAATAAGTCTTTACCGGTCCTGATCCCTGTGGTAACCATCACCTGGTCTACTGACAGCAGAAACCAAATTCACACTGACTTCTGTTTCAGGGTATCTGGTTTTACCACAGACAGGAAAAAAAATAGTGCAAAACATAGCCATCTTATAAAACCTTGCATTATAATAAGCGATAACAATGACGAATATCTTATGAGAGACAATTAAGCCACTTCCCACTCAGTTGAGGCAGTCCAAATCTACCTCAGAGTCAATCCTTAGAGGCATCTATTCAAAATGGGTGTGAGCCAATAGAAGGGTATCCTAACTAGCTCCCAGTCTCTCAAAGTGTTCAAACAAATCTCTCCAGTTAAGAGGTTGATCTGGTAATCTGGGTGTCACCCTGCAATCTTTGCTTCCATCAAGGAGTTGCACTCAGAAGGGACATGAGTTGGAGCCGAGCTTCTCGATATCAGGGCTTCCTGTGAAACCAACATCAGCTAATGTGGAGTTCATGCTATGAGAATATCTCACTAAGGCATCAAAGCCTTAGTTGAAAACCAAGATTTTGATGGAAAATACACTTTTTAAATATCTTGTTTCTTATTAATGTACAACCGTTAACGTTTAAAGGCCCTCGTAGAACACAAATTAAATACAGGGTCCCTGATTTACGAACGTTCAACTTACACACATCATCAAATACACAATAGTGTAATTTTAAACGTATGAACATTCCCTGTACTGAGAAACAGCTCCTGCATATTGTCCTGCACTGTGTACAAACCCACTCGTCAACGGACTCCAGAACGGAAACCATTCGTAACCCAGGGACTGGTTGTATCCAAAGCAATGTGGATGAATCTATTGGCTGCAAAATGCGAATGCTGGATTCACAATAGACTGCAAGGGTGGAATTCACCCCTCCCCAGAGTGGCTTGGGGAATGGCAAAGAAGTTGGGAAAAATATAGCAAGAGCGAACCTTAGTTTCCCCCTTAAGCTTAAAACAGCGACTTCAGAATCTTGCCTACCTAGCGCCCACCTATTTCCATCTCATTGTTTGCCAATTTGCCTCATTTTTACACAACTTCCAGTTCCCCTTCCTCCCTTGAGAACCTAAATGGCATACATTCCTGACATGAACCTGGGGGCTTGCCAATTGCTGTATCAATCATCATGTGATGCTGCCCTCACCACAACATTCCTGTGTGCTCCATGGCCACCACCCTCCTCTAGCCTTCATCCATGCAAACTGGCATCAGCATACCACTAGCCTCACCATCACCATGACTGCTCTCATGTGCCAGTCCACGTACTGTGGAAGCTTCAGCTGGGGGTTGGGCACCTTCAGTTAGAGGCTGCCCTGTTAAGTCAGTTCAGGGTGTGGTTGATGATCAATCAGGATGGTTTAGTCAATACTGGTCAGGAGACTTTTCATCGCGAGGTCTATGGAGTCCTGGGAAAAGCAGGCAACTGAAATCTGGGGATGGACTTCCTTGGATTGGGTCACTGATGGACTGATTTCAATGATGGGGGTGAATTTGTGACAGAAGGGTGGAATCTAATAGAATGGTGGAATCGAACAGAATATAGGTGGGCCTTAGAGACTCCAGGATTGAGAGTTCTTACAAGTCACTATCACTTTGGTCTCTACATGGGGAGAGTGTATAGCCACAAGAATGCAGCAATTCGCAAAGCCATAGGCTTTGGGGTAATTTGCGGTAACTAGTTGTTATTTAGATGGGCTAAATCGAAACAGGAGAAGGCTGAAAGATTATTGGGGCCATAGGACTAGCAACCCAAAAAAAAAGGGGCATAAAGAATGGGGCATCACCCTGTGTGTCAGGTAGACCTTGCAAGACACAAGAACAGAGTTGAAACCAAGCTATATTTAATCCAAAGTCAACTATGCAACATTGATACTGCAAGGTTTGTGAAGATTTGTAGCTCAGGTTGAGGTTTACGGTGTTGTTTTGCTCGCTGAGCTGTAGGTTTGATATCCAGACGTTTCATTACACGATACACGAACACCAGCTAGCCACAAAAAGACACGACCCTCTCTCCCTCGTAGCCCTACACACAGATGAAAAAAAAAGCACCATTTCGACTGGGACAACACATCTATCCTGGGACAGGCTAAGCAAAGACATGCCAGAGAATTCCTAGAGGCCTGGCACTCCAACCACAACACCATAAACAAATAAATAGATCTAGATACCATCTATTAACCCCTCAGAAAACAAACAGGAAATGACATCACCACAAACCCCAGGAATCCCACCCAGGACAAACATATAAATAGAAAGCAGGAGACAACAACTTTGCTTCACTTGGAGGTCACCACTGATGATGTTGCCTCGCCAGGTAATGAAAGGTCTGGATATCAAACCTACAGCTCAGTGAGCAAACCTACACCCTAAGTTGATACTCACTCTTCATGAGGTGACATTTTGTAAGCTACTGTCTTTCTCTTAAGGAGCAAGTTAAATGAGTGAATTTGAGCTTGTGATAGAGACAGCTGCATTAATCCTGCATCCACTAATTTAGTAATGTCAATCATCTGAAATCAATTTGCATTTCATTGGCAGCTCATTGGTTATCCTATATTGCACATTACAAACTAGGCTTCAGGTACTAATGCATCCTGGGTGACACTGACACCATTTTTCTCCAGATCACAGCTGTACATATCTGTCCCCTGTGATGGAGAGAGTTAAATAGTGGCAGTGCCATTCTCACTATTGCTGGCTTCCCCTAAAGTAAAGGGTGCTACCACCTACACCCACATTGCACCTTGAGTGCACTCTCAAAGCAGAGTTCATCGACAGAAAAGCCTTCCACATCAATGTTCAAATTATATGTGACTATCGATGCCAGATGATTTTGGAGGACTATGTTAGATATCCTGGGAGCTGCCACTTGTGTAGTTCAGAACTCACAGGTTCATGCCTTCTTTCAGATTAAAGATGGCTGCCACCAGAAAATGGGTGGTTCTTCCATCTTGGCTGAATGACACCTTTACATAACCTTTAGACTGCTAGCACTACTTTGGCTCCCTGAGAGGAAATTGCACATGGACGGAGGTCCAGGTCCCTTGTCCCCTTCTTGCCTTGATGCTGAGCACTTATGGCTCTAGTGATGGAGTGCAGATCCATCTGTAAATCTGACAGACACTGATTTGCTACTCCTGGCTGTCCATGACAGTCACCAACCCCACCATGGAGACAGCCAAACATACACATGTTGGAACAGCACGGTGCCGAAAACATTGGTGGAATCCTCTGTTCTTCATCATTTTGATGAAGAACAGGTGTGTGAAATGTGGACTCTCCTGCTCCTCAGATGCTGCCTGACTGGTTGTGCTTTTCCAGCACCCCACCCTTGACTTTGATCTCCAGCATCTGTAGTCCTCACTTTCTCCTCTCTTCTTCAACCCAGTTTACTGACTCCTTCTGTCAAATCTTTCGGCCTTTCCTGTGCCTGTCAGCACATTTTGATAAAGTTATCAACAGTCGTGACCCTGGGATTGGCTCCTGTCTGGGGCTGAGCGAGTGCCTGGTCTCTGTCAGTCCTCGGACTGCCAATGGCCTGGAGTGTTTCTTCCTCGACCAGCTTTGGAAAAGTGCCAGCGATATGCTCATCAGATTGTGCTCCTGAGTACAATCCAGAAAGCGAGCCCAATGGAGTGAGAGTCTGAGCTGGCGGAGGGTGCGGGGAAAACCTTGCTAGTGAAGGTTGAGTGGCTTCTTCCTCAGAAGATAGAGGTGGAGCTGAGGGTCCCTTGGCACAATCCACCTTCTGCCAGAGAATTAGTGGGTGCCATTAGTGCCTGCATTTGAACTGACAAGGAATTAGTTGTGCTAGAGGAGTGACAGCCTATGCAGGTTAAAGAATAAGTAAACATCGATAGTGATTGGAGAACAGTAGAACATGCTTGCCCATTGAGTTTTCTTTGTCTTCACAGTCATTATTTTTCCAGCCAGCTCAAGAATATTCTCCTCAAATCCGTGAGAAGTCTTATGTCTGCCACCCCACCTGCTGTCAGTCTTGGCCTTTTCAACCCAGTTGTGAGCCAACTTTTCTTTCAAATGAGTCAAAAGAGGGGTTTCAGGATCATGGGACTAGCTTCTAAAGCAGTTAGTAATGATGTAGGAGCAAGAGAGATGGTGAGATGACCCAGTGAGTGAGTAGGAGGTGCAGTGGGCAGGAAGGATTTGTAGTTTGGGAGGACAAGGTGATTAATAGCTGTTGAATTCTCAATGTATACAACAGTAAGAGTTGTAGTCCATGAGTCTTGGTGAGAGGGGAGTGCAGTTGCAAAGGCAGACTGCCTGGTGGCCCTGTGAGAATGATAATGCACAGAGAAGACGGTGGCATGTACCCTTGTGAAGGGCAGAAGATCACCAATCTTCTTCCTGTGCTGTTGTATATTACTTTGCTCCACAAAGACCACCAAGTCCCAGCAGTGACAATCACTTCTAACTCTGGTGATTGTGTGAAAAGGCTGTGACACAGCCTGGAGCCACAATGAATGAAGTAAAGAGCAGAAGATTGTGTTAGAAAAGTTGCATTCTCACTCAACTAAATATTTCTGTTCAAAACAGGAAAATTCTATCATCTTTACTTAAGCTTTTGATGGTTTAACTATTCAAACATTATTTCACTAATTTGTTTAATCATGCCTCCTTTCGACTGAACAAAAGATGATAGCAATGTCCCACCATCCTAGGCAAGGGAGGGCATCTATAGGGACTAAATTGTGTAAAAATATAAAATCTCTATAATCTTTCTGCAATGCCCAATGCCAACAGCTTTGACACCTCTGCTCATTCTTCATCGTTTTCATTAAATTAATTCTCCATTATTATCGTTGGAAATGTTCACTTAAAATCCTGTAATGTTCTTCTAATAAATTGTGAACTATTTTTAGGAGTAAATGCAGACATAAATCTAGATTAATGTTATTCCCAAGCTGTTTATGTTGGCAGACAGCCTGAAATTCTCCCCCAGCTGAGTTCTAAAATGGCTTGGCATCCTATTGAACTAGCTAAATTAGCTGTACATCTATTTTAGATGCCAATCCATTTTCGGAACTCTTAGCAAAATAGTGATGGCTTTGTTCCAGAGAATGGAGCAAAATTCTCTTTGCTCTCCAAAATGCTACTGCCCATTCTACCAAGCAGGAGTCCTCAAAGTCGTCCCAGTCTCAGAATCTGCATGCATGATCAGGTCATACCTTCATTGTCCTAGTAACTGGACAGAATTGTCTTCATCTTCAGTTCTGTTCAATGATGCATCTTTCAGGATTGTCATATTGGCAATCATCTGGTAACCATAGCATCATAAACTTTAGTGTCTACTAACTAAATTCTGCAACAATTTGTTCAAGATTTTTTTCCAACTTCCAATTTTGAAATACCATATTTGTATTCTGTTCACTAAAAAGCACTGTTTTAAATCATTTCCATGCAAATTTTAATTCCAATAAAAGTTTTGGAATCTGCTAACAAAACTAGAATAAACTCTTCATTTCTTAAATCAATTCACATCAATTATCCAAACAGTTCTTTCAGTCATAGAAACCATCT
This sequence comes from Chiloscyllium punctatum, assembly GCF_047496795.1. NCBI lineage: Eukaryota > Metazoa > Chordata > Chondrichthyes > Orectolobiformes > Hemiscylliidae > Chiloscyllium > Chiloscyllium punctatum. The sequence goes on along the minus strand of NC_092764.1, from coordinate 52,819,628 downwards.
CCAGCCTGCTGTGCTGTCAAAGATGCATGGACCTGGCAGTAGGCTGTATTCCCTGCTCGACCTCTTCAATGCACCAATTCAGATATTCAGGTGGTTAGTTTGGGTGTAAATGAGGGGGAGCCTGTGGTAGTGGAGTAGAAGGAGTTGGCATCAATGTTTTCATCCAATGTTGCTTGTGGGCTATCCAACCATACGTTAGTCTGAAATCTCCTAAGCAGCTTGTGGGTGAGTCTGCCCCTTTAACATATTGTGGGTGTGTGACCATGTCAAAATAAAAATTAAAGGGCTGCCGATTTAAACAAATTGCTTTTGTATTGCAAACAAAAAGATTAGAATGAACTTTGCCTGTGTATTCCCATTGTTGAAAGCATGGGTCTCATTTATTTCAAAAGATATTCTAATTTCAGTATCATCAATGTAAGGAGTAATTTGAAGCAATCAACTCAAACAATCATGTAGGGAGAGAACAATACAGTGTGATGAAGGCTGATAATATATTATAACTGTAATTTGGCTAGTTCCAAAGTGAGAAGAAATGATTTTAATTTTCTGTTCTGTGGAAGTCTGACCATTTTTTTTTAAGAAAGCCATTTTGAAGAGTGAGCTGCAAACAGCCTTTCCAATAAATAAATAAATGTAAGCTCAACAGTTAGCAAGTCATCAGGGAGGATATTCGCTTAGGTGTTTACTGACTTAGGTTTTACTATCCAGGGACAGGGATGGTTTGCCCAGACAGAAAAGGTCTACAGCAGCAGAGGTGCTATTCATAGTCAGCTTCAGGGCTGGGGAGAAACCTTGAGTTTCTCAGAAGAAAACTCCAGAGGCTGAATGCAGTGGGGGTGTCTCTAAGACTGGGGTAAAACAGTGGAATCTATCTTTCCAAGATCTGTAATTAGTTTGTTCCAATAGTTGTTTTATAGTATAATACAATACATTTTTTTTTCCTCATGTAATAGACTTGTGTGTCCTTTAAATAAAATAATTTGGCAGCCTCTTCAGTGAGTGACCTCCAAACAAACTCAAAAAAGTAAAGCTAATGATCTATCAAGTCAGGTCTCTCTTTGGGATCTGACCCATCCAATATTACCCTCAGCTGGGATTATAACATAGTCACCAGAGGGGTATTTGGCAATTCAAGAGGCACCTGCAGCTGGACCTTTAGTGACAGAGATAGTCAATAAATTGGGAGTGCCTCTTGTATTTTATAGGAGCCTGGGCTCAGGTTTCAACAGAGGACGTGGAACATGATGTAATGATTGTCCATCTCATTGCCCACCACAAATCAGTTTTCATAGGGAACATTGCTACATCTGATTCACCTCATTTCAAATGGCAGAAGGTGCACCAGTAAGTGGGTACTGGCAGCTACCTAGCATGACTGCAAACTTGGAATCCATTCTAAGGTTATCGTTTGATCCAGAATGAGGAGGTACTCATCCAGGATGAGTAGAGGTCATTTCAATCCCTCTACTCCCATGGACCAGATTAAACAGCTGTGAGGAGCAGTAGGATATGTTTCAGAAGTTGTACACTAAATACTTTCAATAAGCAACATTCGTACCACACAAATGGTCGGCAATGGTTATCTCCAACAAGACAGAATCTAACTATTATCTCATGATATTCAATACCATTATTGAATCCCCCATTATCAATATCTTGAAGGTTATCATTGTTCAGGAACATAACTGGACCAGCCATATAAATGCTGTTGCTATAGGAACAGATCAGAGGCTAGGAATTATGGCGAGTAACTCACCTCTTGTCTCCCCAAAGCTTAACTGCCATCTACAAGATACAAGCTAGCAATGTGGTATAGTACACTCTACTTACTGGATGAGAGCAGTTCCAACAATGTTCAAAATGTTCAACATCATCAAAACAAATCAATCAATCAGCTTGCCCACCATCTTAAAGATTTACTCCCTCTCCCACAAGCACAAACTGGTAGCAGTAACACTATGTACTATTATGTAGTAACTTACTGAGACAGCTTCAACTACATCTTCCAATTGTGGCCTCTACCATGTAGAAGGACAAGCTGCACAGGAACCACCTGCACGTTGTCCTCAAAGCCACTCATCTTTCTAAATTGGAACTTGTCGTTTCTTCAATGCTGCTGGGTGAAGTTCCTGGAACTCCCTTTCTAATGGTATCCCAACTCCCCAAAGACCACCAGTGGTTCAAGAACGCCATTGGCTACCACATTCTCCAGGGTGTTACAACCCACTGAGGTAGAACACTGGAAAGCAAGTCCCAATATTACTGGAGTCAAGTTTTTAAAAAAGCCACAAAGCTCTCCAATTTACCAGAGTTACAGACCTAGATTGATATAAAGCACCGACCAGGTTTCTGTATTGAACAATGATCACTATTAATTACAAGTAACTAGACTCTAGCTGATTGGTTCCAAACCTTTTCAGTAACATGGCAAACTTCATTGAGACAAACAATTCTATGTTGCACTCATTTTTTCATCTGAATTAATTGCTCATAAATGTCACATTTACTTGTATTTACTATAGTTATGGTCTTATTAGAGAGATGCATTAATGTTTCAAATCATTGGAAGCAATACACTATCTTCAACTGCAGGCACAGACACATTTGAAAACTCTGCTCACCTCAACTATATCTGACAGTTTGTGGTCCTAAATCTGTTCCACACAGCGCACTTGGTTCAGGGTCTGAATTTTGCAAATGACATTTCATATTTGTAACAATATTTTTTAGAAGTGTAATTTTTTTATTGAATAATTGAACCTATCCATCATTGAAATTCAATGGATCAAAGCAAAACACAGAGTAAATTGCAGTTTATCGGGTTCGTGGGAAACCTGGGCCTGCCAGTGTTTTCACTTTTTTCCTTTGGATTCAGATATTTCAAGAACAACTGAATTAGCAGAGGGATTGCCTCTTCTGACAACAAACATACCCATTTCTTCTTATATCGGGGAAATAAACTAGATTTTCCAAAGGTCAATTTAGTTATATATGCTAATGTTAGCTCGTTTTATCTTGTTTGCTTTCAACAAGAAATTGTGCAAATTCCATTGCTTGGTTTGTACACCCACTGATGAAAATTATCATGTCATCTCAATTTTGGGGATCTTTGGCTGCCTCTGTTTGGAATGTTCGTGTTTCAGAACCTAAAGACTGGTTTTTCTCTTTTAATATGAAGATCAATTTTCACAAATTTTTATGAGTTGTAATTTAAGTTGGTTAGAATATTGTTTAAGATGAAACAATGTTTGTTTTACATTTATTTTCATTGCCTTTGTACAAACTTTCACGGTATGCTTCTACAGCGCTCACGACACACCAATTGAAAACCATTGCTCTAGCTTCAGGTTAACAATTATAAACCTTCACCATTTAATTCTATTAATTAAAATTCTAATCCCCTTATAATTCCCCTTGCATGCACACAGACAGACAATTAGATGGAGTTAAATAAGTTATGGGTAGAGGAAAAGAGTGGTAAGACATTCAGGAGCGCTTGTTCCGAGGTTCTGTTGTTGAGATAATCTTTCCTACTTTTCTGCTGGCCAGCACATTACTTCAGTTACTTTTTTTCTAGTTGCATCCACTAGTTGGTTACACAGTGACAGGTTCCTTTATAAAAGCTTTCTGCCCTATTAGTTAAAAGTCACAGCTTACAACAACTGTTGCAGGGAAGACAAACTAAGTTTCTCCAGGTTCACAGTGTGTTTTGGCTGCAGAGAACAGAGACACCACTCCTGAACAAGGGATAACTGAACACTTCTGTCTCTGTCTCTGTCTGTAACTCATTTCCATCTTTAAGCTGAGAAGCAATCACACAGTTGTTGGCAGCCAAAAAGATCTCTGTCATTAATAAATGGTCACTAGTCCATAGACCAATTAAATTTTTGTTGCCATCAAAAGCTGCATCAGTACATCCCCATGGTCCCAAATCATCTGCAACTTGAACTCCAAATTATGCTTGTTCCATCAAACATGGGTTTTTGCTTGCTTTTCAAAACTGCAGCCACTTTTTCAAGTACTATTACTTTCCTTTTTTTTCATTTCAGTCACAGTTTCAAAAAACATAAAATGAAAACACATGGTTCTTACAAGGGCAATTAGGAATGGGCAATAAATGCTGACCTAGCCATGGGCACCTACAGCCCGTGAGTTAATAACAAAAAAAGGAAATATTGGGGTTACAAAAGATATTATAAACATTAAATTTTATGAATGTTGTGTTTTATTTTAATTTTGTCCTTAAAGATTTTAACCTTAACCTTAGTTACATCTAAGGATGAATAGTTGAAGTACTGTCGATGATATTTGTAGATATTTGCTACTGGGCAGCATGGTGGCTCAGTGGTTAGCTCTGCTGCCTCACAATGCCATGGACCTGCGTTTGATTCCAGCCTCGGTCTGTGTGGAGCTTGCACACTCTCCCAGTGTCTGCGGGGATTTCCTCCAGGTGCTCTGGTTTCGTCCCACAATCCAAAGATGTGCAGGTGGATTGGCCATGCTAAATTGCCCATTGTGTTGAGGCATGTGCAGGCTAGGTGGATTAGCCATGGGAAATGTAGAGATAAAGGGATAGGTAGGGAGTGGGATGCTCTTCAGAGAGTTGGCATGGATTTGATGGCCCAAATGGCCTGTTTTGAAACTGTTGGGATTCTATGAGTCTTTGCTAAAGGAGAATCTTATGAATAGGGTAACCATCAGGAGCAATGACCCTGCTCCAGGCTGGTCTGAAGACAGTAACAGGGAGAAAAACAATAAAATTATAAAGGACAAATAAATTGTGACATACACATTTGATAAAAGAGTTCAACATGTCAGTAGGGGTTTGGTGGCTTTTGCATAAATGTATTGATAAGGTTAGATTGGAAAGATTTTTGACAGTCAGTGAGATCAAGATTGAAAAATACAAAAATATGAAACCTGACTTTACTGTGTAGTGAATCTAGATAATAAATTACAGAAAAGACCTGCATGAAATGAAAATTGAGAATAGGTTTCACCATTCAAAGAGTAAATTAAGAGCATTAGAAATCAGGTTTCTTTTGTGATGGGAAAATGGGATGGGGAGGGGATAAATACAGTGATATTTAAGTGCATAATTCCATAGCAGAGAGTTTCCAACAGGTAGCACTGAAGGGAGCTAACATTACTGCTATCGTCCATCTATAATGCTTCATTTATACCAGCTGTTTATGCAGGATTTAACACATGATCAGATCTCTGCATTCAATACTGTGTAGTCAGCAGCAGACATTCATTTTCCCTCGTTTTTAGCACACATCTGCAATACCTATGATAGTTGTGAGTTTTACTGTAAGCAGCATGTGTAATGAACATTACTTTGACAAAATGGATGTAATATGAGAGTGTGACAGAAAGCAGAGAGATACGATGAAAGGATTTCTAAGATCCATTACTCACAATGCGCCATTATGTCATTTTGATTTAGTTTAATGACTTTTTTACTGCACCCATCACCAATGTCCTCCTGTTTCCTCAGATTTGGACATGACAATCCTGTAGGTGTGTAGACCAGGGACAATGTTGAGATTGTGAACCTGAGCAAATGCACAGTGCTCTGAACCAGCCAAGGGCTCAAACTAGATCTGCCAATGAGTGACAAGTATTTCAAATCACCATTTACTTCTATTTACAACTTGTAATAGATAAATTCAGGTCATGTCTGCAGGCAATAGGATCTAGACAACATCCCGACTTGGACTGTTAAGTGGAAATTAATCTTCACAGGTGCCACTGTTTACTTTATTCTTCAGCTTCAGATCCCAAGAGCCACCATTGACTAGAGACTCAAATGGACTAACTCATCTCCCCATACCCAGAAGTCTCTCCTGTACCTACAATTTGTAAGTCAAGGATTGAATGGATTGCTGTCCACTAACATAGCTTCTTTTTTTATTGTGCAAGAGCAGTTTATTTCAGTATTTTACATTATTTTTGTGAAACCGTGGTTGCATGTTAACTTAAACTGGTGTTCTTGTGCATGACTTATACAGGAACAAAAATTAAAATCACACAACACCAGGTTACAATCCAACAGGTTTAATTGGAAATACAAGCTGTCGGAGTGCTGCTCCTTCGTCAGGTGGGACGAAGAAGCAGCATTCCAAAAGCATGTACTTCCAAATAAACCTGTTGGATTGTAACCTGGTGTTGTGTGATTTTTAACTTTGTCCACCCCAGTCCAACACCGGCACCTCCATGTCAAATATAGGAACATTTAACTTCCTATGTATCCAAAAGGGACCATTAGTCTTCACTCGTTTGGATAAATGCAGCTCCATCAACATTCAGGAAACTCATCATTGGCTAATGCAAAACAATCGGCCTGATGGACAGCCCATCCACTACCTTAAGTGTTCACTCTCTCCAATACCGTGGCATCAGCCTGTATCAACAACTGAATGCATTCACTAGCTCTATGACTGTACCTCCCATCTGCTGACAGTAACCACCTGGAAGGAGGACTGGTGCCTGGGAACATAACTAGCTTCAAGTTCCCCTCTGAGTCACATAAGTTCCAGAGTTGGAACTGTAAAATCTTCATTGCTGTTTAATCAAACCTTTATCCTACTGATGCAAAATATGATCCACAGATCACCAATGGTCCATTGGGATCTCCAGGTAGCCGACAGGTTGATTCAAGGTTTAGGTCGCTGATGACCAATGTCATGACTGGGAGCATGCATGATAAAAAGCCACAAACCTCAACACTGACCATTCCCACGACAATTTGGAAGTGGACATCACCTCATTGAGGTCTAATTAAAAACACCAATATTCTTCCCATCCATTCTGATCAAATGTTTTGCAGTAGCAACTGCAAGGGATGGAGTAGGACTGGTATATCATTGGCCCATGAGTCTTTTGCCCCAATTTAGCAGTCCGCAGATGACTGGATTTGAGAACTACATGGACAGCAGCAGCTGATGAAGGAGGTTTTCCACTACCGTCTCAAGGCCAATTAGCAGCAAGTAATTATTGCTGGCTTTGCCAAGAATGATCCATCCTGAGAATGAATTTTCTACAAGTATTCTACAAATCTAAGCTATGCACAGGAGCTCCACAAAGCAAAGGTCAGGTACGTGACATATGCCGATGTCTCTATAACTACCTCTGAATTGTTTAATTAGATTTGGAGAACAAATATTTTTCAAACTGCCCTTCACTTTATACTTACTTGCAACAAGCCAGCTGAAATATGGTAATCAGTGAAATTACCTCAGCAGCTACATCTCTACCTATCCTGGTGCAGTTCATTCTTTAAACACTTTCAATTTTTGCATAACACACAATTTCTTTATTACAGCTGACATTTTGAGCAGACCTAGACTAAGATGAGAAAGAAAAATACTCAGATTGTGATTAGTTCTTTCAGTGCTGTAAGCTTTCGAAATGCTCAAAATGTGAGGGTTGGTTAATAGGATTCTATGGATAAGGTTTGAGAAGCAGACTGAATATATTTCACAGAATAGTGTGAATAGATCAAGACAGGTAATAGGTCTCAAATAGGTGTTAATAATAGCTGGCCATTGCAAGACATAGGTTAGTTCTGCAGCAAAACCAAGGGAACCAGACATGGGGTTTGTAGGGAAGGCAGAGGGACAAAAAGAGAGGAAATAGATCATCATTCTGTCCTCTATTTCATTTTCCATGCCTTGCATCCCCTAATATCCACCATCCCCCCTCACCCCCGACTCCTCCAAAAAGCATGATGTCTGGTTTCTTGGTTTTACTTTTAGCAGAACTGAGATATATTCTGCTAATCACATCTACCATTAACACCAACTCTCAACCTATCTGCACTCTCTACAACCATTACCATTCCCTTTGCCTTTTGCTCTGTGACACTAAGATCTCTGATTTTTCTCACTCTCTGACTCTTGTTCCACTTGCTCCTCTCAGGTCAATGTATATGGACCTTTGGTTTGCAGTTCTGTGAAGGTGACATTTTTATAAGAGCCAGAAACCCGTGTCCTTCAGCCATGGATCAAACATCATTTCCAAGTTATTAAATGATTTAAAGTGCATATCTGGACATGTTTTCTTATCAGATCTTTGCTGAAGTTGAGCTTTTACAGCCCAGGGAAAGAGAGGCCAAAACAGGTTCAGTTCAGAAAAAATGATCCATAGCAGAACATCTACACTTAATGGCCTCAAATTATTCAAAGTAACTGGAAAAGTCTTCATGATTTTTGCCCTTACTGTTCAGTGAGACAGATCAGTGAGTTCATCTGTGTCAGTGTGTCTCAGGGAGTGACAGAGAGGATCACAACTGGTAAATGTACCAGAAACTCACTAAAAGGAAACGTATGTTCCTTGTCTGTTGAGTAAGGAAGAGTGATGATTGAATGATGTTTCAATGGGGTTGAGTGTCAATATTGGATTGGATCCAAGTTCTGCCACACACAGTCTTGAGTGATGGTGAGCAATTATATAATTCACAGGAAGAGGAGGCTTCGCAAATATCCCCATCATCAATGATGGAACAGCCCAGCGCATCTAGTGCAAAATATAAGGCTGAAGCATTCATAGCAATCTTCATCCAGAAATGCCAAGTGGATGACCCATCTTGGCCTCCTCCAGTGGTCCCCAGCATTACAGATACCAGTCTTCAGCCAATTCAATTCACCTTACGTGATATCAAGAAACCACTGCAGGCACTGGATAATGTAAAGGCAATGGGCGCTGATAAATACCCGCAATAGTACTGAAGTCTTGTGCTCCAGAACTTGCCACACCCTGAGCCAAGCTGTTTCAATATAGTTACAATATTGCCATCTACCTGACAATGTGGAAAATTGCCAAGATATGTTCTGTACATAAAAATGAGAAGAAATCCAACACAGTCAATTACTGTCTCATCAGTCTACTGCTGAACATCGGCAAAGTGATGGAAGGTGTCAGCAACAGTGCTATCAAGCAGCACCTGCTCAGCAATAACCTGCACAGAGACACCCAGTGTGGGTTCTGCCAGGGCCACTCAGCTCCTGACCTCATTACAACCTTGATTCAAGAGCTAAATTCCAGAGGTGACGTGAAAGTGAAGTGGAGGTGTTCACTGTTGATTGCAAAATATTCAGCACCATTCATGACTTCTCAGATACTAAAGCAATCCATGTCCGAATGCAGCAAGACCTGGAAGATACCCAGGTTTGAGTTAACATGTGGCAAGTAACATTCATGCCACACAAGGGTCAGACAATGACCAAGTCAAACAAAAGAAACAACCTAACTATCAACCCTTGGCATTCAAATACTTTACCATCACTGAACACCCCCTCTCCCCACCCTCCCCTCCACCAACTATCAATATCCTGAAGCTTACCATTGACCAGAACTGGATTGCCAAATAAATAGTGACGACAGGAATGGGTCAGAGGCTAGGAATACTGCAGCGAGTAATTTACCTCCTAACTCCCCAAAGCCTGTCCATCATCTACAAGGTACAAGTCAGGACTGTGATGGAATGCTCCCTATCTGCCTGGATGAGTTCTGCTCCAAGAACAGCTTGATATCATTCAGGAAAAAGCTGTCCATTTGATTTGCACCACATCTTCAAACATTCATTCCCTCTACTACTGCTGCTACTCATTAGCAGCTGAACATACCATTTACAAGATGCGCTGGGGAAATTCACCAAGGTCCTTAGTCTGCACCTGTCAGACATATCATCTAGAAGCAGTTACATTAGACTATGGCCATCTGCAACTTCCTCTCTAAGCCACTCACCATCCTGACTTGGAAATATATAGCTTTTCCTTCAGTGTCATTGGGTCTAAAGTCTGGTGCTCCCTTTCTAACAGCAGAATTGGTATCCCAAAACCTCAAGGATGTCAACGTTTCAAGAAAGCAGCTCACCATCACCTTCTCAAGGATAATTGGGGAAAGGCAATAAATGCTGACCCAACCAGCAAGGCCCTTAAATGAATTAAAATATTCTTGGGAAAAGGGTTGAATTTTTCTTATTGCTTGTCCTATAGCTTTCTTTTCTTTCACATAATAAACATACGTTCATTTATTAGAATTACACTTGCAGCCTCATGATTATGTTCGGTGCCTGCCAATCATGGTAACCAAATTACAAAAATAAAACTTATTGTCTATCAAGTAAAGTTGTTTCCAGTCTTGATGTCATAATTTGACTCCCAATCTTAAAATCCTTCACTGCACCAGCTCCAACTACTGAGCTATCCCTGGGGCCATGACTGCCTCCTGTTGGTCACTTGGTCTATCCTAATCAGGGCATCAGTCCAAATTGTCATGGTCCTGCCACCAGCCTCATTAGACGATGGGTTCCACTTGATTCAGGGACAAAACAGTTTCCAGGCCCCCGAAACTGTATTTAAGTTAATCGTTAGCTGCTTCAGCACATCAATTTGACTTGATATACTTCTCATAAGGCTCTGTCCAGTTCACTGAAAGATTTTGTGAACATGAATATGCAAAATGTAATCTATGCATTATGTAATCTATATTCTGGCACTTTATACTGTTATTTTATTCCAATTATAAAGATCCTGCTGTTTAGGCTAGTTTTGATGATTAAAAATCAAAATTGGAAGGGGCATTCCAGTGGCTGCATTCTTGTGCTTTCAAATCTGATTCTGTTCTGGGAAATAAACACAGTTGGAACTCACAGTTGTGTCTGTGGTTCATGTTCAATTAAACCTCTAAAGCCTTGTAGTCATTGGCATATGGAAACATAAAGAAATCACTGAATTAGTAAACACTACCCGTGACAGAAATATTGACAGCATCCCGCTTTGAATACATTACAAATATTTTACAGCAACATTTAGCCACACAGAATTCTATTATCACATCAAAATACAGGTCGTTCTTCTCTAACGCACGTTTCATCAATGCGATTTGTCTGCAATGTGCTTGTTAATTTTGGGAATGATTTTTTAAAAACACAAACTCCTGTTAGCTATTATGCAATTCCATCCCCAGTTACCTTAAGTCCACTCGCGGTGTTTACCTTAGGTCAAGCAAAAGAGGTCGGATGACCGGGCAAATTTTTTCTCACCTTATTGTTGATATTTTCGAGGATGTTTTTAGAAATTATTGCAGGAGAAAAGATTTGGATTTAGAGATTCTCCTCATTCTGGACAATGCACCAATGCACCATTCTCCCACCACTGGTCAGCTTTCTGAAAACATCAAAGTGCTATTTCTACCTCCGAACACAACCTCTCTCAGACAATCCATGGACCAGGGTGCACTAGCAGCTTTTAAAGCTTATTATTTAAGGAGCACATTCAGGAAGCTGATTGCAGCTACTGAAGGGGAAAATGAGGACAGTGTTCTTCAATCTTGGAAAAGTTTTCACATTAAGAATGCTATTGACCTCATTGTTGAGGCCTGGGGTGATGTCAATAAGGACTTCTTTCATGCAGTTTTGTGGCAGCTTCTTCCAGATTTTCTCCATGATTTAAAGGCATTGAACCATCAGAGGAGTTTCCAGCAATCAAAGACCATTAGGTCACTCTTGCAAAGCAAGTTGGACTTGAAGAAGTTGAGACTGATGCTGCAGGGAAATCGAAGCTTAAGATGAAGACAACGAGGTCCAGGATGCAGCATCACAAGGGTTTTCCATTTCCCTTTTGTCTTCTATCCTGAGAGAAGTTGAGAAGCAGTTGCAACTCTTAGGAGATAATGACTACAACACAGAATGCAGCAGAATAGCAGTTTGTGGCATAAATTCTTATCTGGTACCCTATGACCAGCTTCTTCATGAAAGAAGGAAGATGGCAAAGCAGCAAAAACTAGATGCCTTCTTTAAGCCAGTCCCCAAGAAATAGTGCTGAGGACAATGAACCACAGCCATCCACTTCTGGACTAAATAATTTCTTTCATTGTAACCCTGCACCTGAAAGTAATGATAATGCTGATGATGACCCTCAGTCCCTGTCTTAATACAGTACTGTAACTCAGCAAACTTAGAAACCTCTTAAAGTGTTAAATCTATTGTTCTATTTCATTAAGAAATGTATGATATTAACATTTACTTAGTCTGTGCTATCGTTTGTGTTAGGCTAACGACTATTTTTATTTCAATTCTCACTGATATTTTTGGTACTCCGCCCCCAACCCTGTTTTTCCCATAGGCCTCATTAATTCTATTGCGCAATTTTCTATAACACAAGCTTGCACAAGAATGCAACTACCGTGTTATAGCAGAACACACTGTCAGTAACTTCTTGACTTTTGAATAACTTACCTCCTATACTTTCATTATTTTAACATAATTGTTTGTTGGTTCATCATTTGATAGTTGTATAATTTAAATAAAATGAATGCAACCTTTGGGCATGTTTAGAGGGAGAAGCAGGCAGAGAAAATGGATGGCAGATAGACAGGATGCAGTTGGTTTAATGTGAATGGGTATGGGTAGCACGGACAGGCAGAGGTGGAGATCCATGGCAGTCTAGCTTCCGGGGAGAATGAACAAATGTACTTCATACCAACTGTACTCTTTAAATTGTAAAGCGCGCATCTTTTTCCTTTTCTGTATTTTTGACCATGGACTGAAATGGGAAGCAGACTGGTTTTAAGAAAAAGGATTGTGGGAAAGACGACTGCACCTTTTAAAAAGCAAGTCACCATTGTAAGAGTGGTTTCAAGCAAATGTTTTTTCAACCAGTGTGTGAGGCTACTACAGACGAACTGAAGCACTGCAGTGGGTACAAATGGAGATTTGACTGACAAGTACCTGCTCTGAAGAGGGGTAATACTGGACTCAAAATGTTATTTGTTTTTCCATCCACAATTGCTGCCAGATCTCCTGAGTTTGTCCAGTATTTTGTGTATTTGATTCAGATTTCAAGCATCTGCATTATTTTGCTTTTAACAAGTGGCTGATTGATCTGTGGGTTGGTGACCAGTTGCCGATGAAAAAGGCATTCTGCCTGTCAACAATTATGTGATTGGATTAGAAGTAACAGAATAGTTTGTTGGTGTGAATCTTTGGACAGAAGACAGTTGTAAAGAAAACTAGCTGTCTTTTTATCTGCAGTAACAGAAAACTCAATCCTGGAAAAAAAAGCTTATTTATTTTCCTTCATCAGTTGCTGTAAGTTATGGCTTTTCACCAATAAATTAGAAACTTTGTCAGTGTGAACCAGTCACCCTGTGTCTCCTACAAACAAGTCAAAGTACCTGGAGAAGGAAGATCAAGGAGCAGTGGGACCTGGCAAGCCAAGGAAATCGTTGCTGCAAATTCTGTGGACAAAGACCATTAAACAGCTTTTCCAATCTTTCCTCTGCCCTCGACTTTCATGTTTTTGTTTTTGTTTTCATCTGTCTATGTACATGTGTAGAAGAATTTGATAAGGCAGTTAGAGTTTTAACCAGTAGAGTTACATTTTCATAATTATTTCCCTTTAGCTAGAATCTATCTATTTGTAATAAATAGAAGGTATTGTTAAATACAGAGAGCTGATCCATGTTTTCTGTCAGCCTTGGTTGAAAAGGAAATAAGGGAGACTGTCAAATTAAAAGAAAAGGCATACAAAGTGACAAAGACCAGCAGGAAACTAGAAGATTAAGAACACATTAAAAGTCATCAGAAAGCCACAAGGAAAGCTATAAAGAAAAGTAAGATTGATTATAAGAATAAACTAGCTCAGAATATAAAGACAGACAGCAAAACTTGCTATAAATATATAAAATGAAAGAGGGATAAAGGTAAACATTGGTCCTTTACAGGATGAGAAGAAGGCTTTAGTAATAGGATATGAGGAAATGGCCGAGGCATTGAACAGGTATTTTGTTCAAGTCTTCACAGTGGAGGACACTAATAACATGCCAGTAATTGACAAAGAGACAAAGGTAGGTGAGGATCCTGGAAACAATTACGGAAGTGATAGTGTTGGACAAGCTATTGGAGTTAAAGGTAGACAAGTCTCCTGGCCCTGATGGAAGGGCTGATGCCCGAAACGTCGATTCTCCTGTTCCTTGGATGCTGCCTGACCTGCGCTTTTCCAGCAACACATTTTCAGCTCTGATCTCCAGCATCTGCAGTCCTCACTTTCTCCTGATGGAATGTATCCCAAGGTACTAAATGAGATGGCAGGAAAAATAACAAATGCACTTCTGGTAATTTTCCTAAGGTTGCTGGACTCTGGGGCAGTTTCAGCAGATTGGAAAACAGTAAATGTGACAGCATTGTTTAAAAAAGGAGGTAGACAAAAGGTGGGGAATTATAGACTGGTTAGCTTAACTTCTGTAGTGGGAAAAATGCTTGAGACTATTATCAAGGAAGAAATAGCCAGACATCTAGATAGAAATTTTCCCATTGGGCAGATGCAGCATGAGTTCATGAAAGGTAAGTCACCCTTAACTTACTGGAATTCTATGAAGACATTATGAGTATAGTGAACAATGGGGACCCAGTAGATGTTGTATATCTAGATTTCCAAAAGGCATTCGACAAGGCGCTGCATAAAAAGCTATTGTATAAGATAAAGATGCATGTCGTTACTGGCAATGTATTAGCTTGGATAGAGGATTGGTCAACTAACAGGAAGCAAAGAGTGGAGATAAATACATGGCAATCAGTGACGAGTGATGTGCCTGAGGGATCAGTGTTTGGGACTGCAATTGTTCACAATTTACATAGATGATTTGGAGTTGAGGATCACTTGTAGTGTGTCAAAGTTTGCAGATGTCACGAAGATAAATGGTAGAGCAAAGTATGTGGAGGACTGTGAAACTTTGCAAAAGAACATTGATAATTTAAGTGAGTGGGCAAAGGCCTGGCAGATGGAGTACAATGTTAATAAATGTGAAGTCATCCATTTTTGTAGGAATAACAGTTGAACGAACTATTATTTGAATGGGAAAAAGTTGCAGCAGCTGCTTTACAGAGGGATCTGGGTGTCCTTATGCATGAATCACAGAATGTTGGTCTGTAGGTGCAACAGGTAATTTAAAAGGCAAATGATATTTTGTCCTTCATTGCTAAAGGGATTGAATTTAAAAGCAGGGAGGCTATGTAGCAGATGTACAAGGTGCTGGTGAGGCCACACCTGGAGTACTGTGTGCTGTTTTTGTGTCCTACTTGAGAAAGGATACACTGGCACTAGAGGGGGTGCAGAGAAAGTTCACTCGGATTCCAGAGTAGAGAGGGTTGGCTTATGAGGAGAGACTGAGTAGACTGGGATTATATTCATTGGAATTTAGAAGAATGAGGGGGGATCTTAGAGAAACATATAAAATTATGAAGGGAGTAAAGAAGTTAGAAATAGAGAGGATGTTTCTATTGGTGAGTAAAACCAGGACAAGAGGTCACAGCCTCAAAATTAAGGGGAGCAGATTTAGGACCGAATTGAGAACGAACTTCTTCACCCAGAGGGTTGTAGATCTGTGGAATTCCATGCCCAGTGAAATGGTTGAGACTTTCTCATTGGATGTTTTAAAAGCAAAGATAGATAATTTTGTGAACAGTAAAGGGATTTTTGGTTATGATGAGAAGGTGGGTGAATGGAGCTGAGTCCATGAGAAGATCAGCCATGGCCTTAATAAATGGTGGGACCAAGCTCGAAGGGCCAGATGGCCTACTCCTGCTCTAGTTCTTAAGTTTATGTTATGTTCTTAAGACAGGTAGATCGGGGAATTCTGCACACTTCTACAAAATCTTTAACTATTATGATGATTCCACCAATATTCGGGCTGGATTTCCAGCGTATTACCCCAGTGAGGCATAACAAAATCCACTCCACATTTTATATAGCACTCTGCAATGCTGGATAGCAGACACCTACTTTATTTTGGCAAGGTCAACTCATAGAGTAAATAAGACGATAACAATGATAAATGGCATCTGTGACAACCTCATATATGTTTGTCTTTTTCAGGTAGGGTTTTCTGTTGTAATCAACTGCAGAGTATCAGCCAGCATTTATCAGGAAATATAAGAGTTAGGTGTGAAGTAGAATTTCCTGACACCAACTCTATATTGGCACAAACAAATAAATTTATGCTGAGATTTATTGCACTTGTTAGTGTAATACCAACAGGCTGAGTTTATAAATGTTGTTAGGTTCAGTACCTAGTGAAATAACTCTACAGGGGCCAATATATACTGTCACCCTTTATCTACTTGTGGGAAGTCCTTGACACTGATCCAGCTCTCTCAGAGCCAGGTCTTAGAGTGAACAGGATGTCTGATACTCCTGTTTTTATCTGTCAGCTTGGGCTCCCTGATTGGACCAGAATAACAGACCCAATCAGGGAACTCATAATCTGAAGTCCACCTAGCTGACCTCATCAATCACCACTTCCCTCCCCCAGGTCCAAGGACATAAGGCAGTTCTGTATCTTGTAGCTGCTTATAGGGTGTTATAGCACCGGGTCAGGTTCCTCCGTCTCTGCCTCTGATACAGGCAACACATAACGCACCATAGCTTGCCTGTCACAGCCGGAGGATCTCGGAAGAAATTCATGCTCCACTTCAGGCGGTAAAGATTAGAGGCGGCGACATCCACCATGTCCATTTCAGATTCCAAGATATCTTCAACACTTGACAGAGAGGGAGAACCAATGGGTTCCAGAACAATCAGAAAGGCTGTCGAGAAGCCGAGCACACTGTGCTCCCGCACCGTTTGTACATTTGCAGATTCCATATGGCCCATGTGTTTGTTCAGGACCATCACAACTACCAGAACTTTATAAATCACTGGACTTGACCTCACGTTAACAGTGCCTCTTGACAGGGCCATTCACAGGGTTGCTACACCAAACTTCGTCCACTGAAGTAAAGTGCCCCTCTCTTAGTAGATTCTTTTGTCTGGCATTGGTGTTCCTGGTGCCGTTTCACCTCCCCTCCCTAAGCCCAAGGAAGATTCGATTTAACCTGGTGTGGAGTCTTCTCCACATTAGCATCTCTGTTGGAGCTAACCCTGCAGTTCCACGAAGGGTGGTCTTATAATCAAATACAAACTGGGACTGTTGGTACCTAGTGAAGCTGTAAGCTGTTTCTGTAAGCTTACCTTCAAAGTTTGGACTGCTGTTTGTGCCGGACCATTGGACAGTGGATGGTATGGAGCTATCCTTGCATGTCAAATACGATTCAATTTTAGGAAATACTCAAATTCCCTGCTGGTAAAAGGTGGCCAGTTATCTGTGACTAACACTTCTGGGAGTCCGTGTGTTTCAGTTTTTCTATTGTTGTCCTCTTGTTTGATGAATCAACTCTATGCATGTTCAACCATTTTGAGTGGGCATCCACATTGGCTAAGAACATGAAAGGACCTGCATTGTCAATGTGTAACTGAATCCAGGGTTCATCTGGCCATTCAAACGAAGGTGGGGGACCTGCTGGAGGTAACGTTTGTCCTTGTTGGCACTGGCCTACCACCACGGCTGTGTCTGCATCCAATCCTGCCCACCATACATAACGTTGCACCAACATTTCATTTTGGAAACCCTTGGATGACGCTGGGGAGTTCAGCCAGTATCTGGTAGCGACATTTACTCAGGACAATCACACTTGCTCTCCATAATAATGTGCCATTCTCTAGTGGGATCTGGTCTCTCTGGGTCCAAAACAGTTTCAATTCTGGTTGTGACAATCCTTTGGCTTCCCCCATCACCACTAGCTGGTTAAGTTTTGCCAGAACCGGATCTTTCTGCATCCATAGTCTGATATTGTTAGCTGTGATGGAAGTGTGTCCAGAAAAGTTAGCAATGTGGAAGTGACAGTGTTGGACTGGGGTGGACAAAGTTAAAAATCACACAACATCAGGTTATAGTCCAATTTATATAGGTAATTTGGCAGTACAAGCTTTCAGAGCACCGTTCCTTTGTCAGGTAGCTAGTGGAGTAGGATCACAGGACACAGAATTTATAGCAAAAGATTACATAGCATCTGATGCAATATATTGAACAAACTTAGACTGCTGTTCAGTCTTTCATCTTTTAGAACAGGCTGCAGGTTTTGATTCATTAATATATAAATCCCAGAACTTCTTTCAAGTCACATGCCTGAGATAACAAACGTTTATAAAAAAAGGTGACATGTCAGCTCAGACAATACATTGAAGGTATGAGGTTAGAGTCTGTTTGTATCCCAATCTTGAATTAGATTGGTTCTACTTCCAAAGTTGGAATTTATAAAATGTCACATGGATTATAAAAAACATTGACTGCCTATAGATTGTGTGCTTTTTGAGCAAAATAGAATGTATCTGCAAATACAATTCTGCAAATGCAAATTCACCCGTAGACTTATATATGTGTGTGCTTGCGTGTGAGGGAGAGAGAGACTGAGAGAGAGAGAGAGAGATTCACTCAAGTGATGTTGCCCAACTCAGTCAGACTGGTGAGGGTGTCCACTTTCATCAGAATTCCCAGCAACTCAAATGTTACGCTTGCCTTATTTTCCAATGGCAAAGCCAGTTGTGGTGTCTGTTTGAAGTCCAGTTGGGCTTCAGCTAGTAGCTAATGATGCTTGGTCACATCATTAATCACATATACCAAATGATCTCTCAGCATTGCATTAAGGGTTAAACCAAAGGCACATGGCATATGTCTTAATCTCATCAAAAATCCCAATTACAATTTCCCAATTCTCAAATTGTTCAGTAAATCTGATAGCGACTCAGAATTAGAAGAGGCTTGGTGTCGTAATATTCCTTAACTAAATCCGTCAATTCTTGAAAGGTCTTAGAATCTGGTGCCTCAGGGAAAATTAGGCTCCTAGTAACAGAAAAAGCAGCAGGTCCACAAGAAGAATTACACATTGCTTTTCATCTGCCCGAACATCATTTGCCTTGAAAAAAATAATGCATTCTTTCCATATACTGGGCCCAGTCTTCGACAGCATGATCGAATGGGTTAAGCTTCCCAATTAACAGCTGATGTCACAAATGCTTACCACATCTCAAAGATGACTGTTGTGAGCAAATTTCTTCAGGAGCATCTTTTTCTCTCTTTGTGATTAAAAAAACTCCACAGAGGCCAGTATCGTGTGACCAAGTCACCCTTTATTTAGATGTGGAGTGTTCTTGATAGTGATCCAGTTCCCTCACAGCCATCTCTCAGAGTGAACTGGGTGTCTGACACTACTGTTTTTATCTGTCAGCCAGGGCTCCCTGATTGGACCCGATCAGCAGCCCCAATCAGGGAACTCATATTCTGTGAGGCCCACCTGGCTGACCTCATTACAAGCACTACACCCAGATTAAACAATCTTCAAAACTTGGTTTCACAGCAATAGTTCCACTGGAACAGTTCACATTACAGCCTATATGATATGTAATTTTATTAGGGCTGTCTTGATTGGACAGAATAATAGAATGACACAGCGCAGAAGGAGGCTATTTGGTCCATTCTGATTGTGCCAGTCTGATGAAAGAACTACCCAAACAGTTGCATGCTCCACTTTTTCCCTGTAAATATTTGTGAAAGGTTTGAAACTTGTAAATGTTGGTGTTTTGAGAAATTTGGATGTAGCCTTGGGTATACTCGTACAAGGAACATATCAAGTTAGCACATAGGGACAGCATGCAAATAGGAAGGCAAATGGCATGTTGGTCTTGTTGCATGGAAATTGGGAGAAAGGAATAAGTAAGACTTGCTGCAATTGTAGCAGGCTTTGGTGAAATTACACTGTGTACCATCTAGAATTTTGCTCTCCATGTTGAAGGGTTGCAATTGGCACAGTGAACATTCATTCAATTTGCTTCTATGATGAAGATGTTAACCTTTAATGAGAGACTGTTTCCATAATCTCATTGAAGCACACAAGATCCTGAAGGAAATTAACAGGGTTGACACAGAGAGGTTGCTTCCCCGATTGGTAATAGGAATACAGCCTCCGGAGAAGAGGACAATCACTTAGGATGGAAATTAGGAGAAATTGTTCCAAAGGGTCGTGAATCTTTGGAATTCTCCACTTCAGTGTGTTATGGATACATTATCATAGATTGAGGTAGACAGACCATTTTGTTTGTCAAGCAAATAAAGGGAGTACATAGGAAAGTGAGTTTCAGGCCAAAGATCAATCATGATTGTATTGAATAGCGGAATATTTTATGTTCTTATCTTTTTAACGACTGTGTAAAGGTAAATATATGACTGCTTTCCTGTTTAGATCTGTAAGATTGCCCTTATGGAATAAAGTTTAAGAAAAGAAACACCATTTTTGTTAATTGCATAAGAATTAATGCTATAATAAGCAGACTCCTACTGATCAGCAGGATTTGGAGAGGCCGGTGTTGGACTGGGGTGGACAAAGTAAAAAATCACACAACACCAGGTTATAGTCCCACAGGTTTAATTGGAAGCACTCGCTTTTGAAGTACAGATTCTTCATCAGGTGGTTGTCCTTACCTGATGGACAAGCAGCACTTCGAAAGCTAGTGCTTCCAAATAAACCTGTTGGACTATAACCTGGTGTTGTGTGATTTTTAACTTACTACTGATACCTAAGTGAATCATTATATTTATATGGGAGTTTTATCACAATTGCGACATACCAGTCTTCACCGCTATTATGATTCCATAAACAATCTTTTATAGAGATTATAACAACTTCATATCATTATTCATCACTGACATGATCCAATCTGAAATGTATTATACTGGGTTTACAAATGTTGTGCAAAGTTCTATTAAATTGCCTTCAGTTAACAAAAAATTGCTGAAATTGCTTGAAAGGGAACTTGGTCAGATCAATTCACAAGCAAAAATATTTCAGTAAAACCAATCTATAGAAATCTTCCCTGTGGATAGCAATTCCAGGTGTGAAGTGATTCCAATTATTTGGATTTCAGGAATCATAAAGAATCATGGAATCCCTACAAATGGGGAAGCAAGCCATCTGATCCATCCAGTCCACACTGACCCTCTGAAGAGCATTCCGACCAGATCCTATCCTATCCCTGTAATCCTGCAATTCCCATGGTTAACCCACCTAGCGTGCACATTCCTGAACACTAACCTGCATATCTTTGGACTGTGGGAGGAAACCAGAGGACCCAGAGAAAATCCACGCAGACACAGGGAGAATGTGCAAACTCCACACAGGGAGTCACCCTAGGGAGGAATCGAACCTGGATCCCTGGCTCTGTGAGGCAGCAGTGATAACCACTGACCCACCATGTCACCCTAATAACTAGGAAGTAAATGAAAAAAATTGGAAGCAGATTTGTAAGTTTGCTCACTGAGCTGGTAGATTTGTTCTCAGGCATATCGTTACAATGCTAGGTAGCATCATTAGTGAGCCTTCGGTGTAGTGCTGGTGTTCTGTCCCATTTGCTAGGTATGGGTCTCGGTTTGCTGTGGTGGGTGATATCATTTCTGGTTCTTTTTTTTGAGAGGTTGGTAAATGGGGTCCAAATCGATATATTTGTGAATGAAGTTTCGATTTGAATGCCAAACTTCTAGAAATTCCCATGCGTGTCCTTGTTTAGCCTGTCCCTAGATGGATGTGTTTGCCCAGTTGACCTGGTGTCCCTCTTCGGCTGTGTGCATGGACAGAATACATCCATTCAGGAACAGGCTAAACAAAGACACACATGGGAATTCCGAGAGGCCTGGCATTCAAACCAGAACTCCATTAGCAAACATATTGATTTGGACTCCATTTACCAACCTCTGAGAACAAGAACCAGAAATGATATCACCCACCATAACAGACCAAGGCACATAAATAGAAAGTGAGACAGAACACCAGCGATTCACCGGAGGCTCACTGATGATGTTACCGAGTATGGTGACGAAATGTCTGAGAACAAATCTACCAGCTCAGCCAGCAAACTTACAACCTGATCCACAGCCAGCTACAAATCTTCTCGAAAATCATAAATTGTAAGCAGCATTTAGATACACATTGCAGAACTGGATTTGAAGTTTTCAATGTTTGTGAAATAAATTTGTTAATTCCACACACATTTTGCAAGCATATTCATGTCTTAATATACTTAATTCCAATAAGTCTACATTGTGAGCAAGTGTGCTTACTTATAAAGGGTGGAACATTAAGGTGTGTATTTTAATTGCTATAATTGAGCAAACACTGCTCAGCCATTGCCAACAGAATACAATCTTTATTTCTACTCCTTCTTTCATGTTCTTTCCATTGTAATATAATTTATTTCTTTGAGTATCTTTAGTTTCACTCATTTTTATTCAATCATTATATTGCTGGGTAAGCCAGCATTTATTGCTCAACTATTAATTACATTGTATATAGTAC
The DNA here is from genome assembly GCF_047496795.1 of Chiloscyllium punctatum. NCBI lineage: Eukaryota > Metazoa > Chordata > Chondrichthyes > Orectolobiformes > Hemiscylliidae > Chiloscyllium > Chiloscyllium punctatum. The sequence continues at coordinate 52,797,400 of NC_092764.1, read as the reverse complement.
TCAAGTTCTATCCTTTCTTACTTTGACAAAAGGCTTGAGATACCAGTTGGATAAATATTTGCAGAGAAATTAAGGAGAAAAGTGTGATATTTTGCAACATTTAAAGGAGAATTGTTTATATCAAGCTTATAACGTTGGTACTAAAGCTCCTCATTTGCAGCTCCAGTAACACTCAGTAAGTTTGACACCATCCAGGACAAAGCAGCTCCTTTGATTAGCACCACATCCACAAGCATGCACTCCCTCCACCACTGACACTCAGTAGCAGCAATGTGTACCATCTACACATTACACTACAGCAACTGCTCCTTAGATAGCAGCTTACAACCACAAACATCTAAAAGGTCAAAGGCAGGAGAACGCCACCACCTGCAACTTCCCCTTCAAACCATTTACCATCCTAACTTGGAAATAAATTAGAATTCCTTCAGTGTCACTGCATCGAAATCCTGGAACTCCCTCCCTAAAAGCATTGTGGTTTACCTTTTGCTCATGGACTATGCAGCGTTCAAGAAAGCAGCTCATTATCACCTTCTCAAGGGCAACAAGAAACGGGGAATAAACACTGGTCAAGCCAGTGGCACCCATGTCCCAGTAATGAATTAAAACATAATAATGGGTTGAATGGCAGCTCTTGGGATAGATTTTCACTTATGTATCAGTGAACATGAAACCTGATCCTTTGTTCACTAATTCATAGGATATGGGTACTGCTGGCAAAACAACATTCTTTCTCCGTCTCTAATTGTCCTTGAGACGGTGAAGGTAAACCATCTTCTTGAACCATTACATTCCACATTGTAAAGGTAATGCTGTTTTAGGGAATGGTGCAAGGTTTTAACCCATTGGTCACTTGTTTCCATATTGCCATCTTGTTTGTTGACCATAAGATTTGTTGCAGATTGCTGGCGAATATATGGAAAACTCCCAACTGCAGGCAAATGTCAGTGGGATTTTTAAAAGAGGGGTTAGTGAAATACTGGGGGAGACTGCTAGGGATGGAAGGGTTTCAGAAAGTGGATTTGTGTGGCATTCTTACCTTCTTGGATCGCTTTGATTTCTTTGACATGTTCTTCACTTTCTTGTGGAGGTGAAACAGAACCTAGAGGAGAGGCAAAGACCATGAGACTGCAGTGGTCTGAAGGAAGATGAAGTATGTTGCATTTTTCAAACCACACACAGAGTCATAGAATCATAGAACATGGAATAAGATCGTTCGGTCCAACTTATCCATGCCGACCAGATATCCTAAGCTAATCTAGTTCCATTTGCCAGCATTTGGCCCATATCCCCCTAAATATTTCCTATTCAATATATCCATCCAGATGCCTTTTAAATGTTGTAATTGTACCAGCAACCACCACTTCCTCTGACAGCTCATTCCATAAACACACCACCCTCTGTGTGAAAATGTTGACCCTTAGTTCCCTGTTAAATTTTTCCTCTCTTACCCTCTAGTTCTGGACTCCCCACCCCCAGGGAAAATACCTTGTCTATTTACCCTATCCATACCCCTCATGACTTTATAAACCTCTAGAAGGTCACCCCTCACCCTCCAATGCTCCAGGGAAAACAAAATTAATTTAGTCCCGTTTGCCAATATTTGGCCCATATCCCTCGAAACCCTTCCTGTTCATATACCCATTCAGAGGCCTTTTAAATGTTGCAATTGTACCAGTCTCCACCACCTCCTGCAGCTCATTCCACACACACACACACACACCACTCTCTACTTGAAAAAGTTGCCCCTTAGGTCCCTTTTAAATCTTTCCCCTCTCACCTTAAACCTGTGTTCCTTACTGTTATGCTTGCTGGTGAAATTTAGCAGACCAGTTGATGGACACTGAGGCACTGCTTTAGACTGAGCCATCTGTTAGGAGGCCCTCAGCAGGTCCAGCCTGGGTAAGGAGACCTTCCCAACAAGCCAGCTGCAGCCACCCGCCTGTCGGCTCTCAAGATTATATGGAGCCTTAAAACAAAAATACAATGCAAGCCGTGCCCACATTTTATAAGCCCTTACACTTTGGAATCTTGTCAGGAGTTCACAGGCTGTCGGGAAAGTCACCTGCTGAACAAAAATAGTTTTACAGAGAGACCGTAATTAACAAACTCCGCGTTTGCAACCGAATGTAAAAGTGAACCTGCTGCCTCCTGTATTCTGCTCCCTTTTACGGTTCCCCCAACTCCCCGAGTTCAGTTTCTACACTTGCTTCTCAGGGGGGGGGGGGGGGGATCAAGCTGCTGAGGGACTTCAAACCGCAACAATCACTGCAAGACCGCTCTCATTTATTGACCTTCTCCCCCGTTACCTTGGCGTAGCAGCAGCAGATGAGCAGCAAGGGCAGCAAGTAGCCGATGACCAGGATGGTGACCTTGTAGAGCTGCTTGAGGGTGCGGTCGTGCCAGACTTCCCAGCAGAAGGAGCAGTTGGGGGCGCGGTGGTAGCCGGTGACCAGGCTCTGGTGCTGAGCGACCGGGACGGCGCTGAACAAGGACAGCAGCCAGATCGCCGCCACCGCCAGAGAGGCGTTCCTCCTGTTGCGGATGGCCGGCGGCCGCTTGGAGTGCACCACCGCGATGTAGCGGTCCACCGACATGGTGACCAGCGTGAAGATGCTGACCAGCATGGAGACCGTGAAGGAGTAGTGCACCGACTTACAGAGGAAAGCGCCGAAGACCCACTCGGGCAGGGAGTAGATGGTGGCTTGGAAAGGCACACAGCACAGCAGGAAGGACAGGTCGGCCACACTGAGGTTCAGGATGAAGGTGTTGGTCGTGCTCCGAGACCTCCTGGATTTGGTCCGCCCCAGCACCACGATCACCAGGCTGTTACCCACCATGCCCAGGACGAAGATTAAACTGAAGGCGACAGGCACGATCACCACCTCTGGTCCTCCAGCCACCCCGATTAGGCTCTGGTTCACCCGGGACACACTCTCGTTACTGGCCTCCAAACTGTCCAGGTCCATCTCTCTCTCTCTCTCTCTCTGTCGGTCTGACCCTTGTCGCTGCTTCCGTGAGGAGACGCTGCTGGATGGAGATACGGTCCAGGTTGGAGCTGATCTCAGGGAGAAAATCAAAGAGTTCCTTTTTCCCCTTAACCCTCCCTCCCCCTTCACTGGCTGGGTGTCAGTCACATCTGAACGCAGCACACGGTAAAGCAAAGGGCGCTTTTACTGTATCTGCCCAGCATCTCCACAGGAATCGCTCAGATATCAGCTTCTTAAAGACGCACTGCTCGCAATTCCTGCCTCAAAACACAACCCGAATGTGGCAACAGTCATACTCAACTCGGAGTGTGGTTCTTCACACATTCGGTATTTAAAACATGAACGCATTAAATTTTATCCATGGACTGAAATTCGCCAGTGGGTCATATTTTCGTCCCACTCTTTTGAAGTTCGATGTGTTTCTATCTAGTCGACTTGTTCAAAACAGGGACCACGACTTAGAATTCAATCCTTTGCGACATCTAACCGGCTCATACTGCGCATTGAGTGAACTAGGTGCAAACAGACTGGGGAGTACAAACATCTCCTGTTGACACTCAATTGCATGATCATCGCCTAACTCCTCCCCATTTTCACACATATTGCAGCAAGATCCTGGCTGGGGAAACCATTGACCAGAAAGTGAGCTGCAACAGCCACATGAATGCTGTGGCTACAAGAGCCAGTGAGAGGCTAGGAATCCTGCAGCCAGTAGCTCACCCCTCTACTTCCCAACCTTCTCCATCATCCACCAGGCAGGGAGAACACACCAGATGGCCTCCTTCTTTAGAGACTGCAATTTCCCTTCCCATGTGGTTAAAGATGCCCTTCAATGCAACTCGTCCGCATCCCGCACCTCCGCCCTCAGATCCTACCCCTCCAACCGTAACAAGGACAGAACCCCCCAGGGGTAACCTTCCACCATTCGCATAAACCACATCATCCGACGACATTTCTGCCACCTCCAAACGGACCCCACCACCAGGGATATATTTCCCTCCCCACCCCTTTCCGCCTTCCGCAAAGACCGTTCCCTCCATGTCTACCTGGTCAGGTCCACGCCCCCCAAAAACTACCCGTCCTGGCACCCTCCCCTGCCACGGCAGGAATTGCAAAACCTGCGCCCACACCTCCTCCCTCACCTCCATCCAAGACCCCAAAGGAGCCTTCCACATCCATCAAAGTTTTACCTGCACATCCACCAATGTCATTTATTATATCTGCTGCTCCTGATGCGGTCGCCTCTACATTGGGGAGACTGGATGCCTCCTAGCAGAGCGATTTAGGGAACATCTCCGGGTCGTCCGCACCAATCACCCACACCACCCTGTGGACCAACATTTCAACTCCCCCTCCCACTCTGCCGAGGACATGCAGGTCCTGGGCCTCCTCCACCGCCGCTCCCTCACCACCCGACACCTGGAGGAAGAATGCCTCATCTTCCGCGTTGGAACACATCAACCCCAGGGCATCAATGTGGACTTCACCAGTTTCCTCATTTCCCCTTCCCCAACCTCACCCCAGTTCAAACCTTCCAGCTCAGCACTGTCCCCATGACCTGTCCTACCTGCCTATCTTCCTTTCCACCTATCCACTCCACTCTCCTCTCTGACTTATCACCTTCATCCCCACCCCCATTCACCCATTGTACTCCGTGCTTACTTCCCCCACCCTCCTCTCTGACCTATCACCTCCATCCCCACCCCCATTCACCTGTTGTACTCTATGCTACTTTCTCCCTACCCCACCCCCCCTCTCATTTATCTCTCCACCCTGCAAGCACCCTGCCTCTATTCCTGATAAAGGGCTTTTGCCCGAAACATCGATTTTCCCGGTCCTCGTATGCTGCCTGACCTGCTGTGCTTTTCCAGCACCACTCTAATCTAGACTCTGGTTTCCAGCATCTGCAGTCCTTGTTTTTACCAGGGAGAACAAAACAGAGATTATTTTTGGGGAATGTGCTAGAAAGAAAATTAAGACCCCAGCTAAAATCTGGAATGTTTTTTGCTTTAATATATACTAAAAACAGAAATAATTTACAATGTGATGGAATACCCATCACTTGCCTGGTTGAGTGGAACTCCAGCAATATCAAGAAGCTCTACACCAAGTGGACAAATCAGCCTGCTTAATCAACTTTCCATTGCCTACTTTATACATTCACTGTATCCATCACCGATGAACAGTGGCAGCAGTGTGTACTCTACACTCATTGCACTATGGAGAAAGTGAGGACTGCAGATGCTGGAGATCAGAGCTTAAAAATGTGTTGCTGGAAAAGCGCAGCAGGTCAGGCAGCATCAAAGGAGAAGGAGAATCGATGCTTCGGGCATAAGCCCTTCTTCCGGAAGAAGGGCTTATGCCCGAAGCATCGATTCTCCTTCTCCTTTGATGCTGCCTGACCTGCTGCGCTTTTCCAGCAACACATTTTTAAACTCATTGCACTATGCAACCCACAAAGCTTTTTCAAAAGCACCTTCCAAACCTACAAACTCTACCATCTAGAAGGACTTGACCAGCAGACGCCCTTTAATTCTCGCACCATCCTGACTTGGAACTGTATTGCCAATCTTTCACCGTTGATGCATCAGAACTCTGGAAGTACCCTCACAGCAACTTTATTGGTTTATCTGCATCACGTGGATTGCGACTGTTCTAGAGGGTGACTGACCACTACATTCTCGAGATCAATTAAGAATGAACACTCCGTGCTGGCATTGCCAGTATCACCTACATCTTATGATCAAATAAGTTAATGCACACAGATTCTTTTTTTTTCAGCAATTCATAATTAAACCAAAGTACCTAAAGTTTTTGTATATCCTGATAAAGAATATGTATTCAGGATAGAAATCCAACTGTACACTTGCACAAGAGAGGGTTAAGATTCCCAATGAAACAAATTTCTACAATCAACCAATAAGTTAACTATAAACACCAACATTCCCAATGTGCCTAGATTATCTGCAAATAGTCTCAATTCACAAGGAAATTAACTGCTAAACGTGGGCAGCTCTTTAATTTAGTTCATCTCAGTCTTTGATGTGGTGTTAAATCCCTGCTTGCTCAGAGATATGAGAAGCTACTGGAATTGGGATGATTCATTTCCCAAAGGGTAGTTTGACAGGCACGGAACAAATAACACACCCCCGCAGTTTTGTATCACTTTACGTTCACCATTCTGAAGGGCCACCTGATGGTCAGATAGTCCTTAAGTTCTCAGTCTTACAGTATCCTATTTCACATTTGGACAAACCCCAGGACCATCTTCCATGTGTGAAGGTAACAACCATAGCTGAAACTAAAGTACTGGTAAATAGATACCAATTATTATATTGCAGCTAGTGCTATCTAAAGCTATTGGCAGCATACAATGCTGAATAAACTCTGAAACTGCCTGGTTTTCATATGCAAACCCATACCAAGGAGGTGGCTGCTGGTGCTGAGAAGCTAGGCAAGAGCCAGGCCAGGGAACATCCTCACGTATTCCCGTTCTGGAGGGGGCACAACAAAATGGCATATCCAAGGCCTTATTTAGGGGTGATTTTGCAGCATCACTAGCACTTTGTCATTGGCAGAGTAGATGCTCGCCATGTGCAGAAGCCAACAGCTCAATGTCTCTGGCTATCTGGAGTCCATCAGTGTTACAAGAGGGGCTTCCCCTTCTCTCCACCAATCAGACCAGATTGCATTTTGTGACGTTAAATACTACAGAGCCCAGCAGAGGCACCTCTGTGTTGAGGTATCTTCACGCTCATTGATCTACCTCTGGCTCTCCTATTGGGGAGTATGAGGTTGCAGAGCTGCTGGCCCCCAAATTAGACACACAGCATCAGGAGCCAGACAGCCAATAAGGAGGTCTGCACTGAGGAGATCAATGAACAGGGAGAAAGAGAGGATTGCAGATGCTGGAGATCAGAGTCAAAAAGTGTTTTGAGCATAACCTCTTCATCGGGACGTTGAAACGTCGAAATGTCGACTCTCCTGCTCTTCGGATGTTGTCTGACTGGCTGTGCTTTTCCAGCACCACACATTTTGAGATCACCGAGCAGCCTATCTTCAAGCAAGCCTGCATTGGGAACCCCCATTTGGATTCCAGGTTGATGTGCTGAAGACCATAGTAAATTACAGCCATATCTGCTTCAATCTCACCCAAAGAAGTTATGAAACTAAGTTAATAGAAATTAGGAGCAGGGGGAGGCTACCCTGCTCTTCAATTCAATATAATCATGGCTGACCCTCTATCTTAATGCCACATTCCTGCTTTCCTCCTATACCCCATGGCGCCTTTAAAAAGAAATAAAAAGTATCTCTTTCTTAAAAATATTCAGTGACTTGGCTTTTACCCATCCTGTGGTATAGATTTCTATAGGTTCATGACACTTTGACTGAAGAAATGTTCCCTCATTTCAGTCATAAATGGCCTTCCCCATATCCTGAGACTGTGATCCCTGGTCTAGACTCCCCAGCCAAGGGAAACATCCTCCCTGCATCTCCTCTGTCAGACCTGTTAGAAGTTTACACATTTCAATTGACGCAAACACTTTTGGGTGTTATGGTGGCTCAGTGGTTAACATTGCTGCCCCTCAGCCTCAGGGACCCAGGTTTGATTCCAGCCATGGATGACTCTGTATGAAGTTTACATGTTCTCCCCGTGTCTGTGTGGGTTTCTGCCAGGTGTTCTGTTTTCCTTCCACGGTCCAAATATGTACAAGTTAGGTGGATTGGCCATGGTAAATGTGGGGTTTAAGGAGGTGCTCTTCAGAGGGCCATTGGTGCAAACCTGATGGGCCAAATGGCCTCTATCTGCACTATAGGCATTTGATGATTCAGATTCCTTCAGACCCTTTTCTAACCTCTAGTGAATATAGTCTTATTCAAACCAATCTCTCCTCACAAAACAGACCTGCCATTCTTGATATCAGTCTAGTCAACTTCCAGGACACTCCTCTCCATGTCAAGTAAATCCTTTCTTAGGTATGGCGATCAAAACCGCATTCCCCACTCCAGGTATAGTCACACTAAGGCCCTGTATAATTGCAGTAACACATCTCTACTTTCAACTTCAAATTCACTTGCAATGAAGGCCACTAGGCCAACATTTTTGCCTTCCTAATAGCCTAGGAGAAAGTGAGGACTGCAGATGCTGGAGATCAGAGCTGAAAAATGTGTTGCTGGAAAAACACAGCAGGTCAGGCAGCATCCAAGGAGCAGGAGAATCGATGTTTCGGGCATAAGCTACACTGGCACCATCCCCCACCTTTTCCTTCACTACAACGATGACTGTATTGGCGCTACCTCGTGCTCCCACAAGGAGGTTGAACAGTTCATCCACTTTACTAACACCTTCCACCCCGACCTCAAATTTACCTGGACCATCTCAGACTCCTCCCTCCCCTTCCTAGACCTCTCCATTTCTATCTCGGGCGACCGACTCAACACGGACATTTACACAGACCGACTCCCACAGCTACCTAGATTACACTTCCTCCCATTTTGCCCCCTGTAAAAACGCCATCCCATATTCCCAATTCCTTCGTCTCCGCTGCATCTGCTCCCAGGAGGACCAATTCCAATTCTGAATAACCCAGATGGCCTCCTTCTTCAAAGACCGCAATTTCCCCTCAGACATGGTTGACATTTCTGAAGAAGGGCTTATGCCCGAAACGTTGATTCTCCTGCTCCTTGGATGCTGCTGCCTGACCTGCAGCGCTTTTCCAGCAACACATTTTTCAGCTTCTTAAATGCTTGTTGCACTTGCATGTTCACCATCACTGACTGACTGATGAGGCCACCCAAGTCCTTTCCAACTATCAATATTGGTCAAACATCACAGTTAATAAACCTTGGCACTTTCCCCACTGTTGTGAGACTACCAGGTCTGTTGTTCCCTGTCTTCGCCTCCATTTTTAAATCGTGAGTGGAATTTACTACGTTCTAATATATCAAATTTTGGAAGGCAATCGCCAATGTATCCACCATCTCCACAGTTACATCTTTGAAAACTCGAGGATGTAGAATATCAGGGAATGGGGACTGATTAGCCTTTCGTGCCCTTAATAACAATATTGATTTCCTTCAAATCGTTATACTCCTTAGACCTTTGGTTCTGGGAGAGTTCTTTTAATTTTTCAGTGAAGACAAGTAATTGTTTAGCTTCTTCACTGTATTTCTATTTTTCATTATAAAATCTCTTGATGGGCATAGCGGTAGTGTTCTTATTTTTGACCAGGAGACTCAGGTTCAAGTCCCTGACCAGGTTGATTAGGAAATATCCAAACTCACCTGTCTGTAACGGACCTACATCTGTCTTAGCCAAATGTTTCCTATTCACCTAACTATAGAAGATTTTATTGTCTGTTTTTATGCTTTTTATTTTGCTAGTTGACATTCATATTCCATTCTCTGTTTCTTGGTCTTCCTTTCCTGTGTTGTAAAACATTCCTAAGCCTCAGGTTTATCATTATTTCTGGGAACATTGTAGGTCTTTTCTTTTAAAATTGTGCAATCCCTATCTTCCTTTATTAGCAATTGACTGACATTTTAGAGTCTTCGAGTCTCAAGGAATGCACAGTTGCTATGAGCTATGTGATAACCATTCTTTAAAGACTATCCATTGCTGATGTACCACCATATCATTTCATGTATTGAGCCAATCCCCCTTACATACTTTCTTAATTCCCTTTGTTCTTGCCTTCAGATGGAACCACCTCACTTTTGGACATATTGTAAAGTTCAATCTTGCAACAGTCACACATTTTACACTAGTACATTAGAAAAGAATATTTTTGCCAATTTTGGATTTTTAAACACTAATTGGTTTTGAGTATCAGTCGTACTCCAAAGACTTGAGCACCAAATCTAGGTTGACCCTTTAGAGCAGTACAGAGGGTATGCTGTTTCAAGTGCCATTTTAAGACTTTGTAAGCCTCCACGAGTCCGTACAAAAGATCCCAAAGCAGAATTTCAAAGAGGCCCTGGAGCTCTGCCCAGCGTTGCTAAAACAGAAGCAAAATACTGTAGATGCTAAAGATGTGAAATGAAAGCCCCAACTCTGCAAAGCTGATGCATCTGTGGAAAATATGTATTTAAAATCTAATATGACTTGTCTTGCAAACTGACATCAGTCTGTGCAATATTAACAATAAAGGGATCTACATCAATATTAATAATAAAGGGATCTAGGAAAGGCCCTCCATTGGATTGATATCAGATACTACTGCAGCCTCTATTCAAGTTAGCACTCTCAGTAGCTTGCTTGATGGCTCCAGACAGTCACAGGGAAGGCATTTTCAATGGCCTCAACACATGCTATGGGCCTACTCCACCACTGGCAATGAGTTCCCAAGAACATCCATATTGGTCTTGAAGTGTTAATCCTTGTTTCTCTCTATTGTAAGACCCGCTAAGGTCTCCAACTCTCTATGTTGCTCCATTTCAGCTCTCCCTAGTGGCCTGGCCAATATTTATACTTCAATCAACATCACAAAAACAGTTTATTTGGTCTTCTGTTTAGCTGTGATTTGGGCAACCTGCTGAGTACAAATTGACTGCCACAAGATTCAAAATAAGTTATCTTTTTTTCGTGGTTGCTCTGTGAGATTTTCTCAGGGCTACTTTGTAATTTTCAAGGACACTTTCAATTTCAGTGGCTTTTTAAATTTTCATTTTTCATTTTTACCTACACCTCGATTAGTGGATGCATATTACCTTGTGTATTTGTGAATTTTTTTAAAGAAATTCATTCCAAGATAGATAAGATTGCACAGATACCAATGCTTGAATACATATATTATATTATCATTAACTCTTTTAATTTGGAATTGACAAAATTTATGTTTTTTCTTACTTTATTATAAATCAATCCCTGATACTCTATATTTTACCTGCATTCACCAAAATAAATTGTTAAATGCAGATCTTATATAAAATATGATGCAACGTTAATACTGATTTTTGAAGAATTATTATTTCTGCAAGTAGGGAAAATATATTTTGTAAGCAGTTTCCTGAAAACCCAAATACAATTTGAATGCAAAACGTTGAATATCATCTTGGACAAACAATTTGCAGATTACCTACCACTCTGTATTTTATGTCTTTTCCAAACACCAAAAAAAAGGTCACAGCTACCCCAAATACATCCCCTTTGCAGAAAGCACTCCTGTGTGCTCTCTTATTTCAGCAAGAGGTGAGCTACTTTGTACAGAACAACCTTGGTTATCAGAACATTAATTATCCGAATTTTGGATTATTCCAACAAGATCTCAAAGTCCTGTATATTCTTCCTTTGTTCACGATTAGATCAGTTTTTCAAATAATCAGTTATCCGAACAAAATATTCTCCACTCATCTCGTTTGGATAATTGAGGTTGTTCTGTATTACATGCTACCCATATCAGACGCAAAGTTAGAGGAACCTGACCCTGGTGCTAAAACACCCTGGGCGGAGCTACAGAAATAAAACAGACTATGTCATCGAACACAGTGGGGAAGGGAGGTAGTGATTGTAATGAGGCCAGCTAGGTGGACATCATAGAATATGTGTTCCCCGATGGGGCTGCTAATCTGGTCCAATCAGGGAGCCCTGGCTGATAGATAAGAACTGATGTGTAACTGGGTTGGCTTTTTATGTACAAATGTCATTGTCGCTGACCTTTATATGTGGAACTGGGATTTGGGGTTTGTGCTCATCTCCCTGTAAACTGGTTGAGTGGTAGGGTTTGGTGCCTAGCTTTGCTGCTCCTCTCCCTTGTAAAATTGCTGTTGTAAACAGCTGTAAATGTTAACTGTTTTTTGTAAACTGTGTTTTGTAATTTGGTTAATAAAATAAAAAAAAAAGAACTGATGTGTCAGACATCTGGATCACCCTGACAGCTGGGCTCTAAGGGAGCTGGAGCAGTGTCAAGGATTCACCACATGTAAATAAAAGGTGATTTGGTGATAGGATAATAGCCTCTGTGGAGTTATTTCAGTGAGAAATAAAACTACACAATGCCTAAACGTTGTGGTATCAAGTCATAGAGTCACAGAGCACAGAGCACCCTTTTGTCCAATCAGTCCGTCCTGAACATAATTCCAAACTAAACCAGTCTCACCTGCCGATTCCTGGCCCATATTGTGATGAAGTTGTCCCTTCAACAAGGTTATGCTGTCCTTGGTTTTTTTCCCCCAAGAGGTTGTAAATGATACAGACTCTGAAAAGTCTGGGGTTGAAGGGTTTTAGGACCAATTTGATAATAGCTAATAGATACTGCTGCAGGCAGAAGGTGTTCAAGTTTTAAGAATATACTCTTGTACAATGAAAGAGGCCAGTTCTCCCAGTTTAGTTTTTCTCTGTTTTATTTTAGTGGGGAGAAAAGGCTGCTAGACACAAGAAGCAGGTCCAGGTTGGTACTCTCTCTCTCTGACTTCTATCCTGTAAGAACCTGTTTTTGATTTTACCTTTTGTGCCTAGGATGTTTATGGGGATTGTTGCATACATTTAGAACAGCAATATTAAGTTGGTATGATCAGTTGGGTTTTCAGAGAGGTAGAGAATCTAATCAAAGTGGCTGAATCAGTGTTTACTTCAATGCCAAAGTTAAGTTATTTGGTATTCCTTTTTGTGGTTGTTTGTGTTTCATTCAGTAATCTTGTAAATAAATTCATTTTTGTTTAAAACTAAGTGGTTTGTCAGCAGCATTTCTCCTGGAATATCCACTTTGCACCTACTTAAAAGTTAGAGGCTACCTTCTTGAGATATTTTGAGAGGTCTGGTCTGGTCCATAACAATATCCCTCCAAATCTTTCATATTCATGTACTATCCAAATGTACCTGCATTCACCACTTGCTCAGGAAGTTCATTCCACATATGAATCACTCTCTGTGTAAAACAAATTGCCTCTTATGCCTTTTTAAAATCTTCTCTCAGCTTAAAAATCTGTCCTCCCCTAGTCTTGAAATTCCCCATCTTAGGGAAAAAAACAACTACTATCAATGCTATCTGTACCTATCAATTTTTTATAAACTTCTCTCAACTGCCTACCCTCTTGTGAAAAGGTCCCAGCCTATCCAGTCTTTCTTTATAACCCAAACATTCCATACCTGGCAACATCCTGGTTAATCTCTTCTGAACCCTCTCCAGCTCGCTAATACTTCCTAGATACCAGAACTGGATACAGTACTCCAGAAAAAGCCTCGCCAATGTGCTATACAACCTCAACATAACATCCCAATTCCTATACTCAAAGGACTGAGCAATGAAGGCAAGCATGCCAAACATCTTCTTAACCACCCTGTCTATACATGTCACAAATTTTAAAGAATTATGTACCTGAATCCCTAGGTCCCTCTGTTCTGCAATGCTACCCAAGGCCCTACCATTAATTGTATAAGCCGTACCCTTGTTGTTGCACCAATATGCAATAATTTGCATTTATCCAGATTGAATTCCATCTGCCATTTTTCAGCCCATTGACGCATTTGATCAAGATCTCTTTGTAATCTTAGAAAACCTTCTTCACTGTCTACAATGCCACCAATTTTGGTGTCATCTGCAAACCTATGAACCATATCTTCTATATTCACATCCAAATCATTTATATAAATGACTAATGAAAGAGGACACAGAACCAATCCCTGTGGAATACTTCTGGTCACAGGCCTCCAAAGTCCAAAAAACACAACCTCCCCCACTACTCTCTGTCTCCTGCAATTAAGCCAATTATGTGTCCAATTGGCAAGCTCACACTGAATTCCATGTGACCTAACTTTATTAATTAGTTTACTATGCACAACCTTGTGAAAGGCTTTATTATAATCCAAATAAACAGTGTTCACTGTTCTGCCATCATCAACCTTTTTGGTAACTTCCTCAAAAATCTCAATCAAGTTTGTGAGACATAATTTTTCTTGCACAAAACCATGCTGACCATCCATAATCAATTTCTGCATCTCTAAATGTCCATAAATCTTATCTTTTAAAATTACCTCCAACAAGTTACCACAACTGAAGTCAGACTCAAGGTCCTTACCATCTTCCTCAAACAAAGGTACAACATTAGCTACCCTCCAATCATCAGGCACCTTACCTGCAGTTATAGATGGTGCAAATGTTTTTGCAAGGGGTCTCGCAATTTCCTCCCTACTTCCTATGACATTCTAGGATGTAGTAGATCAGATCCTGGAGATTTATCCATCCTTACATTTTCTAAGAACTCCCGACTTTCTCTTTTGTAATGTGACCTATTTTTAAAACATCTGTTTATTTCTCTGCATTATCTAGATTCCATTTCTTTCTCTACAGTAACAAAAAGAGGCAAAATATTCATTTAATATCTCTCTCATTTCCTGGAGTTCCACACAAAGACAAGCTCCTTGATCGTTAAGAGGTCCTACCCTCTCTCTAGTCATCCTCTTGCTGTATTTGTAGAATCTCTTTGGATTATCCTTAACTTTAACTGCCAATGCTATCTCATATCCCTGCTTTGCCTTCCGATTTCTCTTTATATTGATTGAGAGATTCACGTGAACAAAATTGTCTGTATCTAAAATAAGATTCTCTTTTATTCTTGACTAGAACCTCAATATCTTTATTCATCCATTGTTTCTTTATCTTACCAGCCTTACTGTTCACTCTAACAGGAATGTAATGCCTCTGAACTTGCAGCATCACACTCTCGAAAGTCTCCCACCTGTCAGACGTCCTTTTACCTGCGAACAGTCTACTCCAATCAACTTTTCAAAGTTCTTGTCTCATACCATCAAAATTTGTCTTATTCCAAATGCAAACTTTAACTTTTATGGAAGGCTTATCCTTTTCCATGACTATTTTACAACTAATTGAATTATGATTGCTAGACGCAAAGTGTTCCCCCACTTTTACTTCAGTCACCTGCCCTACAGGCAGGTCTAGTTTTGCTCCTTCTCTATTGGAGTATCCATATATTGATAAAGAAATTATCTTGAACACACCTAACAAATTCTTCACCATCCAAACCTTTAACTCTATGGTAGACCCAGTCAATGTTTGGAAAATTAAAATCCTACATTATTACAATCTTATTATGCTTACATATATCTGAGATTTCCCTACATATTTATTTCTTAATTTCTCTCTTACTATTGGGGGTCCTATAGTACAATCCCATCAAAGTGATCTTTCCTTTCTCATTTGTAATTGCTACCCATAAATTTTTACTGGATGATTTTCTAGATAACCTCTAAATAACTTCCCTAGTTACTGCAGTAATGTATTCCTTAATTTAAAACGCTACCCTCCCCCACTCCTTTCTTGCCTTATTTTTAATCCTTCCGATAGAAAAGTAGGCAAGAAAGGAGGAGTGGGTGGCATGTTTGATTAAGGAATACGTTAATTAGTGGACTAATCAACATCACCTTCTGGCATTACCCCACATGGATTTTGGATTAGTGGTGCTGGAAGAGCACAGCAGTTCAGGCAGCATCCGAGAAGCAGCAAAATCGACGTTTCGGGCAAAAGCCCTTCATAATTACCCCAAATGGATCAGCTCAGGCTCCTCGCCCTCCATCTCCAATCCCCACACTCAGGCTCTACTGTCCTACCCCCATAACTGTTCCCTCACTTAACCGCACCTCCCCCTCCACAACCCCTTCACTGGCTGTTATAGAAGTTCAGCTTCCCATGGCCTGGCCAACACTCTGTTCCAACCGGAATGGTTACCCACCTCTCTAACTAGCTCTGGACCACAGCCTCCTGTTACACAACTGCATGAAGGTCCCTGGATCAAAAAGGGAACTCTTCCTGCTCATCCACTTACAGTTTGGCTCTCACCATCACCCCCACCCTTGTTATCTTCTAATCACAGATTATGTATCCAAAAGAACAACAAGTGTGGGAGAGAGAATTTGTGATTGATGGAACAGAAGCAGCAGCTTTGGTTTGAAAACAAACATAGTGTATATTGGATGAGCAGCTCCTCACAGATCTGTCTCTCTGACGGGAGACTCTGTTTTTCTAATTGATCTCCCTTGTGATTGCAAACTTATAAGCCGTTTGGGAGTGAATTCATCTTCCCACCTTCAATTATTGTGAGCATTGATTTGTCATGTTTTCAATGTTACAAACAAATAACACATTTAAAAAAGTACATTCTTTGGCTATAATGTGCTCTGGATCATACTGAAATCATGAAAGGAGCCAGATTACATTTTTTAATAATCTGGCCTGCTAAAATGTTGTTGGAAAATAACATATATTTAATTCAGTATTAACAAATAAGGGTAAAGAAAATCAAAGATCCCATTTGACAATTCACTTGAAGTTCACGTAGAATTTGTAAATAAGGATCCACTTTGAGTGTTTCTTCATTTGAATTATGAGTTTAGGCAAATCCTTCAATGCAGCACCCAGGGAGTACTGCAATCTAACATAAGCGGCTTTATAGATAAAATGTTCTCAGATGGACATAAGAAATCCCATTACACTATTTCATTGCGAGCAAAGCTTTTTCAGTATTTAGCTTGATATTTACCAGCAACTATTACCGAAGCTGATGAATTGGCCAGTTAGTGGTGAATGTGTGATTTTGTTGTGTACAAATTGGCTGCAGAGTTTGCATAAAAAACAAATGTGTCTATTCTTGTAAAATACTTCATCACCTTTAAAAGTTGCTGGAATACCTTGAGAATGTGTAAGGTGTTATATAAAGACATTTTATTTATTTGTCATTTTCAATTCAATGATTAAAACACCAATCAGACTAACTTAAACAAAACATGGAAGCTCCAGCATTTATACTGCATTGACTTCTACTCTGTGCTATCTACTCATCTTTCTGTTACTGATCATGATATATTTTGTCCTCAGGAATTCTCCAGTAGCGATCTTCTCCACCCTGACTGGGCTGATAAGGGATTACCCCTGAAAAATTAACCTGTCTTTTTCTTTCAGATGCTAACTAAGCTGATCTACATTTCTAGAACTTTTCTTTACATCACTTAAAGAATGACTTCCACCAAATAGCAATTCTTGGATCAGTGAGATTCAAATTTTGCTATTCTACATGAATATAGATAAATTTGTTAATTTCACATTTTAAATTTTGATTTAAAAAGCAAATGTACTTCTTAATTATCGTCTCATCTCCAAACATAATGTAGATTTTTAAATCTCCTGAAGTAATTTGTTGAGAGTTATTAAATTCTCTTAAATGTCTGACACTAGATACCATCTAGAAACAAATGCTTTTAAGTCTTACCATAATGTTTGTTCTACAGTTAGTAACAGACATCATTGACATAACTAATGGGAAAACAAACAGTGCAGTCTCATTCACTGCTGCACAGCATCTTTGACATAAAAAATGCTTCATAATTACTGTCTTATTATAGCCTCTGCATTCTGTGTTGTTTTTCAGACAAAGTGAAATAATAAATCAGAACAAATTTCAGTTTAGGACTTGGGCAATCTTTATTTTGAAATACAAAAATACCTATATGTATTTTTACAATAATTTGTGTGTACAATTTGCATGTATATAATTTACATGCATTTATTAAGGTTATACTTCTTTGCTACCAAATTTTTATTTGCTGCTTCTTTGAATACATTTAACAAAGGGCCAACATAAGTCTTTGTTATTCTTCCAAACTGGACATTTGCCAGCACTAATCTTAATTTATCCTCCTCCCAAAGTCAGGTTAATGTTTTGTTATTGAATATAATCACCATAAATGAAATGGTTATAGCCATATGGAAAATTGCCATTAAATAGTAAATCTAGATAAAATATAAGTTCTATTCAGTTAGCAAACGGCAGATGTTTACCCCTTACACGGGGAACACAGTTATCACTAACTAAAGTTTTAATAATTCCATAAAGTTCAAGCTCCAAATAACAAATGATTTCCATCTGGTAAAACAAAATAATAGGTTAAACTATCAGAAACCACATTGCAATAGAAGAACCTTAATTCTACACCATTGAAATGTATAGAGTCTCATGGTCTTTCCTTCACATTGCTATTCCAATGATTATTCAGGAAGTTCAAATGTCACTGTCAACAAAGATGAACTCTGTCAACAAAGATGAACTCTGTCAACTGATTGTGATGAAATCCTCTTTTTATATTCATTTTGTATTCTGCAAGGCAGCAATCTCTGAATGTTGTGGGATTAGAAGAATAGGCTGTTCCAAGAGGTTGCTATGTCTGACTGTTCCAAAATATTAATTACATTCTTTCCTACCGAGCTGTAGGGGTGGGGCTTGATGTGAGGTTTACAATAGGTCACTCAGAATATTTCAGATGCTAGAATTAGAATTAGGTTTTATTGTCCTGTGTATTCAAGTACAGAAGTACAAGAATACAGTGAAAAGTATGCAAGGTCACCATGCCTGGCGCCATCTGAGGTGCAAAGGTACCTTGGCACAAAATCTTAGGTACAAAGTAGAAAAGAAATAAAGTTAAAAGTTTGACATTACTGTCCTTATAAAGTGGGAGATGCAGTAGCAAGCTTTGAGTTCATAACTCAGGAGCTGACAAGAACTCTGGTGAAGTGTTGGGCTAGGGCTCACAAGGAGTTCTGGGAGCTGTGTGGGCTCAGAAGTAGCTGTGCCCCATCAATAAGCTGTGAACAAGAGTGAGCGAAGCTGACAAGTAGCAGTTACTTTGTACTGTTGAGAAATGTAGAGTTCAGAGAAACCCAGGGACTTGATGAGATATCTGTCTGTGAAAGAACTGGGGTAACACTTATATGTTGGTGCTAGAAAGAGGTTCCCAGAATTCAGGGGGCGGGGGTGAAATGCCACAGCATAAGCAGTCATTAAGGTAATTTGTGACAAAGTTGATTTTGAGGGAGTTCTGGAGTTGGGTGTTCAAAACAGAAGAAATTGGAATCCCTTGGAAAGTTTTAATGACATTTGATGACCTACAGTGTAATTAACACCTGGAGGGATGCTGCGAAATCAATAGGATCTGTTTCGACTGTGTTTTCTGTTTGATTAAAATGCACTGAAAGGAAAACTCATAAAACATAACAAAGATTGATGGTAGGCCAGAGAACTGGGTAAGTTTTAAAACCCAGGAAAAGACAACCAAAAATAATAAAGAGGGTGAAGGTAAACTTTGAAGATAAACTTGCAAGCAATATCAAGACAGACAACAAGAACTTCTTTAAATATCTAGAAAGGAAGAGAGAAGCCAAAGTGAACATAAGCCCTTTGGAGAATGAAGCTGGGAAAATAATATTGGGCAAGCTGGCAATGACAGAAGAGCTGAATAAAGAGTTGGTATCAACTTAATAAGCGAAAGAATTGTGGATGCTAGAGATCTGAAACAAACAAAAACAGAAATTGTTGGAAATACTCAGTTGGTCTGGCAGCATCTTTGGAGAGAGAGAAGTAGAGTTAACGTTTTGAGTCCAGTGACCTCTCTTTAGAGCTCATACTCAAATACATTGCATCAGTCTTCATAATAGAAAACAGTAGCAGCGGTTCAAAATTACTAAACAATCAAGGGCACAAGGAGGAGAGAAAATAAATACAATAACTATCACTGGAGCCAAAGTGCAAGGAAAAATAAGGGGGTTAAAGATGATAAGTTCCCCAAACCTCATGGGATGCATCCTAGATATTAATTGAAGTAGCTAGAGAGGCAGTGGATGCACTGGTTCCGAGAATGCTTAGATTCTGAAAAAGTTTCAGAAGACTAGAAAACTGATAATGAAACATCTCTATTTCTAAAGGGAACGAGACAAGATAAACAGGTATCTATAGGTCAGTTACTTAATGCTGGGAAAGAACTGGGGTAACACCTATATGTTGGTGCTGGGAAAAAATAAGAGTATATTATAAAAAATACAATTGCAGAGCATTTAGAAATATATATTTAGCCCATCACATCTGCTCCTCCATTCAATGAGATCATGTCTGATCTGATAAGCCTCAAACCCACTTTTCTGTCTTTTCCCTATAACCTTGATTCCTTTTCCTTGTAGTTCAGCCTTGAATATATTTGAAGATCCAACCAGTACTTTCCTGTATGGTAAAAAGTACTGCAGATTCACTGCCCTCTGAAAGAAGAAATCCCTCCTCATACAACCTGCATAGAACATAGAACGTTACAGTGCAGTACAGGCCCTTCAGCCCTCGATGTGAAAATAACTGATGCCCATCTAACTCACATCATTCCATTATTATCCATATGTATGTCCAATGCCCATTTAAATGCCCTAACGTCGGCAAGTCTATTACTGTTGCAGGAGGCCATTTCACTCCCCACTACTCTCTGAGTGAAGAAACTTCCCTTAATATCTCTCCTAAATCAATCTCCTCACAATTTAAGCTATGTCCCCTCAGGTTAGCCTTCACCATCAGAGGAAAAAGACTCTCACTGTCCACCCTAGCTAACCCTCTGATTATCTCATACGTCTCACTTAAGGCACCTCTCAACCTCCTTCTCTCCAACGAAAACAGCCTTAGTTCCCTCAGCCTTTCCTCGTAAGAACTTCCTTTCATACCAGGCAACATCTGAGCAAATCTCCTCTGAAGCTCCTCCTTCCAAAGCTTCCACATCCTTCCTATAATGTGGTGACCAGAACTGTACGCAATACTCTAGGTGCAACCTTTCTAGTGTCTTGTACAGCTGAAGCGTGACCTCGTGGCTCCGAAACTCAATCCCCCTACCAATAAACATCAATACATCATATGCCTTTTTAACAACCCTATTAACCTGGGTGGCAACTTTCAGGGATTTATGCACCAGGACACTGAGATCTCTCTGTTCATCTACACTGCCAAGAATTTTATCATTAGCCCAGTACTCTGCATTCCTGTTACTTCTTCCAAAGTGAACTACCTCACACTTTTCTGCATTAAACTTCATTTGCCACTTCTCAGCCCAGCTCTGCACCTTATCTATGTCCCTCTGTAACCCACAACATCCTTCAGCACTATCCACCCTGCCTTCCTTAATGTCATCCGCAAATTTACTAACCCATCATTCTACGCCCTCATCCAGATCATTTATAAAAATGACAAACAGCAGTGGCCCCAAAAAAGATCCTTGTGGCATGCCACTGGTAACTGAGCTCCATGATGAACATTTCCCATCAATCATCACCTTCAGTCTTCTTTTAGCTTGCCAATTTCTGACCCAAACTGCTAAATTGCCTTCAATTCCATGACTCCGTATTTTGTGCAATAGCCTACTGTCTGGAACCTTATTAAGTGCCTTACTGAAGCTCATATACACCATATCAACCACTTTACCTTCATCCACCTGTATGGACACCTTCTTGAAGAACTCAATAAGGTTAGTGAGGCAAGACCTAACCTTCACAAAACCGTGTTGACTATCCTGAATCAAATTATTCCTTTCCAGATTATTATAAAACCTATCTCTTAAAACCTTTTCCAACACCTTCCCCACAACTGAAATAAGGCTCACTGACCTAATCTCTGTCTTAAATGTGTGACGTCTTATCCTGAGAATATGCCGTCTGCTCCCACAAGGGGAAACAACCTTCCTACATCTTCCTTCCTGGCAAGTCCCCTAAGAATCTTAAAAGTCTCATTAAAGTCATCTTTTATTCTGACAATTCCAATGAGCATAGGCCCAACCTACTCAGCCTTTCCTCATAAGACAACCACCCCCTACCCAGTGTCACCATACCTTCTTCCTCAGGAGGCTAACGAAATGCAGCATGACCATAAGGACTCTCACCAGCTTTTACAGATGCATCATAGAAAGTATTATGTCTGAATGCATCACAGCTTGGTACAGCAACTACTCTGCCTAGGATTGTAAGAAACTACATACAGCTGTTAACACAGCCCATCACAGAAGCCAATCTTTAATCCATTGACTCCATCTACACATCTTGACACTCAGAAAGGCAGCTAACATCATCAAAGACCCCTCCTACCCCAGTTATAATCTCTTCCAACCTCTCCTGGCAGGCAGAAGATACAAAAGCTTAAGTACCAACAGGTTCAAGAACAGCTTCTTCCCTGCTGTTATTGGATTTCTGAATGGACCTCTCAAAATTCAAGTCTAAAGTTGATCTTGCTTTTTATGCACCTTCTTTGCAGTAGTAACTTTGTATTCCTCATTCTGATCCTCAATCTTTGTATGTTATGATCTGCTTGTACTGCATGCAAAACAAAACTTTTCACATGTGACAATAATAAACGACATCAAATGAAATGAAATCAAATCAGCATAATGAATCTTTTTCAGACTGCTTCCAATGCCAGGATATATTTCCTTGGATAAGAGGCTCAGAACTGTTCACAGTATTCCAGCTGTGGTCTTGGATGGTAGCTTTTTCTGGTTCATCGATCAGGATTTCCAAATTCCTCTGTTCTATAGCTTTCTGCTATTTTCCTGTGGGAAGTCCCACCAAAGTGCTCATCTGAATTCTTGGCAGCAGAACCCCTATGCAATCTTATCTTCTGATGAGCTGCCATCTCTGCTCTTTTCATACCTATGTTAGCTGCAGCCCACTCATGCCTGATGTTTCACCTTGTGCCGGTCTTAACTCAAATCCCTTCTCTAAGATAGTTGACCCTCATTCCTGATGAAGGGCTCATGACCGAAACATCGATTCTCCTGCTCCTTGGATGCTGCCTGACCTGCTGTGCTTTTCCAGCACCCTACTCTCAACTCTAATCTCCAGCATCTGCAGTCCTCATTTTCTCCTACATACTTGACCTGGCAGCTTTGAGTACAAAATCAAGTCTTTGTCATCAATCTGTTTGTAGGCCACTGGAATGATATCTGACAGTTCAGTTGCCTAAAGATAAGTTTATGGTGTTGGAGGGAGTATAGGGGAGAATAAGGAGTACAAAGTTCTTTCTATCTATAGTTTGTGAATCAGAAAAAGGGTATGGGATGCTGAGGAAGTGGAAGATGAGAAGGAGGAATAGGCTTGCTTGCCACAATCTTAGTAACGGCCATCCCTAGTCTGGTTGTGTTATGTCTCTCAATCAGTATGTCAGTATACCTTCAAAAAACACTATATATAAATAATATATATATGTCTGTACACCTTGAAGAGACACCATATGTACACATTTAAGAGACATTCTGTTGGGGATAATTTGTCATTTTTGGAAAAAGGGGCATGTTATATTTTGTCTCACAATCAGTAAACATTTAAGAGACAACCTTATGACATTGCTGCAAGTATAAAGTTCTCAGATGGCTGAATATCTTAAAGTGAGCTCAGACACTGATATGTCTGTGAATGTAATATTTGCATGTGTTAGATAGCTGTAATAAATACCTTCTGGATCCGTGAGTATTTCATTATTCAGGTCTATTTGTGCAGAGGGAAGCCTCTCAGTAGATGTGGTGCACTTTGTTTGATTCAGTTACCAACATGACAATGCAAGTAAACTTTAAGATTGGGGGTGAGCCAAGCAGCAGTTTTAAGTGTGCGAGGGAACTATATAAACATCAGATATTAATCCTGATTATTGGAGTTGGTGGTAGATGAATGAAGATAGGATGGTGTGGTGATTTGGGCAATATGTGAGGTTAGTGGTACAGTTAGTACAATGTGTCAAATAAAGGTGCATACACTGATCTTGATGACTCATATGAGGTCATTGAAATTCTTGCAATACTGCACACAGGTCCTTGATACATGACTTCTGGAATTAACATTAAACTTCCTTTTCACTGTCTGTCTACAGGATTTCATGACTTAAGAACATCTCTTTTTCTTTCTACCTCCTCCATCAAAGCCTCTATTACAGCGTTCATTTGGAGCCTCCAGTTTCCCATTTAGACCCATTTCATCGCAGTTTCCCAGATCTGAATCCTTTCTTGCACAACTCTCAACACTTGTTCCAGCCATGATACACTTTTTCTATTATCAGAGCTGGATCACTAAGTGATGCTAGAGAAGAACAATGATGGATCTCCTGCAGCCAGTCCATGAGCAGTGGGGCTACTGCTGGCTGTATTCAGCAATCATTCAGATGGGTAGGCAGCTCAAACTTGGTGTGTTGTCTGAATTACATTGAATGGGTGAGGGTTAATCACTGACTAATGGTATGTAGCTCAGTGGTTAATACCTGCTGCCTGACAGTGCTAAGATTCAACCCTTGGGTGACTGTGTAGAGTTTGCAAAGTCTCTGTGTACATGAGTTTTCTCCTGCTGCTCCAGTTTCCTCCCACTGGATTAGACATACTAACTTGCCTATTGTGTGCAGGCTAGATGGATTAGTAATGGGAAAGGTAGGAATAGGCAGGGTCTGAGTGGGATGCTCTTCAGACGGTTGGTGTAGATGTATAGAGTCATAGAGATGTACAGCATGCAAACAGACCCTTCAGTCCAACTCGTCCATGCCGGCCAGATATTCCTAACCCTATCTAGCCCCACCTGCCAGTACCCAGACCATATCCCTCCAAACCCTTCCTATTCATATACCCATTCAGACACCTTTTAAATGTTGCAATTATACCAGCTTCTGGCAGCTCATTCCGTATACGTACCAGCTTCTGTGTGAAAAAGTTGCCCCTTAGGTCTCTTTTATATCTTTCCCCTCTCACCCTAAACCTATGCCCTCTAGTTCTGGACTCTCCCACCCCAGGGAAAATTTGTATATTTATCATATCCATGCCCCTCATGATTTTACAAACCTCTATAATGTCACCCCTCAGCCTCCAACATTCCAGGGAAAACAGCCCTAGTCTATTCAACCTCTCCCTATAGCTCAAATCCTCCACCCCGGCAACATCCTTGTAAATCTATTCTGAACCCTCTTGTTTCACACCATCCTTCCGATAGGAAGGAGACCAGAATTGCACGCAATACTCCAACAGTGGCTTAACCAATGTCCTGTACAGCTGCAACATGACCTCCCAACTCCTGTACTCAATACTCTGACCAATAAAGGAAAGCATACCAAACACCTTCACTATCCTATCTACCTGCGACTCCACTTTCAAGGAGCTTTGAACCTGCACTCCAAGGTCTCTTTGTTCAGCAACACTCCCTAGGACCTTACCATTAAGTGCATAAGTCCTGCTAAAATTTGCTTTCTCAAAATGCAGCACCTTACATTTACCTAAATTAAACTCCATCTGCCACTCCTCAGCCCATTAGCCCATCTGATCAAGATCCCGTTGTAATCTGAGGTAACCTTTGCTGTCCACTGACCCTCCAATCTTGGTGTCATCTGCAAATTTACTAACTATACCTCTTATGCTCATATCCAAATCATTTATATAAATGACAAAAAGTAGCGGACCCAGCACTGATCCTTATGGCACTCCACTGGTCACAGTCCTCCAGTCTGAAAAACAACACTCCATCACCAACCTCATTCTTCTACCTTTGAGCCAATTCTGTATCCAAATGGCTAATTCTCCCTGTATTCAATGAGAACTAACCTTGCTAACCAATCTCCTATGGGGAACCTTGTCAAATGCCTTACTGAAGTCCATGTAGATCACATCTACCACTCTGCCCTCATCAATCCTCTTTGTTACTTCTTCAAAAAACTCGATCAAGTTAATGAGACATGATTTCACATGCTTAAAGCCATGTTGACTATCCCTAATCAGTCCTTGCCTTTCCAAATACATGTACATCCTGTCCCTCAGGATTCCCTTCAACAACTTTCCCACTACTGATGGCAGGCTCACTGGTCTATAGTTCCCTGGCTTGTCCTTACCACCCTTCTTAAACAGTGGCACCACGTTAGCCAACCTCCAGTCTTCCGACATCTCACCTGCAACTATCGATGATACAATTATCTCAGCATGATGCCCAGCAATTCACTTCTCTAGCTTCCCACAGAGTTCTAGGGTACAACTGATCAGGTCCTGGGGATGTATCCATTTTTATGCATTTCAAGACATCCAACACTTCTTCCTCTGTAATATGGATAATTTTCAAGATGCCACTATCTATTTCTCTACATTCTATATCTTCCATGTCCTTTTCCACAGTAAATACTGATGCAAAATACTCATCTCACCCATCTCCTGTGGCTCCACACAAAGGCCGCCTTGCCGATCTTTGAAGGGCCCTATTCTCTCCTTCGTTACACTTTTGTCCTTAATGTATTTGTAAAAACCCTTTAGATTCTCCTTAACTCTATTTGCCAAAGTTTTCTCATGTCCCCTTTTTGCCCTCCTGATTTCTCTCTCAAGTATGCTCCTACTGCCTTTATACTCTTCTGAGGATTCACTCGATCTATCCTGTCTATACCTGACATATGCTTCCTTCTTTTTCTTAACCAAACCCTCTATTTCTCTAGTCATCCAGCATTCCCCACATCTACCAGCCTTTTCTTTCACCCTGACAGGAATACACTGTCTCTGTAATCTTGTTATCTCATTTCAGAAGGCTTCCTATTTTCCAGCTGTCCCTTTACATGCGAACATTCTTGTCTAATAACATCAAAATTGGCCTTTCCCCAATTTAGGACTTCAACTTTTAGATATGGTCTATCCTTTTCCACCACTATTTTAAACACATAGAATTATGGTCTCTGGCCCCAAAGTGCTCCCCCACTGACACCTCAGTCACCTGCCCCGCCTTATTTCCCAAGAGTAGGTCAAGTTTTGCACCTTCTCTAGTAGATACATCCACATACTGAATCAGAAATTGTTCTTGTACAAACTTAACAAATTCCTCTCCATCTAAACTCTTAACACTATGGCAGTCCCAGTCTATGACTTGATGAGCCAAATGGCTTGTTTCCATGCTGTAGGGCTTCGATAATCATTTTCAAACATAATTTACAATGTCTTTTTTCCAGTTTTTACTTTCTTCAGAAATCATGATACAGAATCTGTGGAACGCAAAATAAATTACAGATTAGACTTAATTAAATTGATAGGGGTAATGTATAACTGGAAATCTGAAAAACGTATTCATCTATTTTCATCAGACAGCTGATCCACAAAATTTTCTCACTTTCTAGCTAAATAATCATTCACAAAGATTCCAGAACCTTAGATTGGCCATTTATTACAGGAAAACGAATACCAAATTCAACCAGCATAGATTTAGAAAGATCTGTCAGAAGTATTTCTGAAGGCAGGGAAGGGAGAATGAAGTTTTGCCGTGATCCCATGTCAAGGTTTTTTTATGGAAGAATTATTTGTGTAGGATAAGCAATTTTTGAAAAAGATAGGAACGCTAAGTGATCCGTCATTCAGGAAAGTGAAGCAAATTTCATGAAAGTTCAATGCCAAGGATACTGCAGGGATTCTATGACACACTATTCTTCTCCTTAACAAGTAGAGAATGAGTCTCTGGACACCTGCTGAAAAACAAATTGCACAAAATCTAGGTAATATGATTGGAAACTGGAGGCTATCATCAAAGAAAAGTACTGGAAAGTCTCACTTTGCACTCACTGTAATAGCATTCACAGTACATGCAGGAGGGGAAGGAAACTGACCATAAAAGTAAGTAAACCAAATCAATAAGAACAGTGGTTGTCAAATGCTTTAGATTTGAGAACAGGACAGATGGCAAGAGAAGGCAATAGAAAAGATATCGGCTGATACATGCTGTGAATTGAATTGAAATAACTCCACAAAGGCTAGTATCCCATCACCAAGTCACCCTTTATCTACACGTGGAGCGTCCTTGACATTGATTCAGCTCCCTCAGAGCCAGCTCTCAGAGTGAACAGGATGTCTGACCCTCCTGCATCTATCAGATCCACAGTGGGCCGCATTGATCCAGTGTCGCAGAGTTCCAGGCGAGAACATCGCGCAACTGCTCACACCCATACTTAAAGCTTGCTTATATTGCCACATTGGCAACTACAACAACTGCAGCTTGTTCAACACAAGGTTCACAGTCCAAAGGACTGATTAGAAAATCGATTAATACTTCTATATTGTGAAAAATGTGACAACAATAAAAATAGCCCTTTTGACTGGCAGGTGGGGAATGATGAAGCCCATTGAAGGTAAGCAAACAAACAAATTACACATTTGCCAATTAGTTTGGCCTTAATGATTCCAATATGTGCTTTCTGTATAATGCCATCGATCATACCTTAAATAGAATTGATGCATATAAAAATGAAAGGAACATTTACACTATTCTAGTTTCATCTCAATGCAGTGTGTGTATTTCTGAATTTACATGTATATTGTTGACTGATAAGTGCTGTGTATGGAATTTTACCAACTTCATCCCTTTGGCTAAACATCAGACTGTAACAAACGCACTAGTGTTGTACAAGGCACCAGAAGTAAAACAAAATTAACTGTACCACCAGAACACAGTAAATCACATGCACAAGTGACCTCAAGAATACTTCACCAAACATTGACTGTAACACTACTATAACTGATTTGGTGAGTTGATACAATTGTCAACACTGGGTGGAACGGTGGCTCAATGGTTAGCATTGCTGCCTCACAGCAGCAGGGATCTGATTCCAGCTTTGAGCGACCGTCTGTATGGAGTT
The DNA here is from genome assembly GCF_047496795.1 of Chiloscyllium punctatum. Lineage (NCBI taxonomy): Eukaryota > Metazoa > Chordata > Chondrichthyes > Orectolobiformes > Hemiscylliidae > Chiloscyllium > Chiloscyllium punctatum. Next base: position 52,768,994 of record NC_092764.1, on the reverse strand, counting down.
TGCATATTCTCCCTGTGTTTGTATTGGTTGCCTCCCACAGTCCAAAGATGTGCAGGTTAGGTAGCTTGGTCAGACTAAATTTCCCACAGCGTGTAGGATAGGTGGATTAGCCATGGGAATTACAGTGATAGTGTGGGTCTGGGTGGGATTTGCTTTGGAGGGGTGGTGTGGACTTGATGGGCTGAATAGCCTGCTTCTGCACTGTAGGGCTTCTATATTGTATACTGTGTCATCCTTCTATACGTTTCCTTTTGTTATTAAGCAACACTAAAAGAAGGATGTATCAATAATTGAGGGAACACCTTCTCCACAAAGTACATCTTAGATTTTATGCTCATAGAAGATAACACTTTGATTTGAATTTCTCCAAAAAGCTTATGTTCCCTTATCGGATTAGGATTCAAGCAGTTCCATCAGTATTGCAACAGTGAACAGAAGAGCAAGAGCTCGCCATTCAGCCCCTTGAGCCTACTCTGCCATTCAGTAAGATCACAGATGATCTGTGGCCTAACTCCATCTGCTTGTCTTGGGCCCATAACCTTCGATACCCTTGCTTAAAAAACACTTGGCTACCTCAGATTTAAATTTAGCAACTGAATTCACTTGAACTGCCATTTGAGGAAGAGATTTCCATACCTCCACTATGCTTTGCACGTAGAAGTGCTTTCTAACATCTCTCCTGAGTGGCCTGGCTCTAATTATTAGACTAGTCCCCTGGTTCTAGAATCTGCAACCAGTGGAAATAGTTTATCTTCATTTATCTTGTCTTCCCCTGTTAATATCCTGAAGACCCCAATTACATTATCCCTTAATTATAAAGAATAAAGATTTAATTTGCCCAATCCCTCCTCATAATTTAATCCCTGAAGTCCAGGTTTCATTCTTGTACACCTGCATTGAATTCCTCCAGGGCAAAAACATCCTTCCTAAGTTGTGCTCGGATCTGCTCACAATATTCTAAGTTGCCTCTAACTAAGGTTTTGTGTAACTGCAGCATAATGTCTGCATCCCTATACTCCAGCCCTTTTGATATGAAGACCACCATTCCATTCACCTTCTTGACTACTTTCTGCACCTGTTCATGGCATTTTAAAGAGCTATACACTAAAACAACAAACTCTCATTGAACATCCACTGTATTTAACTTTGTGCCATCTCAGAAAATGGCCTGATCAATCCTTTTGCATTCCAAAATGGATAATCTCATACATGCTGATATTAAAATCCAGATGTCACAGATTCATCCATTCCCCTAACCTATGAATATCAAAATGCAATTGTGATGATACTATGGCTTTAAGAGGTGTATTTTGTCCTGGATTTTTTAAAGAAGAAAGTTTGAGACAAAAGATCTGAACGGTCTGCTTCAAGACAATAATGCATACAGCTTGTAAATCCTTGTCTTTTTTAAAAGTTGGAACAATAGAAGCAGCCTGAATGGGTGGGGGCAAGCTCTCATAGAACCAGAATTTTAATTTCAGTAGCAGATGGGGTTGTGAAAGCTGCTTTATCTCTCTCTTTCTCTCTCTCTATCTCTCTCTCTATCTCTATCTCTGTCTCTTTGCTACAACTAAAAGTTTAAGTTTTCTTCCTGCTCCTAGAATTGCACGTGAGATAATCTATGTTACTGAATTTGCCTTTGCCAAGGATGTGTTGATGGGATGTTACTATACTGGAACAGTTAATGAGCAGTTTATTATTTTGTAAAGTGTTTCGATAGTTACAGTTAAGCCAATTTTGGTTATTTTTATTTTGTCTGTATTTTAACTGTAGTGTACAAATAAAGTGTGTTTTGTTTCAAGCCTGGTAGTTTAACCTATCAAAGTGCATCTAGATTGCAGCACCTGCTATTTGGCTTTAAAGTAAGAAATAAATTCATGTGTCTAGGTTATCTCCTTGACATGGTTTGGGAGTTTGGTCTTGTCCATAACACAATTTTAAGCCGTCGTCAACTCTGTCTACAAAGTTGTTCAATTTTGTGTTGTCAGCAAATTCGGATATTTGAGTTTTTATGCCTTTATCAAAGATGTTAAAGAATATTGTGAGTAATTGAGGCCTAACACAGAACCCTGCAAAACACCATTACTCATATCCAGCCAATGTGAGTAGTGACCAATTTGAGTAATAGATTTCAACTCTGTTTCCTGCCACTCAACCAATTTCTTATCCATGTCAGTAAATTGCCCCCAATTCCATTGGCTTCCACTTGAGCTGAAACTTATTGTGTGGGACTTTATCAAATCCTTCTGATGGCCCATATAAATAAAATCCATTGACTTGCCTCTATGCACCACATTTGCCAAATCATGAAAAAACTTTGAAGTTTGTCAGGCACAACCTACCCTTCATGAATCCATGCTGGCTCTCCCTGATTAACTGAAATGTTTCATGTTGATCAGTTACCCTATAGACTCCAATAATTTCCACAACACAGATTAAATGGTCTGTAATTCTCTGGGTTTCTTCTGTGATCCTTCTTAAAGAACAGAGCAACTTTCTAATACAGAGGTTAGTTGTGTTAGTTTCTTTGGGACAGGCAAGCAGTCTTTTTCTGATGTGAATGCTAAAACAAAGTAATGGCTCGGCATGTTTGTATTTCCCATGATCTTTGGCAATATTCCACTCGAACATGAGTGGACCAATAATATTCTTAACCAGCTGCTTTCCATTTATATAACTGTAAAACATTTTATTGGTGCTTATGTTCCTTGCAAGTCTTGCTTCATAATCCTTTTTAGCCACTGTTTTAATCCACTTTGCAGCTTTTTGTTGGTGTTGTTATTTGTCCTACTCTGTGGAATCTGTACAGTTCTTTGCATTTTATATGCCCTTTCTTTTAATTTTATACTGTCCCTCACCTCCTTAGATGGCTATGGCTGAATTTTTGTAATGTGAAATGGAGCTTTTCCTTCTCATGGGGAGAAAGTGATTTTGAATGGCATTAAATTTTTTTTTGAACATCCTCCAATGCTACTTGGTTGTTTTACTTACTAGCTGAGCTTCCCGGTTTACTGCGGAAAGCCTCTACAACGTCCCATTAAGTTTGACTTCCTTAAATCCAAATTTCTAGCATCCATCCTTTGCTTATCTCTTGCAAATGATGAAACTCAATCATGTTATGATCACTATTTGACAAATGCTCACGGACAACTAGTGATATCTTATCAGCTGACTCCCAGTCCTTCAATGGCATTTCTGTCTCGGACATGCTGAAGATGATTTCTGTCAATGATGACTTTTCATTCTCCCATCTCCTTGAATAATCCTTAATTGTGTGTTAATTGATTCAGCTGTACCCAGCCTCCCAATTTTGCTTTTATTTTGAAGAAAATTCTGTTCTCTTTTTGCCCTTTAATAAAATAAAATGCAAAGACATGCAAGCACCTGGGAAAGTGCCATAATAACCAAAGACAGTCCTGCAATATTAATGAGATTCTAGTTGAAACAGGAGGAACAATTAAACTAAATCTCGAAATTCATTCGAATGCAACAAAAAAACATTTCTTACCATTGCAATATTAAAAATCCTACAGTGATTGAAACTGATGTGTATTTACCTTTGCAGATGTTGCAATATTATGATAAAAATATGGTACAGGAATTGGAGATGTCACTTGTGTATTTGTGATTAAACACAAGCTATTGAAAAGATCAAGCAAGTGCCTCCTAAGGTCACAAACATAAACTGACTCTCATTAGGATAGTCCTCCACATACTAAACCCACAAATGCACAATTTAAACATGTTGGCATTTATACTGTACTTATTTCATCATTATTTTTCTAATCTATTTAATTTATGAGTGAATTCATTATACAAAATATGAAGATTGAAAGACCTTTAAAATGAATGAATTAAAATGTCTAGAAGTAAAACAATGGAGACTTATTTCTGTCTGTGCCAAATCTATTAAATGGGGATTATTTTTTTCAGTATGCATCTGTCACTTTTAATGTGTCATAAGAACGTAAGAAATAGAAACATGATTAGGCCAAACCTATTTGTCATTCAGTAAGATCATGGTTGAACTTCTTGATCAACTCCATTTTCCTACCTTATCCCAAATTCCTTGAGGATCTAGAGATCAATTGGTCTCAATCTTAAATACATTAAATGCCTTAGTATTCACAGTTCTCTGGTAGAGAATTCTGAAGATTCATAAACATTTAAATGAAGAGTTTTCTCCTCATCTCAGTCCAAAATGGCTAAAGCTGGTTCTGAATTCTCCACCTAGTAGCAACTTCTCAACCGCTATCATGTCAGACTCTGTAAAAATTTCCAGTGCATCAATGAGATGACCACTATTCTTCTAAACTCCTGAGAATAGAGACTATTTATACTCAATCTCTCTTGATACAATAATCTTTTCATCATGGGAATTAAACTAGTGAACTTTTATAGTTCCTCCTTGTAGACAGGTATATGCTTCCTTAGGTACGGCAATCAAAACTGTATGAGATATGATCTCACCAAAGTCCTGTATAATTTCATGCAAACAGACAAATTAAGACTCTAACCTTGTTCTATACAATGGCAGCAAGATATCCTTACTTTTACATTCCAATCCCTTTGCAACAAACAGCAATATTCCATTTGCCTTCTTAATGGCTTGTTGTATCTGCATACTAACTTGTTGTGACTCATGTACCAACACATCCAAATCTCTCTGTACCTGAGAGTTCTGCAACCTCATTCCATTTAAATAATATTGAGCTTTTCTATCCTTCTTACAGAGGAACACAGGGTTACATTTTTGCACATAATACTCCATTGAACAAACCTCTGCCCACTCATTAATATCCCATCTGTTAATTGATCACACATCTATATGCCTTTGCAGACTCCTTATACCTCTTCATAACTTACTTTCTTACCTACGTTTGTACTAATCACTACATTTAGCAAACAGACTCTTGGCTCCTTGAGTCTGGTTAGAGGTAACCTTAGTTCAGGAGATCAGGATGTAGAATTGGTTTAGGTAGAGATGAGGAAGAGGAGGGGAAACAAGTCACTAATGGGAATGGTTTACAGGCTCCAATACAGTCCCCAAAATGTGAAATAAGTATACAAAAAGGAATATTGGGTGTTTGTCAGAAAGGGGCAGCAATAATCATGGGTGATTTTAATCTGGATGTAAGTTAGAAAAATCCAATTGGTAATGGTAGTCTAGATGACAACTTCATGCAATGCTTTTGCAACGCTTAGAGCTGCACATTCTAGAACTAATGAGAGAGCAGGTTATATTTGACCTGGTATTGGCTAATGAAACAGAATTAATGACCTCACAGTAAAGATACCTTTAGACAGTAGCAACCAAAACATGATGGAATTCAAAACCCAGTTTGAAAGGGTGATAAGTATGTCCAAAATTGGTGTTTTAAATGTATATGGGCATGAAAGTTGAGCTAGCTGAAATGACCTGGCATATTAGGCTAAGAGATAAATCAGTACAGCAACAGTGGCAGATATTTAAGAGGATATTTCAGAATACTTAGAATACATACATTGCTGGTATAAAGAAAAATTCCAAGGTAGGACCTACAGTTAGTGAAAGAAGTTAATGAAAACATCAAACTGCAAAAAGCATATAACTCTGTAAAGGTGATTAGCAGGTCAGATGGTTCATCAGAATATAAAGAACGGCAAAAAAAGCCCAAATATTAGTCAGGAGAAAGGAATTGAATAAGAGAAGAAGCTAGCTAGATCTGTTACAATGGTTAGCCTGAGTTTCTGCAGGTATTGATAAAAGAAAAGAGTAAATAAGTTGGATGGTTGTGAAAATGGGAAGTGAATACGAGAAAATAAGGAAAATGGTAAATGAAATGAATAAATATTTTACTTCTGTCTTCATTAGAGAGGATACAAAAATCATTCCAGTAATAGCTGTAAATTGGGATGTGGAAAGAAGAAAGGAATTTAGTGACGTTACAATGACCAGGGAAGTGGTACTGAGCAAACTGATGGAACTATGAATGGGAAAGTCTCCGGGTCCTGATGAAATGTACCCTCGGGTCCTAAAAGAAGTTACTGAAAATGTAGTGGATGAATTTGTGTTAAATTAGCTTGATGTCAGTCATGGAAAGGTGTTAAAATTGATAATCAAAGAGATTATAACCGTGTATTTAAAAAAAAACTCAAGGTAATCTGGAATAGTCAGCATGGTTCATAAGGTCAGAAGTAGAAATGCTCACTGATGATTGGAGAACATTCATCACCATTCACGACTCCTCAGATATTAAGCAGTTCATATCAAAATGCAGCAAAATCCAGATAATACACAGGCTTGGGCTAAAAAGTGCCAAATAATATTTGTGCCACACAAATGCCAGGGAATGACCATCTCCACTGAGAGGCAATTTAACCATTGCTCCTTGATGTTCAATGGCATTACCATCACTGAATCCTCCACTGTTAACATCCTCACACTCACTAACACACCCTCAATCATCTCTAATTCACAAATTGACACTCACTCACTCAGGAAGAGAGGAGGCATTATTGTGAGACCACTAATGCAGAGACATACATAATGTTCTGGGCACCAAAGTTCAAATCCTGCCGTGACAGAAGGGAAATGTCAATTCAATAAAAATCTGGAATTAAATCCTAGTGACGATTGTCAGGAACAAAAGAACCTGGCCTTCAGGGGAGGAATTCACCATCCTTGCTCGGTCTGGCCTTCAGGAGAAAGTGAGGACTGCAGTTGCTGGAGATCAGAGTCAAAAGGTGTGGTGCTGGAAAAGCACAGCCGGTCAGGCAGCATCCGAGGAGCAAAAGAATCGACATTTCAAGCATAAGCTCTTCATCAGGAATGTGGGGATGGGGTGGGGGGTGGGGGGTGGGGGTGGAGGGGGGGTGGGGGCGGTGGTGGTACGAGTCTGGTCTTCATGTGACTCTGGACCACATCAATGTAGTTTACTCTTAACTTGGATCTTGGATTAGAGAGGGACAAGAAATGCTGGCCAGACAGCGATGCTCATGTCACTTGAACATTTTTTTTAAAAACTCACTCAGATAGTGGTGGAATCTTCTGGGCTTACCTTGAATTTCAAAAGACCAGGCAGAGGCACCTTAATGGACAGGAAGCAAACAATCAATAGAATACATTGGCAGGAGTATGTATCTTTTACAAGATGCACTGCAGCAACTCACCAAGTCACCTCAGATGGCATCTTTCAAACACATAGCATCTACTACATCAAAGGGCAAGGTAACATGCATAAGAACAGCAGTATTTGTAAGTTATCCTCCAAGCCACCAACCATCCTGACCTGAAAGTTTATCATTGATCCTTCATTATCATTGGGTCAAAATCCTGGAACTCCCTTTTGACCAGCACTGAAGGTATAACTACACCACATGGACTGCCACTGATTAAGAAGCAACTCATTATCTATTCAAGGGCAATTAGTAATGAACAATAAATGCTGACCTAGCCAGTAGCACTCACATTCATGATTGAATAATATATAAAATGTTGGTTCTTCCTGGTATGATGGTAGCAGTAATAATAGTGCCTTATTTTGATAAAGCCAGTGTAACCTGATTAAAGTATGGCCACCAATTTCTTATAGTCTTCTCCTGCTCCACTGACAAACCTCCCCTGCAGTGTGACTGCAATGGAATAGTAGAAACCATAAGGAAATGAGCCTCTAAAACTATCTGCTTCTTCTCAACCAGAGATAACCTATTTTCTGCATATCAGAAACAAGCTCAACCAAGAGATAATAGTCTCTTCAAACTAAATTCCCTCATAAAAGAGCATCTAAATGATGAACAACCTTACTTGATTTGAGCTGTGTTTTGCCTTGAATCAGTGGTAAACCTTGCTGCAATCAAAAGCAAATTACAGTTAAACTGAAATTTATAAAGAAATAAAAGAAATCAATATAATCAATGTTAAAAAAATCACCTTTTACTCAACGTATATTGAATGATTTCTTATGGATATTGTATCTTCAATGTTCAAGTAGAATGACTCTTTCATTTTACTTCATTTCAGAATAAGTCACTCAATGCTATTACTATTTAGCTTCTGCACCAGCTTTAATTTTGTCTGGAGATGATCCCTTCAGACTCGATTCATCCCCTATACAGAAATTGTTCAAGGTCTTGTCAATTTAGTATTGTCATGACGGTGCTATGAATTCTGAAAAACTATATTTTTAAAGGTCACCATTATAAAATCAAGAGACTAGCTTTAAGAATGGCTCCCACTGCAGCCAACCAGGATTGCGAATTCACACATTCCCTTACCTCTGGAGAAACAGAGAGCAGAATCCTATAGGAGTCGGATCGACATGCGCTGTGATGAGATGAGTGCTAGAATCAGCCAATAAATCCGATGAGGTCCATCTCAACCACGAAGCAATCTTACTCCATCTTTTGTGCTTTTCCAAAGTGTGTGGGGTGTTTCTTGCTAGGGACCAGCAAGTTACCAATTCAAAAGAATTATTGCTAGTTGAATGCCTTGTTGATGGTTCAACTCTCCTCATTATTATTCAGTGTTCTATCTTACTGAACTCCCCTAAGCAAACCAGATGCCAAGAAAACTCAACATGGAAACCAGAGTGGGTACCTGGTGGATTCAGTTCTCTGCTTCTAAGGAATGATTTCCATGTTGTGATTGAACAAACTGCAAAATCAACAGGCCGTGCTGATGCCCCATCTGTGAATTTAGGCCTTCAGAGGAGATGATGACCAAGGGGCATTTTCGGTGCACTATTAATTCAGAGACCCAGCTAACATTCTGGGGACCGTGGTTTGAACCCCTTCATGGCAGATGGTGGCATTTAAATTCAATAAAAATCTATAATGAAGTGTCTATTAATGTCGACTGTTAGAGAAAACCAAACTGGTTCACTAATGTCATTTAGGGAAAGAAACTGCCATCCCTATCTAGTCTGATCCACAGCAATGTGGTTGACATTTAACTGCCCTCTGGGATGGGCAATAAATACTGGCCTAGCTAGTCATGCCCCCATCCCACAAATGAATGAAAAAAACATCTGCCGGACTCTTATGCCCATCATGGTACCCGATGCACTGGCAGGGTACTGAGGAAGCGCCTGCAGAACACACCTGCAATGAGTATTGGAATGTTGGATTGCAGGTTTGTTCTCCTCTCCAGCCAACCCTGAGACTGCTGGGCCTGGCTCGCCATGCCAGTGGCACGGTGACTCAATGGTAGGCACTGCTGCCTCACAGGGCCAGGGACCCGGGTTCAATTCCAGACTCGGGGGACTGTTTATGTTGAGTTTGCACATTCTCCTCGTGTCTGCATGGGTTTCTTCCAGGTGCTCCAGTTTCCTCCCACAATCCAAAGATGTACAGGTTAGATGAATTGGCCATGCTAAATTGTCCATAGTGTTCAGGGATCTGTAGCTTAGGTGCATTAGTCAGGAGTAAATGTGGAGTAAGAGGGTAGGGGAATGGGTTTGGGTGGGACATTTTTCGGAGGGTCGGTGTTGACTTACGGGTCTGTTTCGGCACTATAGGGATGCTATGATTCTATGGAGGCAGCCAGATGGTCACATGACTTACTGCACCACTACAGTTTCAGGATACTGAGGGCCGTTGCCTCCTACATCCCTGTCTGCTGCTCCTGTTCCTCCCTGTGACTCTGGGTGAAGTCCCCAATCGCTGACACTACAGAGGTCTCTCTTGCCTGGGGCTGAGCAGGTACCTGGTTTCTGGTAGGCCTCTGAATGCTAGCAGCTGGGCTGTTTCTCCCTCAGCAGCTAGGGAGCTGTCACTGGAAAGTGCTTAACAGATTGTGCTCCTAAACTCTTGCAGGCTAAGCCTTTTGTCAAAGATCATTGGCAGCCTTGCCAATCATCAAGCCAGGTTTCATTCTTGGATTAACATCCACTGGTATCATTACACTGCATTAGAAACATTCAGTGACAAGTGTTTGAAAAATAAAAGAGTCTTACCGAATGGTAACCTTCCCTGTCTCGAATGATAGATTGCTTGTTTTTAGACTTTTCCCACAATTCTTGTGTCCCCAACAAGGAGAATCTCATGCCAACATCCACTTTGTCAAGTCCTCTCAGGATCTGGTCTATTTCATTCTTAATAGGAAGTGAATCATTTCAGTGGCTCTGTTCTTTGCCATGAGAAGGCTTTAGAGCATCACTTGTATCGGACAATAACACCTATTAAGAAACCAGGTACAGCAGGGAATTGTGATGTATCAATAAGATTAATGAATGGATTTAGTATCTGGTTATGATATCCATAAAGCAGTACAGTATAAGCTGGTAATTCATTAAAACATTAGTAAAGTGATTTATAAAATGCTTTGTGAAGTTATGATGTGGTTGGTAAATATTACATGTATAAGGACTATGGATTATGAGCACTGACGTCGGTGGTGGAGAAATTGCTGGAGAGGGTACTGAGAGATAGGATCTATTTATATTTTGAAAGGAATGAGCTTATCGATGATGTGAAACATGGTTTTGGGCAGGGGAGATCGTGCCTTAACAACTTGATAGAGTTCTTCGAGGAAGTGACCAAGTTGTTAGATGAAGAAAGGGCTGTTGATGTCATATACATGGACTTTAGTAAGGCATTTGATAAGGTTCCCCATTGTAGACTAATGGAGAAAGTGAAGTCACATGGTGTGCAGGGTGTTCTAGCTCAGTGGATAAAAAATTGGTTGGGCAACAGGAGACAGAGTAGTAGTTGAAGGGAATTTCTTGAAATGGAGAAAGCTGACCAGTAGTGTTCCACAGGGGTCAGTGTTGGGGCCACTGTTGTTTGTAATGTACATAAATGGCCTAGAAGAGGGCACTGTTCGTATGATCAGCAAGTTTGCAGATGACACAAAGATTAGTGGAGTAGCAGAAAGCATAAGGGACTGTCAGAGAATACAGGAGGATATAGATAGATTGGAGAGTTGGGCGGAAAAGTGGCAGATGGCTTTCAATCCAAAAGGATGTGGACACTTTGGAGAGGGTGCAGAGAAGGTTTAGGAGGATGTTGCCTGGTATGGAAGGTGCTAGCTATAAAGAGAGGCTGAGTAGGTTAGGTTTATTTTCAATAGAAAAAAGGAGATTGAGGGGGGACTTGATTGAGGTTTACAAAATCATGAAGGGTATAGACAGGGTGGATAGAGACCAGCTTTTTCCCAGGGTGAAGGATTCAATAACAAGAGGTCATGCTTTCAAGGTGAGAGGTGGAACATTTAAGGGGGAGACACGCGGCAAGTACTTCACACAGAGGGTGGTGGGCTTTTGGAACGCGATGCTAGCTGAGGTGGTGGAGACAGGCACGGTAGATTCATTTAAGATGCATCTGGACAGATGCATGAGTAGGTGGGGAGTATTGATGGTGAAGTATTTAATCTCTATCTGAGAAAGAATATCTGCTGTAAAGTTTTGCATTCAGTAAAACATATTCACCAAATATTCATAACTGCATTGGCAGTCATCCTAACAGAATTTGCGTGCCCATCCGAATGCCAAGTCAGCCAGAAAGCCTGTAGTCACAGAGCCACTACGACGTGGAAGTGAGCCATTCGACCCAACGAGTCCACACTGACACTCTGAAGAGCATCCCACCCAGATTCATTTCCCTACACTATCCCTGTAACCCCGCATTTCCCATGGCCAATCCATCTAACCTGCACATATGTGGACTGTGAGAGGAAACTGGAGCACCAAGACAAAGCCCGCATAGACCCAAGAAGAATGTGCAAACACCACACAGACAGTTGCTCAAGGGTGGAATAGAATCCAGGTCCCTGGTGCTGTGAGGCAGCAGTGCTAATCGCTGAGAAGATGGTCAAGAAGATGAGGAATTCAGCACCAACCATGTGCTTGGCTTTGCGAAAAACACCAGTCCTATCTATTTCCAAAATGGCATTAATGGGCAATTCCAATTCCTGCATTAGCATTTCTTAGAAATGATGCTTGCTGTCAATTTTGCATACATGTCAGAGGTAGATGGAGATATTGAAATATTTGCGATCCAAACTTTACAATGGGCTGTTAGGAGAGAACTGGATATACAAAAGTAATAGGCTGGGAAGGACTAGTTTGCATATCTGGCCCCAGTCATGATGTTCAGTACAATTTCCATAAAGGTCAATGTATAAATCAGAATGTATTGCTGGACCATCCAATTAATTTTATCTAGTATGTAATATTTCTTTGCAAATCTCACTTACCTTTCCTGTTACCAGCCTATTTCAGATTCAACAAGCTGAAATAAATGAAAATATAACTTTTACAATTACTTCTCTGCAACAAAATAATATTTCATTTCATTAGATATGACTCATATATATAGGTAGAAACTGTTGTTCTCCCCTTGAGAAGCAAGTAGCAACAATGTTTTACTACATTTATTAACCATATACCCAAACCCAGGTGGCAACCAATACCATCATTTTAGTGGTTGATCCTCCCTCCAGTTGTTAATTCATTCAAAATATAATTGGTTTGAATAAGCACCAATGAGAATCATGACAATTCAAAAGTGATGTAGACAAAGATCAATAATAGCTTTATGGAGAGTGACCAAAACCTGCCATCTTTATTTTCCTTTCTGAGAAAGAGGCACTCGACCTGAAACTTTAACTCTGATTTTTTTCCACAAATGCTGCCAGACCTGCTGAGCTTTTCCAGCAATTTATGATTTTGTTTATTTTTCTTCAGTTGGATTTGACCTTTTTGATGTCAATAGTACTGAGCTATAATTTCTGAAGCCACATGTTTATATTGGAAGTTGAATCATCTCCAGATATATAATTTTAACAAAAATTACTTTAAATTTTAATTTTCATGAAACAACTGCATTTCCACAATTATAGAAAAATATTGAAGGAGGAGTGTTGTCAATGCTACATTTAATCTATTTGGTTTTATTTGCAATTTGGAATAATTGCACTGTTCTATTGAGCTGTAAGCTTGAAACCCCTTTAATTCAGAAAAGCAGCGCAGACAGAATGGGAATTAAATAATATTCTCTGAAGCCAACTTTCATTTGAATTCTACAAGCATTGTTAAATATACAACAGTTTATGAAACTGGCCATCTGGTGTTTTATGAACGTTAATTATTTGTCAACACAATACACTTTTTGAGCTTTGGGCGTTTTGCTAAAACAACTTTATGAGAAAGCCTTAGCTGTAAAGGTTGATATTTACTTGTGCTCTATAAGGTAATACATTCTCCAGGAGTTCAAAATTAAATCTGAGCTAATGAAGATAAAATGTCAATATTGCTCTGCCTCGAATTCTAATTCTAGTAGCTGCAGTGTGAAGACAGGCTGGACTAGGGTAAGATGTCCATTACCACTGATTTGAACAGGGGAAAGATGGAGCCATGATAATGACTTTCTCGCAGTTTCCATGGGGTAGTGCCAAAGACCAAGGAGATGCTGGAGTAGTATTAAGTCACCTACTCCATGCTTTCCTTTCTTTTCCGAGTTTCAAGGCAGCCTATGTCTTAGATGTGCTATTGTACAAGATTCCAGCACAACTTTGGGCCAATAATATAGGGGCATCTCCCTGCTTAATAATAAGGACTTCAAATGCTTCAAATTTTCTAAGAAAACTGGCAGACTTATTGATACTAACCCTTATTTTGTAAAAGTTATCTATCTGAGCATTTATCAATCAACAGTAGTGCTTTTAATGTGACTTCCTCTTCAAGTCTGCTTTAGGTTGATTCAACTGTGTAATCCAGAACTGTCAGTAACAAATGTTCCTGTGAGAAACAGGCTGCAATAAACATAAAGATAATAATGGATGGAAAACAGACCAAGAAGATACTCAACGGCTGTTCAGAGGCGAGTGAATTTATTTTTATACACACTAAAACAAAACCTGCTTATGTTTCTCAAAACTGTCAAAATAATAAACAAAATGTACACTTTACTGCATCATTTATCCCTCTGTCATACGTGACACTATCACTGTGCTAAATGGGACAGACTTCAAATAGAATCTTAACAGCTCAAGACTGGGGTATCAGTGAGGTACCTTGGGCCATCAACAGCAGCAGAATTGTACTTCACCACAATCTGTAACCTCATGGCTCAGCATATTCCCATTCAACCAGCAAGCCTGGGGATCAACCCTGGGTCAATCATGACTCCAGGAGGGCATGTCAGGAGGCAAGAGGTGTCAAACTTGTGAAGCCACCAAACAAGACAACTTGCATGCTAAATAGCATAAGCAGCAAGTGACAGTCAGAGCTACACACTCTCACATCCAACAGATCAGATCTCAGCTCTGGAGTCCTGCCATATCCAGTTGTGAATGATGGTGGGCAATTAACTCACTGGAGGAGGAGGCTTCATAAATACCCTATCCTCAATAATGGAATAGCCCAGCCTGAAACATTAATTCTGAATTCTTTTCAGAGATGCTGCCAGACCTGCTGAGCTTTTCCAGCAACTTCTGTTTTTAGTTTAGGCATATTTTATATCCCAACATGCTGTTATTGGCACAACATTCTCTTGAATATCTACACCTCCAGTTTATCATTTTTATTTACTACAAGAATCAGTTCTGTTTCTGCAGTGGATCTATTTTGCATGTGTATTGTTACAGTAGGGAAAAGCTGTCTATTTGACAATGAGAATTTTAAAGGACAAATAGTGATAATGCTGAAAAGCATCATAATTGTCATAGCAGTCTAATTTTATGGTACCAATTGAAAAGTAACATTGCTTTATATTCTTTTATAATGCATAGGACACTATTATTGTGCAGTGATAAAGAACCACTAATCCCCAGACTGAATTACTGTTTATCATTTTAAAGTCTTTGTTCAAAACAAGATTAGATTGCAGCTTTGAAGTCACAACGTGGAACTCAGTGCTTTTAATACGTATTGTGGATGGTTATGAGTGTTTTTATTCATGTTTTGTTCTTACCTTGATGACAGCAGCTGCTATCATTGTGGATACTGAGTGTCTGCTTTCTGTGCTGTTCCTCATTTTAGATAGAAAGTTGCCTTCAATCTGTAAGTTTAATAATCATGGCATAATTACTCCAACTCTAAAGAGAAGTGATTCTGTTCTCCAGAAACTACAGAAGGAGTTCATGCAGGAAATAAGAGTGTTGAATGGCAGACATAAATAGCTAAATGGGAATTTGATTCCTCGTTTTGCTTATCTTAAGCTGCAATATTAACCATGCATTAGGAATGGCCGACTCCATTTTTAACCTGTTGCTTTGAATCCATACTCACAACATAATACAATCTCTCCAATTTTTTTTCTACAATATCAAAACACGGATGAAAAAAAACACCATTTCGACTGGGACAACACATCTATCCTGGGACAGGCTAAGCAAGGTCATGCCAGAGAATTCCTAGAGGCCTGGCACTCCAACCACAACGCCATAGACAAACACATAGATCTAGATACCATCTATTAACCCCTCAGAAAACGAACAGGAAATGACATCACCACAAGCCCGAGGAACTCCATCCAGGACAAACATATAAATAGAAAGCAGGAGACAACAGCTTCGCTTCACTTGGAGGTCGCCACTGATGATGTTACCTAGCCAGGTAATGAAACGTCTGGATATCAAACCTACAGCTCAGCCAGCAAACCTACACCCTATATCAAAAAAAAACTCTTAGGTTTTAAGTGGTGACTATCAACCTTTTAAGCTTAGCATAAATTTGTTTGGTTTTTCTCTGAGACTTTCCCATCTTTTGTATGAGGAAGTCAACCCTCAGTGTAATTCAAAAGGAATCCTGACCAACCTCTTCTATAATGGTTGCATCATGTTTTTTATTCATGATCATATTCTATTTGCTTTTGCTGTAGCCCATAGTGTTGATCATGAGCTGTGCACTAGGATGGCAAAGATTACTATCTCACTCAATAGTGCTAAGTTCAGACTAGCTGCATGAAGCCTACAATGCAGGATTATCACCTGACACCCACAAGATTCATCTTAGTAAGATTGATTTTTCCTTTCTGCAATATTTATTTGAATATTTGTATCACCTACAATCTTATCATCACTTTGTCTAAATCAGTAATTAAGTCGACGAAGAGCAGTGAGCCCAAAATTGATTCCTGCAGGGTTCCTCTAGTAACCATTCCTCACACAGAAACCCCCCCACCCCCAGCACAGGTAACAACCTTCGATCTACATGAATGCAGCCCCATCATTTACACTGCCCTAGAGCAGCTCACTTAATCCCACAAGCCTCTTGCATTGAGTATCGCGTGTCATCCTAAAAAGATTTTTTTTTTCAAAATCTAGATACATAGTGTCACCCAGAGCACTTACAGTTGCTAATCCAGTAAATTCCTCAAAAAACATTCAATCAGGTCAGTCAGGCATTATCTTGCTTTTCAGAAGATGTATTGAAAATATATAATAACCCATTCTTTGTAAAATTCATTATCTCTTACATTCCCTTTTAGTAACCTTCCTACAGGAATAGGCCAGTCAGACTTCTCCAGCCTTTTCCACCATTCAATGAGACCATGGATGATTAATTTTAAAACACTATTTGCTTTCAAACCTCAGTTACATTTGCATGAAATTTTACAATTTTGTCTTTAAAATTAGTGCGCACTGCATTATTGGTAACTGAGCGGTGTTCACTGGAGTAAAAGCTCATGCCAAGACACCACTTAGAACCTTCATTGCGCCCTGTGAGACGACAGCTAATTTCTTAAGAGGAATGTTCCAAAAGCCACATACAGTTCATAATAGCTCTCTAATTCCAAGAAAAATGTTAGAAGTTTGCTCCTGCAGTTATCCACTAAAGTCTACTCCAATGACATTCTAATTCCAGAGCAGCAGTTTTTTTTTGCTTAATTGAGCTTGATCTATATCCCTGATCTTCCGAAAACAGTTTTCTTTTCGTCGATGTAAATGTTTAATTTAAATCTGATTACACAAATTCACTTTAAAAAAACAGACTTTGGTTGAATGTTGTATCTTTCTCAGGACATTCTGAAGCAGCTTACAGTCATCAGGTTTTTTGAAGTTAAGAAACAGTTGTGCTACATGAAAAGCAGCATCGACAGGTAGCATCCACAAACTATACAGTAAATGACCATATAATCTGCTTTTTATTTAAGTAAAGATGATTGAAGGATAAATGTTGACCAGGGCAAAAAAGGACAAATCCGTTATCTGCTTGGAAATAGTGTGAAAGTAACTTTTCCAACCCACAAAACAGCAGAAGAGTAGTCAATTTGAAATCTTTTCTGAAGACAAGACTGCCTTAGTATTGATCAGGGCAGATTGTGTTTTTAGAAGGATGCTTATTTTGGGAATAGGGGCATGCATTGATTCTTTTGGGATTAATACATCTTTATATGTATTCCATTGGTAATTTCACCTCCTCATAGACAGGCCATTTGGCCGAACAAGTCCACACTGACTCTCCGAAGAGTAATCCACCCAGTCCCATTGCCCTCTGACTAATGCACCTATCACTATGGGCAATTTTAGCATGGCCAGTTCACATGACCTGCACATCTTTGGACTGTGGGAGGAAACTGGAGCACCCAGAGGAAATGCGCAGGGAGAATGTGCAAACTCCACACAGACAGTCACCTGAGGCTGGAATCGAACCCGGGTCCCCGGCACTGCGAGGCAGCAGTGCTAACCACTGAGCCACCGTGCACTTTCTTTGCAAATCTAGCCCTCATAAAATCTGGAACAAAGATTAAAATGTTGTTAAGTTTTTTGATCGATGAAGTTAAATTGAGAAAGGTGTAGTTATTGTTAACTGGGTGTACCCCACATGGACATTCTTAAGAAATGATACCTGTTCGATTCAAACAAAATCACAAACTCTCATTCTACAGAACGAATATGATTCACCATATTTGACACACATGGAATTGTCTTATTTTGTAATAAGTGATTTTACGTCTAGTAAGAAAAATCTAAATTTGTTAGGCCGATCTTGTTCCCAGGAGCAAGGCTGGAGTGAAAGAGTAAATTTTATTTCAGAGAGGGATGTTAATGTCTGAGAACTAAAGTAGTGTTTGTCACCAATCAGTGTAATGATCACAGGAATTACTGGCAGTTAGTTCATGCACTGATAAATCATAGTCAACTTCAAGGAGACTGATCCAAGGGATTGATGTTTATTCCATTTGCAAATAAATGTAAATGTTGGCGATTTTAAATTGTGCTCAGGGCCAACATAAATCTCTAATGACTTCATAATATCTTATAATAAATTGATGGTTATGATAGTAGTAATTAAAATGGTCAGTAATGATGCTGTGAATGGATTGTTACTGAGATCTGAACAACATGAGTTATGTTGAGAAATATGTCAGAATCGCCTAAGAAGTTCAACAAGGTGTATTTCAATGTTGGGTACTTCATTTGGCAACATTTTTTTAAAAATTATTTGTGGGACTTGGGCTTCACTGGCTGGCCAACATTGATAGCCCATCCCTATTTGCCCTTGACAAGGTGGTGATGAGCTGCCTTCTTGAATCGCTGCAGTCCACTTGTTGTGGGCTGCCCCACAATGCCCTAGGGAGGGAATTCCAGGATTTTGACCCAATTACTGTGAAGGGAGTGGCGGTATATTTCCAAGTCAGGGTGGGGAGTGACTTGGAGGGGAACTTGCAGGTGGTGGCATTCCCAAATACCTGCTGCCCTTGTCCTTCTAGGTGGAACTGGTCATGGGTTTGCAAGGTGCTGTCTAAGGATCTTTGGTGAATTTCTGCAGTGCATCTTGTAGATAGTACACACTGCTGTGACTGAGCGCCAGTGGTGGTGGGATTGAATGTTTGTAGATGTGGTGTCAATCAAGTGGGTTGCTTTGTCCTGGATGGTGTCAAGCTTCTTGAGTGTTGTTGGAGCTGCACCTATCCAGGTAAGCGAAGAGTATTCCATCACACTCATGACTTGTACCTTGTAGATGGTGGATAGACTTTGGGTGTCAGGAGGTGAGTTACTTGCCACAGTATCCCTAGTCTCTGACCTGCTCTTGTAGGCACTGTAATGAGTCCAGTTGAGTTTCTGGTCAATTGTATCCCCAAGGATGTTGACAGTGCGGGTGGCGGGGGGGGGGGCGGAGGCGGGGTGGTTTAGTGATGGTAATACCATTGAATGTCAAGGCACAGTCGTCAGAATGTCTCTTATTAGTCAGAGGGTCTCTTATTGGACAGAGTTCCTCTTATTGGTTAGAGTGTCTCTCATAGGAACAGGAGTAGGCCATTCAGTCCATTGAGCCTGCCACACCATTTTATATGTTCCCAGCTGATTGAACACTACAGTACCTTTTACCCATCCCATTCTCCTAAACCTATTCATCCCTGGTAATTTGGAATCTATTCATCTTTACAGTAAACATTCTCAAAGACAGAACCTCCACATCCCTTTATGGTAGAGGATTCAAATAGTTCACAAACCCCTCAGTAAAATTTTTTAAAATCCTTATTTCAGAACTAAGTGGATTCCCCTTATTTTTGTAAATTGTACCCCTGGTTCTAAACTCCTGACCAGGTGAAACATCTTACCTGAATCTATTCTATACCTTTAAGTATTGAGTAAGATTCAATGAAATCACATCTCATCCTTTGAAACTCTCGAGAATACAGGTCCAATTTGTTCAATTCTCTTCATAGGATAGTCCCACCGTCCCAGGAACAAATCTGGTGAATATTAATTTCACTCACTTTGGGGCAAAAATATATTTCCTGAGATAAAGAGACCAGAACTGCACACAGTACTCCAGGTGCAGCCTAACTAAGCTCTGATACATGTGAATCAAATCTTCACTGCTCCTGTACTCAAATCCTTTTGTGATATACACTATTGCTCCATTTACCTTCTTAATAGCTTACTGCACCAGCAAGTTAGCCTTCAGTGACCTACTTACATCGATAGCCAAGTCCCTTTGCACATCTACAATTTCCAACTTCCCACCATTTAAGAAATATTCTATCATTTGTTCTTATTCACAAATTGGTTGACCTCACATTTTTCACATTATATTCCTATCAAGGAGCTCTATCAAACCTTCATGTTCCTTACTTCCTGGCATGTCCTGTTGAACTTGAAAAGATAGGCAGGTGGGCAGAGGGGGTGGGGTTGCCTTATTAGTAAGAAATGAAATTAAATCAAGAGTAAGAAACAGTAGATTCAGATGGTGTAGAATCTTTGTAAGTAAAATTGAGGAACCGTAAAGGTGAAAAAACCATAGTTGGAGTTATTTACAGGCCTCCAAACAGTAGTCAGGAGCTGGGGCTCAAGCTACACCAGGACACAGAAAAGATGTGTAGGAAAGGCAAAGTTACAGTGATCATGGGGGATTTCAATATGCAGATGGGCTGGGAAAATCAGGTTGGTAGTGGATTGCAAGAAAAGGAATTTGTGGAATGTCCACGAGATGGCTTTTTGAAGCAGCTTGTGATGGAGCCCACTAGGAAACAGGCCATACTGGGTTTGTGTTGTGCAATGAGGCAGACTCGATAAGGGAGCTGAAGGTGAAGGAACCCTTTGGAGGCAATGATCATAATATGGTTGAAGTTAGTCTGCAATTTGAGAGGGAGAGGATAGAATCAGAGGTACCAGTATTACAGCTGAATAAAGGCAACTACAGAGGCATGAGGGGGTAGCTGGGTAGAATTGACTGGGAGAGGAGACGAGCAGGAAAGGCAGTGGAACAGCAAAGGCAGGAGTTTCTGGGACTAATTCAGGGGACACAGCAGAGATTCATCCCAAGAAAAAAGAAGCATGGTGTAGGGAGGATGGGGTAACCATGGTTGACTAGGGAAGTCAGGGATAGTATAAACGCAAAAGAGAAAGCATATAATGTGGCAAAGGGCAGTGGAAAATCAGAGGATTGGGAAGCTTACAAAGACCAACAGAGGGCAACAAAAAAGAAATAAGGAGGGTGAAGATTAAATATGTCGGTAAGCTAGCCTGGAATATGAAGGACGACTGTAAGAGTTTCTTGAGATATATAAAGGGCAAAAGGGAGGCAAAAGTGGACATTGGGCCACTGGAAGTTAACACTGGAGAGATAGTAGTGGAAAACAAGGAAATTACTTCACGTCAGTCTTCACAGAGGAAGACACAAGTAATATCCCAATTATCGAGAGTGAGGGGGCAGAGCTGAGTATGGTGGCCATCACCAAGGAGAAGGTGCTAGAAAAACTGAATGGCCTGAAGGTGGATAAATCACCTTGACCAGGTGGACTGCACCTCAGAGTTCTAACAGGGATAGCTGAAGATATAGTGGATATTGTGACCATTGATAATCACCCACTCTCCTGCAGTATCCCATGTCCTCCAATCATCTCACACATGTGTAAGCCCTCTTATATGTTGTGGTTCTGTTCGCCGAGCTGGGAATTTGTCTTGCAAATGTTTCGTCCCCTGTCTAGGTGACATCCTCAGTGCTTGGGAGCCTCCTGTGAAGCGCTTCTGTGCTGTTTCCTCCGGCATTTATAGTGGCCTGTCTCTGCCGCTTCTGGTTGTCAGTTCGAGCTGTCCACTGTAGTGGCCGGTATATTGGGTCCAGGTCGATGTGTTTGTTGATAGAGTCTGTGGATGAGTGCCCAGAAGAGGCAGCGAGAGGCCACTATAAATGCCGGAGGAAACAGCACAGAAGCGCTTCACAGGAGGCTCCCAAGCACTGAGGATGTCACCTAGACAGGGGACGAAACGTTTGCAAGACAAATTCCCAGCTCGGCGAACAGAACCACAACGAGCACCCGAGCTACAAATCTTCTACCAAACTTTGAGCCCTCTTATATGTTCAGTTTTCCCTTATTTAAATTCTTGCCCCCTCTACATCACAGCACCCTCCTTCTACTATCCAGCGCTGACTTTGCTCACTTCCCCAACACAGTGATGACTTCTGATAACCCCCTGAAACTTTGTGACATGCCCATTTGGTTAATGTGCATGCAGTATATTTGCCACATAAGTTATTGACATTTGGTACAGGTGTAAGATTGACATAGCAGGTGTCATACAGCGACATGTTTAACCATACACCCCCACCACCCCATGTCTGATCACTGCTAACAACCATGACAAGCTGCCTGGCTTTGTGTTTACACTAAAAAAGCAAAACAAGACAGAACTAATGTGAACCCATAAGCTGAGGGGGTATGGTGCAAAAAGACAGGACAGTGAGGAGCCTAGCTGGCATGACATAAGGGAGCCCTAAAGAGAGCAAGGGAAGATTCCTGAGATGCAGCCTGATTGAATCCATGAGATGGCTATCTGTCCCTGCACAGAAAGTATCTCTGCAGCAGCATTGCAATGAGAGGTACTGGTGTGCTCCAAGGTTCCACAGAAATGCAGAACCATCTTGCAAATGGACCAGAGTGATGCCGTGAGAGTGTGATGTGGCTGTACATGTCTGATGCCGACATCCACGGTCAGTGGCTGTGTGTGGCCACTGCCCATGGAGTGTGCCCTGAGATACTGGTGACTGATGGTGAACTGGAGGAACAAGTGCCAAGCTGCAACCACCAAGAGTAAACTGCTCTGTCTATTGTCTATTTCTCCTACTTAGCTTTTATCTAGATGTTGGGAAAAGAGTAGGCTGCATGTGAGTCAGATGAGATTGACAAAATAGAGGAGACATTAAATTGGCCCATCACCACTCACTACTGAGAATATTGACTCACTGTTTAACACGTGGCTGGAAAATGGAACAGTTTGCTCTTGACACTGAGAATTTCCTTACTGCATATCTCATCTGACTTGCCCAACCTTCTCTCCAATGCCCATGTTGTTTAGTGCCTGGAAAGATTTCATCCAAGGATTTTTGCTCAAGCAAAGTTCCACTCTTTCACAGTTAAATACCGTGCATGTCTCCATTTTTATAAGCCAGGAAGATAACTCTTTCTGCATTGCCAGAGATTTAATGTTTCTGGAGGGATTCTTGTAGCTCCGCCCTCCACCGTATCTCCATCCCAATCAAGTGAAATATGGATTATTTAAAATTGCGAATTGTGATTGCCATTTTTACTTGCCTTCATTCAGGTAAAAACTGCCTTTGTAATTAAGTCCAATATCCATTTTCAACTAATGAATGAAAAATTAATACTTGAAATGGATATATCTTCATACAATTTATTGCAACTTCTGTGCTGACTGTGAAAACAGATCTCAGGTGCATTCTTATATCTATAGGTGCTCATACTCAACAAAAGTCGGTTTATGTAATAGTAACTCTGTTATAAACAGAAACTCTAAGCCGTGACAAAGGGAATTATAGCTCTGTTCTTAACTCAGGAAAAAGGTAATAACATTGGAACCACACCACAGGATCCACAAACATTGGTCCCCTTTGTATTATAGCACAAGTGTCTGTTGAAATGTCCATAGATATCAGTGCATTTCCATTTTAAGATGTCCCTGTGCCACTGGAAGATGAAGTTCACAGGAGCGAGAAATTGTTATTTTGCACTGAAGGACCTGTCAGAGCTTTTGTGTATCCAGCTTGCAATCGCTCTTAAAAATAAACACAGAAATGAAATGACTTGCATCTACTCATGAATATTCTTTCACTTCTCCTTTATTAAAACATCCAGACACAGCAAAAAATCTTGCATAGAATTGTCCATCTCTGAAATCTCAATATTCAAATGAAACATTTGCCTTAATAATTGCCCGTAATATGATTGAATTGTTTCTCTCTAATGATAATTGATTGAAGAAATGATTTCAGACCAACACTTGTAAAATGGCCACCAGTGAAGTTATCCTTAGAATATGGACTTCAGCCACCTTACAATGATGAGTTTAGAAGTGGTTTTATAGCATTCCTTTTGGGGCAAGAGGAACAGGAGAGCTAACCCTCAGTCACCCAGTTCCATCTTCACTGATGAGGGGTCTGGCCGCAATACCGCAGTGTACTCCCAGTAGCTGCTGCACACCTTACCACTTGTCCCTCATGGAGACGCTTAATTTGAAAAACATCTTTGAACACAAGTCTATCAGGCTGTGGTCAGCAAGTAAGGTCCTTGAATCTCTGTGGGAAAAGGGGATTGTCAGTGCAGTCAGATTCTTTCCTTGAACAGACTGTCAATGCCATTTGGCAGAGTGGCTTACTGCCAGAAATTAGAAATAGGTAGACAGGCAGGAGGCTGGAAGAACACAGCAAATCAGGTAGCATCAGGAAGTAGAGACGTCAATGTTTCAGGTGTAAGCCTTCTTCTTCACCTCCTGATGCTGCGTGGTTTGCTGTGTTCTTCCACTCTCCTGCTTGTCTACCTTGGATTCCAGCATCTAGAGGTGTTTTTTGTCTCTAAAGAAACTATAAATAAGCTTTGCAACATGATTTGGCTGGTGGTGAGAATCTGATCACTGGAGTCTCTCTCCCTGTGAGCCCACCCTCAAGGTGGGCTGTTCTGGGGAAGATACTATTGTCCACCTCCTTGTGGACTACGCACTTGTAAAAGGAGATGGTGGTGTAGTGTTTATTTCACCAGTAACCTACCAGCAACAACCACCACACCCACTGTCCGCCCCACTCTGAGTGCAAGTTCAAGTCCCACTGTGCTTATTGGTGAAATTTGTATCTCTGATTTAGAGTCATAGAGTCATAGAGATGTACAGCATGGAAACAGACCCTTTGGTCCAACTCGTCCATGCTGATCAGATATCCCAACCCAATCTAGTCCCATCTGCCAGTACCCAGCCCATATCCCTCCAACCCTTCCTATTTGTAGACGCATCCAAATGCCTCTTTAATGTTGCAATTGTACCAGCCTCCAGCACTTCCTCTGGCAGCTCATTCCATACATGCACCACCCTCTGCGTGAAAACGTTGCCCGTAGGTCTCTTTGATTGACAAAAAAGTTATTTGATTCACTAATGTACTTTAGGGAAGGAAATCTGCCACCTTTAGCTGGTCTGTGCTACATGTGACCCTGGCTCCACAGGCAACCAGCTTAGCCCCCTCCTCCACAACCCCAAGAGCAACACTATTCCTCCCTAATTTATGTCTCTAAGAGTATCCATAGATCATCGAACCCAAGCCCACAATCTATTTGCAAAATACTTTGCATGATTTTATAACTGCTTTGTAAATATTCTGTTGGAGAGGGTGGGGAAGCTTTTAGAGCTTCTCATTTAGAATGAATTATACAGTGTTTGTTTCAACAAAACACACAGCCCTGTCAGGAAATTGTCAACATTAGCATCCAGTCCTTAATGCATGCGATTTAAATTATTTAAACTGTTTCTTTTAATAGTTGCGCTAATTACTATAGCAAGTGCATTAATCTGTTAAAATGAATGGGTTGAGGCTGTTTTGACATACCTATTAAATATTAATATTCTAATTCTTCTGCGAAAAGGAAATTTTCCAGTACGAGAGGATAAAAGACGTAGATCGTGACACCAACACACAGAGACCAGAAACAGAGAGATATCAGGAACCACAGCATGTGCACTGTAAGAAGTTGGTTGGTGAGTAGGATTGGTGAATATTTCTAGTCTTTAACATGGAAGTAAGATCTTCAATTTGTTTTTAGGTTCCAATAATTTTGTTCCTCCTTTTCATAACAGATTAAGTATAAGTTTGATACTGGTGGTTTTCTTTTACCACAATATCAATTACAGTAAAGTGTAAAGAGCAGAGAATATTGAGTAATTAAGTTATAAATTACTTCAGTACCATAGTGATAGCAGGACGAGAGATGTGGAAGAGCTGCAGTATAAGTCTAAACGATAGAGGAGCAGAATGTGGCGATTTCACCCAGTTGAGCTTGCTGCACCATTCGATCATGGCTGATATGTTAGTCAACCCTATTCTCCAGCTTTTTCTCCATAACCTTTGATCCCCTTACTAATCAAGAATTTATCTATGTCTGCTTTAAAGACACTCAGTGACTTGGCCGCCATTACCCTCTATGCCAATGAGTTCCACAGATTTACCACCCTCTGGCTGTAGAAATCCCTTCTCATCTCAGTTCGAAAGGGTCATCTCTTCACCCTGAGCGTATGGGAGCTGCTGGACACCACTGGTCTACAGTGAACACATATATAATCAATATTAACAACTCAAGGAGCTTCAGATCTCTGTTGGGTAGTTAGAATCTGAGCTTCAGATAATGCACCACATCAGGGAAGGCATAATTTTATTCTTCATATAGATTGGGTTTGTCAGATTGGCATCCCTGGCATGGAGGGATTATGAGGGGAGGTTGAGTCGGTTGTGCCTGTACACATTGGAGTTTAGAAGAATGAGAGGTAACCTTATTAAAACATATAAGATATTTAGGGAACTTGGCAGGGTAGATGCAGAGAGATTGTTTCCTTTTGTGGGAGAATCTAAGCACAATGTTAGAATAAGGGGGAGTATATTTAAGAGAGAGATAAGGAAGTATTTCTGTAAAATTCAGGAAGCAGTAGATCAAATTCAGACAACTATGATCTTAGTTATCTTCACACTGAAGCAGTTCACATCCTTTAGTTTAATATGGACAGAATGACAGCAGCAAATTGCTCAGTAACAGAGAACTTCTGGCCTCTCAGGAAGTCAATAACATTGATCTCTGAGAAACAAATGCCAGTTACTCCTGTCTTTGCCAGTAAGCTGTAAAATAGTTAGTTCCAATTTTCAGAGAAAGCATGGAAACATCACCGGTATGTGATATGATGATGTTTGTGTAGAAGCTACACAAATTACCCACTTCCAGTCATCTCAAAAAATAATCCAGTATTGTGGATGCCTGGCTTCAAGAAATCAAGACTTCAATATGATTGGGAACAACTTGAATCAGGATGTGTCAGCAAATGTCAATTATTATAAGGAGAGAAGATATTAATCCCAGGATGTCAAAGACAGCACTTCCACACACACACACATTTTAATCATGCAAATATTTCTTAAAATGTCAGCAGTTTCTTAAATAACATTGTCTGTTAATGTCACAAACTCAGCATATGGAAGAGTAGTTCTAATTTGCATCAACAAACACATCATCAAATTAACTCAGAAGATTAAGATTGAATATTAATCAATTTGAATATTGGGTTGATTTTTATCCTTCCAGGAGTTGTGTAAGCAGGGGACAAAAGGTGGGAAAGCTTTGTCAGAATTTTTTAAAAATTAGATTCTAAATGGTGAGAAAATGTCTTCTGATTCTCCTATTAAACTGTAAATGGCAACTTTTGAACAGTGACTCTCATATTACCATGCATTGACACCTGACTAAAGTACCAGCTTACCTTATTTAAGTGCCACTTCCAAATCCTCCTCTCCTTCCCTGAGAAGTTATACAATACAAAGTTCCAACATGTAAATCCGAGCTACTGCAGATTGCCAAATACTTGTCCAGGCCACCATCGAACTGTTCCTGCTGAGCAATATCCAGCATATTCCACGGTCACTGTCCTCCTTGATGCTTCATTCATGCAATTCAGCATCAACAATTTACTAGACTCAATGCATCAACATTCCTCCTTGTGGAATAATTCAGACATCACTTCAGCCCTTCAGAACGATTCTTTACAGCTCAGGGACACCTACAGCGTACATGCTTCTAACAGATCACTCAGTGCATGGACACATCTCATGTATCTAGAAAAGTTGCTTCTTATGGCCTTTAGATTACTTCCTTAGCAGTCACTAGGGCACTTGAAAGCTGCCATCGTCTGTATACTTCATATTGCTTTCTTCAATACTGACTGATGGTTTGCCAGTGCTGGTCACATTTCTTTCTTAATGAACACTGTCTTTAGTGCTCAGCTTCCCCTGTGTGGATCATAACATTTTTAGCAAAGGCAAATACAGGCAGCTTGTGATGTTGGGCAGCACTGAAAATTCAATCTATCAGTAAGGCAAGGAAGTAGGTATGTTGTTGCATGGACCTGTGCTATATCAATGTCACATCTGCAGCAGTACCAGCAGTTTACACAGCAAGTACACTGCCTGTGCTTCAAGCAAATAACTATGTGTGAAAGTCAAAGGAGAGTGGTCTTCACTGGGTGAAAGGGGTCTGTAGTTAGTCAATGGGTACTGCCACATTCACTCAAAGAACTCACCTAATTCTCATCCAGGGCTTGGCTATGGTCTGTCCTGCAGATCTTGTACCATCAGTCCAGGGACTACAGGTAGGCCTCTCTGGGTGATGTGGACATATTGGTCTGAGGGGTATGCCAATATTTCCTGTTCCTTCACTGTTACTGAATCCAAATCCTGGAACTCCCTCTTTAGTTGCATGGTGGATAGACCCACACCAAATGGACTGCATCAGTTCACCAACCTCTTCTCAAGGGGCCATTAGGAATGGGCAATAACTGATGGCCAGCCAGCGATGCCTGACTCTATGAGGAATTTTTAAAATACATTGTGGATGTTACCGACAAGGGAAGGTTCGAATAATAAGGACAGGTTGGATTGGCTGCTTTTTTTCCCCCTGGATAGGAGGCTCAGGGGTGACCTTACAGAGGCTTATAAAATCATGAGTGGTATAGATAAGTTAAATAGCTTTTCCTGGGGATAGTGGAGTCCAAAACCAGAGGGCATTGGTTTAAAATAAGAGGGGAAAGAATTAAAAGGGAACTAAGGGGCAACATTTTCACATACAGAAGGTGGTTCATGTATGGAATAAGCTACCAGAGGAAGTGGTAGAGGCGAATATAATGTCAACATTTAAAAGACATTTGGATAGGTACATGGATTGGAATGGTTTGGAGGGGTATGGGCCAAACACAGGCAATTGGGACTGGTTCAGTGTAGGTGCACTAGTCAGGGGAAATGTAGATTGGGGAATTGGTCTGGGTGGGATACTCTTCAGAGGGTCAGTGTTGACTTGTTGGGCCAAATCGCCTACTTCCACACTGTAGGATTCTATGAGAACCTCCAGCAGCAACTTGCAGGCGGAGGTTGTTTTGAGCAGTCCTATCAAGAGCTCTAGCACTAGCTGGCAGTAGTGAGGCAGTTTGAGCCCTTGTGTTGGGATCTCCACCAGCAGCTGGTGATAGTTGAAGGAAGGCACTGATCAGGACAGCTGGAACATGAGACTTATGATTACTGGAGCCAAAGCTGCCTTTGGGGGAAGGAAGGGTCATGGGGAGAAGGATCTGACAGAGGATTTTCTCGAACAAATATAAATCACAAATGTAAGTCCATATAAATACTGCACTTTCAATGTTTAATCTTAATTTCCCTCCAATTTTGTAATGACCTGATGTCACTGGAAATAAGAATCCTGACTTCATGATCTTTGGGGCGATCCGTTTGTTCAAATCTTATGTTACTGGAAGATTACATGATAAAAATCACTCCAAGGAATGAGTCTCACTGGAAAAAAATACTTCAAATGCAAATGGAATGACTTAGTCTACTTTGCTGTTTGTCGTTCTTCTGCTGCTACCCAGTGAGCCAAAATTGGGCTCCACACTATTCCATTCTACACAAAGGCATATCAACACACAGAGTAATAATAGGAACTATAAGTCCCAAAGAAAACTATTTACCAATGCCCTTCTAACATCAGGCATCAAATTTAAAGCGTAGAACCTCTTTAGAAATAATCAGGAGATGTTACAACTGCCAATTTCCACAGATGTACTAAACAGCTCACTACTGATTCATGTACAGACCAATCTCAATGAAACTATATCAACAATTTTCATTGTGTTAAGTATCTCATCATGGTGAACAGAATGGTTCCTCCTTAGAAACTCCCAGCTTATTGATTATGTGCCTGGTTTCAAGCCCAGTGGAACCGGATTATGTTAGATATGAAGTGTAAATGACCACAGTTGGTGATTAAGTACAGTCAAAAGCATCCTTGGTGCATTTACACATGCAGATGAATCAGTAAGCAGGAGCTCATTGCACGCTGATCTACCGGGACAACACTCCATTTTCCACAACACTGACCTTACAGCAGCTGAAGATCTGTGGTGTACACCACACCAAACTAAGTCCCATGACATGTTTGACATATAGGAAATCTTCGTACTCTGCAACTTGTACCTGGAATTTCTCCCCAGCCATACGTAGGATCATTCACAAATATACATAAATTGACAAACTGGGGATATGAACTTTCCATCCTACTTTGAGTCCTAACTCAAGTAAATTCTGCAAAACACTATGAATAATATAATAATTCAAAGAACTGCAAATGCTGGAAACCGGAAACAGAAAGTGCTCGAGAAGCCCAACAGGCCTGGCAGCATCTGTACAGAGAGGGCCTCACAGAGTTAATGTTTTGAATTGTTGGATCTGTTCTGAAGAAGTGTCACTGAACTTGAAACATGAACACTCAATATTGGAAAGTGTTCACAGGGTAATGCTTGTGGTGTGAGTTGTTGTTTCCCTGTCTCTGAGGCACGTAGGCCTACATTTAAGTTCTACTTGCTCAAGAGCTATGTAATCATATCTCTGAATCAGTTAGTTAGACTAATACATACAAAGTGTAGTGAGGAAGTGGTTCACATTTTGTCTTAAAGAAGGGCATTCTTTTTAAAAAGAGAATCACTTCTAGCTGAATTCACTTTTACATAAAATTAGTTATAATGTAACGGAACAATGAGGTGCTGCATTTTGGAAAAACAAGTCACAGCAGGACTTATACACTTAATGGTAAGGTCCTGGGGAATGTTGGAGTGCAGGTTCATAGCTCCTTGAAAGTAGAGTCACAGGTAGATAGGATAGTGAAGAAGACATTTGGTAAGCTTTCCTTTATTAGTCAGAGTATTGAGTACAGGGGTTGGGACATCATGTTGCGGCTGTACATGACATTGGCTAGGCCACTGCTGGAATGTTGCGTGCAATTCTGGTCTCCTTCCTATTAGAAGTTGTGAAACTTGGAAAATTTCAGAAAAGATTTACAAGGATGTTGCCAGGGTTGGATGATTTGAACTATAGGGAGAGGCTGAACAGGCTGGGGCTGTTTTCCCTAGAGTGTTGGAGGCTGAGGGGTGACCTTATCGAGGTTTACAAAATTATGAGGGGCATGGATAGGATAAATAGACAAAGTCTTTTCCCTGGGGTGGTGGAGTCCAGAACTAGAGGGCATAGGTTTAGGGTGAGAGGGGAAAGATATAAAAGGGACCTAAGGGGCAACTTTTTCACACAGGGGGTAGTGCATGTATGGAATGAGCTGCCAGAGGAAGTGATGGAGACTGGTCCAATTAGAGCATTTAAAAGGCATCTGGATGGGTATATGATTAGGAAGGGTATCAAGGGATATGGGCCAAGTGCTGGAAATGGGACTAGATTAGGTTAGGACAGCTGGTTGACATAGACAAGTTGGACCGAAGGGTCTGTTTCCATGAGGTCCTTCTCTATGACTCCATGGCTTTGATTAAAAAAAGACTTGAAAGGCTGAAAAAGTAGTTCTATTTGATGTAAGCTATTGATTTGCACTTTTGTAATGCAGTTGTTTTGACCAAGAAAACAGTTTGCAGAATGAGCAATGATTGACACTGGCATAATAATCCAGACAATCAGTAATGAAAGCTTCAAGAAGAATTGTTAGTGACTTACAAAGGCTTTTTAATTAGACGGTCTATTATGATGACTGTATTTAAAATCATGTGCTCGTTCTTATGTGCTGTGTGCTGTGTTATAATTAAAATTAAGATCAAGACTCTTCATTATTCATTTTCTTCCTAATATAGCATAAGTGTTCAATTTATTTTGTATCTGACTAACTCAGGCTAATTTTTCAAATTATTATTGGACATACTATTAGTTAGCATCAATCTCTCAATTTTCAAGTGGATATCAGCTGCAAGAGCACATATGCAATCCATTTGTCAGAATGTATCTTGAAGTTCCCAGATAGTGAGGAGGTTCAATAACTTTAAGGGATTGTTAAAGTATTTCCATGTCAAATGGTGTCACTGCCAATATTGTGTATTTCCTGAAAATTGGAACTCCAAAACCATTGGTTTTGTACAGTTGATTTATCCTCTTCTTGAGCTAATTGTTCATATTAGGGACAAAAATACATTGCTCACTATTAAAATGCACAGTGAAAAATTGTACAGTAGCGACTTCAGGACCCTGGAGTAACTTGTAGATGATACCATGGAGCTACACATTACTGACTATAAATAACACAGTCTGGACAGAGTTAGAACATGCTGCACCAGGTCAGACACAGCATGGGCATGAATTCACAAAGTTTACAGATTAGTCCTTACGTAATGCAACTATAAGACCAGAGCCTGATATTTCTATGATTACCATGTATCTCCATGGAAAAGCCCTGGGGAAAATTGATGTACAGAGAGATCTGAGCATTCACGTCCATTGTACCCTGAAGGTGGCTGCACAGGTCAATAGAGTGGTCAAGAAGGCATATGGCATGCTTTCCTTCATCAGACAGGGTATTGAGTACAAGAGTTGGCAGGTCCTGCTACAGTTGTATAAGACTATAGTTCAGCCACATTTGGAATTCTGGTCGCCACATTACCAAAAGGATGTGGATGTTTTGGAGAGAGTGCAGAGGAGATTCATTAGGATGTTGCCTTGTATGGAGGGTGCTAGCTATGAAGAGAGGTTGTGTAGATTGGCATTATTCTCATTAGAAAGACTGAGGTTGAGGAGGGACCTGATTGAGGTCTGTAAAATCATGAGAGGTATAGACAGAATGGATAGCAAGAAGCTTTTTACCAGATTGGGGGACTCAACTACTAGGGATCACAAGTACAAGGTGAGAGGAGATAAGTTTAGGGGAGATATGCGTGAAAAGTTTTTTATGCAGAGGGTGGTAGGTGCCTGGAATGTGTTGCCAACGGAGGTGGTAGCGGTGGGCACGATAGCATCATTTAAAGTGGATATAGACAGATACATGGATGGGCAGGGAGCAGAGGGGTACAGCTTCTTAGTTGACAGAGGATCTGGATCGTCACAGGCTTGGAGGGCTGAAGGACCTGTTCCTATGCTGTAATTTTCTTTGTTCTTTTTATGATAGTATTTTGTTTTAATGTAAAATAGATGATGCTATTTTGGAGACTACGCCTTTAAGTCAGTTCTTAACTTTGTCTTCTCTTTGACCAATCTTTCTAGAACACTTTTTAATTCTGTGACATCAAACCACATGTTAGAAGAGAAACCAATATGTTTTGTTGATTTGAAACTGATCTAATTGAACTGAAAACCCAATTTTAACTTCCTGAATAAAACTCGAGTGTGTGATTGAAATGGAAACTGTCTGTACTTGAATGGGTACATTGTAAAATCCATATGAGATTGCAACCTGAATGAAGTAACCAAACAACTAGTAAATAAAAGCACATCTCCGTCACCCTGCTCAAGCCAGTCATAAATGGCTGTGGACAGTTTAGCAATTAAACAGGAGGAGACTTCTTAAATATCGAACCTTAGCTGTGTTGGAGTTCAAAGAGAATAGAAATGATGGGGTTGAAATGGTTGAAAGGATCTGCAGCCAAAGAATCTCAGTGTCCAAATCCCTCAGCGTCCAGTGTCCAACCAACTTCTTCAATTCCTATGGCAGTAAGAGGTAGCTGAGTACATTACTCATAGCAAAAGCTCTGGGTCCTGACTGCATACTGGATGTAATACTGAAGGCATGTTCATAGCCAGCATTGGCTGATAAAAGGTTCTGACCTAAAATGTCAACTCCCCTCCTCCTGTCATGCTGCTTGACCCGCTGTGCTTTGTCCAGCTTCACTCTCTAGCTACCCTTCAGGTCTGAACTACTTCAGTGTTGCAATGAAACTGACAATTAAATACCCCTGGGGAAATTGCCCAGGCATCTTGTATCTATAATAAAAAAGGGCAACACTAAACTGAACAATTAATGTCGTGTCAACATCCTACTACCATTCGTAACTTCATGTGAGGCAAGGAAGAATGGGCACCAGATAAAAAGAGTGTGAGGAGAGAGAGAGAGAGAGAGAGAGAGAAAGTGGGCACCTGATCAAATAGCGCAAAGGAAGCAAAAGAAATCTAAATGGAATCTATAGAAGTAGAAATTAAATTAAAGAGGAAAATGCGTACTTATGACAGGTGTAGGTAGTCAGTACAGTCGAGAACCACGCTGAACACAGAAGGTTCAAAAAGGTGGTGAGGAAGAAAATTCGAGGAGCAGAGAGCATTATGATGAATTACTGGAACTGACATAAAAAGAAATTGCAAAGTCTTCCACAAGCATATCAGTAATGAAAGGTATTAAAAGGAGGAGTAGGGTTTTTAGGAAGAAGCAAAAAGCAAGGAAAAAGCATGGCTGAAATGTTAAATTAATACTTTGCTTCTGCCATTACCTATGTGGCATGATGCTGCCCACAGTTTGGTGACAGAGGGTCACTAAGAGAGTTCAAAATTTCTAAGAAGCAAGTATAGCATAAGCAGTCATTACTTAAAGTTACTAAGGCATCGGGACCAGATGAGATGTGTCCACAAAGATTGAAGAAAGTGAGAGTTTCAATTACAAAGTCATTAGCAATGATCTTTCACTCCTCCCTGGATTCGAATGTTGTGCTGGAAGACTGGAGAATTGGAAATACTTGGCTGGATTTTTTTGAGGAACGGCAACCTCGTGCAAATTACCCCCTTGCCCTTTCTTTATTCCAAAAGGAGAGAGCTTAGTATTTCAGGCAGGAGTTACAGATCAGGGCGCTGACAGAAATGCAGGTCTGTGCTTCCATTCTGGCAGTTCTCACATTGTGCAGAATTGTCAGGGGATGGCAAACTATGCCCTCTTTCCATAACAATCCGTCTGTAATGATGCAGAATCACAGACTTCTATTTTGTTAGCTGCTATCAAATGGTTAGTACTTAAGCCTACAGTACTAGGATGGCAAAGTGCTGACTGGCTAGGCAACATGGTGTCGGGGTGAGGAGGGGGTGGTGGTGGGATGCCAAGTGGGTAGGGGTTAGGTGCCAGGTAGGTTCAATGCCAAGTACATAGGGAGTAGGGAGCAAGTTGACAAGAGACTCAATTAAGTGTTGAAGTGTTTAGTGTAGGTCAGGGTGAATGGGAGAAATTTGGTCCCACAGGAGGTAGGTGTCAAAACCAGGGGAGGGGATGGGGGCTCACATTTACCTTTTCCTGAGAAACTACTTACTTAATTTCATCAGAGTTCTCTGAATGCTCTGATTTCAATGGTAGCTTCCAGAGATTTGTAAGTGAAGACAAATCGCCCAGTAGATTCTCCAATTTCTTGAGCAATTCCTCCAGGATCATTCACAATAGGGATTCCACCAGTCCCTGTGTACAATTCCCAATAATGACTGTCTGGCCAGGGGAAAGTCCAGGCCAAATATTTGGGATACAATTAATAGTCACATAAAAATATATGGACTGATATGAAAGGTTTGTTCAGGGAAATTAGTTTCAAACTAACTTTTGGACTTTTTGTTTGAAGATGTAACATAGACAGCAGCTGAGGTGAAGGATGTTGAAGTGGTGTACCCAGACATCCGAAAGGTTTTAGATACATTGCCATACAAGAGGCTGGTGAGGAAAGTAATAGATCATGAAATAAAAGCAGCATTAGCAATTTGGATGCAAATTGGTTGAGGGATAGGTGTTAGAGTTTAACAGTTGATGGGATTTTTCAGGTCGGAAGACAGTTTGTAATGGAGTTCCCAGGGATTGGGATCCTTATTATAATCTACTGTGCATGGGACAGTTTTAAAGTTGGCAAACATCAAAACATTTGGGACAATTGTAAAGTGTGAAGATGACAGTGTACAACTTCAAATGGATATTGATAAGTTGGTGAAGTGGGTGGATAGGTGGTAGATGAGGTCACAATACTGACTCCTGGGGAACTCCACTATAAACTTTCCACTAGCCCAAAAATATCCATTGACCATTACTCTCTGTTTCCTATCACTCAGCCAATTTTCTATCGATGTTAATACTGCTTCTTTTGTGCCATGATCTATAACTCTCTTCACAAGGCTGCTGTGTGGCGCTGTATCAAACTCCTGGAAATCCTTATATACCACATCAACAGTATTACACACATAGATTCCTTCTGTTACCACTTCAAAAAACCTCCAGCAACATAAGTAAACAAAATTTCCTCTTTAGAAATTGATACAGACTCTCCCAATCAACTCACCTATTTCCACATGTTTACTAATTCCACCCCAAATAATTGTTTCTAGATATTGTTTCTAGATATGAGATGAGAAAAACCTTTTTACTCAGCAAATAGTTGGGCTTGCACTGCCTGGATGTGTGGTGGAAGCAAGTTAAATTGAAGTTAAAATGCAAGTTAAAGGCACTCAGGAGAGCATTGGATGATTATTTGATTGGAAATAATTTGTAGGCTTATGGGAAACTAATAGTAGATTGGCAATAAGTTACATTCCTCGGCAAGACAGTGTATGTATGAAGGGCTGAACAGCTTCCTTTTTCACAGTAACAATTCTGTAATATGTATGTGTCTTCAAAGGGTGTAAATTATCCAGATTACAAGCTCAACTGATCATCTTGAGCACACTTCACCAACTTGTCAATATCCATTTGAAGTTGTATATTGTCATCCTCACACTATACAATTGTCCCATATGTTGTGGTGTTTGCGAATGTTAAAATTGCTCCCTGCACAGTTGATTATAACAGTGCAGGAGATGGAGAGTTGCCTCAAAAATGGCCACTACAAAGCCATCTTCACATGTGTAGTGTGCCCAGAATACTATGCCTTAGTGGGAGAGGACAATAACTGATTTTTAACAAAGATCTGAACAATAATTTTAGAATGCATGGATGCACTCTCATTTTATCTCTGGCAAAATGACAAAGGTTCTTAACAGAATAATTACCAGACCGCAGAGCAAAGGATTTTAATTTTTCTTCAACTATTTATAGGATTAATTGTGTGTGACTGGCAGCAGGTTTATGGGCAATTCTTTGTATTGCTTTCAATCAATTTCAGCATCACTACGTAGACACCAACCACCCTGCTAACTGAAGGAGCTTTTCACTAATAAACTAACTCCAAGGTATGACAGTGTTAGTGATATTTAGAGCAAAGAGAATGTTTTCAGGCAATTTACTCGATTGACAGAACTTTGGAATGCTAATAAATCTGTTTCTATTGAACTGGCATCACAGCAAGTGATGCTCTAGTTTTGTGCATGTTGGCATGGTGCTCCACCTAATGGTGTGCTGGCTGCAAACCCAGTCTGGTTGTTCATGTAGTTATTGGCATCTCTCATTCTTGCAAACAAAAGGAATACGTTCAAGCTTTGTGGCTTTGCTTCCCCTCCTTTGCCACTATGTTACTTGCTGTCATGAGGTTCATTTCTAAAACTATTTCCATGAGGCATTGAAACAGTTGATTGTCTATGAAAGTAAATGCTTTGCAACCAAATATGGTGCAAAAGTGAAGAGGAGTGGAGCTTCCTGTCAGGGCATCCAGCATTAAGCCCAGAGCAAACCAATTCTCCGGATTCATTTTATAGCTAAAGTGAAACCACATGGAATGTGGAAGAACAAACTGCAAATGTCTTGAGGAATGGGAATCAATATTCAAGAAGGAAATTGTGAGAAG
Source organism: Chiloscyllium punctatum (assembly GCF_047496795.1). Classification (NCBI taxonomy): domain Eukaryota; kingdom Metazoa; phylum Chordata; class Chondrichthyes; order Orectolobiformes; family Hemiscylliidae; genus Chiloscyllium; species Chiloscyllium punctatum. Next base: position 52,731,553 of record NC_092764.1, on the reverse strand, counting down.
TCGCATGACACCAACAGAGTTATTTAAAATCAGAAGCTTTTGAAGCGTTCCTCCTTTGTCAGGCGAAGGAACAATGCTCCAAAAGCTTGTGGTTTTAAATAAACCTGTTCAGCTGTAACCTGGTGTCGTGTGACTTTAGACTTTGACCACCCAGTCCAACACACGCACCTCCACATCGAGAAGGAACTTGTCTTCCTTTCAAAATTTCAATTACCACGACTGCTTCATTCCCTAACCGTGGGGAGATCTTAATACAAGGAACAAGGCTTGATGATTTAAATAAGAAATGTGCATCCCTGAGAATTCAATTTCCAGTTTAGAAGTCTGTTCCAGACAGTTCCATGGAATCTTCTGCATCTAGCTGCACAGATAACTGGACAACCTTGGGTTGAGGTCCCTTCTGAAAGATGGTGCTGCAACAATTCAACCCATCTTGGTTTTGAAAAGCTGAATTCTGAAATTATTTATTTTATCTTTCAAAGCATTTTTGATTATTTAATTGATTGGTCTGTTTTGGGATTTTAATGTGTAAACAGGCCATTTGGCCCAACAAGTCCATACTAACCCTCCAAAGAGCAGACCATTCAGACTCACCTTCCCAGCCAATCTCTGCATTTCCCATGGTAAACTCACCTACCCTACATATCCCTGGATGCTATGGGCAATTCAGCGTGGCCAATGACTATGGGAGGGAACTGGAGCACCCAGAGTAGTGTGCAAACTCTACACAGACAGTCACCCAAGGTGGGAATTGAACCCAGGTCCCTAGCTCTGTGAGGCAGCAGTGCCAACCACTGAGCCACTGGACCCCTGCTGGCGACAGTTCAGTTACGATTGAATTTTTCTATACTTTTAGTAATTTATGTCTGATCGATTTATAGATTCTTTTATCATTCTTTTCATCTTCAGTTCAGTACTTGTAATGACTTACGGGGGGGGGGGGGGGGGGGCAGTGTGGTGGCTGGACTATGCACTTACTCTCCACAGCAAGATTTAAATCAATAGATTTCCTTACATCTTAACTTGTCTTTTTCTCAGGAACAGTTGAGTTACGTCATGATGTGATCACAATTCTCATTTCATAATTGTTACAAATCTTTGTATGGATGGGATGTAAAGATTACATGACATCATTCTTGTTCTTCTCCCCAGCCTTGAATGACTTCATCCCTATTGCCCTCAGCCATCTTTTTGCTCTCCATTCCCTTCTCCAACACTCAATATACAGTCACCCAGATCTGATTTCTCTCCAGCCCCATGACTGGCTTTGATGGACAGACCAAATCTCAAACTCTGGTACATGTAGCTTCCAGACTGATGACGTACCATTCCCCTACCTGCTTACTTTGATGCTACAGGACTGATCGTAGCCCACTCCCTGGACTATGGGTAGAACTTATTCCTTGACCCTGATCATCCCAAGTGGATGATTGACAGTGACCCAGCTCCTGTGACAGTGTACCGACTCCATCTTTGATTGCCAGTACCAGATCTCCTTAACTTGATGGAGCACCAGCCTTTATGTACTTTTAGACATGTTCATTTGGTTGAAAAATCATGCAGTGTGTTTACCAGGCACGTACCTGGCACATACTGGAGATATGAGACTAATGTCTCACTGTACCACGCAGCAAGATGTTAGCCCCTAGATAAGGTGGCACGGTGGCACAGTGGTTAGCACTGCTGCCTCACAGCGCCAGAGACCTGGGTTCAATTCCCGCCTCAGGCAACTGACTGTGTGGAGTTTGCACATTCTCCCCGTGTCAGCGTGGGTTTCCTCCGGGTGCTCCGGTTTCCTCCCACAGTCCAAAGATGTGCAGGTTAGGTGAATTGGCCATGCTAAATTGCCTGTAGTGTTAGGAAAGGGGTAGATGTAGGGGTCTGGGTGGGTTGCGCTTCGGCGGGGCGGTGTGGACTTGTTGGGCTGAAAGGCCTGTTTCCACACTGTAAGTAATCTAATCTAAAATAAATGCCTATTGAATGGCATGACAAGCAGCCTGCCACTGTGTGTATGAGAAAAAGCAATTCAATATGGCAGCACTGTGAGCCTTCAGGCTCTGACTGAAGTGCCATTGCAATAAAAGGCAAGGCTAGACAGGGATTGTGATCATGCAGGTCAGTGCTAAATGAGTTAACACTAAGGGAGCAAGTGAGCAGCCCTGAGACTGAGATGTATAAAGTTATGAGGGGCATAGATAAAGTGGACCGGAAGAAACATTTCCCCTTGATGGAGAGATCAATGACCAGGAGGCATGGATTCAATGTAAGGGGCAGGAAGGATTGAGGAGATGTTAGGAAAAATATTTCCACCAGAGGGTGGCAGAAATCTGGAACTCATTAGTTGTAAAGGGTGGTTGAGGCAGAAACCGTTGTAACATTTAGGAGGTATTTAGATGCACACTTATGATGCCAAGGTATGCAAGGCTATGGGCCAAGTGCTGAAATGCGATTTGATTAGCCAGATGCTTATTTTTGACTGGCGCAGACTCAGTGAGCCAAAGGGCCTTTGTCTCTGCTGCAGACCTCTACAAATCTGTGAGATGTAACCTCATCCATTCTGCAAGCTGTGCGCATGTCTCTGCATAGGAGAAAGTGAGGACTGCAGGTGTTGGAGACTAGAGTTGAGAGTGTGGTGCTGGAAAAGTGCAGCAGGTCAGGCAGCATCTGAGGAGCAGGAAAATCGACGTTTCAAGAATAAGCCCTTCATCAGGAATGTGTGATGAAGGGCTTATGCTCAAAACGTCAATTCTCCTGGCCGACCTGCTGTGTTTTTCAGCGCCACTCTCCCACATGTATCTGCATGCACTGTATCCCTGCAGCAGCCTTTCAGAGTGAGCTTCCACACTGAGGTGTGGTTTTAAAGTTCAGAAGCTTCATGCAAGTGGATAAAGAGAGTGGCCATGGGAGTTCTGACAGTGGACAGATGCCAGCATCCGTGGATGTGGGATATGCGCTGCTGATGCCCTGGAACATGCCCTGAGACATTCATGCTCAGTGTCCAAGATGGCAAATTGGAGGGACCAGCAGCAAATCCAAGTTACCACATACCCACTGTGACGTTCACACCAAGAACTGTTGACATCTGGTTTTCACACAGCAGCTGGTAGAGTAGAAGTCTGCATATTAATAAGGCAAGATTCAATGTTAATGAGGCAATTAACAAGCTATAAACTCCATTAATAGGCACCTCACTGCTTCCTAAATATAACCTCATCGCAACACCCAGGACTCTGTTTCAAAAATGCAACAAGCTGCTCACAACATGGAGAAGGACCTCACCTGACTTCTCACTTTGTTCTCTCAGGTTTTCCCACCACGTCATTCAGGCCCAGAATACCAGCCAATTGTCTGATATAAAAGCTTGGCACCAGGCGCAGCTTTCTAATTCCCAGAAAGGATGGTTAACTGAGGAGAATGTCTGACTTTAATGAACTGAGATTTTATCTGTGTTTGTTCATGTATTTTATGCACAGGTGCAGCAAGACTTTAAAACCAGGCGTGTGCTGTAAGGAAACATGCTAAACAATCATCTTTTCCTCAATGTAAATAGAACCAGCCATTCACGTTTCCAGCTCAGATCATGTCGCTATTTGTAGACTTTCCATAAAATAAGAACTGGATATCACCATAATTATCTTTCAAAATTGAACATCGGAACCTGTAAAACACAGTGATATTTTCATACAATCTTGTATGCTTCCACACCTTTCATAAAGTTTGAAGTGAGTATTGATAGGTCTCATTTAATGAAGGATGTTGTGAGGCGTATGTGAAATTTGATGCTGTATTTGCCAACTTGGACATGGATGAGGCAAAAAATAAAAGTTATCGGTGGGTCCCTCTTATCATCAAAGAAGAATTTTGATGTGATGATTCTCAAATTGGACACACAAAAGAGATTCTCATACTTGACCCTCCATGATTTATTTATTTACCTGAGATCAAGATTTGCAGGACAGTAGAGTGAAGGGTGGCCAAGATGAAAATCTCACTGTATATTTTTAACAGCAATGGAAGAACTGCTCTGATTAGTACTCCCTTGGATTAACGCTTACCTGCTGAACCATCTTCTATTTCAATTAAGCTTGTTACAAATAACAGAGCACATGGCGTACTGTTGTTCATTAAAAGATAAAGAGAACAGTGAGATATGACTAAATAGCAAGGTGGCTTATTGAAAGATCAAGACGATAGTATGGTGCCTTATTGCTTTGAAATGAGTCTTGGAGAAATAATGAGCACATTGAAGGAACAAATTTACAAAGAGAACCTGTATACTAAATTTATGAGTGGATTCTGTTGTCACGTTTTGTCCATTTTTTTGTTAGGCAAAGTTAGTTCATTTGAAAGGTTACTGACATGATCAAATGTTATTCATAGAAAATGACAGATATATCCCCACCTTTGGAGCTTTTGGCCTGTCTGCTTGAATATGAGAACTGAGGTCAATAGTGTGGTGCTGGAAAAGCACAGCAGGTCAGGCAGCATCCGAGGAGCAGGAGAATCGACGTTTAGGGCATAAGCCCTTCATCAGGATTGCCCAAAACATCAATTCTCCTGCTCCTCGGATGCTGCCTGACCTGCTGTGCTTTTCCAGGACCACACTCTCGACTCTAATCTCCAGCATCTGCAGTCCTCACTTTTGCCTATGGGAAATGAGGTGTCCTGTGTATGGTTATGCAAATCCTGAAACATATAACATCATAAAACCATACAATAAGTAAAAAACCACAATATAAACTATTAAAATTATGAGATTCCCCCAAGCATACAAATACTGAAATGCCACTATAAACTAAAATTATGTCAGTGTTACAAATGCAGGCCCACTTCAGGTCCAAAAGAACAGCTCCAGTATTGACTGGGAGAACATGTTGCTTGTTGGACTTTCTAATAGGGGCTGGGTTCTTAACAGGTGCAGGAAGTGGGCTGTGGAGGGGATTGTATCTGTCTACTGTCTGCTCCGCTTCTGTGGTTATGGTAGTGCGTAGGTTTCTTTGGAGAGGGAGCACTCAATGTCCATCGATGCTCTCAGTACCTTTAGAGAGAGGTGGGCACTGCAGGAGATACAGTGGCTTATTTGCCCCTCCATCTCCATTTTGGTTTTTCCCCTTCCCTCTCTCCCTACCCCACCCTACCTTTTATTGTTTGCATTATCGTTAATTTGCATGTAAATTTTAATTGGCTGCGCGGGTAATTACTGGTGGTTAATAACTAAAGATTTTTAAAAATCACAGTGATTCAGTGATGGGAAATCCCCTTGGATGTGTGTGATAATACTCCTGGATATTAGAAAAGAGCTAAGTTCTTAACAGGCTCGGGCAGCATGCTGTGGACGGGGTCATCACTGTGAACTGTCTGCCCCTCCTCCACGGTTAAGTGTGTGCCCGGTTTCCTTGGAGAGAAGGCACGCAGTGCCCATCAATACTCTCTTTAAAGAGAGGTGAGTACTGCAGTGGGTGAAGTGCTTTATCTTTCCTTTCAACTCTATTTTGATTTAACCCCCTCCCTCTCGCTCACTTTTGATGGTTTGCATTGCCTTTAATAGGCTTTGCATGTAAATTCGTCAATTAGAAACAGGCTGATTTCCGCAGTTAGGCGGTAGTGTGGGGGTTAAAAAGAAAAAGGAAAAAAAAAAGCTTCATTTGATGTGAAGGGCAGTGCTTGTCACTGCCCACTCAGGTGTTTTCCCCATTTTGTGGAGAAATAAAAAAAAGAAAAAAAAATAGAAACAGGCTGATGTCATAAGACCATAAGACCATAAGACATAGGAGTGGAAGTAAGGCCATTTGGCCCATTGAGTCCACTCCGCCATTCAATCATGGCTGATGCGCATTTCAGCTCCACTTGCCCGCATTCTCCCCGTAGCCCTTAATCCCTCTAGACAACAAGAACCTATCAATCTCGGCCTTGAAGACATTTAGCGTCCCGGCTTCCACTGGACTCCGTGGCAATGAATTCATGATAATGGTTAATACATAGACAAAAAATGCCACTGTTGATTGGGAAAAAAATAAAGTTGTGTTAGAGCACTTCTGGATATATTAAAAAAGTGGAGTTCTCTTGGAGAGGGTTGTTTGTCTTGACCGACCACATGCTCCTCTTCTGCAGATATGTTCGTGGTTGGATGTCCTTGGAGAAGGAGCATGTGCTGTCTTAATGCTTTTAGAGAGATGTGGGCTCCACAGGAGTTGGAAAGCCTTATTTTCCCCTAAATTCTATTTTAATGTAATCTCCACACACTCTCTCTACTGCTCACTCACCTTTGGCACTATTACATCGCTCTTAATGGGTTCTGAATGTAAATTAGCTATTCATTGAAAACCCAGGTGATATAGTAGCGGTGGGTAATAGGTGAAAATTTACACTGATGATTTGGCAGTGGGAAAAACTCGTGTGTTATAACACTTCTGGATATATGAGAAAAACGAACATTTTAAAATGGTGACAACTAGAATTGCTGTTGGTAATTCAGTACATGGGACTGGAAGGAATTGCATGGACTGGATCAAGAGAGTTTACAGGTGACATTTATTGGATCATGACTTGCTGTGTGAGATACTGTTAAGGGGAGATTCAGCATTGATTGCAGAAGTTAAAGATGTGCAGTGAATGAAGCCCATATTTTCCATATAATATTACCTCAGGTTGTAGCAGAACATCCCAACTACAACAAGAAAACACAAACTGAAGCAATCAGTAGAGGCCAGATCTGACTAGAAGAAGGAAAATACTGTACTGTGAGGAAGTAAAACAGAAGAGATCACGTGCAATGTTTAGGCGCAGTAAAAGATTGTCCAGCAATGCTTAAACTTCAAAATCTCTTAATTGAATACAAAGCATTTTCGGACCTTGAAGTTGGGAAAATGCTACATTTATTTCTCTCAGTGAGGTAAGATTAAGTAATCCCCTGCTGCAGTAATTCTTATTGCCATACCTCTAAGTTTAGAAGTGCTTCTAGTTAATTATGTATTTCCCTTTTGTCAATTGGACTTTGCAATAGCAGAGAACAGTTGGAGAGCGGAAGGGTTAATTTTATCCCAGGACACAAACAAAAGGATGCTTCTTGATTGGACTGCAGAGTATCGATTGATTTCATCTCACTATATTTGGATTCACTGAGATCTGCTAGGTACAAGGAGGCTACTAAAAATCACCTTTCTCAATGATAACAACATCAGCTTTACTGCAATGACACTACAGCTAGCTACATTTGACCGAATCAAGCTCTATGATACATGATACTCAGTCAACAATCAATAAATAATATTCTATTGGCACTTCATCCATCTAGAATCATCATAGAATCCCTACAGTCTGGAAGCAGGCCATTTGGCCCTTCCAATGCACACCAACCCAATGAAGAATATTTCACCCAGACCCACCCCATCACTGTAACCCTACATTCCTCTTGGCTAATGCATCTAGCCTGCACATCCCTGGACACTATGGGACAATTGAGCATGGTCAAATCCCCCTAACCTACGCATCTTTGGACTGTGGGAGGAAACTGGAAATCCTCAGAGGACACCCGGAAAACGGGAGGAGAATGTGCAAACTCCACACAGCCTGAGGCTGGAATCAAACTTCGGTCTCTGACGCTGTGAGGCAGCAGTGCTAACCACTGAGACACCATGCCACCCTGACCTTCCTTTTATTCTGAGAATTGAGGTTTGCTTTTTGGCAGTGGCTTATCACTTGCACTTGCAATTGTAATTGTAATGCTGTAACGGCCTTGTAACTTATGCACAATTGTCAAGCTAGTGAAAGCTGTATTGATTTGATGCCTACCGATTCTGTCACAGGCTCAATTGTAAATATGTGTTGTTTATATTGCTGAGGATGTCTTAATGTTTTCATGCCAGACAGTTGCTGGTGCCTTGCTACAATTACAAGCTGACAGATAAATGGAATTGGGACCAAAGACTATTGATCAAACTGTGTTCAAGACATAAAATAATGAAGAGATTTATCTCACAGCATTTGTTGTTGCAATTCAGTCACTCTGCGTAGCATGTCATAGGTTGATCTTTGCAAAGTGTATTTCAGGACATGGTAAATTGTGGAATTGAATCAGGAAGAGAACAAAAAAAGACATCTTTGTCATTGTGGAGAAATTGCCTCGTTAAAAGACAATTAATGCAATGCTTTAAATCTGCTATCCTCAAACCTGACTGCTCAGAATATGACATAAATTCAGTCGAGAGTGTCGTGCTGGAAAAGCACAGCAGGTCAGGCAACATCCGAGAATTAGGAAAATCAATGTTTCGGGTATAAGCAGGAATTGAATCAGGAAGAAAACAAAAAAAAATCTTTGTCATCAGATTCCTGATAAAGGGCTTATGCCTGAAACATCAATTCTCCTGCTCCTCGGATGCCGCTTGACCTGCTGTGCTTTTCCAGTGCACACTCTCGACTCTGATCTCCAGCATCTGCGGTCCTCACTATCTCCTAGTAAACTCAGTCAAAAATTGATAATAATAGCATAGAGCTGGAATAAGGAAATAACTTCAAATACTGATTAATTGTCAGTAACACAGATGTAATAAGAAAATAAAATAGTCCCCCTTAAGCAGCCATTAATAGTAATAGAGTTTACTTATGTTCTTGTCTCAAATACAAAGCTCAGCAAACTTCTCCTAGTTTAATTCAAAGTTGTCACTGAATTGAAAAACAACTTCTAACACAACATAGATTTACTGAATATTACTGCTGGCTCATAGTTATCTAATGATTCTATTTTAGCCCCATCCTAGTAAACTGAATCCCAAGATTCAGGATGGCAGAGGCTGAGGAACACTTGCACAAGAAGTATGAATGATTCCCTTTTCTGATTTTACTGTTCATGCAGCAAGTCTTAATTGTCCATCAGTAGCACAAGTTAGAAAGTTGTGTATAATTCGTGTGCATATTTATGCCCATTATTATAAGAAAGTGGAAAATCATGTTCCACTCATAGGAAAGGTTTCCATTTCAACCTTGGATGCAAGTCAGAAAATTGGCTGCATAGTTTCTGAAATAACTCTGCAGAAGCTGGTATCTCATCACCAAGTCACCCTTCATTTATATGTGGAGAATCCTTGACACTGATTTCACTTCAGCAGAGCTAGCTCTCAGAGTGAACAGAACCTCTGACACTCCTATTTATATCTGTCAGCCAGGACTTATTGATTGGACCAGATTAACAGCCCCAATCAGGGAACTCATATTCTATGAAGCCCACCTGGCAGACCTCTTTACAATCACTACAGTTTCAAGCTCCAATGTATTCATATGTCAGCACGTGTGTACTTTAATGACTGTCAACATATTCATTGAAAATTGCAATCCTTTCCTGTCAATGAAAATCTTGACCATTATGGTTATACTTGTCAGCAATTAAAATGACCATGTTTAAATTAAACAATAATTTAAACCGGCCAAAAGTTTCAAATTATTATCCATGAAATTCAGCTTTAGAGTGACCACATATAGAGTGCTGAATACTCTGTATTTCAGGCAGAAACAGTTGACTACATCAATAAAAAGCTTATTCATTGAATAAATAAACATCTCTGTTGTTAATGTATACTCATTCATGAATTGATCCAGTTATTTCAAAGTGATCCGTTTCTTAACTCTTCGATCTTTCCCGTTTCCTGGCTCTGAATTCTTACCAACTGGTTTTGTATTCTCCAGGGTCAATCTCAGCTTCCTTCCATTTGAGGACACTCTCCAACGCCCATTTATCTTCCTGTCCAGGCTGATTCTTCCTTTGTAGTCCAAACATACAGTGACTGGGATCTCAACTGTTGTGGTTCCGTCTATGCAGTATTGCTGCTGCTGAGGAAAGGTATGCAGACCATGCAAAACACTGGAAGATTTCTGTACTGAAATGCTCTTCTAGGTCCAGTTGTTATTTGCTGCTCAATGGCCATGATGTTCTCTTTTTGTGACATTCAAGAGAGCTTTTAATTTTCCTTTTCTCTCCTGCGTTTTCTTGTTTTGTCATGTGCTGCACTCCCTCTTTAGCAAAAAGATTAGATAGATGTTGTACACTATAGATGGGGATGAATGGACTGCCCAATGCTTAAAATTCTCATCAGAGAAAATTAAAGTAAATGAGTCACTTTTCACAAAAGCAACCATTTCCAGAAATGATGCAGCCACTCTTACATACTGGCAGTGCTTCTGCATCAAGAAAATGAAGGAGAATAAGTGTGCGAAGATCCAGTCATGCTATTCTTGTCTTATTAAATATTTAAAAAATCAAAGTTTCTAAATGTTTATACCTGAAACTATCTCAAGTCATTCACAATTCCATACCTTCATTCTATCAATTTTGGTCTGTTGTGTATCCACCCTTCTACAATTCATGGCTGTCTTGAACTGCATTACCCTGTATTCCAGCCCTCCAAGTCCTTTCAGGCGAAAGTGAGGACTGCAGATGCTGGAGATCAGAGTCAAGATTAGAGTGGTGCTGGAAAAGCACAGCAGGTCAGGCAGCTTTAACCTTGGTTAGCCTCGACCTCTTTATTCAAACTTTTGATCACTTTCCCCATTATCCTTTTCTTCAACACAGGGTGAAGTTTTTGGTTAGTATCTCTCGGAACATTAGGATGAATCCTTGCTGCCTTTGTGTTGTTGAGGATATTTTAATTATAAAGTGACATTGCATTATTATGTAACACTGAATTATTTAGGGGGAAGGAACATGAATGATATTATTGTATCTCCAAGGGTATGATTGTATTTGTCCGAAAGCTCTGTAGAGATGACAAGTGATTTTGACACAATAGTTAGCTAGAGGGAAATTTTTGCTGCAGGTGAGACACATTCTCCTCACTTTGCTTTGGTAGCTATCCCTGTTATTGAATTAGCTTTTAATTGATTGTTAGGAACCAACATCCCTAAGCAGTAATGCATGTAATAATACTTTCTGAAATGACAATATAACAATGAACCTAGCACTCAAACTCAGGGTCTGTCAACTTCCAAATTCAATCCACACATCCTGTGTTCTGGCAACAATCAGCTACATACAATGGAGCTAAAGGTTTGTGTACAGTATCCACAGTATCAAAAGGATGAAGGTCAGTTCTAAACACAGCTGAGAAGGGCTGTAGATTAATACTGTTTGAAACACATCTGAAGGATAAAATCAAAATGCTATTGGAATCGAAAAGGAAGTAAATCTGCTCTCTGTTGGTGATAAGGCCCTGATGCCAAATAACTTTAGAGTAGCGTGTTGATACCTCAAGGCTATTCCTCAAGGTTACCATTTGATATAATTTTTTTCTTGGTTTAGTACCTCAAACAGCTTTACTTCACCTCAAAGTGTTTAGTCCTGCCACTTGATGTACTCTACTGCTCACACTGACAGTCCCCTCAGCTCCTTATGTGGACTTTAAGAATATTATTGGAAAGCAAGCATTTGGAGGGAACATCGAAAAATAAATTTTGTTTGTATTGGTTCATGTCATGTGGGCAACGTTCTATTAATTATAGACACTCCTGAAGTGTAAATGCCTGCAGTGTCTCCTATCACACTTCTTGCTTTTTCCCTACAATTTGGTAACTCTTTTTATTAAATAACACCTAGACCAGTGCTAACCACAAAGTCACCATGGGCAGCACTGTGGCTCAGAGGTTAACACTGCTGCCTCACAATGCCAGGTTCGACTCCACCGTCAGGCAGCTGTCCGCAAGACCCATTACAGTTGTCAGATTAACAAAATGTGTGTTATTCTACAAGTAATCAAACACTATATGTGTAGACCTGCCTCACAGTCCCAGGTTCGATTCCACCCTCAGACAACTGTCTGTGTGGAGTTTGCATGTTCTCCCTGTGTCTGTGTCAGCTTCCTCCAGGTGCTCCGGTTTCCTCCCATGTGTCCATGGATGTGCAGGTTAGGTAGATTGGCCATAGTAAATAGCCTATTGTGTCCAGGAGTGTGCAGGCTAGGTAGACTAGCCATGGGAAATGAAGGGGTTACAGGGATAGGGTGGGGGATGGTTCTAGGTTGGATGTTCTTTGGATACGCGGTATGGACTTGATGGGCCGAATAGCCTGCTTCCGCCCTGTAGGGATTCCATCGTTCTATGAATTCCTGTAAGTGTTAGGTAAAGGTTTTATACACCATGTTGTTAACTGAATACCTGAGAGATTCAGAATTATTGGTACCAATTCATAATGGACATTTTCATACAAAACACGTGCTTCACATAACTACCCTATGTTTGGGTTCTATTTTTCCTCAAAAGTGTTTTTCTGTCACTCCTGATTTTCACGGGAGTGGTGTAGTGGAAGTTCAGTGCGTTTGGTTACTTGTAGAATAACATACAGTTTGATAGTATAACAATTGTAAAGGGTCCTGCAGATGAACCGGTTGAACATGTAGACTTGTGCATTCTTGATCAAGTGTTTGTATCAAGCCTCTCACGGAGTCGTGGAGAGGCTAATGGTTACATTGTATACATTGTGTCCACTTCCACTGAGCACTGACTCTACCTCATTTGTGAAAGTCAGCAATAAAATTCCAAACAATCAGCTTCATTGTTTATTTAAAGTCCATAAACAGAAGACCAAGCTAGTTTCTGCTCCTATTTACAGTTTATCAGCTTACACAAATCCTTAATTTGAATTTTGTTCTTCCAAAACTTGTACCTTGTTACGTGTGTAAAATTTGATATAGCGATTTGGAGCAATGTATTACTCCAAAAACTTGTTTACCCAGGTGGACATTTATGAGAAAACAAAGGACTATGGATCCTTTGTTTCATTCCTCATTATTCTCTCTCTCTCTCTAAGGTACATCACAGAGATATGGGAATCGATTGGGAGTCAGGTCCAGCTTTGACTAAATTCCTGTTTCAATCCCTCTAAGTGTAAAATGTATCAGAAAAGCAGGTTGCACCCCTCTGATACTTCAGGAGATAAGTGTTAGCCCTTCTCATGACTCTGGGGTTTACCCATAGCATTCACTAATTTAGTTGCAAATTCTGCTGTTTGTTCGTTTCACTTTACAAAACGTCTGGTTTATGGCCCAATTACTGGTCGATTGCCTCTATCCTTATTTATATTGTTAGATTTTCATTAAATCTTTATCTTTACCAGTGGTACAGATGAATACAGGGAACAGTTATCCGAATATGGAGGAGGAATGCCAGGGTTGGGGTTATAACCATATTCCCTGCCCTGATCCAAATAGCATATGGCTTCACCTTCAATCAGTCCCAGTTGGGATCACCCCTTTTGTCCCCTAGTCTCTGTATGGCTGCCAAAACAGAGAGAAAGCCTCCCTGACTGGAAAGCTGAGACTTCAAGGCATCAATTCCCTCGACCTCTTCATTTCCAACTGCCGCCGGGACATTAACCGCCTCAACCTGTCGTCCCCACTCCCCCACTCCAACCTCTCACCCTCACAACGCGCAGCCCTCCAATCCCTCTGCTCCAATCCCAACCTCACCATCAAGCCAGCGGATAAAGGGGGCGCAGTGGTAGTCTGGCGCACTGACCTCTACACCGCAGAAGCCAAACGCTAACTCGAGGACATCTCTTCCTACTGCTCCCTCGACCATGACCCCACCCCCCATCACCAAACCATCATCTCCCAGACCATACAGCACCTCATCACCTCAGGAGATCTCCCACCCACAGCTTCCAACCTCATAGTCCGGGAACCCCGCACTGCCCGGTTCTACCTCCTTCCCAAGATCCACAAGCCTGACCACCCTGGCCGACCCATTGTCTCAGCATGCTCCTGCCCCACTGAACTCATCTCTACCTACCTTGACACTGTCCTATCCCCCCCAGTCCAGGAACTCCCCACATACGTTCGAGACACCACCCACGCCCTCCACCTCCTCCAAGACTTCCGTTTCCCCGGCCCCCAATGCCTCATCTTCACCATGAATATCCAATCCCTCTACACCTCCATTCGCCATGACCAGGGCCTCCAAGCCCTCTCCAGACGTCCCCAACAGTACCCTTCCACTGACACTCTCATTCGTTTGGCCGAACTGGTCCTCACCCTTAACAATTTCTCCTTTGAATCCTCCCACTTCCTCCAGACCAAAGGCGTAGCCATGGGCACACGTATGGGCCCCAGCTATGCCTGTATCTTTGTTGGCTATGTAGAACAGTTGATCTTCTGTAATTACACCGGCACCACTCCCCACCTCTTCCTCCGCTACATTGATGACTGCATTGGCGCCACCTCGTGCTCCCGCGAGGAAGTTGAGCAATTCATCAACTTCACCAACACATTCCACCCTGACCTTAAATTTACCTGGACTATCTCTGACACCTCGCTCCCCTTCCTGGACCTCTCCATCTCCATTAGTGACGACCGACTTGACACTGACATTTTTTACAAACCCACTGACTCCCATAGCTACCTGGATTACACCTCTTCCCACTCTATCTCTTGCAAAAATGCCATCCCGTATTCCCAATTTCTCCGCCTCCGCCGTATCTGCTCCCAGGAGGACCAGTTCCACCATAGGACACACCAGATGGCCTCCTTCTTTAGAGACCACAATTTCCCTTCCCACGTGGTTAAAGATGCCCTCCAACGCATCTCGTCCACATCCCGCACCTCCGCCCTCAGACACCACCCTTCCAACTGTAACAAGGACAGAACGCCCCTGGTGCTCACCTTCCACCCTACCAACCTTCGCATCAACCAAATCATCCACCGACATTTCTGCCACCTCCAAAAAGACCCCACCACCAGGGATATATTTCCCTCCCCACCCCTTTCTGCCTTCCGCAAAGACCATTCCCTCCGTGACTACCTGGTCAGGTCCACACCCCCCTACGACCCACCCTCCCATTCTGGCACTTTCCCCTGCCACCGCAGGAACTGTAAAACCTGTGCCCACACCTCCTCCCTCACCTCTATCCAAGGCCCTAAAGGAGCCTTCCACATCCATCAAAGTTTCACCTGCACATCCACCAATATCATTTATTGTATCTGTTGCTCCCGATGTGGTCTCCTCTACATTGGGGAGACTGGGCGCCTCCTAGCAGAGCACTTTAGGGAACATCTCCGAGACACCCGCACCAATCAACCAAACCGCCCCGTGGCCCAACATTTCAACTCCCCCTCCCACTCTGCCGAGGACATGGAGATCCTGGGCCTCCTTCACCGCCGCTCCCTCACCACCAGACGCCTGGAGGAAGAACGCCTCATCTTCCGCCTCGGAACACTTCAACCCCAGGGCATCAATGTGGACTTCAACAGCTTCCTCATTTCCCCTTCCCCCACCTCATCCTAGTTTCAAACTTCCAGCTCAGTTACTGTCTCCTTGACTTGTCCGACCTGCCTATCTTCTTTTCCACCTATCCACTCCACCCTCTCCTCCTTGACCTATCACCTTCATCTCCTCCCCCACTCACCCATTGTACTCTATCCTACTCTCTCCCCACCCCCACCCTCCTCTAGCTTATCTCTCCACGCTTCAGGCTTACTGCCTTTATTCCTGATGAAGGGCTTTTGCCCGAAACGTCGATTTCGCTGCTTGTTGGATGCTGCCTGAACTGCTGTGCTCTTCCAGCACCACTAATCCAGTATCAATTTCTTGTTGACATTTAGAATGATCAGCATTCTGCACTTGTCACTCAAGCTGTGCTTGATGTCGTACGTTAAGTGCTTCCTGGAAATCTTTATATTTGTTTTCAAGTTCCTAAATCTTAACTTCTGATCCTGAACCTGCTTCCGTAACTTCTCAGCATTCCTGTTCTCTATCTCAACTGACTTTAATAATTTGAAAGGTAAACTATCTTCTCCTGATTGGCCATTGCTAGGGATTAACCTTTCCCTTTAATTCTCAGTTATCCAACTGGAACCTTTCCTGATTGTGAACCTGCTGGGCTTAACGCTTTTGTTTTAGTTCGGCATTTTTTATCTGTAATCCCACATTGTCCGATTTTAATTCACTTATTTCAATTTTAGTGCTTACTTCATGTACCAAGTCTCCTAAAAAACACCCCACAAATTCCTCACAGGTTCTCCTGTTTGGGTGCGTGCTTTTCTAAGGATTTCCTCAATGACTAACAACCAGTTTTGTGCACCGGGATATTGTAGCATCACAACTTTCACAACACTATATCCACTTTAACAGTTCCTTAATCAATGCTCCTTAACCAAGTTGCCCCATTCAACTTGATTGTCTGCCATGATTTTGCAGCAAAGCTTCAATGCTAAGTTCACTAAAACAGAAGTTTAACTGTTTCAATTAAATATGAAATGCTGGGGATGTCAGTTGTGTGTATATCACTACAAGCTACCTTTAATTCAGATGCTTATTAAGGAATTTCACAATCAAATACTGAAACAATGATTTAAGCTTTATTCCATATTATAACCTAAATACAAGCCCTCAAGTAAGCAAGGTAAGTCCCACGACTCATTTTGGCTATTTACCGATTAATGATTGAATTTAGCTCTGATTCTACCTAAACCATCTGTTTCTGCATATGTCCAGGTTTCGATTCTTGCACAGTGTTGTACCACAGAGTTCTGCTGTGAAGAATCCCTGAGTTGAATTCTTATAGGATTTTCTGTCCTGTTAAGTTGGTGGTATGACATTATTTATGATCATTTTAGATCCATTTAGCTATGCACTTGGCCCATATCCTTCTAAATTTTTCCTATCCATGAATTTGTCCAAATGCCTTTTAATAGGAGATTCAGATGAGTGGATCTTTGAAATGTCACAAACAGATGAAGCAAGTAATCAAGAAAGCTGATGGAGTGCTGACCTTGATGTATAGAGACCTGATAAGGTTGCAGAAGTAATGCTGTAACAATATTAAAAACCTGCTAGACCCTATTTGGAGTATTGTGAGCAGTTCTGGGCACAACCCCTTAGGAAGGATATATTGGCCTTGGAGGGAATACAACGTAGGTTTACAAGAATGATACTGGACTTCAAGGGTAAAATTATGGGGACAGATTATACAAATTAGGACTGGTTTCTCAAAAATTTGGAAGGTTAAGTAGTGATCTGATTGAAATCTTCAAGATATTAACAGGGAAAGACAGGGTAGATAAAGATAAACTGTTTCCACTGTTTGGGGATTCTAGAATCAGGGAGCATAATCTGAGAATTGGGGCTAGACCATTCAGGAGAGATGTTAGAAAGACTTCTACACAAAGTGTAGTAGATGTTTGAAACTCTCTTCCACAAACAGCAGTGGATGCAGAAGCAGTTGTTAATTTTAAATCTGAGATAGGCAGCTTTTTGACAAGCAAAGCTATTAAAGGCAGTACAGTATATGGAGGATAGCCACAATCTCAGTGAATGGTGGAACAGGCTCCAGGGGCCGAACGGCCCTTTGTTATTTTTTATTGGCTTAGTACCTCAAACAGCTTTTCTTCATCTCAATCGACCAGTAATTGGGCCATAAACCAGACGCTTTGTAAAGTGAAACGAACAAATAGCAGAATTTGCAACTAAATTAGTGAATGCTATGGGTAAACCCCAGAGTCATGAGAAGGGCTAACACAAATCTCCTGAAGTATCAGAGGGGTGCAACCTGCTTTTCTGATACATCTTACACTTAGAGGGATTGAAACAGGAATTTAGTCAAAGCTGGACCTGACTCCCAATCGATTCCCATATCTCTGTGATGTACCTTAGAGAGAGAGAGAGAATAATGAGGAATGTTCATTATTTTACTCTCAACTGTTTCACATCGATTCTAATCCATGGGTGTTCAGTACTGATCCCAGAGGCTTAATCTAAGAAAACATTTCATTTCCCAGTGCTAACTCCCAGCCCCTCCATGAGCTAACCAGAATGATAAGAAATGTTACATTAAAAAGCATGAAAATGAAGGGAACGATCTCTGGACAATGCACTAATGATTTGGCTAATGATATTACAAGGTAGTTACATAATTGACAGTAATATCAGAAAGATAGAAAGTTGATTTGGCTAATTTGGTTTTTTGGAAGTCACATTTGAGGTCTCAATTTTATACATGCTCTCTAATTCAACTGAAATAGATTACAAAGTGGTGCATTATCATATAATGCTTATTGAGTTTATCACATGCACCATTTCATAATATAGTTCTTTTGAGGATTTTAAAATCCATGGATTTGCTGTGTTTTAAAAGGCTTTTCTGTGAAATTGTCAATTGATGTTCAGAATTCAATTTCGAAGAAGGTAATAACAGATGATTGCAGAGTGAGGTGCTCCTCAATCTTGACTGAACCACAATGATATGATTAATAAAAAGATGTCTTCAGCTTTATGCATCGACAAATAAAACAATATCCTGCAAAACACTAAGGAAACAACAATATTATATGTTGCAACAGTGTAGAAATTATATGAATACTGGATATTGTCTTGACACAGAAACTATAAATATCAACATTGTTTAGCACATACTGTCATCCTGAAGTTTTGATTTTACTGTCATGTCAAGTTGACCCAGCTTTGACTGCATGCATTTGAAACCAAGTTCCCTGTTGTGTTTGTTCCAGTTATTGCAAGAATGATACCATCCTGGGATTTAAGGATAGCATGTTTAAGGAATGATCTTCGATTTGCTGCCCTAAGAAGAATCAACACTCATTGATAACATTCATCAGGAAATTCTGATTCAAAAAGCTGTAATCTTTGCCCATTTAAAATGATAGTTCAAAGATCAGACTCTTTGCAACATTGATATCTTGAGCAGTGTCTTAGAGGCATAGAATCATAGAGTTATACAGCATAGAAACAGACCCTTTGGCCCAACTCATCCATACCAACTATATATCCTAAATGATCTAGTCCCATTTGGCTCATATCCATTGAAACACTTCCCATCCATGTACCAATCCAGATGCCTTTTAAACCAGTACCCAGCACTTCCTCTGGCAGCTTGTTCCATACACGCATCTGCATGAAAAGGTTACCCCTCAGGTCCCTTTTATATCTTTCTCCTGTCATCTTAAACCTATGCCCTCTAGTTTTGGACTCCCATACCTTGAGAAAAAGACCTTAGCTGTTCATGTGTCACTCTGCAAATGATGCCATTGGGATTGAAGAGCTTCCAACCATCTGATTACAGCTCAGCAGCTTTGGGAGGGCATTCTGTCACAGAAATTTGGAATCTACAAAATCAGACACCTAACCACCTGAATCATTGTAAAATAGAGCTATGACTAATAGGGCTGTCAGTTAACTTTGTATTAAATCCATTTCTCTGAGTGGGTCCAAGAATTCAGTTGTATTCCTGCCAGTTTTAGGATTTTATTGATGCTGATAGATTGATAGTGACAGTGTGTTTTTTAAAAAAAATCATTTGTTTGTATAGGACAAGTCCATAAACAAGCCAGTAGACCATGAAACATACATCCTAAACTCATACCAGTTTGGCCCACGATGATGTTGACGATACCAAACTAAAACACTTTGAGTAAAATCAGGACAAAACTGCTATATACGTTTAGGTGTTATGCGCAGATATGCTTCCTCATAAACCTTTCCCAAAATGCAGAGAGCAATATCAGCATTATGTAATAGCTTTAGCTATCTATTAGCAAGTGATTAAAATTGTGACTCATTTGCACTTGAATAGAAAATAAAGATATTGGAAACATAATGGGATTGGTACAGCTGCACTGAAATTTTGATTATTGTCTCTTTCATGCTTCTTTCCTACATAATAGGAAAATTCCAGTAGACAAATATTAGTTGCAGTTTTAATCTGATTCTGATAAGTTGTCTTCCAGCTCGATCTTTTGAAGCCAAAATAAACACACATTTTTTCTCATTTTCCAAGGTTCTGAAAGTTAATGAACTTGAAATGGAAATGCCAACCATTGGAAAATAGTTATTTTTTAATCTAAACTGGCATTCACACCAGATATCAGAGAATATATTTTCAGTCGTGTCCTGCTGAAATTAAGGAATACAATAAATTGAATTACTCTTTCAGTACATGATCTAACCACCAGATTTATTCTTTCTGTGATTTTCCACACAATTCTAAATTATTAAATTGTGCAACTTGTAGAATGGGGAGGAAATCAAGTTCCCTTTGGACAGTTTAGGTAATAATAACAAGTCATTGGCCCAAAAGGCCTGTTTCCACACTGTAGGTAATCTAATCTAATCAAAATTGTTGGGAAGACTGATGAACGCCATAGCAATCTGCATCAGCAGAGGAAGAGATAAGACTCAATAAAATCTAATAATAAATCTTCATTCTCCTTTTCATCTCAGAGATTCCCAAATTTGTTATGGTTTCAGATGGAATACCCAAACCATTAAGTTTCCAGTGAGATGTGATGAATTGGTTACTCTTCTTTATTCATGCATCCTCTCGGTTGATCGCAACAAGGCTAACTTAGAAAGGATCTCTTTACTTGTTGACGCTTTACTTCCAGAGCTGAAGGAATTTCTCTTTGACAAGAAGCCAAATAAATCAGGCTTTGTTGAATGAATGGGAAGTGAGTTTATTACTCTCTAAATGTGAGAAGAGTTTGTAATGCAACACATATACATGCAAATTAGAATAGTAGGAGTGTCCAAAAAGAGAAAAGGTAGAAAATGTTATCTGGATCAGTATCTGAAATGCTCATGAGGGGTGGATTGTTGAACATTGCAATCATTGTATTGGAGGTTACCTTAAAGGTGGTGTAGATGTTTGCAAATTGAATGGGGGATTTTTGAAATTTTTGGTTGTCGGTTGATGGAAATCTCTTTGTCCTGACTCCATTTTTAATTGTTTTGTAACATTTAGAATCTGAGAAGGTCTACCTTTACCTGCAACACAAGGAACTGCTCTTGAATCCAGGTTAGTATACACAAGAGCATTCAGTTCCATTAGTACACTCTAGTAGAGTTGAAACTGGCTTCTTAACCTCTGTCATAGAGT
The DNA here is from genome assembly GCF_047496795.1 of Chiloscyllium punctatum. Classification (NCBI taxonomy): domain Eukaryota; kingdom Metazoa; phylum Chordata; class Chondrichthyes; order Orectolobiformes; family Hemiscylliidae; genus Chiloscyllium; species Chiloscyllium punctatum. The sequence goes on along the minus strand of NC_092764.1, from coordinate 52,710,687 downwards.
CATGGAGTCACAGTCATAGAGTCATAGAGATGTACACCATGGAAACAGACCCTTCGGTCCAACCTATCCATGCCGACCAGATATCCCAACCCAATCTAGTCCCACCTGCCAGCAGCCGACCCATCCAAATGCCTCTTAAATGTTATAATTGTACCAGCCTCCACCACATCCTCTGGCAGCTCATTCCATACACGTACCACCCTCGGCATGAAAACGTTGCCCCTTAGGTCTCTTTTATATCTTTCCCCTCCCACCCTAAACCAATGCCCTCTAGTTCTGAACTCCCCGATCCCAGGGAAAAGACTTTGTCTATTTACCCTATCCATGCCCCTCATAATTTTGTAAACCTCTATAAGGTCACCCCTCAGCCTCTAATGCTCCAGGGAAAACAGCATCAGCCTGTTCAGCCTCTCCCTGTAGCTCAGATCCTCCAACCCTGGCAGCATCCTTGTAAATTTTTTCTGAACCCTTTCAAGTTTCACAACATCTTTCTGATAGGAAGGAGACCAGAATTGCATGCAATGTCCTGTACAGCCGCAACATGACCTCCCAACTCCTGTACTCAATGCTCTGACCATTAAAGGAAAGCATACCAAACGCCTTCTTCACTATCCTATCTACCTGTGACTCCAGTTTCAAGGAGCTATGAACCTGCACTCCAAGGTCTCTTTGTTCAGCAACACTCCCTCGGACCATACCATTATGTGTATAAGTCCTGCTAAGGTTTGCTTTCGCAAAATGCAGAACTTCGCATTTATCTGAATTAAATTCCATCTGCCACTTCTCAGCCTATTGGCCAATCTGGTCCAGATCCTGTTGTAATCTGAGGTAACCCTCTTCGCTGTCCACTACACCTTCAATTTTGGTGTCATCTGCAAACTTACTAACTGTACCTCTTATGCTCGCATCAAAATCATTTATGTAAATGACAAAAAAGTAGAGAGCCCAGCACCGATCCTTGTGGCACTCCACTGGTCACAGGCCTCCAGTCTGAAAAATAACCCTCCACCACTACCCTCTGTCTTCTACCTGTGAGCCAGTTCTGTATCCAAATGGTTAGTTCTCCCTGTATTCCATGAGATCTAAACTTGCTAATCAGTCCCCCATGGGGAACTTTGTCGAACGCCTTACTGAAGTCCATATGGATCACATCTACTGCTCTGCCCTCATCAATATTCCTTGTTACTTCTTCAAAAAGCTTAATCAAGTTTGTGAGGCATGATTTCCCATGTACAAAGCCATGTTGACTATCCCGAATCAGTCCTTGCATTTCCAAATACATGTACATCCTGTCCCTCAGAATTCCCTCCAACAACTTGCCCATCACCGAGGTCAGGCTCACTGGTCTATAGTTCTCTGGCTTGTCTTTACCACCCTTCTTAAACAGTGGCACCACGTTTGCCACCTCCAGTTTTCCATCACCTCACCTGTGACTATCGATGATACAAGTATCTCAGCAAGAGGCCCAGCAATCACTTCTCTAGCTTCCCACAGAGTTATTGGGTACACCTAATCAGGTCCTGGGGATTTATCCACCTTTAACTGTTTCAAGACATCCTCTGTAATCTGGACATTTTGCAAGATGTCACCATCTTATTCCCTACAGTCTATATCTTCCATATCCTTGTCCACAGCAAATACTGATGCAAAATATTCATTTAGTATCTCCCCCATTTTCTGAGGCTCCACACAAAGGCTACCTTGCTGATCTTTGAGGGGCCCTATTCTCTCACTAGTTACCCTTTTGACCTTAAAATATTTGTAAAAACCCTTTGGATTCTCCTTAATTCGATTTGTCAAAGCAATCTCATGTCCCCATTTTGCCCTCCCGATTTCCCTCTTAAGTATACTTCTACTTTCTTTATACTCTTCTAAGGATTCACTCGATCTATCCTGTCTGTACCTGACATATGCTTCCTTCTTTTTCTAAACCAAACCCTCAATTTCTTTAGTCATCCAGCCTTCCCTTTCACCCTGACAGGAATATACATTCTCTGGATTCTTGTTATCTCATTTCTGAAGGCTTCCCATTTTCCAGCCGTCCCTTTACCTGCGAACATCTGCCTCCAATCAGCTTTCAAAAGTTCTTGCCTAATACCATCAAAATTGGCCTTGCTCCAATTTAGAACTTCAACTTTTAGATCTGGTCTATCCTTTTCCATCATTATTTCCTTGTGAATTGTTCAAAGGGAAAAACACAATATGTGCCTGCAGTTTGGGACATAATACACAGGAGGCGTCTCACTGTTCAGATGGGGGTTGTCAACTCCTCGTTATCTTTGTAATCATACAAGATCACAATCTAGTCTGTTTGAAATTACGTTGACATTAGGTATTACATCCCATCAGTCCCACACAGAAACTTTTAACCCTACAGTTATTGTCTCTGTAGCAGTCCTCTTCTTCAAAAAAACATGTTTTTGAATTATGAGCTAAATACGTCCACTGTACTTTGGTATTGTGACCTGTTGTTTTTACAGCATCTTCAATACCAGTGCTTATCTGGCACCAACGTTTACACCATTCACTCCAAAAAAAAGCAGCTTTTTCCAAACAAACACAACTAGCCCACACTTACTGTATGAAAGAGACTGATGCTGTTCTGTTTTATACCTTGTATCAACATCATGGTCTTTTTTTTTAAAGTAGTCAAGTTACTTAGTTCACTTATTGCAGTAAAATTTCCCAAGATGCTTTGGAGCTCAAATGTTTTAATAGAAACAGAAAAGGAAATGGCAGCAGCACATTGACTGGATAAAATAAGTGTTTGCCCAAGGGTTGAGATTAAATAGAAAGGCTAGGTTCCCAATTTAAAGGATGAACATTGATCTAATTGAAATATATAAGACATTGAGAAGGTTCGACAGAAAAAGTGCTGAGAGCATTCTCCCTATGGCAGATAAATCATAGAGTCATAAAGATGGACAGCACTGAAACAGACCTTTCAGTCCAACTCGTCCATGCCGACCAGATATCCCAACCTAATCTAATCCCATTTGTCAGCACTTTGCCAATACCCCTCGAAACCCTTTCAATTCATATACCCATCCCTTTTAAATGTTGTAATTGTCCCAGCCTCCAACACTTCCTGTGGCAGCTCATTCCATACACGTACCACCCTCAGTGTGCCTCTTAGGTCCCTTTAATGTCTTATCCCTCTCACCCCAAACCTATGCTCTCTAGTTCTGGACTCACCCACTCCAGGGAAAAAAAAACATTGTCTACTTATCCTATCCGTGCCCCCCATGATTTTACAAACCTCTATAACCTCAGCCTCCATTGCTCCAGGGAAAACAGCCTCACCCTATCCAGCCTTTCCCTATAGCTCAAATCCTCCAAACCTGGCAACATCCTTGTAAACCTTTTCTGAGCCCTTTGAATTTTCACAACATTCTTCTGATAGGAGGGAGACCAGAATTGTACACAACATTCCAAAAGTACAGCCACAACATGACCTGCCAACTAGATCTCCCAGTCTAGAAAAGAAAGCACACTCTTAGCCATTGAGGAAATATTGGTTCACTCAAAATGATCTTTCAAACCTCTGCATTCTGGCGATATGGTCATTCAGTCATTGAGTAAACTCAAGGCTGAGATAGACTTTGGAGTCTGAGGGAATTGAGAAAAATGGGGATCAGACAAAAGAGCAAGCTGATGTAGGAATTCCCATGTACTTCTTGAATGGCAGAGCAAACCCAAGGAGCTATATCACCTAATCTTATTTATTGACTCTCTCTCAGTCAAGTCAACTTTAAGTCAGTACAGAAACAGATAGAGTAGACAATCATGTATTGATAAGTTTTTAGTCTTTATTGAGTATTTAAATGAACAGTCTATGTAAATAAGCTCAGGATTCACAACCAAGCTTAGTTATTACCCAGTTAGTGATAAATCTGTCCAGAATGTAAATGATCCAGTGCCCCTTCGCTGACTTGACTATCAGGATCTTCTTTCTTACTGCGATAGTGAGTTTCTAGAGTTGTCGCTGCCCTGAGTTTTTTTGCAGAGTTCCGTTACAACCTTTTCTCCTCAGTTCTGAGGCTGCACAATAACCCAACAAGGTTAGTCACATGCCCTACATTGATAGAAGTGATCTTGTTATGCTTTTTTTTGGATGCAGCGCAAAAATCAGGTGGTCCTTTTCAGGCATCAGCACATTCCTTATGAAGTCAGTCATTAACAGTAGCTCAATAATACTGCAGACACAGCAAAGCCCAGAGACTTTCTACAAACACAGCAACTCTTGGGTTCTCCAGGTCACAGTACAGCATGCTACATTGTCGATTTGATCAGCTTCAGCCCATCAGGGTGTTCAATCTTGATACCACAGTCTGGAGGCTCACACACTCCTCGATTGTTCGGCTGCTGAAGTAAATTTTAACCAAAAAGCCATCATGTGGGCCATCTCCAGAGAGATATCAGAGGGTGCCACTCATCCTTTAGCTGTTGTCATTGTGATAGTACAGTCTTGCCTGGCCACTCTTTTCATTATGGGGATAAAGTAAGGAAGTAGAGTTGAGGATTATCAAGTCAGCTACAAACTCATTGAGTGGTAGCACAGAGTCAACATGGTGAACTTCTCCTCCTACATCTTATATCCTATGCTTGTTCTGCCTTACAACAAAGTGCAGTTTAAATACGGGAGATACCTCTCCAGTGTCGGATTTTGGTCCTAGCCATTCCATGTTCTTGGTCACTTGCTATGTTTTTCAATTGTTAATTGAGAAGCCTGGATCAAATCACTTTTCAACTCTGTCAGATCACCTCCTTTAACTCAAATCTGACATCAGTAGTTCCTCACCGAAAACAAAATTTTGCCAAAGTCTCAGGTTTATGACCTTTAGTCCGAACTGGAAAGGGTAGGGATATAATAGGATTTTTAACACATTCAGAAGCAGGAGAAAGGGAGGGGAGAACAAAAGGGCTGAAGAGATTAAATAATTAAAGGGACGATGTTTGAAGTAATAAAACAAAAGATCAGAACTGAATATATTGAAGCTCAGGCAGATTGATGAGTTGGGAGTTGAGAGCTGAAGCAATGCAATTCTGGAATGATGTCACATGAGCAGTGAATAAAATAACCCAATCCATTTAAAACATAAAACAGTTCATTGACATCAGCCTACGTACTTTTTGACCTTAAGTACATGTGACATGGCTGGTGTGTCTGCTGGGGCTCAGTTAGTAGCAGTCTCACCTCTGCAAGCTTCCATCTTTATGTTCTGCTCATTGCAGAACAACACTGTATAACACAGTACTACATTGCTCAAGGTGCTGTCTTTTGGATGACATGGTAAACTAATCTGTCTACTGTGGTGGATATGAGATCCTAGAGTACTATATTGAAGAAGAATAGGGGATCATACCTCATAATCTTATTTATTTCCCAAACAAAGTGACAAAAACACAGATTGTCTAGTCATTGTGATATTGCCGTGTGCATGTTGGCTATCATGTTTTAAATATTACAATTGTGACTTGACTTTAAAAATACATAGTTAAAAATCACACAACACCAGGTTATAGTCCAATAGGTTTATTTGGAGTGCCATTCCTTCATCAGGTGGTTGTGGAGTATAAGATTATAAAACAGAATTAATAGCAAAAGTTTACAGTGTGATGCAATTCAAATGATATATCGAAAAATACCTTGATTGTTTCTTAAGTCTCTTATCTTTTAGAATGACCATGTTGGTCTCAGTTCTTGACAACCTGGTGATGTGTGATTTTTACGTTTGTACACCCCAGTCCAACACCGGCATCTCCACATCAAAAATACATCACCATCTTTAAGGCACTTTGAGACATCTAGTGGTCATGACTATAATGTACATGTGTGAGGTTTTCATTTCATTCCTCATTGCGTCTAAACTATATGTAAGTGAAGAGTAAGAGTTTCTGAGGGTGCTCCTAAAATTTAAGCACGTTCTACAACAGATACCAATTGCAAACCTCTATCCTGTTATATGGTTTCACTAAGAACATGAAGAAGGTTAATGCAAAATGTTTTCAATGTGATTTCTCAGTATGGTTTGTTCCCCAATCTCTACCAAATCTTGATGAATGTTATGTTAAGATACCACATGCAGATTTTGCTAGTATCCTCCCCAAGCACGTTTATTTCCTCATATCGGAAGCAAGACAGTGATCAACAAAGACCAATTCCACAAAGGAGTGTTCAAGTATACAAACAAAAATTGCTGGAGAAACTCAGCAGGTCTGGCACCATCTGCATTATTGAACTGAATATTGAGTCCTGAAGACTGCAAGGTTTCTCCAGTGTATGAGACAAAAACAAAATTGCAGATGCTGGAATCCAAAGTAGACAGGCAGGAGGCTGGAAGAACACAGCGAGCCAGGCATCAACAGGATGTGGAGAAGGCAGCGTTTCAGGTTTAACCCTTCTTCAGGACTGAAGGCAGAGAGCTTCTTCAAAGTGGACATCCTTTGAAAGGACTTTGCAGTGGTACAAGCTTCAAGCCTTGCTTGCCATCCACTTTAATTCCCAGTCTCACTCCCCTGGCGACATGTCCATCCTTGGTCTCCTCCACTACCAGAATGAGGCCAAATGGAAACTGGAGGAACAGCACCTAATATTTCACCTGGGAACACTAAGACTGTTTCATATGCCTTTTCAAGTTTTATCTGACTTGGACTTGCCTCTCATTTCTACTCTGTGTATGTGTGCAATGTTATGTCTTCTCTTGTTTAATAGTTAATAAACTCACTCTTTGTCAACTCAATAAAGCCTGCTTAAATTCACTCCTTTGAAAACATAAGTTCACTTGGTCTGGGAAAAAGGCATCTGCAAACATAGAACATAGAACATTACAGCACATTACAGGCCCTTCAGCCCTCAATGTTGCGCTGACCTGTCATACCAATCTGAAGCCCATGTAACCTACACTATTCCATGTTTATCCATATGCTTGTCCAATGATGACTTAAATGTACTTAAAGTTGGCGAATCTACTACCATTGCAGGCAAAGCATTCCATACCCTACTACTCTCTGAGTAAAGAAACTACCTCTGACATCTGTCCTATATCTATCACCCCTTAATTTAAAGCTATGCCCCCTCATGCTCGCTGTCACCATTCTTGGAAAAAGACTCTCCCTGTCCACCCTATCTAACCCTCTGATTATCTTATGTGTCTCTAACCAAAGGATGGTTTATTTTTAAGGTATCTTTATTGCTACCAACTGAGGAACAGATGAATAAAGAAGGGGAACCAAATTGTCCCCATTATTTGGAAACTCAACAATTTTCGGCATCCTATCTGGAACTGTAATAAATTATGGAAACTTCACTTGAGGACTGGTTGTAACAAAGTTAATACTCAACCTGATATTGATACTATAAATGAGCCTTCCTTGGCTATCAAGTGATGTGTGGTGCTGGAAAAGCACAGCAGGTCAGGTAACATCCGAGGAGCAAGAGAATCCTGTTTCGGGTGTAAGCCCTTCATCAGGAATCTCCAGCATCTGCAGTCCTCACTTTCTCATATCAAGTCATGTAGTGTGACTTTAATCCTGAGGTTTTGGTTCACAGGCTGAGGATGTTATCTACTATGTCACAAAGTCTCATACTGGTCCTACCACTGATGCTGTTTTAAGTAGTTGTGACATAACCATGCTTCCATAGTTCCATATCTCATAGCAAGAGCTCAATAACAATGAATGAGAGACAGAAAAACCTTGCACTCCACAATTTCTACTGTCTTTCATATCATTAAGCAGAATAACCCACAGATTAGAAATTTGCAAAGATAATTCGTTCATTCAGTCGTACATTAAATGACCAAATGCATATGTGTACTCTGTATGCTATTTGAACCTTTAATTTTGCCTAACAATGGAGGATTTGTCAAAATAATGAGATTGATATTGGCTGATAGATAAATTAGATGCACAAAATAGCATTGCTATTTCTTAAATAATAGATAACCAGCGGGATTTCAACAGTTGTTCTAGACTACTTTTAAATGCATATTCACATGGAAGAATCTAAAAGGTAATAGGTTAGACCAATCAATTCTTTAACTCCATAATAATAGCAAATGGTCTGCTGCCCATACTGACTTGATTTATGCATCATTTTTAAACTCATAGCTGTCTGGGTTGGAGGATAAAACGGGTTGCCTATTATCAGCACTTTCATCTTTGATACTAGGCAAAAGTGAGGACTGCAGTTGCTGGAAATCAGAGTCTAGATTAGAATGGTGCTGGAAAAGCACAGCAGGTCAGACAGCATCTGAGGAGCAGGAAAATCGATGTTTTGGGCAAAAGCCCTTCATACTCCTTCCATTCTGAATGCATAACTCATTTACTCACCTCTCACTCTATGTAAATAAGTAAGTAATGTCACCATAGTCCACCTGGACCATAGGGTTACTCTTGCATTCAAGATGTTATTGGTGGTGGTTTAACCTGAGGGTCACTATAACTTAGGAAAGATGGAAAGGTTGAGAAGGAGAGTCCTTCATGGTAACCTCAGCCAAAGCAGGAATTGAACCCACACTGTTATTGTTAATCCACATTAGCAGACCAACCATCCAGTCAACTGAACCCCAAAGATAAAATCACCATTCACAGAGATTCACAGGGCTGCTACCAGCCCAGATTTTGTAGTGAAATTTTGAACGTAGGTTAGGAAAGAAGTCAAGTATATTTGTAATAAGGTGTGTCAAGTCACAGCCTGAAACTTACTCAATTTTGATATTGTCAAAACGTAAATCTTGCTAATTATTAATATTCTACAGAAGGAAAGGAGTGGATAACAAATTTCACATTGAACTCAACTCAGGTTACATTTATATATGGTCCCTGCCAACTAAGAGTGAACTGCGTTTTTGAAGTTTGTCCTTGTTTTCTGTGATTTGAAGATGCTGGTGTTGAATTGGAGTGTACAAAGTTAAAACAAGTTTAATTGTAAGCACTAGCTTTTGAAGCGCTGCTCCTTCATCAGGTGGTTGTGGAGTATAAGATTGTATGACGCAAAAGTTTACAGCGTGATGTAACTGAAATTATATATTGAGAAAGACCTGGATTATTTGTTAAGTTTCTCATCTTTTAGAATGAACATGTTGGTTTCAGTTCTTTCATATGTAAATCTCAAAACTTTTTAAAAAGTTACATTCTCAAGTGAACTTTAACAATTGGTGTCATTTTGGCCCAGATAACACACACACACACACTCCTACACAGACACATACACTCCCACACAGACACACACACACGCCTACACAGACACACACACTCCCACACAGACACACACACACGCCTACACAGACACACACAAACACACACTCCTACACACATATACACACACTCCTACAGACACATACACTCATGCAGACCCTCTCTCATACACTCACACATGCACTCCCACACTCACACATGCACCCTCTCACACACATATACCCATTTACACTCACACTCACATACATATATACACTCTCTCACAGACACCCATAAACCCCAATGCCCCTCCCGCACGCACCCAGATGCTCACATACACATATACGTTTGTGGGGTGAATCTGTACTTGCAGAATTTTACTTTACTCAAAAACTGCATGAATCCATGTAAGATTCTGTAAATCCATTTTTTAGATTAGAAACAGTCTGACCATTGCGGCTCAGACAGTCTCACACAGGGACACTCAAACCTTCAATACATTATCTGGGCCAACATATTTTAGTTACTCAGTTATCCTATTTACTTAGAATCTTAGAGCATTGAATAAGACTATTTGGCAACCATATCTTTAGTTATAATTAATCATGCTCGGTTCAATTCCATGATCGTTCCCCCTTCATGTATTTATATGCTTCTACCACCCTTTCAGACATAGCTTTCCAGATGTGTCAAAGCATAATGTTTCCACATTGTGCCTTGCATTCTTTTGCATATCTCCTTAGATCTGTGTCCGATGTCTTTCAATCTTCCTGCAATTAAAAATAATTCTCCTTATTTACTCTGATCAAAACCATTCGGAAACATCTTACTAAAAAAGTCTCTGAAACGTCTCTGCTCTGAGGAAAACAGCCCTAATTTCTCCAGTCTGTCTGTATAACTTATTGCTTACACCATTATAATGAATCATTTCAAGACCAAGACTTTTGATGTATGTGGATCTTGACCAGATCTTATAATGAAAATAAGTCCCATCTGGGAGATTTGCTGTTACCACCCTCTTACTGAGTTCAGACATACAGTACCTAGAGGAAAATCACTTGGGAGTTTATTGAGAAAAGATTCATATTTTAAACAAGCTAGTTTAGTGTATGATACCAGATTTACAAGTTATATTGGTATGACTGACATTGAGTGAAATTTTACCAAAAATTTGGCCAAGTGTCATTGGAGTTGTTCCTCCTTAAGTGCTAGTGAGCTTTCTCATACTATTCTCGTGTCATGTAAGCACCATCCTTCTATCGTGCCCTAATTGGACTGTCTCACATGCACGGCTGACAGCACCTTCTGGGATGGTTAGTTGCTGGCATCATATTTAAACACAGCCTTTGCACCAGGTCATTTGCTGCAAGCCGGCCTGGATCGCCCATTCACCATGTGTGGCTGCACAATTTTAAGGGACCAGGTTGACAAAGGGAAGCCGTTGACAAGTCTGGATATCTTGGTGGTTGGGATGGTGCGGGTGGGGGGGGGGGCACGGCATCTCTCCTCAGCCCAGCTTGCTGACGTCCAAGCACCAATCCCTATCAGTTTGGTCTGAAGTTATTATCTAAGTCAGTTTGGAGGAATACCAGTAATGCAAGAAAATAGTTAATGACCTTTTGTGGTCAGCAAGGGTAAGCTCCACTATCTTCGCTCTGTTACTTCACGCTCACTCGAACTCTAACAGTGGACCCACTTCCCACCAAGGCTCATGGCCTACTACTCCCACTACTGCATGCAGCATCTTCCCTCAATCACTCCCTCTCAACAAACCACTAACCCTGACTGCCCTCTGTGCTTTCTACTTGCTCAACCAGGCCATCTCACCAGCTTTTCTCTACTAGCTCCAGCTCTGACAGCTGTGCCAGCCGCTTTCATCCCACTCAGTCTCTCCCTTTGTCTTGTTCCGGGAAAGTAACAGCCCAGAGTAGGGCAGAGAAGGCCAAGGCAGGTGGCAGAGTGCTAGACGTTCATCTCCTTGTCCCCTCTGAGGAGAGATTCCTTGCCTTAGTGGGAGAGGACAGAGGCTGTTCATGTGGAGATGCTGAGAACTCCATGTCCTGGCAATAAAGTAAGATTCATTAGCAAATGCTGTGTTGCACTCCAATCCCCAGCACTGTGAGTGTGTTCTTAACATGTCTTAACTTCTGCTCCTACGTCACAACTCATTCTCACTCTTGGGTCGAGTGGTACCTGCATGATTTGCACCACAAGGAAAGCACTTTCTCAGGACATCATTATCCACCTTGGAGGGAAAAGCTGCCGAGCCTTCGGAGGAATTACTGGCAAGGTTGCCCTCCGCACCCTCCACCAGCCCAGACACTGACAGCACGGTAAGTGCTTTAGTTGGATTAGAATCGGGGCCAGTACCTGGTGAGCACCTCACTGCGATACCTCAGCAGCTGGCCGGGAGTGAAATGCCACAGGAGCACTGCCAGAGACAAGTACTCACTCAGCCTCAGGCAAGAAAGGAGTCCATGGTCTCAACCATTATTAACTTCATGAAGGTGCACAATCAGACCCAGGAACAGCAAGCAGGTTTGGCAGAGACACTCAGGAAACTGGGTGAGATTCGCATCTCGTGGTTGAAACCTAGGCTGGAATATCTGATCTAGTTTTTTCAATGTTGAGAATCTAATTTTTCTGAAATTGCCATATTTACCCAAATGGTTCACTGTTGTCCGTATTGCTGAAGGGCTTGGACTGTAATTAAGTCTATGATGGCAGCCTCAATGTGGTTTTTAACTCCTTCAAGATCCAAAGCTGTTCTCCAGTCTGAATCCATGTGATATCGTCATAATGGGTGGAGTTTAATGCCTGCCACAGTTTTAACCCTTCAAGCTCTTACATCCTTACACAATAACCTTGACATTGTTCTCAAAGTGTGATATAAAGATTTGAGCAAGGTATTCCAGCTGAGATCATTAGCCTGTGTTTTGTAAAGCTTTCGCAATGCTTCCCTTATTATTAATAATAAGGATTCAATAGATGTTTTAAATGGGCTTGGCGACTTGCGATGCCAACTTTAAAGATTTTGGCTCGTACATCCCCAACAACAGGTCTTTTTGTTGCTGTATCCCTTTTAAACTTATATTATTTGGTTTATTTTCCTCATTTTTCTTACCAAACCAAATCAGTTCACACTCATCCATGTTAACTCTTATCTTCCACGTCTCTGCTCATTTTATTAGTTTGCACATGTCCTACTGAAGTTTGCTGCAATGATCTTCCTTACTTTAACATTATGACCATATGTTCTTGTGGCACAGTGGTAATGTCCCTGCCTCTGAGCTAGGAGACCTGGGTTCAAGTCCCATTCTGCTGCAGAGATGTGTAATAACATCTCAGAGAAGGTTGATTAGGAAAATATCTCCTCGTATTCAGCTCACTAAAAGAAGCCAAAATGAACAGTGGCATATAACTACTCCTTCCCCCAGACATGTCATCATTAGTGTGATCAGATGTCCTGGTCTGCCTGGGCAATCCAGATTTATCCCGAGGTGCCCTGGTGTCTGCCTCTCCTTTCACCCACCCCTCATATTTAATTCAGTTCTATACCCTGAGAATTAGCCCGTTCAACATCTGCTCCCTCTGGGCAACCCACCTATCCAACCTGCAGTAGGCACTGGAGCAGCATTCACTACATTTCAATGGCCCCAGGTTCAAAGCCCGATTTCTGACCCCAAAGAAGTAGGCAAAAGGAGGAGGCAAATCTGTGGGCGAGGAACCTTCCCAGTTGAAACCACCTGGAATCCATGCAGCCAGCTGACGAGCAGGGTCACATGATAATGATGCCTTTATCAATCATGGAGTAGTTTATAAAAGCAGGGAGGTTATGTTGGACCTGTTAAAATCTTTGGTTAGACTATGGCTGGATTATTGTGTGCAGTTCTGATCACCATCTGGGAATTGGTTTAGCTCAGTTGGCTGGATCATTGGTTTATAATGCAGTGTGATGCCAACAGCCTGGGTTCAATTCCCATCACTGGTTTGAGGTTACTATGAAGGACTCTCCTTCACAAGCTTTTCCTTCACCTGAAGCCTGGTTGACTTCAGCTTAAATCACCATCAGTCACTTCTATCGCTAAAGAGTGAGCAGCCCCTATGCTCTGGCAAGACTATAGGTGACACAACCAAATGGTTGTCCAATTCTGGCCACCACACCACAGGAAGGATGGGATTACACTGGAGAGGGTGCAGAGGAGATTCAGCAGGATGTTGCCTGGGTGGAGCAGTTTAGTGATGAAGAGAGGCTGGAAAGGCTTAGGTTGTATTCTTTCAAACTGAGAAGACTGAGGGGGACCTGATTGATGTGTATAAGGTGGATAGGAGGCAGCCATTCCCCTCAGTTGAAGGATCAATAACAAGAGGCATATTTTAAGGTGAAAGGCAGGAGGTTTCGAGTGGATTTGAGGAAAAATGTTTTCATGTAGAGTGGGAGAATCCGGAATGCACTACCTAGGAGTGTAGTGGAGGCTGGAAACCTCACAACTATTACAATGTACTTGGAGTAGCACTTGAAGTGCAATAATATCAAAGGCTATCGGCCAAGTGGGATTTTCATTGATTTAAAGTAATTTTAATCGGTGTAGACTCAATGAGTCTGTGTACTTTATGATTCTATGATTCTACACAAACTTCAATGCAAATGTCATCTTTCCCAGATTGTTAAACTTGGTTTAGTTGTAACAAAGATTTGATAATCTTTAGGCCTTGGAGTCTTTGATTGATTTGAAGATGTGGGGATCACTGTGGAGGACTGTGATGAAAACCACTTTTGTTTTATGCAATTTTTGTTGTAAAAAATGATACAATTCTAAGTTCATATGGAATTTGACTATACCAAAGAAATAGTACTTTTAATTATGCTAGGAAGTACGGACAGGATATGTTACATGGATTTCCATAGATCAGTTATGAAAGTTAATGGGTCACTGTTTTTGTGTTTATGCGTCTGTGTGTGTGTGTGTTAATGTTAGAGAGAGAACCAGACTCCATGTTACATAGGGGGTGCTGTTAGCTGTGCTATCATGGGCAAACGATCTGTGTTGAGTCAGTGTGATTGGAGCTTTAGGAGGTACTAGGCCAGTTAATTAGCTCTCTGTAATGAAAGCTCAGGGATGTCTGATGCCTTCGAAGGGCTCAAAGGAAGCCAATACTCAACTAATGGTTCAAACAGCAGAGACTGGATGTTTAAAGCTCACAAGAAATACTTTCTTTGTGCAACTGAACCAGTTTGAAGAGCAGGTAAATCCAGGGGCAGTCCCAACTTTGATGAAGCTTGCAATTTGTGAAAAGTTGGAGTTTATGCTTTTTAGTAAATGTAATTTCCAAGAATCTAGGAGAGTGACATTCAGGAAAGGAGGATGGACAACCAAAACATGAGCATTAATTGATACAATCCATGTCAGAATGGCTTCTGTGGGCATGTCAAGGACAGGGCACTGATGACAAAGTATTGAAATCCCTGGTGGAGGTTTAAGGAGATTTAGTGGCCCGCAGCATCACTAATATCTGTGGAAGGATTGCTATGAAATCCATGGGATCAGTTTCATCACATTTGCTATTTATTAATCTGTTCATTTATGGGATATGGGCATCATTGGCTAGATCAGCATTTCTTGCCTCTCCCTAAATATCCAGGGGGCAGTTAAGAGTCAACCATGCTACTGCGGGTAAAGAGTCAGCTTTAGGCCAGATGAGGTGAGAACAACAGATTTTCTTCCCTAAAAGGTTTCCTGAAACCTGAGATGGGTTTTAGGACAGCAGTTACACAATTGTTCTGAATGTTATTGGATTCAAAGTTCACCATTTGCCATGGTAGGATCTGAATTCATATCACTCGAACATTAGCCTGGTGTTCTGGATTACTAATGCGTTAATATTACAATTAAAGCACTGCCTCCCCATATCTATGAGATGTTCAAACATCATTTATCTGTTCTGAGGAAAGATCACTAAACCTGAAACATTAACTCTGATTTCTCTCCACAGAGAGGGCGGCACGGTGGCACAGTGGTTAGCACTGCTGCCTCACAGCGCCAGAGACCCGGGTTCAATTCCCGCCTCAGGCGACTCTCTGTGTGGAGTTTGCACATTCTCCCCGTGTCTGCGTGGGTTTCCTCCGGGTGCTCCGGTTTCCTCCCACACTCCAAAGATGTGCAGGTTAGGTGAATTGGCCATGCTAAATTGCCTGTAGTGTTAGGTAAGGGGTAGATGTAGATATAGGGGTATGGGTGGGTTGCGCTTCGGCGGGGCGGTGTGGACTTGTTGGGCCGAAGGGCCTGTTTCCACACTGTAAGTAATCTAATCTAAAAAAAAATGCTGCCAGACCTGCTGTGAGTTTGTAGCAATTTCTGGTTTTGTTTCATTTATTTGTTGCCCAAATTTATTTCATTAGGTTTGGGGATTGCGATTAAAAAAAAATTAAAATAGTTTGTGTTTTTTTTTCTTTTGTGTGTAATAAACAGTAATATTCTCTTGTCAAAAGTTTATTGGCAGCCTTTTGTGAATGAGACTGACTACGGGGAAAAATAACTGGGAAAAAATAAAACTAAAATTTGTTCATGAAGCAAGGTTTCAATCTGGGATCTGACCTGTCCTGTATTATCATCAACTGGACATCTTTTATATCTCTCTTTGCACAGTCTAAACCTTTTCTTTTGTCAGTAATCTCCATGTTTATTTAAGTTTTATCTGTCATAAACTATTGTCAACAAAAGAAAGTTGCTTCTTATGCAAAATGAAATGCAGTCTAAAACTATAGATATGATCATATCACCACTCAGATTAAGTTTAAAATTTATTATGACTAGTAGAGGACTGGGATGAGAATACAGATGATCAGTTCCCAAGTTCAATTATAATGGTACTTCTTGTCAGACAGGGATTATGACTTAGCACAGCATTTGCTAATTTTGGATGCTGCAAGATTGGCAAGATTGCCCATTGGAAACACATTATTCAACATATGTGACCCATGTATCCGATCAGATTCCATTAGCATGATCTTCAATGAGGTACTGTGGAATGCTCACATCCTACAAAGATGTTTGTGTTGTTCCAAAATGCTTGAATTTGAAACTGTTCTTGAGGAGTTGACGTATCTTGTCTGAGGTGATCATCATAGTTGTTAAACTTACAGGTCACTTACATGATAGTACTTACTGTCCTGATTAACTTCTTTACAACTGGTTACATGTACTGGATGCTTTGTGATAGTGTAATCTGTACCCATGTCCCCCTCTATAACTGTCATCAGCCCTGAGACTGCAACTGATCTAGGATGGAACACAAACAGAAATTGCTGGAGAAAGTCAGCAGGTCTGACAGCATCGGTGAAAAGAAAGCAGAGTTAACATTTTTGAGTCTGATGACTGTTCATCAGAACTGCTCCTCTCTCTGATAGGATTTCTATTCTACCATTTCTTCTTGTTTGCCATGTTTTCTCTCCCAGTACTGTTGAGTTTCTCCAGCAATTTCTGTTTTTGTTTCAGGTCTCCAGTATCTGCAGTTCTTTGTTTTATTATTAAGGCCTAAGATGGATTTGCCTCAGAACATCGTGAAAACTAGCTTACGCTGCGTGGCCAATCTCACTACCTGCTTTCTGCCAAAAGAGGATTTTGACATGCAATCTTAAATTGAAACCTTCATCATACTTTCAAGAATATTTCCACAGTCTGCTTCTTACATTCTCCCTGAATTCATTACTATTGTCAAATATCAGTCAAATGAAAGGGTCAAATGGAAAGATAATCTCTGTACAATATTCCAAACTGCATAATCTATTTTTCCTTTTCTTTTTGAGTTTACCAGATGTGCACTGGCTAGGCCAGCATTTATTGTCCATCTCTGGTTACCCTGGAGAAGGTGATGGAGAACTACCTTCTTGAAAGGCTGCAGTCTTTGGGACATATGCAGTCATGGTAATGCTAGGGAAGGAGTGCCAGGATTTTAATCCAGTGACACTAAAGGAACAGCAGTATACTTCCAAGTCAGGTTGATGACTAGCTTGAAGAGGAACTTACAGATGTTGATGTTCTCATGCATTTACTACTTTGCCCTTCTAGATGGGAGTGATCAAGAGCTTGGAAGGTGCAGCTGGAGAAGCCTTGTTGAGCTCACTGCAGTGTATCTTGTAGTTGATACATACCTCTGCCACTATGATGAAGGAAGTGAATGTTGAAGCTGGTAGATGGAATGTCAATCATGCAGGCTGCCTGTCCTGGATGGTGTATACCTATTTAGTGCTGTTAGAGCTGCGCTTATCCAGATAAGTGGGAGTCTTCCATTACATTGCTGACTTGTACCTTACAGATGACTCTGGGGAAATGAGCTGAGTTACTCATTACAGAATTCCCAGCCTAGGACCTGGTCTTGTCATACTTACAAGGCCCCGTTCAGTTCAGTTTCCGTCAAAACCATTGCCCTGTGCCCTCCAGGTGACCCCTCTGGGTTGAGATAGATGTTATTAATTAGAAGAATTGGATTGCATCCACGGACTCATGACTTCATCCACGTGACTTGGAGGGAAGAAGTGAACGTACTGTAGCCAGATTTGCTGATGACACAAAAATAGGTGAAAAGCCAAGTTGCGGAAAGGGATACAAACAGTTTGCAGAGAGATAGTGGTAGGTTAAGTAAATGGGCAAAAGGTTGGAGTGGATTGTGGGAAAATGTAAAGTTTTTCATTTTTGATGTAAAACAACAGAACAGAATATTATGTAAATGGCGAAAAGATGCAGAAAGCTCAAACACAAAAAGACTTTGCTAAATTGCCCGTAGTGTTAGGTAAGGGGTAGATATGGATGTAGGGGTAAGGGTGGGTTACGCTTCGGCGGGGCGGTGTGGACTTGTTGGGCCGAAGGGCCTGTTTCCACACTGTAAGTAATCTAATCTAATCTAATCAAACTTTGGAGTACTTATACATGGAAGTGAGCACACAGGAAGGCTAATGCAATGTTAAGGGGAGGTGGAGCAAAGAATAGGGAAGTCTCACTACAACTGTGCAAGGTGCTGGTGCAATGGCATCTGGAGTACTGTGGGCAGTTTTGGACTCCTTATTTAAGGGAGGATATGATATCATTTCTCCTAGTTCTGTTTAGAAGAAAAATCTCCTGTTTCCTGGTATGGAGGGATTGTCTGATAAACAAAGGTGAAACAGCGTGGGAGTCTACTCACATAGTGTGTGAAAATAGGTGAGCTCATTAAAACATATAGGATTCTTAAGGAACTTGACAGGGAATATACTGAAATGATGTTTTTTCTTTTTCCACAGAGAGCTGTGGGGGAAGAGTCCTTGTGTATATTTAAGGCTGAGATGGATGGATTCTTAATCAATCGGGAAATCAAGGGTTAGGGGAAAAAGGCAGGAATGAGGATGTGAGGAATATTGGATCTGCTGTGATTCCACTGAACAGTGGAGGAGGTTTGAGGGGCTAAATTGTCTTGTCTTGTTCCTATCTCTTATGGTCTTGTGGTCTAATGGACTCAAACCTGCTGTTCTTTTTCAGTGGCAATCTGCATGGCTGCCTTGTGATAATGAAGCTCTGGCCATTGTAGCTTTGATTAGGCACTTCAGTTCATACATTGTGTAGTCCAAGCACAGCCCTTAATGTCCTCACTGACTGCAAATATCTGTACTCACCTTCGAGAAACTGTGCAGGGAGAGTCATTGAGACACTGACATGAGATCATCAATGTACAGATTCCCAGGCCTCTCCAGCAACAGGATTACTCAGTTTCAACATTGGTTCTGCCAGACACAAAGTCTTCCTGGAGAGTAACAGCAGTCACCTCACGTTCATGTTGGTGATCTGGTCAACCTTCCTGACAATCACAACATATTACAGGCTGACCAACTCCACTTAAATATCTCAGCCTGTGACGGTTAATGCAATATTCACAAATTTGTTGCTAAGTCTGTGAGGGAGACCTCGATATTAAGTCTCACTCCTTCAAGGTCCAAACTGTTTTCCCTGCTTGAGTCCATATGATGTCAACATATCAAGTAGTACACCTTCCTCAGCATTAACCCTTTCAGGTAGACATTGTTGTATAATAATTAACTCTTTGAGAAATACATTTGTGTATCCAACATGTATGCCAAGTCTGCGTACCCTTTCCGGTGATTCCTGTGCATATATTTAAATTGACAAATATATTTTTATTTCTTATATCTCTGACGATACATTCTTGGACATTTATGCTCACTTGAGGTTGAATTTTCATGGGAAGAAAATGTTGACATACATTCAGTTTGTTTCGATTTAAGTTTTGTTCACGTTTCTAATTAATCCAAGAAGGAAATTTTGATGACAAACAGAGCAGATGAAAAATGAGTTGACATCCTTTTATGAATGATCCTATATGGGTGTGGCTATTTCATGTCACTTATTCTACAGCTTATGGTTGTGGTTGCCTTGCGACTCAATATTTCCATCGGAGTAGATATTTCCATTCAGTTCCCAGTTATGCAGCCAGTGCCCAGTCAATCTGTATCCAATCTTTTACTCATCACCTCAGTCTAAACAACTGAAATGTCATTAGATAACTCTGTCATTAGATTCTCCTTGTTTTTCTGCTGCTGTACAAAAATGTTTCTCTTCCTGAGCTTGGTGCATCACCTTGGACTGACTTTGAAATCCACACTGCCAACATTTGTTTGGCTTGTTTCAGGTTAAAGATCTAGTTAGATCCATTCCAGTCATAGTCACTGACTTTTTTCCAACTTCATCTTCTAACTGTGGCGACATGCTGGCCTTTTCATTGTTCACACATTTATTCTTGCATACAATTCTCAAATCCCATTTATTGTAGTCTCAGTTCTGACCAAATATGAAACTATTCTCTGGGGAAGTCTAATACAAATAAATCTGGATGGAGCAGTCAGCTGCAGCCTAGGCATAGGGATTGACAAAGGCACACCCTCAATGTGCCATTAACCTGCTTCCCCAGTTTTGCTCCCTCCCCCGCAAAACCTATTTTTGTCTCTGTGTGTGCATAGTGGGTTGGGGCCAGGGATAGGTTTGTAGAAGGAAGTGCAAATTTTAATTAGTGGAGTTGTATGATGCTGTTTCCCTGTGGTTTGAACATATTCATTGGCAAAAAATGCTAGTTAACTACAGAAACAGCGCCGTCTTTTCTGCTACCCTGATCCTTTTAGAAACAGAAGTTGGGGTTCTTTTGTGCACTTCTTAAAAAAAATTAACTTCTGTGACAAATCTGAGAATAACAAGGCTTGATTTCCTGCTCACTACTCCAGTAAGTTGCAACAAAGGGAGAAATGTAAACTTTGTAAATTAAGAGTTACACTGCATGCATGTGACTGACTGGAGGATAGTTATTACCATTGGCAAGTTACAAGCACAGCTTACAAAATTGCGATGATATTTGAGGCTCAGCTAAAGGAAGAATGAGACTAGGTGTTAAATATTCCTAGTTACAATGGGTTCAGAAAGGATAGAAAAGGAATCGAAGGAGGAGGGTTGGTGGAATTGGGTAAAGATAGCATTACAGTGAGGGAGAAAATGGATATCTCAGAGTATTCAAGGTCAGAACTGATTTGGCTTGAGCTAAGGAACAAGAAGAATGCAATTACATTACAACTAAAAGGAAGAATATAGAGAAATAAGTCTGTAAGGAAATTATAGACAGATGCAAACATAATAGAATAGAGGACTTTAATTACTTGAATACAGACTGTAATAAGTGGTAGTGTTAACCATAGAGAGGATCAAAGTTCTTAAATTTTTACAGGAGAATTTTCTACAGCAGTATGTACCCAGTCTGACAAGAAATGAGGCCCTGATAGAACTGTTTTTTGGAAATTAGTTGGTCCAAGTAGATCAAGTGTCAGTGGAGGAACATTTTGGAGATTGTGATCATGATAAGTTTTAGGATGTTGGTGTAAAAGGATAATGGACAATGCAGAGTGAGACCATTAAACGGAGCAGAGCTAACTTCAATTGGACAGGAATGAATCTAGGCTACATAGACTGGGGCCAAAGCTTCATGGGAAAAATAGGCTACTGACAAAGAAGAGATGGTTTGAGTACAGTCAAGGTATATTCCCTCAAAAGTGAGTGATAAGGCAAATACATCCAGAACTTCTTTCAATGAAAATGGAAGACAAAAATTAATCTAAAGAAGAGAAAGTGTGTTTATTCTAGGTATCAGGTAGAAAACATGACTGAGAACTTAAACTCAACACACAATGTCCAGAGGGGAGGTGAAGAAAGAAATAAGCAGATTGTGAGTCTTAGTTTCAGAATAAAGTGGCATCCATTTAAAACAGGGATGAGGAGGATTTTCTTCCCAGAGAGTTGTAAGGCTTTCAAACTCCTTGCCACAGCCACCTAAGGGAGCAGAGTCCTTGTGTATATTTAAGGCTGAGATAGATAGCTTATTGATCAGCAGTGGAATTGACGGTCCTGGGAAAACATACAAAAGTGGATGTGAGAAACGTCAGATCATCCTTGATCATATTGAGTGGTAGCGCAGGTTCAAAGGATTGAATAGCCTAATCCTGTTCCTATTTCTAAGGTCTTATGATCTCATAAGAGGGTATATGACAAAGAGTGGCAGTTAACGTAACAGGGAAGCCTAAAGACGTATATAAGCAGTTAAACAGTAACAGGGCGATAAAAGGAGGAATGGAGCCAACTGAGGACTAAAAAGATTTTCATGTGAAGCAAGGGGTATGGCTATAATATTAAATGAATTTGTTGCAATCTGTCTTTCCCAAGGAAGCAGATGTTACTCAGGCCATGGTGACAAACTGAGTCACTTGAAGAGTTTTAATGATCGGGAGCACATATTGCATATACTGTTGGTACTTGAAGTTGATAAGGCACCCACAGGAGATGAGGATAGAAGGAAGTGAGAATGTGTCATTGACAGAGTGCTGGGAATTTTAGCCCCACTATTCCCCAGATCAGAAAAATGTGAAGATTTGATGAAATTACCACGGATCTCAACTTCCTTTGGGTTGAATGCTAGCTAGGATAAAAGCAAACCAGGTTTTATTTTCTAAAACAAAAAAAAAGACTCTTAACTTTCAGAAGAACCGTAAAAAAAATCTAACTGATACAGCTTAAACTTTATCTAATTTTAAAACTCATACACAGAAACACACAAAGAAAAACCCTCAAAGCAAAATCCGCAAAAATAAAACCAATTCTCTACCCATACTTCCTCCTGATTTCGTATCATCCAATATCAAAAATGTATTTCATATTCTATCATTTAAATATTATAGTTTTCACAGATTTGGAGACTCAAGCTTTCCCAAGGATTTTCACATGGTAGAGGAATTGAGTAAATGTTTCAGGTCAAAATATCCTTGACCTGAAATGTCACCTCCCCTTTCCATGGCTGTTGCAAGAATTGCTGTGCAATTCCAGCATTTTCCATTTATATTTCCATTCCCAGTAACTGTAAGTTGATTTCATTTGCAGTTCTGATTTTGTACTTTGGTTTTGCGTTAGTTGGTTTTCAGGTACTGTTTATTTCCATCAAACTGGTCAAGTTGACAAGTGTACTCTTAGCAATTAGCCATCTATCCTGTCATCGCTAAACAATCCCCTTTTAGAATTGTTTTCCCATTCTCATATGTTAATAATCTCCCATTGCAAACACTGTTAAACTACATTAAATTGCTTTTCTATATAAAAAAATGTTAGGCTTTGGAGGAAATGTTCAAAATGAAGAAACCCACTGAAAATGAGAAATTGTGGACTTTCTCTGCAAAAAACCATGATACTTTTGCGAAGAGAATTGTTAACAACTATCCAAAAGCCACTTAACATGATAATTGACTACAGTTCATCCTTCAACACTATTATCCCCTTGAGACCAATCACTAAACTTAGCAATCTCAGACTAAGCCCCACTCTCTGTAACTGGATCCTCAGTTTCCGGATCCACAGGCCACAATCAGTGAAGACTGGGGACAATATTTCATCCTCACTAACACTCAACACTGGAGCCCCCAGGGGTGCGTACTCAGTCCCCTATTTTACTCACTGTATACCCATGACTGCATTGCCAAATACCAGACTAATGCCATTTACAAGTTCACTGATGGCATCACCATAGTCGGTCGAATCTCAGATGGCGACGAAACAGACTACAGAAGGGAGGTAGAAGACCTGGAAAAATGGTACACTGAGAACAACCTAGCTCTCAATGCTAGCAAAACCAAGGAACTCATTATTGATTTTTGGCAGGATGTTACTCATGCACCCCTCCACACTAACAGTACAGAGGTGGAACAAGTGGAGTATGTCAAACTCCTAGGAGTGGTCATCAACAACAAGCTTTCTTGGACTCTTCATGTGGAGGCCCAACAATATCTCTTCTTCCTCAGACAGCTGAAGAAATTTGGCATGACAGCGAATACCCTTGCCAACTTTTATAGATGTGCCATCGAGAGCAACCATACCATTTCAAGATCGGAGACGGTTGCACAGAGTGGTGAACTTGGCCTGGACAATCACAAAGGCCAACCTCCCATCTAGAGAATCCATCTACCAGGCCCACTGTCAAGGAAAGGCCGCCAGCATTCTCAAAGATCCATCCCACCCTGGCAATGTTTTTCTACAACTTCTACCATTGGGGAGAAAGTACAGAAGCCTGAACACATACAAAAGCCGTTTCAAAGTAGTTTCTACCGTAGTGTTGTTAAAATACTGAATGGACTCACAAACTCTTAACATTCGCCTGCGTTTGTGTTTTTGTTTTTGCTGCTGTTTACCTATTATTTACTTATGTATGCTACTTAACTCTGTTATCTGCCTGTATTGCTTACAAGACAAACCTTTTCACTGTGCCTCGGTACACGTGACAATAAACTCAATTCAATTCAATTTAATAATTTCTCCCTTGTGCTGTTCCTTCATCAAATTATGCAAGTTTATATTCTAGGAGCGATAGCAAATATTCAGCAGTGCTGACACCTCTGAATGCAATGTTCTTGCAGCTATAAAGATTGTATTTTCTCTTTGTTGCTGATACACAAATGTTGCTTGAGTTTTGATGGTATACGCGATAGATATTCAGGATTGTGCATGGTATCCAGTTTCCTTCACGTGGGCTTGTGCTGTAGCAAAGTCACCGAATACGGCTACAGTTTGTAATGATTATGGGAATTATGCATTGGGAGGAATGATCCAGTACAAATGCTCGAGTTATCTTTTACCAGTTTCCTTTATTCAAGCATATGCAGAGGAACAAAAGGACAAAGCAATGTCTCTCCTCTGAGCCCCAGAACAATAATTACAATGCATTTGACAGTATCAAAGTGAGGTTACTGTGAAGAATTCTCTTTCTCAACCTCTCTCTCCCCTGAGGCGTGGTGACTCTCTGGTTAAACTACCACCTGTCGTCTCTCTCGAATGATAGAACAGCCATGGGGTCAGTGGATTATGGTGACATTTTCTTTACATTTTAATTCGGATGTTCAGGTGACCCACCAATTACAAAGCGAGTTACATCCAAATTTGTATAATGTGAATGATACAATTATCCTTTGTTGTTGTGAAGAGTCTTCCCACTTCATGTCCTTGGCTGTGACTATCCTGTTGATCAGCGGTTGCTCCTAGTCCTTGCCCAAATGTGATTGTGTTATATTAACACTTCCACAGGCATTGTCAATAACTCTGCCATTTCTTTACACTTTTTAAGCCCAGGTTATTTTCTAGTTTAATTGAATGTTGTCAGACCATTTATAACCTATTCTTCTCTTGGTTTAGAGCTGGACAATAGCAGTTAACTTCAGAGGTGATAACGAAGCTGAAATATGATAGACAGACTGAGCAAGGAAAGAATATTCTGAACAGACCTTAAAAATCCTCTTCTGAGGGAATATTGTGCCTGGTCCTGATTGTTGCTATGAAAATCAAAAATTTTCAATTGAAGAATGCTGAATTTGAATTTGATTTTGCAATATATGACACTACTTTGTGGTCTCAAAAAGTCACGATAGAAACCTTACTAATCCTTTCTTAAGACTCATTTTCCTGCTGTTGTTATTTCTTTGTGATTGTTAAAAAAAAATGTCCTTTTGCACACAACTGCAAGCTTGACCTTGCTTCTTGAAATAGTTTGCTCTATAAATCTAGCCTATACAGCAGCACAAATTAGATCTGGATTGTTGGTAGCCTGTGGGGATATGAGTCAAAACAGCCTTCAACATGTAATTGAATAAAAAGTAGAGTTTACACTGAAATGGACTTCAAAAGGTAGATTTGCTGCCAGAAAACATTTATTGCTGAGGTCCATTTTTTGCAAAACATAAAATGGTTTAGGTTACAATAGCATGTTAAGAAGATGGAGGCAAAGCGAAATGTTTAATAATTAATGCTCTCATTAGTGAAACAGCATTATCCAGTACCTTGCTGCGCACCCCCCAGAAATGTTAACATGGATGGGACGTTATTGTGGCCCTTAAACCGAGTTCTTGCATTTATTTTTTGTTTCCTTTTTAAGCATCTTTGCCTGGAAATTTCCTGGGTATTATCTTCAACACCTATGCTATTTGTGTTGCAATGAGAAGTAATCTTAGGTGTGAACAGCAACAAAAATAACAACCACATGTATTTAAATAGCACCTCTGACTGACTAAACTGTCAGGTTTAATATAACACTGAGTTACACAGGGAACATCAGGTCACACTATAAAAGGTGTACCTTACAGCATAAAAGAGGACACAAAGGAGAGCCGATGGCCTAGTAGTATTGGACTGTTAATCTAGGGACCCAGGTAATGTCCTGTGGACCCAGTTTCAAAACCTGCCATGGCAGATGGTGGAATTTGAATTCAACAATAAAAAGATATCTAGAATTAAAAGTCCAATGATGATCATGTATCCGTCGTTGATTGTTGGAAAAACCCATCTGGTTAACTAATGGCCTTAAAGGAAGGAAACTGCAATCCTTGCTTGGTGTGGCCTACATATGATGCCAGACACAAGCAATGTGGTTGACTCTTAACTGCTCCCTGGGCAATTAGGGATGGGCAATAAATGCTCAGCCTAGTCAGTCATGCCCACAACCTGTGAATGAATCATTTTTTAAAAAGTGAAAAGGTTTGAGAGTTCAGCCACCAATGGTAGACAAATTAAAATAACCATTGTGCAAGATCCCAGAATTGGAGGAGCACTGATATCTTAGAAGGTTGTCGGATTGAAGGAGGTTACAGAGAGAGAGAGAGAGAGAGAGAGAGAATGAAGGATTGAAGGGATTGTAAAACAAGAGTGACAATTTTAATACTGAGGTATTTGTTAAGCATTATAGGTGAATGGAATATGCAGAGAGCTATGACAGGAGTGGCAGAGTTTCAATGACATCAGGTTTACTGAGTGTAGAAAGTAAAAAGGGGAAGGCCAGGCAATGTAGTAAGATCAGGTAATGTGAGTGAACATGAACAAGTTTTATAAAACATAATAATTTACAAGGGGTGATAACAGAGGACATCCTCTGGAACCAACACTCTCAGGCTCCAGCTCCATGTGATCGGACACTGGTGTGATATAACTCCTTAAGCAGATGCTCAGTAGCTGTTCTTAGAATAATAAAGGCAAAGGATTTCAGTAGCTGATAAGCTGAGGCTGAAGTCAGTCTGACAAAGCTGCCAAAGCAGAAATAGCTGAGGTTAATGGTGGTGCAGATATATAGTCTTAAGTCATCTCTTGATCAAATATGTCACCACAGTTGAAAACACTCTGATTTAGCCACAGATAGTTCACATGAAAATGATGCTATGGAATGGAATCTGTGGTGGGGACGAAAGCCAACTCATGTTTTCCAACCATTTAGCACATGCAGGTGGAAATCAGCTTTCTTGCATTATACTGATGAAAATGTTATACAGCATTCTATAAACATATACACATTCAATTAGTTTTAATGGATTACAGACAATGTAGAAGCAAGTCCATCATATTAAAATGCACATCTTTCACATATAATATGCCGTAATGTGTTGGCATGCAAGATTTTCCTTAACTATGGATATATCATTGGAACTTCAACATATTGAAATGTCCATAAAATGTATGAGGCAATGCATAGGCATCCTACAGTACATCTGCATAATTGTGTTCAATGGCCCAATTAGCTGAAAAGCTATAGAATTCTTATCATAAAAGAGTGACCAGAGAGTCAAGTGACAAACATGAGTGGTTATTCCATTCATTGTCTCCTCTGTTTCACATGTGGCTATATTGTATCGAAGATCGGTGTCTCCAGAGATTGAGACTCAAAACAAAGGCAAAGGCAGAACTGAGCTCTACTCGAAAGAAGAACTTATAATAAAGAGCTATCATTAGGTTACCAATACATTATTAAACAAGGAAACACCTGACAGCTGAAATCTTGATGTGTTGTCTGTGGCTCTGTACACACTTGTGTGTTTATGTTTTATCCCAGAGTTCTGAACGCAATATCTGGCTGACATTCCAATGTAGTATTGTTGGGGTGTTGTCCTGTTAGAAGTATTGTCTCTATAAATAGTTGCTGGTAGTACAGAATTTGGTGAAAAAAGAAGCATGCTGTTAAAAGCTTTTCAGCTTGCACACATTAGGACAGAATCACAAGAATACTAAATCTCTAAAGGAAATAATACTTTACTAAATGAATGATTTGGAGATGCCGGTGTTGGACTGGGGTGTACAAAGTTAAAAATCACACAACACCAGGTTATAGTCCAACAGATCTTATTGGAAGCACACTAGCTTTCGGAGCGACACTCCTTCATCAGGTGATAGCCTGATGAAGGAGCATCGCTCCGAAAGCTAGTGTGCTTTCAATTAAACCTGTTGAACTATAACCTGGTGTTGTGTGATTTTTAACTTACTAAATGAAGCAATGGACTCTGTTTGTTGGAGGTATGCACCACAGAACAGTTGACTGCCAAGTTTTTGTTTAAAATTCAAACCAGGTAAGTGGATTTTGGATTTCTTAGTAACGATCTTATATTTTGGCCTATAGTTATGCTATTCCCCAAAATCAAAAACATTCTGTCTGTATCTTCTGAATTAAAAATTTTCACTAATCTAGTAATGATGACCATTACTAGATTAACCCCAGTCTTCCTTTTTGAAGATAAAATATATTTGTACACTCATGTATTTCTGGAAACAGAGTTATAGAGTCAAACAGCATGGAAACACAACACATTGCTCCAACCAGTCCATACAGAACATAATCCCAACTGAACTGGCCCCACATGCCTGGTCCTGGCCCATATCCCTCCAAACCACATTCCTATTCTTGTTGCAGCTCTATAAAACTTTGGTTAGACCGCACTTGGAATACTGCATCCAGTTCTGGTCGCCCCATTATAGGAAAGATGTGGATGCTTTGGAGAGGGTTCAGAGGAGGTTTACCAGGATGCTGCCTGGACTGGAGGACTTATCTTATGAAAGGAGGTTGACTGAGCTCGGACTTTTTTCATTGGAGAAAAGGAGGAGGAGAGGGAACCTAATTGAGGTATACAAGATAATGAGAGGTATAGATTGAGTTAATAGCCAGAGACTATTTCCCAGGGCAGAAATGGCTAACACGAGGGGTCATAGTTTTAAGCTGGTAGGAAGAAAGTATAGAGGGGATGTCAGAGGCAGGTTCTTTACACAGAGAGTTGTGAGAGCATGCGATGCGTTGCCAGCAGCAGTTGTGGAAGCAAGGTCATTGGGGACATTTAAGAGACTGCTGGACATGCATATGGTCACAGAAATTTGAGGTGCATACATGAGGATCAATGGTCGGCACAATATCGTGGGCTGAAGGGCCTGTTCTGTGCCATACTGTTCTATGTTCTATGTATCCATCTGTCGTGGAAATTAAATCGACTCGACTCAAATGCTTGCAAGGGCAAAGAAAAAGTTTATTTCAGACCTCTGCAAAGGGACCCAATACATTGGCAAGACACCTCATGTAAAGGGCATTTGATAGTTTTCACATATTCCCTTTATAGTCTAATTTGCTTCTTCTTATCAACACCTGCAAGGTTAGGGGCCTGGAACATTTGAGTTCCTTTCCATATATGGAGTAGTTTTTCTCATTCCTTGACTGTTGATAAGGTAGTTTAACTGGCCTTGTAAGTCTGCTGTTAGGTTGGTTTACCTTTACATTTTTCTATTTGTTTGCAATACTTGTCCCTAGTTTCAGCCAGGTCCTTACTTCTTTGTTTCCCTGTGCCTTTATAGATTTCACAATAAATGATAATTTTCCATTACACTATCCAAATGTATTTAAACATTGTTTATTATGAAATTTTCTTTGCCCACTCTCCAATGCCTCCATATTTTTAGAAAATGGTGACCAGAATTGTATTGAGTATTCTGGCCTAATCAAAGTTCAGTACAAGTTCTCCACTTTTCAGTTCTATCCCATTAGAAATAAAGCCATGTGTTTGTGTTCTTTTGAAGACTTGCTAAACTGTGGCGCAATATTTACCAACTGGTGTTCTCATACTCAAGCAATATCTTTGTTCATTTGCCCCACCTGAAATTACATCCCAAGTGATGAATCATCTCCCTATTTATCCCACCAAAATGGATTACCTTTTGAATGAGATAGCAATGAGTACTCTGCAGTAGGCATCAAAGATTCTACAGCACAATTTGTTGAAAAGCAATAGAATTTGCTGCAGTATCCTGGTATTTATCCCTCAACTAGTATTGCAAAAATAGATCAGCTGAACATTATCCAATTGCTGTCTGGAGCCTTTTGTGTGCATATTTCCCACTTGATAGAGATCCCTACAATTCAAAGGTACTTAATTCACTGTAAAACACTTTGGGATATCCTAATGTATTATAATTGAGTTCAAAATCTGTAAAGTGTATTTTATGATTTTTTTGTGTTTTCTTAAAACACATAACTTAATAGTTAGTGATGGAGGAGAGGTAAGGATTATGGGAAGTTTGTATATAAGCAACTATGGCTATCATTCACAGATTATTTGACCAAGCAGAGCTTGGGCAGGAAGAGAATACAATGTTGTCACTCTATTCCTTTTACTCCTCCTCTAGTTCCTGCTACATTATTTCCGTCTCATCTACATCTTGCACTTTCTGAGTTCAATAGAGGCAGAATGGAATCACTGCACATTCTGTGAGAAAGTGAGTACGTTTAAATTTAAAGGATAATTTATTTGTTGTATAAAATTTAGCACTGCTTGTTCGCAGTTGACATTTTACTTACATTTTCTGCTTTTAGGTTTCTTCCAGGCTTAGGTGGGGCTAATCAAGCTCTCTGCTGGAGTATAAATGATATTAGCTAATTAAGTACTAGCCCTAAGCTAGCTCTGTAACTGCCAGATAATAGATTCATCTGAAGTGTTGGTGTGTAAATCAAAAAGGTGTAGTGTGGTGCATAGAGGTGCTGAGAGGCAGAGTGGAATTACTGTGAGTTTGTCAGTGAGGAAGGGACAGGGCTGTTTTTCTCTTCTCTATGCTTGGCAGATGACAGGAAGTTGTACAATTTGAAAACAAAGAGTGACATTGCAGGAGAACAGTGGATACACTAATCTCTAGTCTTCATTTAATATTAAACAGCACAAAAGTAAGCTTAAATAAAGGCCGCCATGTACAGTGCCCATCCCAGGACACATTGACAACACCTCACATGTCTGAATGAATGAATGAATGCATTAGCTTTAGCTTTATTGAAACAGTGCTGAAGATGATGGTTCCCCAGAGGAGTGCAGCAAGCACTTGACCCATGGCAACACCAGTGGGGCAACTGAGTATGAGGGAAGAACAGTGGGAGAGTACCAGTGATAGATGATCCATTGCATAGGGGACAGACAGATGTTTCTGTGGGTCATAAGTGTGTCTCCAGGATGTTAAATGTAGATGTAGAGAGGTTCTTTCCTCATGTGGGGGCCATCTAGAATGATATTGAATGAGATGAATATAGTTCTAGAATAAGGCATAGCAGATTTAAACAGAGAAGAAGAGAAATCACCTCTCTCAAAGGGTCGTGCATCTGTGCCCACTACCCCAGAGTCGGTTGAGTGCTGGGACATTGAGTAAGTTTAATGAGGAGATGGACTGATTTTTAATTAGTAATGAATCGATAAGTTATGGAGAGTAGGCAGGAAACATGTTGGGATGAGGTTAGCCATGATCATATTAAATGGTGGAGCAGGCTCGAGAGACTGAATTGCCTATACCTTCGCATGTTTGTAAGTATGCTCCCTCCCCAGGGCTTGGATCAAGGATATCACAGTGTGGTTGCAAGGGAAGGGTGACAGGCCAGAGGTCTTGGTCTCCATTGGTAGCAATTATACAGGTAGAAAGGGAGATGTGGTTCTGTAATCAGAATTCAGAGAACTGGGGGAAGCAGATGCCTAGTGGTATTATCGCCGGACTGTTAACCCAGAGATCCTTTGGTGACCCGGGTTTCAATCCCACCACGGCGGATGGTGGAATTTGAATTCACTAAAAGTCCGGAATTAGGATTCTAATGATGACCACAAATCCATTGTTGATTGTTGGGAAAAACCCATCTGGTTCACTAGGGTTCTCAAGGGAAGGAAACTGCCACCCTTACCTGGTTGGGCCTACATGTGACTCCAGACCCACAGCAATGTGGTTGACTCTTAACTGCCACATTGGCACATCCCTATAGGCAATTAGGGATGGGCCATAAATGCTACCTAGCCAGCCCTCATCATTTGAATGAATTAAAAAAAGGTATGAAATTAGCAAGCAGGATGTCAAAGTAGTATTCGCCCAGTGAGCACAGGAATAAGACAGATGAATGTGTGGCTGGAAAGATGGTGCAGGAAAGAAGGGTTCAAATTCATGGCAATCTAGGATTGGCTCCTGAGGAGATAGCACCTTTACAAGTCGGGTTGCATCTGAACAAAGTCGGGACTGAGAAAGCATTTTCCTAGTGGTGTTGAGAGGGCCTTAAATAATTCTGATATAATGTGGGAACCAGGAGAAACATTTAAAGAGTAATACAAGGTCCTTAAAATACTGTGTGAGACACAGTATCTAATCTAATCTAATCATGACACCAGAGTAGAGAATGGCAAATTATCAGTTGGAGTCACAGTAAGGGAAAAATTAAACTTTCTAAATCATGTTAAACTGTACAAAATATAGTGAATATGATTGGTGATTTATAGGTACATGTTGTCATTTGGAATGATGACGATGAGATGATATTTGAGATCTGCCTGATGGAAGGAAAGGACTAGATGTTAAATATTCTTGGCTCTTGAGTGTTTTGGAAAGATAAGAAAGAAATCAAAAGAGAAGAATTGTTTAAGGTAAGACATAATTTGGTAAGAACTAGGGACCAAGCAGGGGATATTACATTGCACAGTGTTATCTACAGACCATTAACTAGTGGAAAAGATGTAGAGGAATAAATTTGCAAAGACATCATAGACCGATGCAAAAATTATACAGTAGTGCAGTTGTAATAGGGAACTTTAATTATGCAAATTGAAATTGTTTTAGTGGTAATGTTAAGAGCAAGATCGACAAGAGTTCTCAGATTGTTTTCAGCAGAATTTTCTACAGCAATATGTGTCCAACCCAATTTGAAAGGAGATCTGGTTTTTGGAAATGCGTTGAGCCAATTAGATCGAGTGTCAATGCAGAAACACATAAGGGACAATGATCGTGTATAATAAGCTTTTGGATGATGGGAGAAAATTTTTAGTCAATCCAGAGTAAGAATTATTAACCAGGGAAAGCCAACTTCATTGGGGCAGGAATGAAGCTGCACTGCATTGACTGGAGCCAAAGGTTGGCAGAAAAATCAGAAGCAGGATAATGGTCAACCTTGAGAGAAGAGATGGCTTGGATACTGTCAATGCATATTCCTTCAAAAGAGAAAGATGGGGTCAAAACTTCAGTGCTCCCTGGAAGAATAGGGTGATAGAAATTAGGGCAAAGAGGATAAAGTGTGCTTCTGACCAGGTTTGTTCTGGTGAACGCAATTGAGTACCGACCTGAATACAAAATGTTCAGAAAGGCAACTGTGAAAATAAATAAGAGAATTGAAGAGGGAGTATGGAAAAGCTGGTAGCTAATGATACAGAGAAATAACAAGGTTTTTATTCTGACAATGAGAGCTAAAACTTGGTAAAAGGAGGATTAGGGCTGATTAGGGACCAAAAAGGTAATTTGCATGTGGTGACAGAAGGCATGTGAAGATATTGTATCCAGGAAGCACATGTTACTCAGATCGTGGTGACAAAATTCAGTCACTACAGCATTCAAAATTGATAAGTAGGAAGTGTTAGATGAGCTGTTGAGGCACATGGACCAGTTGAGATGCATCCAACCATAATGAAAGAAATTGCAAAGGTGCAAATCATAATCTCTGAGGACACAGAGGGTGATGCCAGAGAACTGGAGAATTGCAAACATTACACCTTTCTTCAAACAAGAATTGTAAGGAAATGCAGAGCAATTACAGTGGTGTCAGTTAACTTCAGCAGTGAGGAAAGCAATAATTCAAGATAGAAACAATAGTCACAAGAATGAATATTGTTTAGTTTGGAAAAGCCAGTATAGATATCTCAAGGGATAATAGTATTTAAGTAACTTACTGGAATTCTTTGAAGAGCTAGGGTTGATGAGGCTAATGCTGTTGGTGTGGGTACACAGACTTTCAAAAGGTATCCAATACAATGCCGCACATAAGGAAATTTATAGCATGGAGCAAACAGGATGGTAGAAACATGGATAGAAAATTGGCAGAATGGTAGTAAACAAAATGTAATGGCTATTGGATACTTTTCAGTGTGAAGAAAAAATTGTTGTGGATTTCTCCAGGTGGTTAGTATTGGGACCCTTGCTTTTCCTGATGCATATAATTGGTCTTGAAGTGCAGAGGAGAATTTCAAAGATTGTAGATGATGTTAAACTTGAAACATTGTAATCTGTGAGGAGGACAACATAGAATTTCAAAAGGACATTGACAATTTGGTGGAATGGGCAAAGAGTAGTAGATGAAGTTCAAAGTAAAGTGTACGGTGATACATCTTGGTAGAAACAACATGGAGACAGAGTTTAAATTGTGCAGGAACAATGAGACCTGAGTGTATATGAGCATTAATTATTACAGGTGGCAGAACAAGTGGACAACACAGTTAATAAGGCAAACAAAATAGGTGACTCAGTGATTAGCACTGCTGTCTCTCAGCGTCAGGGACCTGGGTTCAACTCCAGCCTTGGGTGACTGTCTGTGTGGAGTTTGTACATTCTCCCTGTGACTGCATGGGTTTCCCCTGGGTGCTCTGGTTTCCTCCCACAGTTCAAAGATATGCAGGTTAGGTGAATTGGCCCATAGTGTTCAGGGATGTGTAGTTTAGGTGCATTAGTCAGGGGAATGGGTTTGCGTGGGATACTCTTCGGTGTGTTGGTATGGACTTGTTGGGCCAAATGGCCTGTTTTCACACTGAGAGATTCTGTGATAAAAATCCTGTGATTCATTTATATGAGCATAAAGTACAAAAACAGGGAGGCTATGCTTAATCTGAATGAGACCTCAGCTGGAGTATTATGCACAATGCTGAACATCACACTTTCTAAAGGATAAGAATGCATTGTAGAGAGTGATAAAAAGGATTACAGGAATGGTTCTGGAGATAGTTTGGAGCTGTTACTCTTGGAGAAGGCTAAAAGGAAATTTGTTGGAAGTTTTCCAGTCATGTTAGAGGAAGGACATTATTAAGCTGGAGAGGCTTCAGAAGAGATTTACTAGGATATTGCTTGGTATGGAAAGCTTGAGTTATAAAGAAAGGCTGGATAGGCTGGGACATTCTTTTACTGGAGTGTCAGAGGTTGAGAGGAAGCCTTTTAGAAATTTATGAAATAATGAGAGGAATAGCTAGAGTTAATAGTAGTTGTCTTTTCCTGAGAATTGGGGATTTCAAGACTAAGAGGGACGTTTTTAAGGTGAGAGGAGACAGATTTAAAAAAGACATGAGGGACAAATCTTCTACACAGAGGGTGGCTCTTGGGTGGAATGAACTGCTGGAGGAAGTGATGAATGTGGGTACTTTTACAACATTTGGAAGACATTTGGAAAAGTACATGAATGAGAAAAGGTTTGGAGGGATATGGGCCAGGAACTGTCAGATGGGACTAGTTTAGTTTGGGGTTATGTTTGGCATAGACTGGTTGGACTGAATGATCTGTTTCCACACTGTAGGAGTCTATGACTGTATGAGAGGTCTGGACAAGGTAGTCAAGGAGAACTAGCTCTGATTCAAACAAAGAACAGGAACAAGCTTGACACTGATTTACACAATAAGTAAATATGACACATTTTTAATGTTTTTTTATGTGCAAGAGTTTCTAGTTTGGGACGCACTGCCTGGAAGTGCCGTAGATTAAATAATCCCACAGAAGCCGGCATCCTGTCATTCAGTTGCCCTTTATTTACACATGGAGAGTCCTTCACAGTGATCCAGCTCCTGCAGAGCCAGCTCTCACAGTGAACAGGATGTTTGACACCCCTGTTTTCTTTAGCCTCCTTTTTATTTTACCCCCATATTACCGCCTAACTGCAGTAGTGCTTATTCTTTCCCCAGCGCCCACGGTGCGTGTGCGCAGGTGTGGGACACAGTGAAAGACACAAGGTGTATGAATCTTTATTCAAATTTCCACCACCAGGAAGAAAAGAAACACGCGAGTGGCCAGTGACAAGCAGTGCCCTTCACAAAGGGTAATGCTGTGTGATCAAACAGTGAAGGGGAGGGCAGGGATTAAATCAAAATAGAATTGGAGGGGGAAATAATACACTCCAATCCCTGTGGCGCCCACCTCTCCCTGAACAACTCCAGGGTGTTGGTGGACACCGCGTGCTCCTTCTCCAAGGACACCCGGGCTCTAAGGTAACCGCGGAAGAGGGGCAGGCAGTCGGCCCTAACGACCCCCTCCACGGCCCGCTGCCTGGACCTGTTGATGGCCAGTTTGGCCAGGCCCAGGAGCAGACCCACGAGGAGGTCCTCGGACCTGCCCTCCCTCCTCCGTACCGGGTGCCCGAAGATCAGGAGCGTGGGACTGAAGTGCAGCCAAAAGCAGGGGAGAAGGAAGTTTTTTAAGAAAATTAAAAAGGGAGTGTAAAATGCCCACACCCAATATACATGTGGTCCACGGACTCCACAGAACAAGCAGTTGGGCTGGGAGTCCGTGAACCACCGCAATCTGCGGTTGCAGGGGACTGCTGCGTGCAGCACCCTCCACCCCAGATCCCCGAGAGAAAGGGGGAGGACTCCCGTGTAGAGAGCCCGCCACTGGGGATCCCCACCGCCCGGTGGCAAATGGGCATGCCAAGGCGTGTCCGGGCGGTGGATGAGGGAGAAGAGGTGGACGGTGTGCAGCAGCAGTCTATACAGGGCCCTCCTTTTTACATCCTTGAAGGAGACAAAATTAAAATTCCGGAGGCGGCTCAGGTTGTGGGGCACAGGTTCCTGCGGGAAGTATGGGACCTTGGGGCCAATGTGAAATTCCGTCCAGGCTGGGGTGAGCGTGGAAGGGATCCCACCGCACACCTGAGCGTCCTCCAACTGGTGCACTACGTCGGGTCCGAGCACCGCCGTTTTAAGGCGTCGGATGGCGGTGGCCAGGTACTGGACGTCTACCGCTGCCCTGCTCGCTATGTCCTGCGGCAGCGTCCAGCCCAGGCCCCCGGCACCCAGCACGTCCCCGACCCTGGTCGCCCTCGCCGCCACGGCCCTCCCCTCTGACAGCCACTCGAACCCGTGAGTACGGAGGTGCAGATTCCTGAGCAACGGCTCCCTGACGACAGACACAACTCCAGCCGGAGGGTAGGCCCGGTGCGATTCGACGATGTTCCAAACAGTGATCAGGTCCTGGTAAAAGACAGGCAGCGACTTGAGGGCGACCTCCAAACCGTCGCGGTCGACGAACAGGAGCTGCGTGTCGTAATTGAGGCTACGCACCTGGCGGAAAAAATACGTTGCCAGGGTGCACCACCTAGGAGGAGGCTCGACGTAAAGGTATTGCCGCAAGGTCTGAAGGCGGAACGTCGCGACCTGGGTGCAGACGCACACCAGCGACTGACCGCCCTCCTCAATAGGGAGACTCAGAACCTGCGCGGCGACCCAGTGCATCTTTTTGTCCCAGAAGAAGTCGACCAACGTTCTCTGGATGTCAGCGACAAAGCCAGGAGGAGGGATCAAAGTGACCAGCCGGTACCACAACATGGCAGCCACCAGCTGGTTTATGACCAGCACTCGACTCCTGTAAGATAGCACTCGGAGCAGTCCTGTCCAGCGGCCTAGGCGAGCCGAGACTTTGGCCTCCCGCTCCTGCCAGTTGGCCGGCCGGGATTCCTCAGCGGGGCTGAGGTAGACCCCCAGGTAGAGGAGATGGGTGGTACTCCAGCTGAACCCCCGTAACTCCTCCGGCAGAGAGTCCACCCGCCACGGACCGACTGGGTCGGTGAAAGTGAGGAGCACGTCGTCAGCGTAGGCTGAAAGGACCACCCCCGTGCCCGCACCACGCAGAACCAGACCCGACAACCTCCTCCGCAAGAGGCACAGGAAAGGCTCTACGCACAGGGAATACAGCTGGCCGGACAGGGGGCAGCCTTGACGCACTCCTCTCCCGAAGTGAAGGGGCGCCGTCAGGGACCCGTTGACTTTAACCAGACACACTGTGGCGGCGTACAAAAGTCGGATCCGGGCGACAAACTGCGTCCCGAACCCAAATGCCCGCAGAGTCCCGAGCAGGTACTCGTGATCGACCCTGTCGAATGCCTTCTCCTGGTCGAGAGACAGGAAGGCGCTCGGCAGACCAGCCCGTCGACAGAAATGGATCAGGTCCTGGACCAGGTGGACGTTGTCGTGTATCCTCCGGCCCGGGACCGTGTAGGACTGGTCCGGGTGAATCATGTGGGCCAGCACGGAGGCCAGGCGAGAAGACAACACCCTGGCGAAGATTTTGTAGTCCGTGCTGAGGAGGGAGACCGGACGCCAGTTCTTCAAAGAACGAAGGTCCTCCTTCTTTGGCAGCAGGACGATGACCGCCCTGCGCCAAGAAAGGGGCAGTTGTCCGGCATTTAGATACTCCCCCAGGACCTGTTCGTAGTCACTCCCCAGGACGTCCCAGAACGCTCTGAAGTACTCCACAGTCAGCCCATCCAGCCCGGGGATTTTGCCCCTCGAGAGCACCGGTCAGCTCCTCTAAAGTGACAGGAGCGTTGAGCCTTCCGGCGTCCTCCAGGCTGAGCTGCGGCAGGTCCTCCCACAGAACTCTGCGAGCATCCTCGCTGGACGGATCCGGAGAGAACAGAGCCGTGTAATAGTTTCGGACGTGGGCCCTGATGCCCTCCGGATCCGAGACGAGGGACCCGTCGTCGGCCAGCAGCACAAGGAGCTGCTGACGGGTGCCACGCCTTTTTTCCAGCGAGTAGAAGAAAGGGGAGCCACAGTCCAGGTCCTGGAGGAGCTGGATCCGCGACCTCACGTACGCGCCCCGAGCCCCGACGAGCTGCAGGTCCCGGAGCACGGCCTTCTTCTCTTCGTACACCCCGCGCAGGGCCGGGTCCGCGTCGGGCTGACCGAGGCGTGACTCCAGGTCAAGCATCTCCCTCTCCAACTCCCCGATCCTGGATTTCCGCCTCTTGGTCGACCCCCTCGCGTACTCCTGACAGAAGACGCGGACGTGAGCCTTGCCCACGTCCCACCATAGCCTCAGGGAGGGGAAGCTTCCCCGCTTCCTTCTCCAGCCGGCCCAGAAACAACAAAACGAGTCCTGGAACCGCTCGTCCTCCAGCAGCAGGTTGTTAAAGTGCCACTATGCGGAGCCGAGCCTGGCGCCGAACGGAAGGAGTTCCGCCCACACCAGGTGATGGTCCGTGCACGACACCTGCCGCGTGGAGGCCCTCGGAAAACAGGAGGCGTACGCCCGCGAAACGTACAGCGGTCGATTCTGGACGCTCCGACCCCAGGCCTCACGAAGGTGAAAGCGATGGAGTCGGGATGGAGATTCCGCCAGACGTCCACCAGGTCGAAGGACTTGACCAAGTCCCCCAACCTCCTCCCCGACGCCCAACCGGTGCGGGCACTGCCGTCATCCCTGCCCTCGAGGACGCAGTTAAAATCTCCCCCGAGGACGACGCACTGG
The DNA here is from genome assembly GCF_047496795.1 of Chiloscyllium punctatum. Lineage (NCBI taxonomy): Eukaryota > Metazoa > Chordata > Chondrichthyes > Orectolobiformes > Hemiscylliidae > Chiloscyllium > Chiloscyllium punctatum. The sequence continues at coordinate 52,671,376 of NC_092764.1, read as the reverse complement.
TTCTCGTCGATGGAAGCGAGATGAGCGGACACTTCTTCGAAGAAGCTCGCTTGCCTCGGCCCGGCCAGGGGAGTGTAGACGTTCACCAAGTGAAGCACCGCGCCACCCAGCCGAACCGTCAGGTGAAGCAAACGGCCTGACATGGGCTCCCTGACCCTCCAAGATCTCCGGCTGAAAATGCGGGGCCAACGGATAGCCATCCCGCCAGATCTGCGGGTGAGGTGACTCATGTAGACCCCCCCCCTTCACCACTCCAGGAGCCAGGTGGCTTCGTCTCCCGGGGTAGTGTGGGTTTCTTGCACGAAGCACACCGCATACCTCCCATCCCGAAGGACCGAGAGGGTCTGGAATCTGTGCTGTGACTCCCTTCTGCCGTTGATGTTGAGGCTGGCTATAGTTGTCTCCATGTCGGAAGCGTTGTGCTACCACCACCAGTACAGTTAAAAACCTATATACACATTTACAGGGAGGACGAGGGAGGGGCACAGAAGTCCCTCGCCCTCACCAGGAGTGCCCCCAGGAAGTTCCTGACTCGCTTTCGCTCATTGACATCGAGCCCAGGCGCCTGGCGAGCAGCGTGGGCCGACCAATAAATTCTTTCAAAAGAGCTCCAGCGGTCAAGCGCTGTCCCGGCGACCCAGAGTTTCCTCGACAAATTCCCGGAGTTCCTCGAGGGGGAATGAGGGGGAGATCGGCGGGGGACACCTGGGACTCAAAAATGTCACTGCAGACAGACTCCGCGTCATCCCCAGTGTCCGCCACTGATCTCTAACCCTCCTCCAGGAGGTCGCCCTCGGTCACCGACCCCTCCCCCACTGAGAGGTTAGGGGCTGGTCCAGCACTGCCAACTGGCCTCGAACCCCCGGCGACCCCACCCCCAGGGTCACCGGTGGTGCCTTCCTCGGTGCACACCTTCCCGGAATGCAGAGTTCGGGTCGTCGGCCGGCAGATGCTCGGGGCCCCGCTCCTCTCCCGACACTGGGATGCCCGGCTCCTCAGGGAAAAGGTCCTCCCCCAGGGCCAAGCAGTCTGGGAGGGAGGAGCAAGGATAACACCTTCCTGCCCTCCACCGCTCAACAAGCCAGCAGAGGGTCCTCCGTCGTCACCCGCATTGTGGCCCGTGTGGTTATTACAGTCCTCTCCAGGGGCCAGAGGAGTTGAGGCAGCAGGAGGCCCTGCTGTAGCCCCTGGGGGTTTGGGTAGGTCAGGCCGCGGTGTGGGACAGTCGAGAGGCACCATTGGCTCGTCCCCTGGATAGGTGCAGAGCTGCCAGTGCGCTGCTGGAGTATCTCTCCTCTCCAAGGGCCAGCACCTCTTCCCCAGAGCGACAGGGGGGAATTTATGGGTCTTCCCCTCCCCACCTGCCTTGGTGGTCATGGGGCCCGAGGTCCCTCTCCCCAGCCTTTCCTGGAATACGATTGGCTGGGGGCAGACAGGGGGCATGGCCAGTGCAGGGAGGGTCAGCTGTGTCACTTCCTGCCCCACCCCTGGTTTATCAGGTGATGGTAGGCAGGGCAGGGTAGAGGTCCAGTTTCCTCTCTGGGGCCTGGAGACACGGTTGCTGCAGGAGTTTGGGCAGCGATGGTTCCCCCCAGCTCGGGCTCGGGCTCCCCTGGGCCAGGTGTTGCAGCGCCAGGGGTGGGTGTCAAAGCCTCAGGGGTTTCTCTATCGGGGTGGGGGGGTGGATGTGGGGTCAGGATCAGGTACGGGTTTGGGGGTCAGGGTTCCCGTACCGGGGTGACGTTGGCACGGCTGCAGGGGCATTGTTGTGCCGGGCGGGGCAGGTCTTGGGCTGGGTGTCGGGGAAGGGGATAGGGTGGTCTCCCCGTGGGCGGGCCTGATGTGACGCGTCTTTTTGAGCATCTTCTGGCTGGCCGGACGCTCACCCCCCTCCCTGCCAGAGGCTGGAGCATTGGAAGCCGCCGGCTTAGCACTGGTGCCGGGGCTTGTGGTGTAGACTTCGGGGGAAGGGGAGTGGCTGCGGTGGTGCCACCATCAGCCATTGGTGTGGGCTGGGCAGCCTTCTGAGTGGGGCAGTTTGTTCTTATGTGCCCCACCTCGTGGCTCAGTTGGCACCGCACGCCGTCTGCCGTCCAGAAGGTGCGGTAGGCCGCGCCCTCATGGAGGAGGGTGAAAGAGCCCTCGGTGACCTCCTCCCGGGCCAGGCAAATAAACACCTGGCGTCGGAAGCAGTATATGTGTCAGAGGGTGGGGTCCTTAAGACAGAGCAGGAGCGGTTGGACACCTGACCGGATCTCCCCCAAGGTGGTGAGGTGGGGAAGAAGGAGCTCGCTGGAAGTGAAGGGCAGGACGTTGGAGATCACAACCCTCTGGGCCGTAACCTCCAGAGGGTCGACGGGTAAATGTGTCCCGCCCACAGTGAGCCCCCTCTCCACGGCCAGGTGGACCACCTGCTCGGTCTTCAGGAAAAACACGGCCTTCCCGTACATCCGGGCCGCAGCGACGATGGCCAGTGGGCCGACCACACTAGCCATGGCCTTGCTGCAGGCCTCAATGGTCATATTGGGGTGGGGATAGGCCTTTAACCCCAGGTGTTTAGTTAGGTGCCTGAAGGGGGTTGCGGTCGCAGCCGGGGTTGGGACAGCGGAGCCTAAGGCAACGGCTACCCTGGCGTAGGTGCAGCTGGGCCCCGCGACTTGCCATACTCTGCTGCTGGATGTTGAGGTGGGCCTCTGGCAGCAGCAGTGGTGGAGGTTGTGGGGAGGGGCCTGAGGCGAGTCACCCAAGGAGAGTCCCAGGCAGTGACGGTGGAGGCAGGCCTCAGTCGCAGTGGTGGGGCAGACCTGTTGGGGAGGGTTCCCAAGGCAAGTCCCAGGCAGCCCCAAAATAGAGTCCCATGTAGCAGCAGCAGTGGTGGAGGTTGTGGGGAAGGGCCCAAGGCGAGTCTCAGGCAGCGGTCGTGGAGGCAGGCCTCAGGCAACAGCAGCGGTGGAAGCAGCCCTCTGGCAAGTCCTGGGCAGGCCCTTGGTCACAGCGGTGGGGGCAGGCCTGTTGGGGAGGGTTCCCAAGACAAATCCCAGGCAGCCCCAAAATTGAGTCCCAGGCAGCAGTAGTGGTGGAGGTTGTGGGGAGGGGCCCAAGGAGAGGCCCAGGCAGTGGTGGTGGAGACAGGTCTCAGGCAACAGCAGCAGTGGAGGCAGACCCTTGGTCACAGCAGTGGGGGGCAGATCTGTTGGGGAGGGTCCCCAAGGCAAGTCCCAGGCAGCAGCAGTGAGGCAGGTCCAGGCAGGGTCCCAGAAACCAGCAGTGGGAGTGGGAGTCAGCAGCAACACTGCCTTGACCTGGGTGAGGCCCAGGCTGCAGCTCCAAAAGCTCTCACCTCCTTCTGCTTCTGCCCTTTCTTCCTTCAGCTCTCTTTGGGGCAGCTGGTCCAGGGACAGTCCCCTTCCTCTCAGACCTCTTCAAGGAGGAGAGTCCTTGCGCTTAGGCACACTTATCCAGCTCTCAGAGTGAACAGGATGTTTGACACCCCTGTTTTTATCTGTCAGCCAGGGCTCCCTAATTGGACCAGATCAACACTCCAGCCAGGGAACTGGCTGACTTCACACATTCACTTCAGAAGAGATAGGTTCAATCAAGGCATTCATGAGGTCATTATAGAGTCATAGAGATGTACAACATGGAAAGAGACCCTTCGGTCGAACCCATCCATGCCAACCAGATATCCCAACACAATCTAATCCCACCTGCCAGTACCTGGCCCATATCCCTCCAAACCCTTCCTATTCATATCCCCATCCAAATGCCTTTCAAATGTTGCAATTGTATCAGCCTCCACCACTTCCTCTGGCAGCTCATTCCATACACACATCACCCTCTGTGTGAAAACGTTGCCCCTTACGTCTCTTTTATATCTTTGCCCTCTCATCCTAAACCTATGCCCTCTAGTTTTCGACTCCCCTACCCCATGGAATAGAATTTGCCTATTTACCCTATCCATGCCTCTTATAATTTTATAAACCTTTATAAAGTCGCTCCAGGGAAAAAAGCCCCAGCCTGTTCAGCCTCTCTCTACAGCTCAAATTCTCCAACCCTGGCAACATCCTTGTAAATCTTTTCTGAACCCTTTCAAGTTTCACAACATCTTTCTGATGGAAAAGAGACCAGAATTGCATGCAATATTCCAACAGTGGCCTAACCAATGCTCTGTACAGCCGCAACATGGCCTCCCAACCCCTGTACTCAATACTCTGACCAATAAAGGAAAGCATACCTTCACTATCCTATCTACCTGCGACTCCACTTTCAAGGAGCTATGAACCTGCACTCTAAGGCCTCTTTGTTCAGCAACACACCCTAGGACCTTACCATTAAGTGTATAAGTCCTGCAAAGATTTTCTTTCCCAAACTGCAGCACCTCGCATTTACCTGAATTAAACTCCATCTGCCACACCCGCACAAATCAACCACACCGCCCTGTGGCCCAACATTTTCAACTTTCTCTCCCACTCAGCCGATGACATGGAGGTCCTGGGCCTCCTTCACCGCCACTTCCTCGCCACCCGACACCTGGAGGAAGAACGCCTTATCTTCCACCTCGGAACACTTCAACCCCAGGACATCAATGTGAACTTCACCAGTTTCCTCATTTCCCCTTCCCCACCTCACCCCAGTTCCAAACTTCCAGCTCAGCATCATCCCCATGACTTGTCCTACCTGCCTATCATCCTTTCCACCTATCCACTCCACCCTCCTCCCTGACCTATCACCTTCATCCCCACCCCCATTCACCTATTGTACTCTAAGCTACTTTCTCCCCACCCCCACCATCCTCTCATTTATCTCTCCACCCTTCAGGCGCTCTGCCTGCATTCCTGATGAAGGGCTTTTGCCTGAAACGTCGATTTCCCTGCTCTTCGGATGCTGCCTGGACTGCTGTGCTTTTCCAGCATCACTCTACTACAGAATCTGGTTTCCAGCATCTGCAGTCATTGTTTCTACCTTCCATCTTTGGCCCATCTGGTCAAGACTCTCTTCGCTGTCCACTACACCTCCAATTTTGGTGTCATCTGCAAACTTACTAACTGTACGTCTTATGCTCTCATCCAAATCATTTACATAAATGACAAAATGTAGAGGACCCAGCACTGATCCTTGTGGCATTCCACTGGTCACAGGCCTCCAGTCTGAAAAACAACCCTCTACTACCACCCTTTGTCTTCTACCTTTGAGCCAGTTCTGTATCCAAATGGCTAGTTCTTCCTGTATTCCGTGAGATCTAACCTTGCTAACCAGTATCCCATGGGGAACCTTGTCAAACACTTTACTGAAGTCCATATAGATCACATCTACTGCTCTGCCCTCATAAATCCTCTTTGTTACTTCTTCAAAAAAACTCAATCAAGTTTGTGAGACATGATTTCCCACGCACTGGATTAGTGGTGCTGGAAGAGCACAGCAGTTCAGGTAGCATCCAACGAGCAGCGAAATCGACGTTTCGGGCAAAAGCCCTTCATCAGGAATAAAGGCAGTGAGCCTGAAGCGTGGAGAGATAAGCTAGAGGAGGGTGGGGGTGGGGAGAGAGTAGCATAGAGTACAATGGGTGAGTGGGGGAGGAGATGAAGGTGATAGGTCAAGGAGGAGAGGGTGGAGTGGATAGGTGGAAAAGAAGATAGGCAGGTCGGACAAGTCCGGACAAGTCAAGGAGACAGTTACTGAGCTGGAAGTTTGAAACTAGGATGAGGTGGGGGAAGGGGAAATGAGGAAGCTGTTGAAGTCCACATTGATGCCCTGGGGTTGAAGTGTTCCGAGGCAGAAGATGAGGCGTTCTTCCTCCAGGCGTCTGGTGGTGAGGGAGCGGCGGTGAAGGAGGCCCAGGACCTCCATGTCCTCGGCAGAGTGGGAGGGGGAGTTGAAATGTTGGGCCACGGGGCGGTTTGGTTGATTGGTGCGGGTGTCTTGGAGATGTTCCCTAAAGCGCTCTGCTAGGAGGCGCCCAGTCTCCCCAATGTAGAGGAGACCACATCGGGAGCAACGGATACAATAAATGGTATTGGTGGATGTGCAGGTGAAACTTTGATGGATGTGGAAGGCTCCTTTAGGGCCTTGGATAGAGGTGAGGGAGGAGGTGTGGGCACAGGTTTTACAGTTCCTGCGGTGGCAGGGGAAAGTGCCAGAATGGGAGGGTGGGTCGTAGGGGGGTGTGGCCTGACCAGGTAGTACGGAGGGAACGGTCTTTGCGGAAGGCAGAAAGGGGTGGGGAGGGAAATATATCCCTGGTGGTGGGGTCTTTTTGGAGGTGGCGGAAATGTCGGCGGATGATTTGGTTGATGCGAAGGTTGGTAGGGTGGAAGGTGAGCACCAGGGGCGTTCTGTCCTTGTTACGGTTGGAGGGGTGGGGTCTGAGGGCGGAGGTGCGGGATGTGAACGAGATGCGTTGGAGGGCATCTTTAACCACGTGGGAAGGGAAATTGCTGTCTCTAAAGAAGGAGGCCATCTGGTGTGTCCTATGGTGGAACTGGTCCTCCTGGGAGCAGATACGGCGGAGGCGGAGAAATTGGGAATACGGGATGGCATTTTTGCAAGAGGTAGGGTGGGAAGAGGTGTAATCCAGGTAGCTGTGGGAGTCGGTGGGTTTGTAAAAAATGTCAGTGTCAAGTTGGTCGTCACTAATGGAGATGGAGAGGTCCAGGAAGGGGAGCGAGGTATCAGAGATAGTCCAGGTAAATTTAAGGTCAGGGTGGAATGTGTTGGTGAAGTTGATGAATTGCTCAACCTCCTCGTGGGAGCACGAGGTGGCGCCAATGCAGTCATCAATGTAGCGGAGGAAGAGGTGGGGAGTGGTGCCGGTGTAATTAGGGAAGATCAACTGTTCTACATAGCCAACAAAGAGACAGGCATAGCTGGGGCCCATACGTGTGCCCATGGCTACGCCTTTGGTCTGGAGGAAGTGGGAGGATTCAAAGGAGAAATTGTTAAGGGTGAGGACCAGTTCGGCCAAACGAATGAGAGTGTCGGTGGAAGGGTACTGTTGGGGACGTCTGGAGAGGAAAAAACGGAGGGCTTGGAGGCCCTGGTCATGACGAATGGAGGTGTAGAGGGATTGGATATCCATGGTGAAGATGAGGCATTGGGGGCTGGGGAAACGGAAGTCTTGGAGGACAAAGCCATGTTGACTATACTGAATAAGTCTTTGCCTTTCCAAATACATGTACATCCTGTCCCTCAGGATTCCCTTCAACAATTTGCACCGACATTAGGTGATTATTTAAACTTATTTAAATTTATTTAAATTGAAACAATGTACATTTGTATCTTCTGTAACACAATGATTGCATTATTGTGAAACTCTGTGTTATTCGAAACATCGTGCTATAGAAACTGTGCTTAAAGTGTTGGCGGTGTGATTGCATTACAGCCAACACACTTTTTAAAAGTTTGTGCATTAGAAATAGTGTCCCACAATTGTCAATCATGTTACAGTAAATTCATGTTAACGAAATGCACATTACAGCAGAGCGACTTGTACAAAGTAGTGGGGAAGGAGGATACCACTAAGGTGTGATATTCATTAGAACTTCAAGGGCCAAATGGTCATCTTCAGTACATTAGAATTCTGTTATTCTGTGACTTATGTTCTGGGACCCTCAACTTCTTAAGCTGATAGGTGGCACGCTACTTCTACTCTGGGTATCTACTCAACAGAGCTCTTCCAGAGCAATGGAGTTGTTCCTTCTGAATTGAGAGTGTGTTGCTGGAAAAGCACAGCAGGTCAGGCAGAATCCAAGGAATATGAAAATCAATGTTTCCAGCCGGAGCCATTCATCAGGAATGAGGCTGGGATCTTCGGGGCTGGAGAGGTAAATGGAAGGGGGCTGGGGCTAGGGAGAAGGCAGCTGAGAGTGCAATAGGTGGATGGAGGTGGGGGTAATGGTGATAGGTCAGAGAGGAGGATGGAGTGAATAGGTGGGAAGGAAGATTGACAGATGGGACAGGTCATGAGGATGGTGTTGACCTGGAAGGTTAGAACTGGGGTAAGGTGGAGTGAAGGGAAGTGAGGTGGTGAAGTCCAAATTGATGACCTGGGGTTGAAGGGTCCCCAGGGTGGAAGATAAGGCATCCTTCCTCCAGGCATCGGGAGGTGAGGGAGTGGCAATGGAGAAGGCCCAGGACCTGCATGTCCTCGGCAGAGTGGGAGGGGGAGTTGAAATGTTCGGCCACGGGGCAGTGGGGTTGATTGGAGATGATCTCTAAAGCGCTCTGCGAGAAGGCGTCCAGTCTACTCAATGTATAGGGGACCGCATCGGGAGCAATGGATACAACAAATGACTTGTGTGGAAGTGCATGTGAAACTTTGATGGATGTAGGAGGCTCCTTTGGGGCCTTGGATGGAGGTGAGGGGGAAAGTGTGGTCACAGGTTTTGCAATTCCTGTGGTGGCATGGGAAGGTGCCAGGAGGGGAGGATGGGTTGTTAGGGAGCATGGACCTAACCAGGTAGTCACGGAGGGAACGGTCTTTGCGGAAAGCGGAAAGGGGTGGGGAGGGAAATATATCCCTGGTGGTGGGTCTGTTTGTAGGTGGCGGAAATGTCGGCGGATGATGCAATTTATGTGGAGGTTGGTGAAGTGGAAGGTGAGGACCACAGGGGTGCTGTCCTTGTTGAGGTTGGAGGGGTGGGGTTCAAAGGCGGAGGGGCAGGGCAGGCGTTGGAGGGCATCTTCCACCACGTGGGTGGAGAAATATCGGTTTTTTAAGAAGGAGGCCATCTGGTGTGTTCTGTGTAAACTGGTTCTCCTGGGAGCAAATGCGGCAGAGACGGATGAATTGGGAATACGGGATAGCATTTTTGCAAGAGGTCAGGTGGGAAGAGGTGTAATCCAGGTAGCCGTGGGAGTCGGTGGGTTTGTAAAAAATGTCAGTGTTGAGTCGATCCTGGTGGATGGAGATGGAGAGGTCTAGGAAGGGGAGGGAGGTGTCAGAGATGGTCCAGGTGAATTTAAGGTTGGGGTAGAATGTGTTGGTGAAGTTGATGTACTGTTCAATCTCCTCGTGGGAGCACGAGGTGGAGCCGATGCAGTCATCAATGTAGTAGAGAACAAGGTGGGGGGTGGTGCCGGTGTAGCTTCAGAAGATGGACTGTTCCACATAGCCAACAAAGAGACAGGCATTGCTGGGACCCATGGCTACCCCTTTCGTCTGGAGGAAGTAGGAGGATTCAAAGGAGAAGTTGTTGAGGGTGAGGACCAGTTTAGCCAAACGAATCAGTGTCAGTGGAAGGGTACTGGTGGGGACATCGGGAGAGGAAGAAACAGAGGGTTTGGAGGCCCTGTTCGTGGAGGATGGAGGTGTAAAGGGATTGGATGTCCATGTTGAAAATGAGGCACTGGGGGCCGGGGAAATGGAAGTCTTGAAGGAGTTTGAGGGCGTGGGTGGTGTCCTGAATGTATGTGGAGAGTTCCTGGACCAGGGTACATAGGACAGTATTGAGGTAGGTGGAGATGAGTTCAGTGAGGCAGGAGCATGCTGAGATGATGGATCGGCCGGGGTAATCAGGCTTGTGGATCTTGGGTCGGTGGTAGAATCGGGTGGTGCGGGGTTCCCGAAATATAAGATGGGAAGCTGTGGGTGGAAGATCCTCCTGAGATGATGAGGTTGTGTATGGCCTGGGAGATGACCCATCGTCTCAGCCAGCTCCTGCCCCACCGAACTCATCTACATCTACCAGGGCCTCCAAGCCCTCTGTTTCTTCCAACCCTTCAATCCCAGGGCATCGATGTGGACTTCACCAGTTTCCTCATTTCCCCTCCCCCACCTTACCCCAGTTCCAACCTTCCAGCTCAGCACCACCCTCATGACCTGTCCCACCTGTCAATCTTCCTTTCCACTTATCCGGTCCACCTTCCTCTCCAACCTATCACCTTCACCCCCACCTCCATCCACCTGTTACACTCTCAGCTACCTTCTCCCCAGCCCCATCCCCCTCCCATTTGTCTCTCAACCCGCGCGGCTCCCGGCCTCATTCCTGATGAAGGGCTCTGGCCCGAAACATCAATTTTCTTGCTCCTCGGATGTTGCCTGACCTGCTGTGCTTTTCCAGCAACACCGTCTCAACTCTGATCCCCAGCATCTGCGGACCTCACTGTCTCCTTGTTCCTTCTGGACGGTAACGGCGTATAATTTTCATTCTTCATTCCGAGGATATGCACTTCTTTGGCTAGGCCAGAATTTTCCGTGCAATCCAAATCACTTGAGAAAGTGATGTTGAGTTGCTTTTTTTTTGAACCATTGCAGTCCAGGTGGTGTATGCACATCCACAAGACTGAGAGGCAGCAGGTTCCAGGAATTTCACCCAGTGGCAGTGAGGGAACGGTGATGTTTTTCCAACTGAGGCTAATGAAGGGGACATGCAGATGGTGGTTCTCTTGTGAGCCTGCTGCTCTTGTCCCTTCAGGTGCCAGGAGTAAACAGTTTAAAGGGTGCTGCAGAAAGAAGCTCAGTGAGTTGCTAAGGTTAGGGTACAGTTAATCTATTGAGCTGCTGTGTCCTGAACTCTCTTAATTAACTTGCTGTATGTATGGGCACGAGTTCCACATTGAAATCGAGATATATCATGAGTAAACAACTCTCTCTGCCTATCTTTTATTTGTTGCAGTGGTTCAGAACCAAATAGCGCAGAGGACTGTCACAGAATGAAGGAATTGAAACTGTTTCCAGGATAATCACCTGTATGGTGCACTGCTTGTGGTTATGCAGCAGCTGCACAGTGAGGAAGTGGAATCTAGTTCATGATGATGGTCATTAGAAGCCAATTGCCTCACTACCCAGGGCCTTGTCAAGGAATTTTACAAAGTGCTACTCCAGGGCCAACCAACTTCAGCTGCTTTATCAATGACTTTCTCTCCACCTTCAGCTCAGATCTGGAGCTGTTCACTGATGATTACACAGTGGTCAGCACACATCACAGCCTCTCCCATGCTGAAGTCATCCGTATCTGTACGAAGCACAATCTAGGCTACATTCAGGCTTGGATTGATAAGTGATAAGTTATATCAGCACCACACAAGTCCTTGACAATGATTACCTCTAGCAGGAGAGAAAGCAGGATGAACTCAGGTTGTTTTTCATAAATTCAGTGAAGATATTGCCACTTGACAGGAGTGCCTGAAGCAACTTGCATATAAAACAGTTCAGTCTGGTTGAAGAAGCCACTTGAACATTGGGTGAAGTCCAAAGCAAGGCTGAAAGAAGTGCCAAGTCTGCAATAACAGGTAGAAAATGATAACACAGACAGCACCCCACTACCTTCTCAAGGACAGTTTGGTGCTGGGTAAATAAGGCCTTGTCAATGATGCCCTCATTCTCTGAAAGAAGATGACCAAGATGACACAAACTGCGTGCAAAGCATTGCATATGCACTCAATGGCCATCAGAGTAAACTCTTGTACATGCTGTCGGTTTTGACTTTGGTAAAAGAGAATTGGATCGAATTGTTTCTCTTTGGAAATTGACTCAGTGCCTCCGTAATGCAACAGAATACTCTGCTGAATATTACCTTTCTATCTAAAAGAAAGCCTGGGAGGAATTCTGTCAGAAATAATTACCGGTAATGACGCTCTGTTGAAAGAACTTAAGCAGGACGTAGAGGAAACCAAACAAGCACTGAAACAACTAAGAGGGGGGTCAGGCTTTCAAGAGAACAAAAGAACACTTGACACACAGGAATGATGGACAATATCATGATGACCCTGAAAATCAACAGCACCTCCAGATGTATTCAGATCTGATGTTAATGGTGTATCAGCAGGTTGCCTACATATTATAACAGGCTCACCGTCTTATTTGTCATTGCAAATTGTTAAAATTTCTTTTGGAAAACTGGAAAGGTTTTATGTGTAACTTTATCAATAAGAGGCTGCACCTCTAACAACTCCAAGTGTTGTGCATATATAAAGCAATGACTCTGTCTGCCAGTCAGTTTAAGTTGTAAAATTCACTTATGGGATGTGGACAGCATTGGCTGGCCTGCATTTTTATTGTCTGATCCTAATTGTCTTTGAGTAGGTGGTGGTTGCTGCCTTTTTGAACCGCTGCAGTCCATATGCTGTAGGTTGACCCACAATGCCATAAGGAATGGAATTCTAGAATTTTGACTCCACAACAGTGAAGGAATGGTGATAAATTTTCAAGTCAGGAATGATGTGTGGCTTAAAGGTAATTTTCGGATGTATCTGCTACCCTTGTTCTTCTAGATGGAAGTGGTTGTGGGTTTGGTGAATTTCTGCAGTGTATCTGTCCTGTAGATAATAACCACTGCTGCTCCTGAACATCGGTGGTGGAGAGAGTGGGTGCTTGTGATGTGGAGCCAATCAAGTGGACTACTTTGTCCTGGATGATATCAAGCTTCTTGAGCATTGTTGGGACTGCACTCATCCAGACGAATGAGGAGTATAGCATCACATTCTTGAGTTGTGCTTTGTACATGGTGAACAGCCTTTGGGGAGTCAGGAGTGGAGTTACTTGCCACAATATTCCAAGCCTCTGACCTGCTCCTGTAGCCACTGTGTTTATATGATGAGTCCAGTTTAATTTCTGATCAATAGTAACCCCAAGGTTGTCCATAATGAAGGATTTGGTGATGGTGACACCATTAAATGTCAAGGGCTGGTGATTAGTCTGTCTCTTATTGGAGATGGTCATTGCCTGGCATTTGTGTGTGTGAATGTTAGTTGCCACTTGTCAGTCCAAGCTTAAAGATTGCCCAGATCTTGTTACATTTGAACACGGATACTTAATGGTAAGGTCCTGGGGAGTGTTGCTGAAGAGAGACCTTGGAGTGCAGGTTCATAGTTCATCGAAAGTGGAGTCTCAGGTAGATAGGATTGTGAAGTATGCTTTCCTTTATTGGTCACAGTATTGAGTATAGGAGTTGGGAGGTCATGTTATGATTATTTAGGACATTGGTTGAACCACTTTTGGAATATTATGTGCAATTCTGATCTCCCTCCTATAGGAAGGATGTTGTGAAACTTGAAAGGTTCAGAAAAGATTTACAAGGTTGTTGCCAGGTGGAGAGTTTGCGCTACAGAGAGAGGCTGAATAGGTTGGGGCTGTTATTCCTGGAGCATCTGAGGCTGAGGGGTGACCTTATAGAGGTTTATAAAATCATGAGGGGCATGGATAGGGTAAATAGGCAAAGTCTTTTCCCTGAGTTGGCGGAGTCCAAAACTAGAGTGTATAAGGATAGGGTGAGGGAGGGAAAGATTTAGAAGGGACCTAAGGGGCAATTTTTTCACACAGAGGGTGGTGCATGTATGGAGACTGGTACAATTGCAACATTTAAAAGACATCTGGATGGAAACATGAGTAGGAAGGGTTTACAGGGATATGGGCAAGTGCTGGCAAATGGGACTAGATTAAATTAGGATATTTGGGTTGGCATGGACGAATTGGACCGAAGGGTCTGTTTCTATGTTGCACATCTCTATGACTCTATGAACCAATTCAATATCTGAGGAGTTGAAAATGGTGCTGAACATTTTGCAATCATCAGTGGACATCCCCATTTTTAATCTTATGATGGAGGGAAGATCATTGATTAAGCACTTGAAGTAGGTTGGGTCTAGGACACTACCCTGAGGAATTCTTGCAGAGAGCGTCCTGGGGCTGAGACGACTGACCTCCAACAATTACTACCATCTTCCTGTGTGGTAGATGTCGCCCCAGCCAGCAGAGATACCCATAGACACCAGTTTTGCTAGGCCTCTTTGATGCCACACTTGGTCAAGCGGGGTCCTTGATGTCAAGGGCTGTCGCTTTCACTTCACCTGGACAGCACATTGGATGTGCAATCAATCTGCAATCAAACTAGTTGCTCTGCTGTAATATTTGTTTCATAAGTTATCATGTATTTTTCTAAGTGAACTAAAACATGGAGTTAATCAACCCTGAGATAACAATGGCAAAAGGCAGCATAAGAACACTATCACATGCAATTTGCCTCCAAGTCACACACTATTGGTGATTTAGAATTATATCATCATCCCTTCACTCTCAGTGGGTCAAAATCCTGGAACTCACACCCTCACAGTATTGGAGATGTACCTACACCATGTAGCCCGCAATAGTTCAAGAATGTAATTCCCCACTACCTTCTCAAGGACAGTTTGGTGCTGGGTAAATAAGGCCTTGTCAATGATGCCCTCATTCTCTGAAAGAAGATGACCAAGATGACACAAACTGCGTGCAAAGCATTGCATATGCACTCAATGGCCATCAGAGTAAACTCTTGTACATGCTGTCGGTTTTGACTTTGGTAAAAGAGAATTGGATCGAATTGTTTCTCTTTGGAAATTGACTCAGTGCCTCCGTAATGCAACAGAATACTCTGCTGAATATTACCTTTCTATCTAAAAGCAGCCTGGGAGGAATCAGATGTCTGAAATTTAAGAGTCAATTTGCCTTGATAGCCACAAGTAATGTTACTGTTGTCCTGCTTTGAACTTGTAATTATGGCTATGGCAGTTTCTGGACTTCAGTCAGAATCTCTTTCATTCTGTGTTTGGTTCTTACTGGAGTTGATTTCAGAGAATTGCTCTCTGAAGACACTCAGCAGATTTTATCTCCTGTCATGTTGAGATTTATTGTCTTTTTCCTACCTATTCTGTGAAACCTCTCTTTCTCCCAGGTGTGACCAATTCTCAAAGGAAGATCTACGAGGTTATGCAAATTTGAGAAGCTACATGTTTCAGCAATCTTTCAGTGCACAGATATGAATGCTTGACACATTTCCCATCAGAAGTGTACATGAAGGTGCCCTATTTTGAGCATTTTGTGACCATGTAATGCCAAAGAATGGCAGAGGGTCAAGTGGGGTAGAACAGAGTCCAGCTAGTCATAACTATCTTTATGTAATAGATGGACAAGATTTCTAGATCCGTTATTTTAAGATTGGTGAGAGATGCTCCAATGTCAGTATTTTTTGTTCAACTACCGATATTCAATGGCAGGCTCATTGCTGAGAACCATTCACTTATAATTGCACAGATCCAAACTATTTGCCAAATTTTAATGTATTTTGCTCAAACTCATGGTTCACAGGTGGTCCTACTTCGGAAGCAGATTGTTTGTGGTCTGAAAGCTATGAGCTGCAATAGTGGTAGATGTTATGCTGGGCCTATACTGGTATATATATATAAAACTGGTTAGCCCAAACAGTTCCTTGTTCTGACTTGTGTTCTTCCTTAAACTCACCATTTACAACCTGCAGAGTGTCAGTATATTTGTGATGCTTGGCAGAAACACTGAGAATAATGCAGGCTGTGGTATCGAGCCATTTCATCAAGGACTCTCTGTTTTTCCAACCACCCAAGAAATTGGAGAAGGACTAAACATTGGACAAGGGCTTCTCAACTAGAACCTTCACTGAACGAGGCTGTCAGTGTAGTTATTGAAATTGTGTCTGTCTGTGCGGAAATCCAAGACACATTGACATGAATACCTAGCTATCGGTGAACAACATACTTCTGCTCCCACTCACTGAACTTCCCCTGATCTGTGTCGACTAAGAAGTTTAATGACAAATTAATCAACGTGCCACAACAAGACTCATTAGAGACAAGATCTGCAGCTTCTCGAATCCAAAATACACAGACAGGAGGCTGGAAGAACACAACGAGCCAGGCAGCATCAGGAGGTGGAGAAGTCGATGTTTCAGGTGTAACCCTTCCTCAGGACTGGGGGGTAGGTGTGGAGGGAGCTGCAGATAAAGGGGATGGCAGGGTGGGCTGGTGAGGTGGGGATAGGTGAAGGCAGGTAGAGGTACGACCTGGTTGGTCGATAGAAGGAATGAATCTGGTAGGTGGCTGGGAGCAGTGGAGGGGAGGGGGAAGGACTGGGAAGGGAGTCAGGGGGAAGGAAAGGAAGTTATTTGAAATCGGAGAACTCAATGTTGAGTCCTCCGAGCTGTAGGCTGCCCAGGTGGAAGATGAGGTGTTCCTCCATTTTGCACTGTGTTTCATTTTGGCAATGGAGGAGGCCATGTTGAAAGGGTGTGGGAAGGGGAAATTAAATGGGCAGTGACTGGGAGGTCCTCTGCGGGCCCAGCTGAGTTGCTTGGTAAGCCTTCCCTAAGTTTACGTTTGGTCTCCCCGATGTAGAGAAGACCACATTGGGAGCACCTGATGCAGTAAACAAGGTTGGAAGAGAGGCAGGCGAACCTCTGTCTCACCTGGAAGGACTGGAGCCCTAGATGGAGGTGAAGGGCATGGTGTACCAGTGGGTTTTGCATCTTTTCCGATTGCAGGGGAACATACCTGGAGGTTCAGGGAGGGGTTGGTGCAGAGGGTGGTGCAAACCAAGGACTGTCGAAATCAATGGTCCTTGAGGGAGGCAGAGAGGGGTGGGGAGGAGAAGATGTTATAAAGTCATAGAGATGTTCAGCACAGACACACACTTCGGTCCAACCCGTCCATGCCGACCAGATATCGCAACCCAATCTAGTCCCACCTGCCAGCACCCGGCCCATATCCCTACAAGCCCTTCCTATTTATATACCCATCCAAATGCCTCTTAAATGTTGCAATTGTACCAGCCTCCACCACTTCCTCTGGCAGCTCATCCCATACATGTACCACCTTCTACATGAAAAAGTTGCCTCTTAGGTCTCTTTTATATCTTTCCCCTCTCACCCCAAACTTATGCCCTCTAGTTCTGGACTCGCCCACCCCAGGGAAATGACCTTGCCTATTTATTCTATCCATGCCCCTCATGATTCCATAAACTTCTATAAGGTCACAACTCAGCCTCCGACACTCCAGGGAAAACAGCCCCAACCTATCCAACCTCTCCCTATTGCTCAAATCCTCCAACCCTGGCAACATCCTTGTAAATCTTTTCTGAACCCTTTCAAGTTTCACAACGTCCTTCCAATAGGAAGGAGACCAGAATTGCACACAATTTTCCAAAAGTGGCCTAACTTATGCCCTGTACAGCTGGAACATGACCTCTCAACTCCTGCCCTCAATACTCTGACCAATAAAGGAAAGCATACCAAATGTCGTCTTCACTATCCTATGTGACTCTACTTTCAAAGAGCTATGAACCTGCACTCCAAGGCCTCTTTGTTCAGCAACACTCCCTAGGACTTTACCATTAAGTGTATAAATCCTGGTAATATTTGCTTTCCCAAATTCAGCACCTCACATTTATCTAAATTAAACTCCATCTGCCACTTCTCAATCCATTGGCCCATCTGATCAAGATCCTGATGTAATCTAAGGCAACCTTCTTTGTTGTCTACTACACCTCCAATTTTGGTGTCATATGTAAAATTACTAATTATACTCTTATGCTCACATCCAAATCATTTATATAAATGACAAAAAGTAGTGGACCCATCACCGATCCTTGTGGCAATCCACCGGTCACAGGCCTCCAGTCTAAAAAAACAACCCTCCACCACCACCCTCTGTCTTCTACCTTTGAGCCAGTTCCATATTCAAATGGTGAATTCTCCCTGTATTCCATGACATCTAACCTTGCTAACCAGTCTCCCATGGGGAACCTTGTTGAGCACCTTACTGAAGTCCAGATAGATCATGTCTACCACTCTGCCCTCATCAATCCTCTTTGTTACTTCTTTAAAAAACTCAATCAAGTTTGTGAGACATGATTTCCCACGCACTAAGCCATGTTGACTATCCCGAATCAGTCCTTGCCTTTCTAAATGAATGTACATCCTGTCCCTCAGGATTCCCTCCAACAACTTGCCCACCAACAACTTCAGGCTCACTGGTCTATAGTTCCTGGCTTGTCCTTACCATCTTTCTTAAATAGTGGCACCACATTAGCCAAACTCCAATCTTTTGGCACCTCAGTTATGACGATCATTGATACAAATGCCTCAGTAAGAGGCCCAGCAATCATTTCCCTAGCTTCCCACAGAGTTCTAAGGTACACTGATCAGGTCCTGGGGATTTATCCACTTTCATGCATTTCAAGACATCCAGTACTTCCTTCTCTGTAATATGGACATTTTTCAAGGTGTCACCATATATTTCACTACATTCTATATCTTCCATGAACTTTTCCACAGTAAACTCTGATGCAAAGTATTTGTTTAGTATCTCCCCTGCAGCTCCAGACAAAGGCTGCCTTGCTGATCTTTGAAGGGCCCTATTCTCTCCCTAGTTACCCTTTTGTCCTTAATGTATTTGTAAAAGCTCTTTGGATTTTCCTTAATTCTATTTGCCAAAGCTATCTCAAGTCCCCTTTTTTTCTCCTCCTGATTTCCCTCTTAAGTATACTCCTACTGCTTTTATACTCTTCTAAGCATTCACTCAATCTATTCTGTCTATACCTTACACATGCTTCCTTCTTTTTCTTAACCAAACCCTCAATTTCTTTAGTCATCCAGCATTCTGTATACCTACCAGCCTTTCCTTTCACCCGAACAAGAATATCCTTTCTCTGGATGCTTGTTATCTCATTTCTGAAGGCTTTCCATTTTCCAGCCGTCCCTTTACCTATGAACATCTGTCTCCAATCAGCTTTTGAAAGTTCTTACCTAATACCATCAAACTTCGCCTTTCTTCCGTTTAGAACTTAAAATTTAGATTGGTCTATCCTTTTCCATCACTATTTTAAACTTAATAGAATGATGGTGGCTGGCCCCAAAGTGCTCTCCCACTGACACCTCAGTCAGTGTCTTGTTCGGGTGAAAGGAAAGGCTGGTAGGTATACTCTTATTTCCCAAGAGTAGGTCAAGTTTTGCACCTTCTCTAGTAGGTACATCAACATACTGAATCAGAAAATGGTCTTGTACACACTGAACAAATTCCTCTCCATCTAAACCCTTAACACTATGGCAGTCCCAGTCTATGTTTAGAAAGTTAAAATCCCCTACCATAACCACCCTATTATTCTTACAGATAGTTGTGTCTCCTTACAACTTTGTTTCTCAATTTCCCACTGACTGTTAGGGGGTTTATAATACAATCACAACAAGGTGATCATCCTTTTCATGTTTCTCAGTTCCACCCAAAGAGCTTCCCTAGATGTATTTCTGGGAATAACCTCCCTCAGTACAGCTGCAATGCTATCCCTTATCAAAAACACCATTCCCCCTTCTCTCTTGCCTCCCTTTCTGTCCTTACTGTAGCATTTGTATCCTGAAACATTAAGCTGCCAGTCCTGTCCATCCCTAAGCCATGTTTTTGTAATTGCTATGGCATCCCAGTCCTATGTTCCTAACCATGCCCTGAGTTCATCTGCCTTCCCTGTTCGGCCCCTTGCATTGAAATAATATAGTTATATTTATCAGTCCTGCCTTGTTCGCTGCTTTGTCCCTGCTTGCCCTGATTGTTTGACTCACTTCTTTCCTCAATAGTACCAGTTTCAGATTGATCTCTTTCCTCACTATTTCCCTGGGATACCCTTCCTCTTCCCCCCCTCCCCCCCCCCCCTTACTAGTTTAAGTCCACCTGAGAAGCTCTAGTTCTTGGTAGTGGGGTCTAGTTAAAGTTGTCGGAAGTGTTTAAGGATGATGCGTAAGATTCGGAGGCTGGGGTGTGGTAGGTGAGAATCGGGGGACTCTGTCTTTATTGCATTGGGAGGGGGGTTTAAGAGCAGTGGAATGGGGAATGAAGGTGGTGCAGCGGAGGGCTATCTGGATGATGGTGGGAGGCAAAGCACATTGTTCAAAAGAGGTGGAAATCTGATGTGCTCGCGAATGGAATGTCTCCTCATCCGAGCGGATATGGTGGAGGTAGAGGTGAGGCGGAGGAATTGGAAGAATTGGATGGAGTTCTTGCAGGATACTGGGTGGCAGGAGGTCTGGTCCAGGTATTTATGGGAGTCTGAAAGCTTGTAGTAAATGTCCATCTGGAGACTGTCACCAGAGATGGAAATGGAGAGGTCAAGAAAAGGGAAGGAGGTGTCCGAGATGGACCAACTGAATTTGAGGGTAGGGTGGTTCATTATATGTTGTAAAAGACAAATGTATTGACATCATGGCCACTGAGTCAGATGAAGTCACTGACCAGTGAATTTGTTTCAATCAAATTAGGGAAATTCTTATCGCAATAAGGTTACCACCATTTGTCTATCACAGGAATAAAATAACAACGAACAAAGAAAATTTACAGCCCAGGAACAGGCCCTTCAGCCCTCGAAGCCTGAGCTGATCCAAATGTACCGTCTAAACCTGTCGATCAATTCCTGAACATCTATATCCCTCTACTCCCCACCAACTATCCAGACGCATCTTTAATGAATCTACCTCTACCACCTCTGCTGGCAATGCGTTCCAAACGCCTACCACCCTCTGTGTGAAGTACTTGCCGCATGTATCTCCCTTAAACTTTTCACCTCTCACATTGAAAGCATGACCTCTCGTTATTGAATCCTTCATCCTAGGAAAAAGCTTGTCTCTTTCCACCCTGTCTAAACCCTTCATGATTTTGTAAACCTCAATCTCCTCTTTTCTATTGAAAATAAACCTAACCTACTCAGCCTTTCTTCATAACTAGCACCTTCTATACCAGGCAGCATCCTCTTAAACCTTCTCTGCACCCTCTCCAAAGCGTCCACATCCTTTTGATAATGTGGCGGCCGAACCAATGTCTTGTACAGTGTTGACATGACTTGCCAGCTCTTATACTCAATACCCCATCCAATGAAGGCAAGCATACTTATATGCCTTCTTGACCACTCTATCCATCTGTACAGCAACCTTTGGGGTACAATGGACCTGCAATCCCAGATCTCTCTGCCCATCAATTTTTCCCAAGGCTCTTCTGTTCATTGTATAATTCATTCTAGAATTAGACTTGCCTAAATGCATCACCTCACATTTGTCTGGATTGAAAACCATCTGCCACTTTTCCGCCCAACTCTCCAATCTACCTATATCCTCCTGTATTCTCTGACAGTCCCTTATGCTTTCTGCTACTCTGCCAATCTTCATGTCATCTGCAAACTTGCTGATCATACCAACAGTGCCCTCTTCCAGATCATTTATGTATATTACAAACAACAGTGGCCCCAACACTGACCCCTGTGGAACACCACTGGTCATCTTTCTCCATTTTGAGAAACTCCCTTCAACCACTACTGTCTGTCTCCTGTTGCTCAACCAGTTCTTTATCCACCTAGCTAGAACACCCTGCACGCCATGTGACTTCACTTTTTCTCCATTAGTTTACCATGGGGAACCTTATCAAACACCTTACTAAAGTCCATGTATATGATATCAACAGCCCTTCTATCGTCTATCAACTTGGTCACTTCCTCAAAGAACTCTATTAAGTTGGTAAGGCATGATTTCCCCCGCATAAAACCATGTTGCCTATCACTGATAAGCCCATTATTTTCTAAAAATAAACAGATTCTATCCCTTAGTATTTTCTCCAGCAACTTTCTCACCACTGACGTCAGGCTCACTGGTCTGTAGTTACCCAGAATATCCCCACTACCCTTCTTGTACAGAGGGACAACATGAGCAACCTTCCAGTCCTCTGACACCTCACCTGTATTTAAGGATGCTACAAAGATATCTGTCAGGGCCCCAGCTATTTTCTCTCTCGCCTCACTCAGTAACCTGGGCTAGATCCCATCTGGTCCTGGGGATTTGACCACCTTAATAACCTCTAGCCTACCCAAACATCTTCCCTACTTATGTTAACGTGATCCAGACCACTCAAACTTCTACCTCTAATCTCAACATTCATCATGTTTCTCTCCTCAGTGAACACTGATGCAAAGTAATCATTCAGAATCTCACCCATTCTCTCTGGTTCAACACACAGCCTTCCTCTATTATCCTTTAGTGGACCAATCCTTTCTCTAGTTACCCGCTTGCTTCTTATATAAGAATAAAATGCTTTGGGATTCTTCTTAATTCTGCTCACTAAAGCTATTTCATGACCCCTTTTTGCCCGCTTGATTCCTCGTTTAAGACTTGTCCTACTCTTCCGATATTCCTCCAGGGCCCATTCTGTCCTTTGCTGCCTAGACCTTATGTATGCTTCCCTTTTCCTCTAGTCGTACAATTTCTCCTGTCATCCACGGTTCATGAATCTAGCCCTTCCTATCCTTTGCCTTCAATGGGACATGCCTATCCTGCACTGTCTTTAACCTATCTTTGAAAGCCTCCCACACATCAAATGTAGACTTCCCTTCAAATAGCTGTGTCCAATCCACATTTCTGAGCTCCTGCCTAATTTTGATATAATTGGCCTTGGCCCAGTTTAGTACTCTTCCTTTAGGACCACGCTCATCTTTGTCTACGAGTATTCTTACAGAATTGTGGTGACTGTTCCCAAAGAAATCCCCCAGTACCAGGTCCAATATGGCCCCTTTCCTCGTCAGACTATTGACATACTGCTCTAGAAAACTCTCCTGGACGCTTCTTACAAATTCTACCCCATCCAGACTTCTGAAGCTAAGTTTATCCCAGTCAATGCTGGGAAAATTAAAATCTCCCATCACCACTACCCTATTGCCTCTACATCTTTCCATAATTTGTTTTCCTATTTGTTCTTCTACCTTACGCTCACTGTTGGGAGGCCTGTAATACAGCTCCAACAATGTAGCTGCATCCTTCTTATTTCTCAGCTCTACCCATAATGCCTCACTACTCAAGACCTCCATAGTGTGCTCCTTTAGCACAGCCATGATATCATCCTTGACAAGCATTGCAACTCCACCACCCCCTCCCACATCCTCCCCCCCCCCCCCCCCCCCCGGCCTTTTACTTCCCTGTCCTGTCTCAAGCATCTATATCCTGGAACATTTAATTGCCAATAATCATGCCCTTCCTTCAACCAAGTCTCTGTGATTGCAATAACATCATATTCCCAGGCACCAATCCAAGCCCTAAGTTCATCTGCCTTACACACTATACTTCTTGCATTAAAGTAGATGCACTTCATGCCACCAGGTTTTTTGCACTCATCTGCTCTCTGTCTACTCTTCCGTTTATTAATGCTATCTTCATAATTCTTAGTTTCCAGTCTCCATCTCACTGCCTACTTGTTGTCACTTCTGGTTCCCAGCCTCCTGCCACATTCATTTAAAACCTCCCTAACAGCAGTAGCAAAAACTCCCCCAAGGACATTGGTTCCAGTCTGGTTCAGATATAGACCATCCATTTTGTAATAGTCCCACCTTCCCCAGAACCGGTCCCAATGCCCAACAAATCTGCCCAAATATAAATTAAGCCCTTACCCTTCCCAGCAGCCCTCGCTTCACTCCACCTCCTCTACTTGCTGCTCTGTCAAAATGTACACACATACAAATGTGAAGATGTAAATGAACACAAAAAAAGGAAATTCTATGTTTCTCACAATGTTGTATTTGTGCAGAAAATTTTTAAAACGATGCAGTTTATGGGGTAAATGTCGCCTGAGTATTAGTCTACAACATATCTCAATGTATGCCTCATTAAGTAGTCTCCACCAGGAATTTATACAAAAGATAATTAAAACTGATGGATAAACAGGTCGAACCAGAACACATTTTGTAATAATGTGGCAATTTTATTGCTTTTAATAACTTCAAAAATAAATGGTTCAATTTGTACCTGCTTCTTTATAGTTCATAGTTTGTTACCCTAGATTATAGCTCAGGTCCTGTCAAACTTAACTTCTTTGAAGGTTACCATTTTCTCTCCTAGTATTTTGAAGTTTCTGTGGCTGTGGGGATTTAATTTGATTTGATTTTATTACTGTGATGTGTACTGAGATAGTGAAAAATATTGTTTTTGTGTGCTATCCAGGCAAAACATACTGTACATAAGTACATCAGTGTAATAGAACAGAATGAGGAATACAATGTTACAGTGACAAAGTAGGTGCAGATAAAGATCAACTTGAATATGTGAGAGCTCTGTTTGAAAGTCTGATAACAGTAGGGAAGATGCTGTTCTTGAAGCTGTTGGTATGTGTTTTCAAACTTTTGTATCTTTTACCTGATGGAATAGAATGGAAAAGTGAATAATTGAGGTGGGAATGGGTCTTTTATTACGGCAGTGAGAAAGATGGATGGAGTCAATGGAAGGAAGGCCGGTTCGTGTGATGGACTGGGCTGTCTTCACATCTCTGTAATTTCTTGCTGATCTTGGGAAGGACGGTCACCATATCAAGCAGTGCTGCATCCCGATTGGATACTTTCTGTGGTACATCTATAAAAATTGGTAAGTGTTTATGCAGCCACTGATATCTGATGGTCCTCTGTGTTTTACAAACATTGACCATTCTTACAGTGTGGCCTTAGATGTTGAGTGTAGTTGGTGGGAAACTTCTGATGAAGGGCTTTTGCCCGTCGATTTTCCTGCTCCTCGGATGTTGCCTGACCTGCTGTGCTTTTCCAGCAACACTCTCATGAACTACTCTGTGGTTCAGCTCTTCTCTCGTTAACATTCCCAAACCAGCAGGAGTCTCGGGTAAGGAGCACTGGGATGAGTTCTCTTCTTTGTCAAGAGGCTTGGGGCTAATTCTTGGCTGTTAAACTAATCTCCAATGAAATGTCCAGGGTGCTTTACTTGAGGTCCTCAGGCTCTGCGTTAACACATTAGAGGCATTGCTGCAATAAGTCCTGCTTCGGGGCTGGGCTGAGTGATGTCAGTGGAAATGTAGGCGTTTTACACCGCGGAAACTTGCCTTGCAGAGCCCGGGGGTTCACTGACACAGAACTGTCAGTGCACAGGAGCAGCGCCTGGGGAAAGGTGAGAGAGAAGAGGTCAGCCCGGTGCCAGTGTGTGAACGGGACAGGTATAGAGGGGGCAGTAACTGACCATATCTTAGTCAAAGCGCGGCGCTGTGTTTAAAATGACTATTTCAAGATCTGTCGACGCTCTCTGCCTCTATTTACGCCTCTGTGGTGGCCGGGGAATAGCTCGCAGAGGGAGTCTAGATAGTTTAACGAAGTTCCGCTACCGCTAACCTAAAAAGAGTTTGAGGGTTATGCCTCCTTTTCTCTCCCCCTCAGAGAACATCTTGTGATGCTGCTTCATCCTTATACTGCAATGCTATGTTAAATTAGAAACGGAGCAACTTTAAATGGGACAAAATAGTGGAAAGGTTCAGGCGAGCCGGCTGCTCTGTCGCCTGCCCGGTTACATTTCTGAGTTCACTGCAAGATCTGAACACAAAGTCCGGGAAGACAGTTGCTAACCCACGCTGATGCTGCAATGCTTTGGGAGAGACATTAAAGCAGGACCGTGCATCTTTCTAGTAAGGACTATAATCGTGTCCCTTTGAAATAAAACGCAGGAGTTTACTTCTTTAAAAGAAGTCCTGGGATGAGTGTCACTGGCTGTGCCAGCGTCTCTCTGCCCGTAGTGGGACAGGTACAGGTAGAGTGTGCAGGGTTTTGACCCAGCCCACAAGGAGCGAACTATGTGATGGCTTGAAGAGCAGTTTGCAGTTGGCATGTACCCGCTGCTCTTGTCCTACAGTTTGCAGATTAGGAAGGTGCTGCTGAAGGAGCTTTGGAGAGTTGTTGCAGTTCTCCAGTATAGAACACACACTGCTGTCACTGTGCACACACTACTGAGGTAGAGGGAATACATGTGGAAGTGTCGGTGAGTGCACTGGCTAATAGGCAGGCTGCCCCGCACCAGATGGTGTCCATCCTGGACTGTTGGAGCTGCGCTCATCCAGGCAAATGGAAACAACGGAGACACGTGTGCCAAATGCTGACAAATGGGCCTGCCTGTAGGTCAGATTGGAGTGTCTGGCCGGACTGGGTGAGTTGGACCGAAGGGTTAGTTTCTGTGCTGTATGGCTTGTTCCTTGTGGGTGGTAGAACAGGCTTCAGGGAAGGAAGAAGTGAGTTATCCACTGCAGAATTCCCAGCCTCCAATCTGCTCTTGTAGCCACAAACATTTACGTGGTTTCTCTGGTTAAGTTTCTATTCAGGATGTAGTTCTGCTCGCTGAGCTGGAACCTACATCCAGAACCTCAATCTGAGCTACAAATCTGCTCAAAACTCGCTAAGTTTCTATTCAATGACAACTTCCACAGAATAATCGGATATTTAGTAATGTTGAAATCAAGAGGAGAAGGTTAAATTCTCTCCTGCTGGAGACAGTACATGTCCGGTATTTTGGTGCTGTGAATGTTACTTGTTACATGTCAGGCCAAGCCTGAATGCTGTGTGGTTTTTGCTGCTTCACTTTCTAAGAATGGCAAACGGTGCTGGACATTGTGCAATCACCAGCAAATGTTCTGTTTGAGGGAACGTCATTGATGACGCAGCTTTTGATGGTTGGACTTAAGACATTACCCTAAAGAACTCCTGCAGAAATATCATGAGAGTCAAATGACTGATCACTGATAGCCACCACTGCTTTCATTTGGACTAGGTATTATTCCAAGCAGCGGAAAGTGTTATTCCCAAGTTCCCCGTTGATTCTAAATTTTCCAGGGCTCCTTGATGTCACACTCCATCAATGTGCTTTGAAGACAAAGACAGTCTGTCTCACTGTTTGAACCAAGATGGTGATGAGATCAGGAGCTGAATGGCCCTGGTGGAACACAGGCCGAGCAGGTCAATTGCTATTTTATTTTCCATCGTAGTGTTGATATTTGTGGACAACTGATTGAGTGCCAATTGGATTTGGCCTGCCTTTTTGTTGACAGGACTTGCCTGGGGAATCTTCTACATTTGTTGGATAGATACTAGAGTTGTGGCTATACTAGAACAGATCAGCTAAGGGCACTGCTAGTTCAGAGTCTTCAGTGCAACTTGTTGAATGTTGTTAGAACCCTAGCCTTTGTGATCGTGAGTTTCTTCTGTTGCTTTTTGATATCATATGGAGTGAACTAAATTGGTTAAAGACTGGCGTTTATATAAATGATCTGGATGTGAATATAGAAAGTATAAGTTTGCGGATGACACCAAAATTGATGGTGTCGTAGACAGTGAAGGTTACTTCACATTAAAATGGAACCGTGATCAGATAGGTAGATAGGCCAAGGAGTGACAGATGGAGTTTAAGTTAGATAAATGTGAGGTTCTGCATTTTGGAAAAGCAAATCAGAACAGGAGTTATACACTTAATGGTAAGGTCCTGGGGAGTGTTGCCAAATAAAGAGACCAAGGAATGCGGGTTCATAGTTCCTTGAAAGTGGAATCGCTGGTGGACAGGATAGTGAAGAAGCCATTTGGTATGCTTACCTTAATTGGTCGGTGCATTGAGTTGGGAGGTCATGTTGTGGCTGTACAGGACATTGGTTGGGCTACTTTTGAAAAACTGCATTTAATTCTGGTCTCCCTGCTATAGGAAGGATGTGAAACTTGAAAAGATTTACAAGAATTTTGCCAAGGTTGGAAGGTTTGAGCTACAGAGAAAGGCTGAATATGCTGGGGCTGTTTTCCCTGGAGCTTCGGAGGCTGAGGGTTGACCTTATAGAGGTTTATAAAATCATGAGGGGCATGGGTAGCGTGAATAGCCAACATCCTTTCCCCTAGGTAAGGGCGCCCAAAACGAGAGAGCACAGGTTTAGGTCGAGAGGAGAAAGATTTAAAAGGGATCTAAGGGGTAACTTCTTCTCACAGAGGGTGGTGTGTGTGTGTGGCATGAGCTGTCAGAGGAGGTGGTGGAGGCTGGTACAATTACAACATTTAAAAAGCATCTAGATGGGTATATGAATAGAAAAGGTTTAGAGGAATATGGGCCAAACGTTGGTAAATGGGATTAGATTAATTTAGGACATCTGGTTGGCATGGATGAGTGGACTGAAGGATCTGTTTTCATGCTGTATAATAAAAAGGCATGATCCTCTCTTACTAGTATCCTCACATGTGGATGAGGAAGGACACCACTTCGACTGGGACAATACATCCATCCTAGGACAAGCCAAACAAAGACATGCACGAGAATTCCTAGAAGCATGGCATTCCAACAAGAATGCTATCAACAAATACATCGAGTTAGACCCCATCTACCACCCTCTGAGAAAAAGAATAGGAACTGACTTCACCACAGGAAATAACACCGTGGTTGGCACAGTGGTTAACACTGCTGCCTCACAGCGCCAGAGACCCGGGTTCAATTCCTGCCTCAGGCGACTGACTGTGTGGAGTTTGCACGTTCTCCCCGTGTCTGCGTGGGTTTCCTCCGGGTGCTCTGGTTTCCTCCCACAGTCCAAAGATGTGCAGGTCAGGTGAATTGGCCATGCTAAATTGCCCATAGTGTTAGGTAAGGGGTAAATGTAGGGGTATGGGTGGTCTGCACTTCGGTGGGTCGGTGTGGACTTGTTGGGCTGAAGGGCCTGTTTCCACACTGCAATGTAATCTAAAAAAAAACATCACCAAAGGAAATGACATCACTAACCCAAACATATAAGTAGAAAGCAGGAAGTTTCAGTATTGCTTTGCATAAAGTCCACTGAAGATGTTACCTAGTAAGGTAACGATACGTCTGGAAATGAACCTTTCAGCTCAGCGAGCAAACCTACATCCAAAACCTCAACCTGAGCTACAAATCTTCTCAAAACTCGCTGTATAACTCTGACTCAATGATTCTTTAGCCTCTGGTATGCTACAAATCTCAGCATGTGGCTGAAATGGAAGGTTGGTGCAAAAGATTCAGCCTTGTTTTTTTGCACTGATGTGCTGGACTTTTCCATCATTGATGACGATGAGTTTGTGACAGTTCTGCAGAGCTTTGATCAATTGGTCGTGGAATTGTTTAGCTCTCTGCTGCGTGCTGCTTCTGTTATGTAGCATGTTTCCAGTCTCGTGTTGAAACCATCCGAGATGGGCAACACAATTTTAACTCTGCCTGCTGCTGCTCCTGACTTGCACTCCTGCACTTCTCATTGAACTAGAGCTGATCTGTTGTTGATAGAAAAGGTAGATTGAGGAGTACGTCAAATCACAGGCTACTTATTGTAGTGAGCACAATTCTGTTGTTTATTGCTCCCTGTGCCTCATTGGTGCTCTGTTCTGAACTGTTGAGTCTGTTCAAAATCTATCCCATTTAGCTTATTGGTAATTGCCAGACAATATAATGGAGGGTACCCTCAGTGTGTAATTTCTATGGATCTATTTAGAAAACACATCTGGGTATCTTTGGGACGGCATGGACAGCTGGGCTGAATGCCCCCCTTCTGTGTTGTATCATTTTTCCATGGTTTCTGAAGTTCTGTGTAGATGGGACTTTGTCTCCATAAGGACTGTGTGCTGACCATACCTAACAATACTGTCATGAACAGATCCCTCTATGACAGGTAGCTAGGTGAGGATGAAGTCTAGCTGTTTTCTCCTTTCACTAGTTTTCCCTCACCACCTATTGCAGGCCTTGTCAGAAAAATAATGTTCTTCATGACTTGGCTAGATGATCAGTAATGTGCTAAGCTACTCTCGGTGGTGGCTATTGAAGTGCCTTACACTGAGTACATTATATGTCTTTACTGCTGTCAGTTCCTGTTCTAACACTGAGGCAAAAAAAAACACATTTAAAAAAAGTCACACTTTGAAGGTACTGGTCATACCAGAGCCTATTTTGATGTATGTGAAATGAGTTGGATCAGTCTGTGTAACTCACAAGGTTTTTCTTTCTGGGAAAAGGGGCTTGGCATGGAGGAACATGGAAGCCATTAACTGCAAGTTTCTTTTGCCATTCTTTGACCTGATACCATGACGCTTCATAGACCTAGAGTCAATATTGAGGGCAATTGCTTGCTGACTGTATGCCACAGTGGGCCACCTTCAGTGGGTCTGTCCTATTGATGGAAGAGGATGTATCCAGTAATGGTGGTAATTGTGTCTGGCACATTTATAAGGTATGATTCGGGGTATGACGATATCAGGCTGTTACTTGATTAATCGGTGGTTCAGCTCTCCCAATATTGACAGAAGCCCCACAAACGTTTATAATGAGAGCTCTGCCGTGTTGATTGGGCCAAAGTTCCATTGCCATTCCTGCTACAGAGACCAATCCAATCAAACCAGATAGCCTTCCCCAGGACATTTCAGAGGGCAAGTTAAGAACCAACCATTGTGCTGTTCTGAAGCGACTTGTTGAATAATTCAGGTAAGGACAGTGAATTTTCTTCTCCAAAGGACATTTGTTTTTAAAAGAAAAAATCCAGACTTATTAATTCATTGAACTCAAAATGTCACCAGTTGCTGCAGTGATTCTGAATTCATGTTCTTGGCGTATACGCCTGAGTTTTCTGGATTGCTACTCCAGTAACATTCGTATTAGTCCACTGTTACCTATGATGTCCCTACTGTACTGCCTAACATTCATCCATTAAAGAACATTGCTAAAAGTACACTGACATGGTAATCCTTTAAATTTTTGTGGGATGTTGCAGTGTGTGATTTGGCTGCAATGTATCCAACATAACGACAGTGGCTGTACTTCACAAAATTTTATTCACTGTGGAGTGCTTTGAGTCTTGAACAGAACTTTATAAATATGTTTTTCTCCATTCTTCTCTCTGAACTGCAGTGAGTAAGCCACACTAGATAAAAGTGAGCATAAATATCCATAAGTCAGTTGGAATCTTCTGGAAACTCTTTTTTTTTCAATCTCTTCTCCTCCCTCCACCACCCAGTCACAAATACATCCATTCACCCTTCAAGAAAAAGAAGCAATTATTTCCAGAAGCCTCAGTACAGCATCTGTCTCTGAATGAAAGAGTTGTGGCACAGATTTAATTCTGCACTTGTTTTGTTTTCTCCTCGCAGCTCATTGTGTCCATTGTCATATAGAATGTCATTTATCGTATCTCCCCAATTCTGAGAGCAATATTGTTTCTGGCAAGATGGGTTTCTGGGCACCATTCTACCCAGTTTTATTTCCACTCTTACTACTTTCCACCAGACTGGTGGCCCAAAGAAGCAAGAAAGTAATTGAAATCATGGAATCTGCACGTTTAATCGATGGGTATGTTCACTATATTTATCTTACTTCCTCACTCAGTATTCACCATTTAGAAAACTTAGTTCACTGCAGTGTAAAATATTTAGAAATGAGAAACAAATTGAAATCCAGCAACAGAGCATGTTAAACTAAATAAAATAAGTAGTATCATTAACAGAAAGGAACAAAGGCTGATACGGGTAAAGAGAGGTGGAAGAAGGTAGTAGTCATGGTACAAAATGGAGCATATTTGAGGCTGGAAGTTCAACTGAGTCAAATAGGGCATCAAGTTTGAATAATCTGCTTTGGTCCAGTGGCAACCAATGAAAGTCAGTGGGTAAGGAATAGAGTTCATAACTGAATTTGGTTGGGCAAAATTTATGATTGCAAGTAGTAGCAGACAAGACTATGAGGAATCAGTAGCAGTGGAATGGGGTTGAAAGATAGCGGACTTGAGTGTTGTCAGAATAAATGACTGGCATTTTGCTTTTGGGTGAGAATGTAGCTGAGAAATAAAGGGAGCCAAGGATAAATCCTTTGGGTACAAGGGGGAATTGGTGCAGGGATGGAAAAAGACCCCTTTGCAGGTGGTTCTCTGGCTACAACGGCTTAGATAGGAATGGAATGAGATAAGATTGACAATTAATAACCAACACATGAAAAATACTTCTGAAATTAAGTCAAAATCATTATTTAAGAAATGATTGTTTTCAGTGATGGGAGACTGTAAGTTGGATGGACAAATATTGGCCAAATACTGTTAACCAGAATCAAAACAATTTAACTTCTACAGGTAGCATTTTGAATAAGCTGATAATTATTTGTTATTGGTCTTAGCCACAATGATTTAGCACTACAACTGAGAAGATACTTTAACAACAACCTGACTGCAGTTGACTTGAAAACTTTGAACAAGACAAATACAAATATTAACAAACTAAAAGAAGGAAATGTAGGAGCCCAGGTATATTTTCTCAATTTTCTTCTTCTGCTTTCCTTTCATTGCTTGTTCCTTCCCCTCTCTCCCTACCTCATGTCACCCCTCTGAGCCACATACCATCCTGAGTTGGATTATATATGGCTGTACCATCAGTGTCGTTGGATCAGAATCCTGGAACACCCTCCCTAACACCATTGTCGGTATATGTACGTGAAGTGGACTAAAGTGGCTCAAGAATGCACCTCACCAGCACCTTCTCAAGGGCAACTTGGGATGAGAAACAAATGCTGTCCTGGCCAGAGATGTTCACATCCCATGAATGAATAGGGAAAAAAAGCCTTGTTTTGAATCGAAGTGCCTGGTACATTCTGCAAGGTGTGAATTATGGAGAGCATGAAATAGCTGGTAGAGTGCATTGAACTTTCGTAATGAGCAACAATTTTATCATTTCAAATTAACAAGTGCTTTAGTTGAATATTGAAGCTTTAGGCCATGACCTGGCCAAAGCCATTTTACACCTGGCATACGGCAGTTTCATCCCATGCTGGGAATGTATTTTCACAATTATTTCATAGCATATGGACATTACTGCCAGGGCCAGCATTCATTGGCATTCCCTAATTTCCTCAAGACGGTGGCGATGAGTTGCCTTTTCAAATACAATGGAATGGTCTTTCACAGGGCAGTTTGGAAGTTGTAGTGGTGATTATTTTAAATTCTCAGCTGCTTAGTTAACGGCAATCTTTAAAAAACCACTGTGACAGACCTGAATATCTGGACAACCATAGCCAATGCCATAATGTTAAAAGTAATATTCATGTCAGGCATCAAGAGGTTAAAAGTCTGGAAATGTTTTCTGCAGGTGTTTATCCTGTTCCTTCAAAAATGGATATTTTCACCATTCTAGCTAAATTTGTGACCTTTTTGAGTGAGACTGGTCCATTTAATTCTAAATTATTCACAGTTTTGGGCTGCAGGTTTTGCACAGTGTTGGTCTCTGCTTTACATTTTAGATAGGTTTTGGAGGTGAGATAAGAAGGTGACAGAAAGCAGACAAAGGGAATTTATTTGACATTAATCTATAAAAACCATCACAAGTCAGGCAACTGTTTATAGATCTCTACAGGCTTTTTTTTTCTGCTTTGATTTGTAGGCAGTGGAGCATACTGAGATCATCATGAGATCTCTTGTGTACAGCTCTGCACTCTGTTAGGCTGTACTTGGTAATGGGTTCCTTCTCTATCACAACCAGGGATTTTGTTATACTCGTCGTCATACTGTTTCCAGTGCCTTGGTTTCCTTGGTGTTTTGTGATTGTACATGATGTGATGAAGTTAATCCTTGCCTGTTCCAGAGCTGAAATAATTCATGCATACTCTCAGTTAAGGGTCAGTTTAAATCAGTTTGATTTGGTTTTGCAGTTACATGGTTCATTCTTTTAAGCCAGCATAAGGAATTTCAGGTAAATATAATTTTTTCAGTCAAAACGTTTACTCAAAGCTTAATGTCCAACATCTAAATCAAATATTAAGGTAGTGTTCCCACTGAATTAAGGCACATTCAAATAATTTAAGCTGTTCTCCTGGTCAGCAGTCCTGGGTATCCAAAAGTTACATCTCAAGCAAAGTCTCATTGCTTCTTGATACCACTATTTAAAATCTAGGGTTAACAAGATGTAATTATATACTGTAATTTAGTAGTTAAATTCATGGAATCCCAACAGTGTGGAAAGAGGCTATTCAGCTCCTTGAATCTGTACTGAACCTCTGACTCTACACTTAGCCCATTACCCTATCCCTATAACCCCGCATTTACCATGGCTAATTCACTTAATCTGCAAATATTTGGACTGTGGGAGAAATCCATGCAGATATAGGGAGAATGTGCAATTTCCACACAGTCACCTAAGTTTGGAATCAAACCAGGGTCCCTGGCACTGAGAGGCAGCAGTGCTAATCACTGAGCCATCATGCACCCAAGCTCTTTAGAAAGACATGAGCAGTTTAGAACACATGAGATTAATGTCTTGAGGACCCTGAGGGTCTTATGTTTGCACAATGGAATTCTAACATGATTCTCAATGGTTACAAAATGAAATGTTATGTTAATCCTGTCAGTATAATTTCCTTAGACTATTTAAAATCACTTCAATTAGGGCCTTTATACTTAACAGAAAGTGAAAGGAGACTAGGCACTCCAGTCTAGCTAATTAGTTGCCGAATTGACATCTATGATAACATCAGCTCAAATTGAGGCCTGTGCAATTTTAATCTTTTATATTCTGAAATGAACATCTATAATAACTTTACATGAACAAAAATAGGCAAAAAAATTAGAAGAAACTTGAGTGAAGATTAAAATGGATGCTATCACATTGGAACAAGCAGATAATTTTCTCTATTTAGGATTAAATGATTATAGAATATAGCAGATGTGATGGGAGAAGTTCAAAGGATAGAGATAGCCAGAAGTAATTTTGTTAAGGTGAAGGACAAGTTAACAACAAGGAAACTCAAGCTTGTAACAAGAAATAACACTCAAAATGCTACATTCTATCAATGAGCCTATATGCCTTAGAATCAAGAATTAATCATCTGTGGAAGAAAATAAAAGACATTGAAATGTGGATGTTAAAACATGTGCTCAAAGTTCCACGTGCAAACTATACGATCAACGAAAAGATACTGAAAATGAAATAGAACTCAAAATATGACATCCAGAAAACAAAATGTCAGTGTTTTGGCCATTTGGTTGGAGTAGAAAAGCTCCAGAGATGTCTTCTAGATTGCAAAGTAGAGGTCAGCTGAAAGAGGGTTCAACCCATACAACGTCAGATGCTGGATGTCACAGGGTGGTTGTAGATGTGAAAATGGCACAAGACA
Organism: Chiloscyllium punctatum; assembly: GCF_047496795.1. Lineage (NCBI taxonomy): Eukaryota > Metazoa > Chordata > Chondrichthyes > Orectolobiformes > Hemiscylliidae > Chiloscyllium > Chiloscyllium punctatum. The sequence goes on along the minus strand of NC_092764.1, from coordinate 52,636,715 downwards.
GACCACAACATACCATGACAGCAGAACCACAGGGAGGAATAACTGCAAGTAGCAGCAGCATTTCACTGTGAATCACTTTAAGTATACACATTACTGAGTGAATTACCAACTGCAAAAGAAACATAGAGTTTTAATTAACTTTTATTTATGATGGAAGGGTGTGGATGAGAACTCAACAAAAATGTGATGCTGATGTTTTACAAATGGAATTAGAACTTTGAGTAAAGGAGTGAACAGAAATTATAACAGAAGATAAACTTTACTCCAGTTTAAGTGACTCTTTTTATCAATCCTTATTCTCAACAGAAAAACTAAAAGCAGCAATAGTCTATTCAGCCCTTTGAGTTGTTCTCCAGTTTAATAAGATCATGGTTGATCTATATCAACTTCATGTTGCTGCAATATCTTAATTTTTCTTAATGGCCAAAAACAAACTGTTAATTTGCTTGGCAAACATATGAAAAGCGATTTTCCAGATTTGGTAAATCTTAAGTTAACTGACCAGATCTTTCTTTCTGTCTTGTGTAGCCTCAGACTTACCCATAAAATCAGTTGCTTGGCTCAGTAAGTTTATCCAGGCAGCAGCTAAGTTGAATGAATCAAAAAGTGCCCAGTTTGAGCTGAATTAAGCTGACTGTCCCTAACTACAGCAGGAGAAGTGCTCCAATCTGCTTGGTGTCCCTGGATCTGATGGGAGAAATTTAACTAGTCTTTCCTACTTGTTAAGTTGGACCTGTGCTGAAGTTCATTTGTGTAGTCATTGGAAAGGCAAAGGTTTGGGTTTAGTTTACATGCTTACCTGAGAACACAACCTCCAATTATCTAGATCATGAATGAAAATTGGACACTTAGTGAATTAGAGCAAGTTGGCCAAAGCCTGTAGAATAACAGCACAATATTACTTAACTCTTCAGGATGAGGGACTGGCGGCTGGGTATTGGAAGTGGAAAATGGCAAAATGGAAACAAAATTATTTGCTATAACTTATCTGTAAGGAAGTATGGAATGAGAAATGGCAGTCTAATCCTTCAAGCTACCCAGACAAATATAATCTCACACAAATATAGGGAATGATGGAGAAACTCAGGAGGTCTGGCAGGATCTGTGGAGAAAGAAATTGAGTTAGAGTTCAGAATAAGAAGTTCGGACAAAGAGTTATACCAGACTCAAAATGTTAACTCTGTTTCTATCTCTTCAGATGCTGCCAGACCTGCTGAGATTTTTCAGTAATCACTATGTTTGTTTCAGATTTCTAGCATCAGTAGTAATTTGTTTAAATCACCATTGATCTGATTTTCTGGCAGAAGGTTCAGTGTATAAACTTTCCAATTCTGAAAGATAATCATCAAATGTATGTATCAGATCTCCTGCCTCCTCAATTTAATCTTGACATTCTTCTTCTGTCTCGCAGCACAAGTGTATAACCATCAATCTTGTCACCAATGAGATATTTATCAAAACTAAACAACTAAAATTGAAGCAGATAGCCATCCAATCAATGCCAATCCAAGAAAATAAAATCTTTATGTGGAGAAAACAGGAGAAATAAAAGCTAAACAGGCAGAAAATGTAATGGTAAACAGGGCTGTGAGGAACACAAACTGTTATGATGGTAATACTGGACAAGACAGATCCCAGATCTAAACCTGGCTCGATAGGTAACTTTCTTTGAGTTGATGTAGTGGTCAGCAAATGAAACTTTTCACTTGAGGCTGCAGTTTTTCTTAAACATCCAGGAGTTTATTACACAGAAAACAGAAACAAAATAAACAAACCGAGTTATCCAGGTATAGAGCACAAAAAAAGGTAAAATGTCAAGTAAGACAAAGTTTCAAACTATTCCCTAATCCCATCACTTTACTACAATTCAATGGCAGAAATTACCTTACATTGTAAAAACTTGAAGTTAAAAATCACACAATGCCAGGTTATAGTCCAAAGGTTTATTTGGAAGCAATAGCTTTTGGAGCTCCTTCCTAATGAACTTTCCAAATAAACCTGTTGGACAATAACTTGGTGTTGTGTGATTTTTAACTTTGCCCACCCCTGTCCAACACCAGCATCTCCAAATCAAAAACTTGAAGTTTGACATTGTTGGATATCCCAGTTCTTTCCTGTGAACTGTGAAGTCTTCTTACACAAACGTTCCCAAAAGTGAGTATTGACCACACATTCTTGGTCTGCAAGTCGTACAAGCTAATATTTTCTTCTGAGGTAATGGTGCTTTCCTTGAAGTGTTCTGTACTCTTTTTAAGGTAGAAGCTATATTTGCTTCTTACCCTAGTCATTCCCTGCTGAACTGCCTAAAACTTGCAATCTGTGGGTTTTCTAAGCTAAAATCAATCCTTGATTATTGTGAGTTGAAAATAAATGAATGGCTATCAATGTTTATTTCATCTGTCATAAAACACCACAATAGTAGCAATATTCCATTAAATTAGTTTTAACAAAGAGGAGATAATGAGGGTGCTGAGATTTACAATATAAACAATAGTATTTAAAGAAGAATAATTTTACCCATGGGGTGGTCTTTAATAGCCTAAAGGGTAGCAGAGGCAGAAACCCTCATGGCATTTAAAATGTACTTGGATATGCACTTGTGGTTCTGTAACCTACAAAAAAAACCTGCGACTGTTCAAGAGCTGAGCAGTGATTTAGCTTGTTTTTGCCTGGCATGTCTACAATGGGCAAAATGGCAAGATATCTGTATGCATTTCTAACATTCCTTGAAATAAGGTGCATAGAGATAATAGCTTTGATCCTCCCAATATTTGAATCAGCTAATTTCTCAGGTTGTCTATTATATACATACATCACTCAGAAAGCATGAAGTTTCATCTTACCTTCCATCTTGCTCAAACAATAGCATTCTCAAAAGTCACAATACATGCAATAAATACAAACTGATTTCATTATTCATTGTAGATGTGGTCTTCATTTGTACTGTGCTCAGCCCAACACAAAGATGCTGTTCGCCTGACCTTGGAACAGATAGATGTTATCAAACGGATGTGCACGAAGTATCCAGACTTTGAGTTGGTTACAACTTCAGAAGGTACCTGTTGTGAATGTCTCATCTGGAAATTGGGCATTTTTGAATTTACGTCTATGATAATAAATAATGATTCAACAATGTGTGAATTTCTTTGATTCTAGGCATTAACAAGACTAAAAAAATAGCTTGTCTCATCAGCATTGAAGGAGGACACTCCATTGACAGCAGTCTGGCAGCCTTAAGGATGTTTTATGAACTTGGAGTGCGCTCTATGTCCTTGACGCATGACTGCCACACACCATGGTATGACATTTAGTTCAACATTTTTCATAGTGAGATGATAAACAGAAATTACTGTTTTGTGCTTGAATTTTAAAAATTCCAATCTTGGAACTGACTGCCAGCATTGAGCATGTTCAGTCATATTTGGAGCAGGACAGAGCTGGAGTAATGTCCCTTCTGGAGAGATAGCAAGATACCTTTAATGGCAATCTCATAAAGTTACACACACTGAATTTAGTTCCATTTCCCTGAGTTTGAAGCCACAGTTTCCCAGGTCATGAACAAACGTGTGTTTGATTTTGGTCTGGGAACTAGATTCAGATTATTTTCCACAATCCTTACAGCCCTGGGAGAGGTGATATTTTTATCTGACTGTTGTAGGCTGAGCTTACAATGAACCATTTCCTCTGGCCTTCCTGCCTGACCAATCTCATGCAAAGTCTCTATTCTATAGGTTTTGTTACACATAATTGTTGCACATCATGACATAAAGACTACTGGTGACTTTATTATACAGGCACTGAGTTTTGTTAGAGCCTGACTGGCTTTTAGGATCTTCACAAATTTCCTGATGATGGTCCCATTTTCTAAGCTCATCTTAAAGGTGCTTTATAAGAGCATTTTACTCAAAACATTTTGTTCAATTATTTAACAGACTATTTTTCTGAGATATATTTTATCTTTCAAAGTATACAGTGAAGAAATAGGCCATTTAGCCAATGGTAATGTTCATGCTCTAGATGAGCATCCCTCAGAATTTCTTATCAAACTCTTCTTTATATCCTCTATTTCCTTCTCCCTGTTATGTTAATTTTGATTCCCCTTAAGTGCACACTCTCACACTCCAGGTAATAGCAAAAATAAATTCTAATAACTCTGTATTCCTAGGGCAAGATGGTAGCTCAGTGTTTAGCATCCTCACAGCACCAGAGACCCAGGTCAATTCCACCCTCCGAAGTCTGTCTGTGTGGAGTTTGCACATTCTCCTCGTATCTGCGTGGATTTCTTCCGAGTGCTCTGATTTCCTCCCACATTCCAAAGATGTGCAGGTTAGGTAGACTGGCCATGCTAAATTACCCATAGAGTCCAGGAGTGTGCAGGCTAGGTGGGTTAGTGATGGAAAAGTCAAGCTTACAGGAATGAGGTAATGGGTGGGTCTGAGTGGGATGTTGTTCAGAGGGTCAGCGTGGACTCATGGGCCAAATGCCTGCTTCCACACTGGAGGGATTCTATGATACTTCCCTTTGAGTCCTTCTTTTGCACAAGAATACATATTTGCTGCCAGTAAATGTTGCCACTGCTTTCCAATGTCCCACTTTTTAACTTATTTTTCGAATACGCTTTAGTGAAATCCGTCTTCATACCCTTGTGATTGTCAATCTGACCTCTTCTATATAAGTGTTTGAAATCACTCCATTGTTATTGCAGTACCTTTCTTCCTGTATATTCTATCCTACAATATAGCTACTACTACTGTGTCTTTCAACCATTCCCAAAAAGTAACTTCTAACCTTTTCTATTTCTTATCTCCATCCATTCTGATCTTGATTTTCTGAACTAAGGGCATTTTCCGCTACTGTAACTAATGCCATGCCTACTTGAGAGATATTGTATCACCTTCTCCGAGTTTCCTGTTCTTCTTCAATGTAAGTCATACTTATTTATTTCTACTTGTGTTGTCGATTCATCTGTTTTGTTATGAAGGTCACTTTCAGATCCAGATTCTTTACTTCTGGTTTTTCACCATTCTTGCAAACTGTGGCTTTTTATGCTGGTGGACTGTAAAGTTTATATGCTCTGTCTGTTTCTGCCACAATTCAATTATAATTGTCCACAAAAGTGGGTGGCATGGTGGCACAGTGGTTAGCACTGCTGCCTCACAGTGCCAGAGACCCGGGTTCAATTCCCGCCTCAGGCGACTGACTGACTGTGTGGAGTTTGCGCATTCTCCCAGTGTCTGAGTGGGTTTCCTCCGGGTACTCCGGTTTCCTCTCTCAGTCCAAAAATGTGCAGGTTAGGTGAATTGGCCATGCTAAATTGCCCGTAGTGTTAGGTGAAGGGGTAAATGTAAGGGAATGGGTCTGGGTGGGTTGTGCTTCGGCAGGTCGGTGTGGACTTGTTGGGCCAAAAGGCCTAGTTCCACACTGTCAGTAATCTAAGTTAAAAAAGCACAAGAAATTAGAGCACAAGTAAACAGTATGACCCATCAAGTCTGCTCAGTCATTCAATATGGCCATGATTGATCATTTTCCTGTCTGCTTCCCATTACCCTTGATTCTCTGAGAGATCAACATACTTATTTACCCCAGCTTTAATTGTATTCAACAATGGATCCATAAACCATTGGGGCAGAAAACTTTTAAATTTCACATTCATTTGAGTGAAGTAATTTCTTAAAATTTCAGACCTAAATAACCCTACCCCCTTTGTCCTGGAACTGCCTGAATGTTTCAGATCCCCTGATAAGTGGAAACAATCTCTGTGTTTACCTTATCAAGCCCAATCAGAAAATTGTACTTTTTAAATCAGATCACCTCTATCCCTGCAAACTGTAGAGAATATATACAGATTTACTCAGATTGTCATCATACAGCAATCCCTTCATCCCAAGCACCAATCTCGTAAACCTTTGGAGTATCATCTCCATTGCAAGGAAAGACAAATCCAAACCAAACACCCACTGATATTGCATTCTGGTGAAACCTGATTGCAACATACTTCTGTTCCAAAATGTTGGCTTGCTACATCAACCATTAATATTTTTCTAAAAGTACGTTTTGTTGACACATGTTGCTGGGTCTTTCTTTTCATTGGTTAGTCACAATGTATTAATGTCAGTACTCATTTAAAAGTCAACGTTTTATCCTAACAGGTAATCAGTAATTGGTCTTGTAAAACTAAGTGAAGCAGTGTTGAAATTCTGCATTGTGAAATCATGAACACCACTGCAAGATATGCTACTTTCCAAAATAATACAACTCCTTTTATTTGAGTTGGTGCATGTATAGTGATTTCAACATACCGTTTGTTTACAGTCACTGTGTAGGTACCTCAACATTGAAATCGTAGAATTGGAGAATGATTAGATAAAAAGGAGGCCATTCAGTTCATTGAGCCTCTGCCTGCTTTCTGCATGGGTAACTTATCTAACACGCCCCTCAAACTGGCTCCAAAGAAATCACTGAGGTGCTGGTTATGAAATCTTTTGGTATGCTTTTATGGACTCCAGGAGCTGATCAGCCCCATGTAAGAAAAACCAATGGACCGAAGCCATGCAGTAATTGATCAATGAAAATGCAAACAAGCGGCCTGTATCCACTTCCCTAATGTTGGAATTGAATTGGTATTCGATCGTTTGTTAAATGTGGAGAAATAAAGAATGTACATGTTTCACATCAAAGAAAAGTGTCAGTTAGCTCAATACAATCAACAAGAATGAGATTCAGATGTTTGACATAAAATTGTACAAACAAAATAAAACTTTTGCTGTTTAATTACAAATATAACAATTCTCCAAAAATATGACCAGGCCAAAAGGAAGTGAGTATGGTCTAATTTCAGCCTAAGTATGTTTAAATGTACTCGGTATTAATTTTGGAATCAAGAATCTCCTTTTCAGGATATGCTATTTTCTCCAGCATGATTTCACAGACCTTCCTGGTTCCTTCTAGTTGATGCTAAACCATCCAGTGCTCCCCCCACCACCTGCAGAAATTGAAGAACTGCAGCATGGTGGTTGCCTTTGCATTTTCCAGCCAAAAGGTCCAATTGTGTAGTAACTTTACAGGTTATGTGTTTGTAATGTAAAGAAAGAGATAGGATGTACATAGTTTACAAATTCCAAAGCACCAATTGGATCCAGTAAGAGTGCACAGGTGGGGAATTGGTTAGGATTTCTGGATGGGAAATTAAATAGAACACGTTCATCCGAAATCTTGCTGGAATTAAACTAGTAGTAATATTTATAGAACTGAAAATGTAATAGAATATGGACATAGTAGATAAATGGCAACCGTTTTTTAAAAATTATTGAAGAACGTTTTGGTAAATCAGACAGACAGCGTGGTCCCGGACTAAATGTTGCATTTTAGAATGTCATAAAGCATCTCGCAGAATTATAAGAAAAAAAGTGTGAGCAAATGAAGGCGGGGCAGAGGAATAAGGCAGGAGAATTTTGCTTAACAAATTGAAGAATAAGGAGTGAATGTAAAACCTGAAGTCAAGGTGAATGGGTAAGTAGGTTGTGTATACATCAATTTCCCTATCATTTACATTAAGTCATCCATATTATCATTACATTTGCACAATAAAATACAGCACAGGAACAGGTCCTTCAGCCCACTAAGATTCTTAACCTTTAGTTAGACCCGATACCTACTGCCCATATGTGTTTTCTGCCCCTTTGTTCATCTCGTGTTTACATGTCTATCAAGATAAGTTGTAAATGTTGCTAATGTCCCTGCCTCTACCACTTCCACTTCTGTGTGAACAATTTTCCCTGCAATTCTCCCCTAAACTTTCTCCTTCTCACCTTGCCCTCTTATTGTTGACCTTTCCACCATGGGAAAAAGCCTCTGACTATCCACCCTATCTATGCCTCTCACAATGTTGTCATCTGCAAACTTACTAAACAAGCTACCTGCATTTTTGTCCAGATCATTTATATATATTACAAACAACAAAGGTTCCAGCACTGATCCCTGTGGACACCACTAGTTGCTGATCTTCAGTTAAAAAGGACCCTTCCACCGCTGCCACTTTGTCTTCCAAAACCAAGCCAGTTTTATATCCATCTAGCCAGTTCACCCTATACCAGCCTGCCACTAGGGACCTTAACTAATGACTTACTAGAGTCCATGTAGACAGTATCCACTGCCCTTCTCTCATCAATCATCCCTGTCACCTCCTCAAAAAACGTAATCAAGTTGGTGAGACATGACTTCCCTGCACAAACCCATGCTGCCTATGACTAATAAGCTGACTTGCTTCCAAATGTGAATAAATCCTGTCTCTCAGCATCTTCTCCAACAGCTTCCTCATCACTGATGTTAGGCTCATCGGCCTGTAATTATCTGGATTATAAAAGCAAATTACTGCGGATGCTGGAATCTGAAACCAAAAGAGAAAATGCTGGAAAAGCTCAGCAGGTCTGGCAGCATCTGTAAGGAGCGAAAACAATTGACGTTTTGAGTCTAACTAACCCTTTGTCAGATGCTGCCGACCTGCTGAGATTTTCCAGCATTTTCTCTTTTGATGACCTGGATTACGTCGGTTTCCCTTTTTTAAGGAACAACATTGGCCATTCTCCAGTGCTCAGGAACCTCACTTGAGGCCAATGAGGATACAAAGGTATCTGTTAAAGCCCTAGTTATTTCCTCCCTTGCCTCTCTCAGTATCCTGGGATAGATCAAATGTGGTCCTGGGGACTTCTCTACCTTAATCCATTTCAAGTTAAGTGCATTAGTCAGGGGTAAATGTAGGGGAATGGGTCTGGGTGGGTTGTTCTTCGGAGGGTTGGTGTGGACTTGTTGGGCTGAAAGGCCTGTTTCCACACTGTAGGCAATCTAATCTAATAAAAAAAAGACACCCAACACTTCCTCCTTCAAGATGTTGACCTGCCTGAAAGTATTCACACACCTTTCCCCAACCTCAACATCCCTCACATTGGTGAACACTGATGTAAAATATTCATTAAGGATCTCACCCATTGCCTCTAGCTCCATACATGACCTCCCTTCTTTATCCTTGAGTGGGCCTATTATTTCCCTCACTACTCTCTTGCTGTAATATATGTTTTAAATGCCTTGGGATTCTCCTTAATCTTGCTGGCCAAGGAATTTCATCACCCCTTTCAATCCTCCTAACTTCCCATTTGAGCTCCTTCCTTCTTTCTCTAAATTCTTCAAGTACTTTGGGCGGCATGGTGGCACAGTGGTTAGCACTGCTGCCTCACAGCGCCAGAGACCCGGGTTCAATTTGCACATTCTCCGCGTGTCTGCGTGGGTTTCCTCCCACAGTCCAAAGACGTGCAGGTCAGGTGAATTGGCCATGCTAAATTGCCCGTAGTGTTAGGTGAAGGGGTAAATATAGGGGGATGGGTGGGTTGCGCTTTGGTGGGTCGGTGTGGACTTGTTGGGCCGAAGGGCCTGTTTCCACACTGTAAGTAATCTAATCTAACTTCTGTGGGACTAGTTTAGTTTGGTACTATGTTTGGCATGGACTGGTTGCTCTGAAGGGTCTGTTTCCTTGCTGTATGACTCTATGACTTTGTTTTTAATCACCTATACCTTAGGCATGCTTCTTTTGTTTTATGGTGAATACTAAAAATACTTTCTATCAGGGAACTTTAACTAAACCCCACAGTACAGTGACGCAAGGAAAGGGAATATTATAGAATACTGTGGACTCAAATTTGCCCCACAGTGCACATCTGTTTGTGGCCGTGTGGGTACTGTATGTTGTCACATTTGATTGAGCAGTTCTAATGGTGAAGTGCATTTAGAAATGTGTAACGTTCTGTCGGTTTGTTAGTAATTGTATAGATTTGACCTTTAAAATTGGAAAACACAATCATTCTTATTTATATTTTCAGGGCAGAGAGTGCAGCAGAGAAACACAACAGGCAGTCTCACAGAAATGCCAGTTTATCTAAATTTGGCCAGGTAAGATTTCATTTTTGATACATGTTTTTGAGTTTTGCCCTTGTTTGCAATGATGTTACAGCTAATATTAATTTCTGTCCGTGATTAGCCAATGTCAATCCATCCCATTCAGTTTGTACTTATGCTCTAGCATTTCTTGTAAGTAAATTTCAGCAGTATGTGAAACTCACCCCAAGGTATACAATATACATCTTGGGTACAGATAGATTGGATTGGATTTTCCCCAGAGTCAAGCTGACTTTGAAAGGCTTTAAAAGTGATTTTCCAAAAAATCACGTTTATGTCAGAGAAGGGGAACAGGTCTTGAATTAGATGGCTGGGAAACCGAAATCAGCCAGTCCGTTTGAAGGCAGTACTGAATTTGAAAGGATTCCATTGTCGTTGTTTCACGAACATTAACCAGCAAAGTGGATATCATGATATTCTCCACTATCAGGATGCTGCCTTAAAGCCATAAAGATTCTCTATCAACTATAAAAATGAGTAATACAGAATGTAAATTTCAGTGCCTGTAATTCCAGGTACTGGTGGGTTGTATCCGAGAGCACATCCCATTGGATTGTCTTCACAGCTGACTGTGTACTCATTAACAAATGTTCACAAAGCTCAGGACATAATTCTCAACATTTCATGCAATTCCATGAATGAACAGCACTTATTAAACAATCTTGAATGTGCGAAGAGTTGTACTAACAACCAATTCAAGATAATCACTTCTACAGGACCCAATCAAGAACAACTTGTCCAGGCGTTGCACCTTTTTCAACTAAACAAAAGTTTGGGAGACAATGTTTCCCTGGAACATTACACATGGCAATTGCTCAGCTAATTAGAGGAATTAAATGTAACCTGTTGGACCCTCCATGGTAACCCCTTAATCAATCGGAGTTCTCTTCCTAACTAATCAGCACGCTTTCTGATGCAGCAGAAATAGTTGGTCCCTGTGAAATTTGGTATTCCTGCATTCTGTCCTCATGAGTGGAAAATAAAAAGCTTTGCCAGCGTATCTTTTAGTACAGGAATACTCAACTTTATTTTGTTTTTATCTCTCTCTGTATGGCACTTGAAGTCTTCCCACTATTGGTGGGTGAGGTAGCATGGGAGTATGAGGAGGGATGCCTGTGGTATTGCGAAGAAATGACAAATGGGCTTTAAGTCACACAGAACTGAGATCGCCTTCTAACCATCCTCTCTTAGCATTTTCCCATCTCCAAGGGCCCAGTTTGATCATGCCCCCACCTCTCCTGAACGAAAATCATGTGCAGGTATTGTTTTGAATGGATTTGGATCTGCCAAGTCAGGAGCTCTCCTGCCTCTGGAACTGTATAGGCATATAGAACACTGTTTGGAACTACAGCTGTTAGGACTGGCCAGGAACTGTACAGTGCAGAAAAGAGCAACTGCACTGATGTAGAGCTGAATACATCCGAGGTCTGATGCAGGATTGAAGAGTCCAAGGTTAGTTGTTCTGGAGAAGGCACCAACTACTCAATATTGTTAACAGAATAGAGGACTTAGACTTGACTGCTATGTTTGGGCTTGTCAACAATTCCAGGATCTGTGAACTCTGGATCAAGCTGGGAAGAGAGAATTTTATAAAACATTTTATATTTAACTGTTTCAGATGCTTATTAACATAGGCTGGTTTGCAATGCAGGTTGAATCCAGCAGCATGGGTTCAATTCCGGCAATGGTTGGGGTCAGCATGAAGGTCATGCCTTCTCAACCTTGCCCCTGGTTGAGTGACCCTCAGTTTAAACTCATCACCAGTCACCTTTCTCTAACAACAGTGCAGCCCTAAGGTCGTCTGGTACTAAGGTCACCACCAATGAATGTATTCAATGGACTGTCCAGGAGGTATTGCCCTTATATACAGAGGAACATTGCATACATAGTTGAACATGATTGAGAAATGTTCCTGTCAGCCTAGCCTGATTGGCTTGATTTATTTAAACCCCATTTATTTCTAAGCTATTATATTATCCATCTCTGTTATTAATTCACTGTAAGCAACCCTGAATTTTGATATCATTTTAAATAACTACACATTTAAGGAACATGGTCAATGTGAAGAAGCTTTTGTTTGAGTGAGAGAGCATTTGTAGGAATTTGGTTCAAGTGGTAATTTGCTGTACCCTGCCGAGGACCAGGGGCAGGGGTTTGGTGGTGGATATCTGTGAGGGTGTGCTTTAAGTAGGGTAGCTACTGTAAGAAGTAAAGCCTCCTGAGTATGGGGTAATCTGGAGAGAGTGAAAGGCCTGGTTGAGGCTTTGCCTGTATTGACATATCAGCAGTGTGGTATCATGAACCACAACATGAAATGATTGCAGAGAAGGAAGATGATTCGTGAATAAGATTAGGGATGGCACAGTGGCTCACAGCGCTAGGGTCCTGGGTTCAATTCCTGCCTCAGGCGACTGTCTATGTGGAGTTTGCACGTTCTCCCCGAATCAGCGTGGGTTTCCTCTGGGTACTCTGGTTTTTTCCCACAATCCAAAGATATGCAAGTTGGGTGAATTGGCCATGCTAAATTGCCCATAGTATTCAGGGATGTGTTAGTTAGGGATAAATGTAGAGTAATGGGTTTGGGTAGGATACTCTCAGAGGGTCGGTGTGGACCTGTTGGGCCGAAGGGCCTGTTTCCACACTGTAGGGATTCTAAGATTAGTGAGAATTTCCATTTTTGAAACAAAACTAAGGTGTTTAGTTTGTGATAAGGTCTCTAGTCATGTTTTTTTCTCCTTTCCTTAAAATAGCTTGTTACATATAAGATTTACACTGATATAAAAAAATCATACTTAATTGTGAAATGTACTTATTAAATAACAAAGCAAAGGCAGAATGGGTGATGTATTGTTGCTGTAGCATGTGGGTGCTATTTTACATCAAGGTGAGCTAGGACAAACACATCTGTAGTAAATGCAGCGTGAGGAACCTCTGATCTAATTTGAGGAGTTAGAGTCTGAGCTGCAGACATTGCACAGGCAGGCAGAGGATTAGCTAGACACATGGCTGTAGGAGGTGGTCACATCCCCTAGACTACATAATTCAAACTTAGTTTGGTGATAAGGGACAGAAGGCTGTGCCTGTACTTCATGCAGGTATGGTGTCCCAAGGGGTAAATTTCAAGGTGTCTTAGCCTCTACAATTGTCCAACAGTCACAAGGTTTTTGTAAGTTGTGTATGGTTCTTTGCAGTCGTGATCATGAGTCCCAAAGGCAGTATTGCCGTTCCAGTGCCAGGCTGAAGACATCACCTCAGGGCTGGTGAAGAACCTGGAGTGGCAGAGAGTTGTCATGTCCATGATGGTACTAACATTATTGATAGAACTAGAAAGGAGATTTTGCAGAAAGAATTCATTTCGGAGCTACACAAAAAAGCAGAACGCCAAATTAATAATCTTGGGATTACTACCTGAGCCATGGGAAACCTTGCATTGGATAAATAAATCAAGAAGTTCAATGCGTGGCTCAAAGGTTGGTGCGGGAAGGAATGGATTTCAGTTTAAAGTTACTGGCACGTGTACAGAGGTAAAAGGAAGCAGTTCCAATGGAGCAGGCTTCACTTAAAATATGCTGGGACTAGTGTCCTGGCTAATTGAATAGCTAGGGCTACAGAGAGGACTTTAAACTAAATGGGGAGAGTGGGATTGGTCTTGATGAAGACCTACGTAGGCTTACAAAGCAAAATGACTTGGTTGCATTGTAGGGCAGCTATTTAGACAATGACACCCAGTGTGGGACAGGAAGTAACAGGGTGTACAAATATAGCAAAACCAATAAAAAGAATCAAAAGGGAAAGAAATGGTACAAAGACAAGCATAATGGTTCTTTCCTTAAATGCACACAGCATTTTGAAAGTAGCTCTGCGTTAATTTCAGTTAAGGCACTAGCCGTATCATTGGTGACTCTTTCCCATACGGTCCTGAGCTTACTAAGGTCATGGGCATGTAAATAGATTCCTGTTGGAGGAGTGAACATTCCCACCCAGGTGAGGAACCCGGTGAGAGACCTTCTGGCTCTCGGGGGTGAGGATAGGTTGTCCAAAACGTGAATGCGGGGTACAACATACCCCGTGTAACATAACCCACTCCAATCGGAGGGAAGCCAGGGGTAGGCTTTCAACCTGTAAATAAAATAAGTGCCACTGTAAGCTGTGAAGGTGGAAACTGCAGCCCCCTACAACCTGGGAGCAGGGTTATTCCAGAGGCAGCCTGATGTTCTGTTTGGGACAGAAGACCAATCAAATACCAAATTCTGTTAAATTCTGAATAGGTTCAACCCAGGCGATAGCAAAACAGCACTTGTCCCCTTTAGAAAGTTTCCCTTCCTGCCTGAACCAAATGGTGTTGTTGAGAATGACAAGGGAGGGAGGTCTATGCGATTGGTCATAATTAGTTTGATACCAGTCCCTGAATAAAGTCGGGTTATACCCTGCCGACTGTCATTCCCGTGCATCAACACAGTAGCCATTCAGCCACTTTGTGCCAGTGAAAAGGTACGGGCCACAAAGGGATCTCTCTCTTCTTCCTCCCTTCCACCCCCCCCCCCCAAGTGGGGTGGCATGTGGGCACACATCCAGCAGCTGGTGTCTCTCCCCATGACACGGGCTGTCTGGTAGGCCAGGTACAAAAAGGTATTATGCATAATGGTGTCAGTTTGAAAGCCACCTGTTCCCAAGGCCATATTCCCCAAAGTCACAAGTATGGAAAACATCTTTGTCCTTATCGGTGTCAGTTTCCACACAGACTCTTTTGCAGTCAGTTCTGTGTATCCACAGGGGGTAGTCTTGTACCTTCATAGCTTTGGGGGTGGTCAGCAGCACCTGAAACAGTCCTTTCCATCCTGGTCCCAGCTTCTTTCATTTGCAGTCTTTTACCAGGACAAATTCCCCAGGCTCAGCTGCAGGGTAGTCCCCTTCAGGCAGATTGTCACTTGCTCTGTAAGCCTGGCGTACCTGTGAATACAAACTCTGGAGAGTTTTGGTTACCCACTGCAGGTATGGCCTCATCTCCTCTCCCAGGGTGTTCATATCTAGTCTCTCAGGGAGGGGGGAGTTGGACCATCCCAGGTCTTCATGGGGTCCTCATGGGCTTCCCATAAACCACCTCAGCAGGAGACAGACCGGTTTTGCTTGAAGGGGTAATCCTCATGTGGAACTGGGCCAAGGGTAGGACCTTCAACCACCTTAGGCCTGTTACCTGTTTTAGCTTTATCAGCTTTATTTGAGGGTACCATTTGCTTGTTCCATCACTCCAGCTGCTTTTTGGGTGGTGAATGCTAGTTCCCCGCAGATCCCCTGGTTAACTTTAGCCACAAACTGTGGCGCACTGTCTGAGCTTATTGTTTCTGGGAGTCCAAAGCGGGGAAATGTTGTCCCCTGTCAGGATTGCCTCAATCCATTAGCTGAAAACATCTACTATTACCAAACAATATTTATAACATTGTACTCTGGGTAATTCTGTGAAATCCAGTTTTAGACAATTGAAAGGCCCACCAGGCAAGGGGTTAGTCTCAGAAAAGCAAGGCATCCCTTGTCTTTTTGCAGATCAAGCATGCTTTGGCTTGTTTCTCAGCCATTCTGTTGGGAATCAGGGTGCCACCAGGTTTGTAGCAAAGTGCTGACCATTCCCTCCTTTCCTAGGTGTGTACAGTTATGATTGGTAAAAGCAAAGAAGGAACACAGACCTGGCCCCACAGTTTGGTATGAACATCAAGGGTGCACCCCATCTATGTCCTCTGTGTTCCTCTCTGTTCCTCTGTGTTCCTCTGCAGTCTGTGTTCCTCTGCAGGGGGCGTCCCTCTGTAAGTGGCGTATCTCACCCAGGTCAGGCATACCCGTCCTCATATGTGTTGTAACGAGGTGTTGCTGTGAGCCCATCTGAACCAGGAAAGTGGGTGTAAGGCTGCCTGCGTGGCAGCGGCATCAACTTGCGCATTGCCCTTGGAGATTCTGTCAGTGGCACCAGTGTGAGCTGAACATTTGATCACCGCTAGGCTGGATGGTAACTGGGAGGCCTGTAAAAGATTATGCACAAAAACAGTGTTACTAATGGGTTGCCCCATGGAGGTTAAAAATCCCCTATGCTCCCATCGGATGCCATAGTGATGGGTAACGCCAAAAGCGTAGCAAGAGTCTGTATAAATATTGGCCGAACTCCCTTCTGCCAGGATGCAAGCCCAAGTGAGGGCAAACAATTCCGCCTTCTGTGCTGACAGTGGAGTCTCTAAGCCTGCACGTTCAACCACTTCAGGATCCGTAGCAATCACGTATCTGGAGCATTGTTGTCTGTGGGCGAAATAAGGGAGCTGCCATCCACATAGAAAGTGAAGTCCTCGTGTTCAAGTGGCAGGTCTGTGGTATTCTGGTCCCAATGAAATTCATCAGTACTGGCTGAAGGTGCATTGTGATCGTGGGCAGCTGAACAAACTCCATTTTTGTATGACTTTTAGAGTGTGATTTGGGATCATTCTGGCCATCCCAGTAATAAATAAGGGCTCTCCTCATCTGTGTCCTGGTGTTCTCAGACCAATCCATGTTATATGTGTGTACCATGTCTGTGACACTTGAGGTGTCCTCTTTGAATCTGTCATTTAAATCACTAAGTGTGGACTGGTTCTTTTCCGTCACCCTAGCCCATTTGTTCCTGCCACTTAGTAACTTCTGCTGGTGACAAGATCATACAACAGAGGGCAAACTGATCCCGGGATGTTGCATTGTCCATTTGAATTGTGTGCCGGACGTATTGGGTGAATTGGGCAGGTTTATCTTTAGCGATCTGGAGCCTGTTTCATTGTGGGGGGCATAGTTTTTTTTTTGGGGGGGAAGACATGGGGATGGTGAACTCCAGTGCAAAGATAGTAGGGTGCTGCAGTTTCCTACAGCACATTTTAACCCGATCAGCTATACAGGGACTCTGGTACAGCAGCGGGGACAGAGTCATAGGTGGCTCAACAGGAGGCACTAGGGTAACATCCCCATTCCCCCTCTACCTCAGTATCGTTTCCTCCCTCCTCAAACAGGGATGGTATGCCAGACCTCAACTCGAGATCCCGAAAAGTCTTAGGTTCTCTCTACAGATTTTTGCTTTAGCCCCTCTTGTTTATCTTAGTCAGCTTTAGCTTCTTTATGCTGTTTCTCCTGTTCCTTTTTTTAACATGTCATTCATACAGTTTCAACATCCACGAGAAGTATTGCCTCCATACTATCCAGAAATAGTAAAGAATCCCAACAATTAGATTTATCCTACTCCTAAGCAAGCTTATCGAGTTTAAAAAAAAGTGGCTGCTGCACAGAAGGTTATTCAACCCCTTGTTTCAGTGCCAGTGCTTTTTATGAGGAACACACAGTCTCTCTTTCCGTTAATGGTTCCTCACTTGCTATGCTACCTACATGTTTCCTCATATTGCCGTAACTTCTGTCGCTGACTGAACATTAATCAATGCAGCCATGCTTTAAAGGAACCATAATGTAATGACACAGATTACTGACAATATGGAAAGGTATAAAGCTTTGCCAATTAATCAGTTAATTAACTGTAATAATGCAGTTCAGGATAGTACAAATTGTTTTAAAATATTGAGTAAAAGCATATTTAATGAGAGATGGAAACTGAACAAGTGATTAGACATCATACTGTGAAGCAATAAGAATGAACAAACAGGTTGCAAAGTCACAAATGATTCAAATCTGCTTAGTGTTGTATATCTGAAATTGTATCCGGATTGTTCAATTACATGCATATCCCACTTAGCTGATCAAATCACAAGATTTTTCCTATCAAGTAGGAGTTTTGTTCAGAGTCTTCAATATAAACTGGAAATTCATTTAATCAAAATCCAGAGCTATAATGTAGAATGTGCACAGTTTCCAACTCTGAACTCCATTATAATTACTTGGTTCTTATCTATCAACTTAAATCCCCAATTTGTTTTTTTCTTCAAGCAGTTCTGATCAGTCATTGCTCATTTATAATTCCTGACTGTGGCAGCCCTTGTCAAGATGCTTCATATGTATAAATAATGACTAACCCAAAGACACAGATATTTACAACAGTATCTTGAGAAGGTGATGGTAAACCATCAACTTGAACTGCCACAGTCCAGGTGCTGTAGGGAGACCCACAGAGTCTTTAGAAAGGAGGTTCCAAGACTTTGATTTGGTGACACTGAAGGAATGGCAATGCATTTCAAAGTCAGGATGATGGGAGAGAACTTGCAAGTGGAGGTGTCCATATGTCTGCTGCTCTTGTCCCTTTGAAAGGAAGGGGCTGTGGGTTTGGAAGTTGCTGTCTAAGCAGCCTTAGTGAATTTCTGTAGTGCTTCTTGTGCATGAGACACACTGCTATCACAGATCGTCATAGTAGAGGGAGATGCTTGTGGAAGTGGTGCCAAATAAGTGGGCTGCTTTATCCTGGATGGTGCCAAGTTTCTTTAGTAAATCATAAAAGAATGATGGCAGTGTGTGCTTACTGGACTGGAAAATGAGGTTAGCAGAAAAGACTGTTGATAAACAATTGCAGACGTTTCAGAAAATAGTTCATGATTTTGCAACAAGGATGTATTTTCGGAAGGAAGAAAGGTTCTCAAGTAAAAATGCCAATGATAGTTCACCAGGAAGTCAAGGACACCATCAAATTGAGAGAAAAATATCATACAACGTGGTACCTGCGGTAAGCCAGAGGATTGGGAATCTTCTCAATCAAGGAAAGATGACCCAAAATAATCAAGTAACTATTGCTGAAAAGAGAGTACAAGGGAAACTAATAGTGCTAAAGAGCAATAGATCCCTTGGATCTGATAGGTTGCATCCAAGAGTATTGTTGGCAGTAGTGATGGTGATAATAGATGCACTGGTAGTAATTTTGCAAAATTCCTTCAGAATTGGAAATGTCTAGAGAACTGGAAAATTTGCCAACCTTATTCAATAAGGAAGGGAAACCAACACAATTAACTATGACAGTTAGCTCAGTTGGCCGCATGGCTGGTTTGTGATACAATATGATACAAACAGTGTGGTTCAATTCTCGTAAAGGCTGAGGTTACCATGAAAGACTCTCCTTGTCAACATCTTTCCTTCCTGAGTTGTGGTGACCCTCCGGTTAAACCACCACCAGTTGTCTGTCTGTCTGTCTCTCTCTCTCTTCCTACTGAGGCAGCAGCCCCATGATCTAGTAAGACTATGGAGACTTTAGCTTAGTTAGCTTAACACCTGTCATAGGGAACATATTCAAATCTATTATAAGGACTTTCATAGCAGAGCCTTATGTAATATGTAATATAATTAAGCATAGCTTCATGAGATTGAAATCATGCCTGACAGAATAATTAGAATTATTTGACAAAAATATTATTTTGTTGGAGGCAGCTTAGAAAATGTTTACTAGGATGATCCCTGGTATGGAGGGATTGTCTTATGAGTAAAGCTAAACAGGTTGGGACTTTACTCACGGGAGGTTAGAAGAATGAGACGTAATTTCATTGAGGCATGTAGGATTATTAAAGGGGCTTGCCAGGGTAAATGCTGAGATGATGCTTCCCATCATGGGAAAATCTAGGAGCAGGGGACATAGGGTCAGAATAAAGTGGTGCCAATTTAAAACTAGGACGTGCAGGAATTCCTTTTCTGAGAGACCTGAGAGTCTTTGGAACTCCTTGCCACAGAGAACTGTGGGGGTAGAGTCCTTGTGTACATTTATGGCTGAAATCAGTAGATTATTGGTCAGTAGAGGAATCAAGGGCTACAGGGAAAGAGCAAGAAAGTGGATATGAGGAATATCCGATCAGCCATGATCCTATTGAATGGCAGAACAGGTTTGAGGGGCCAAAAGGCCTACTCCTGTCCCTATTTCTTATGGTCTTATTTTGATAGCAACAGGATAGATAAAGGAGAACCAATGGATATAATGTAATAGCGTTCAATAAGGTACCATCCATAAGGCTACTTTGCAAGATAAGGGACTTAGTGTTCCACATAGCACATTAACATGCATAAAGAATTGGTTAACTAATAGAAGACAGAGTTAGAATAAGGGAGGGATATTCAAGATGTGTCTCCAGAACAAGTGGAGTGTGACCGGGATCAGTGCATGGATCACAACTGTATTTACTATTGTTTTGAGACAAGTAGTGGAGAAATATCAGGAAGGTCAATACATTATGAAGATTTTAATCATTGATCTAGAGAAGGCTTATGACCAAGTGCTTCACAAGGAGGCCTGGAGATCTCCTAGAATTTGTGGTGTCCCTACGAAGTAATTACAATAATTATCGACATATGCAAGGAGTTCCAGAGTTACAGTGAGAAACAGTGTGAGGGTTTGTGACAATTTCAAATCCAAAGGTGGATCACATCAAGGATAAGCACTGAGTCCCTTTCTCTCAACATGTTGAATGTTGTAACTAAAGGAAGTGAGATGGGAAGTGATGTTTGCGATTGACATTGGGCGATGTGGTGGGACTGATGGGAAGACAATCGAACATCTGGAGACAGACACTGGAAGATGGCTTCTGACGCACAATGAACATTCATAGACAGTCAGATTGGGACAAGGAGCGAGCATCAGAGTGAAGAGGAAAAGGTTTGAGATGAAAACATAGGAAATGAATATTTTCAAATTCCTGGGGTCAGTGGTGGCAGAAGATGAAAATTTGAAAAGAGAGAAATTAAGTAATAGATTAGCTCTGTTTGGAGTATTTGGAAAAGTACAGTTGAATGTTACATGATAGAAAACTGTTGCTGAAACTGAAAGGGAGAATCACAAGGCATTTCAGAAACTGACCTTGTTATCTAATCAAGAAGGAAATATCAAGAAGACAAGACCAGTGACTGAATACCATTGAGAGGTAAGTGCTGAGATGGATATCGTGTGGAGAAAAGAGAACAAAATCAATATCCAGCATATCAGGATATTGTGAAAACATTGAAGAAAGTAACTGAAACAGATGGAAGTGATATGGTTGTCTGTTAGAGAGAGAGAGATAGAGAGATAGAGAGAGAGAGAGAGAGAATCAGGTGGTGGCAGCAGGAGTGATCAACTAGCATTGTGATGAACCCATGTAAAATGGGAGAAGCCAAAAGAAGAAACAGGGTTTTTATATCAAATCATAAGCAGTTAGAAACTTCATTTTGCAATATTATAAGTAGCTGCTGTTCACCATGAAAGGCGATCATTAAGATGGCATACTAACAATTCTTGCCCTAATTCTTGCTCAGTGTGATTTCCTTCTGCATCTATGGGCAGGATTTGTAGACCCAGATGAGAAAGTTGCAGAGTGCACTACTGTTCACAACTCTTCAGCATTCTGTGGTCACAGGCAGCAAGGCCTGGACAATATCTTCTTAGCAGATTACATAAAAATAAATTCGGCTGTCAGACCACCATTGTGGAAAATACAAATCGTTAACTGACTTGCTGGCATCATATGGTGCCCAGGCCAACGTTCTGAGGTTTAATGATGCATACTAAAGCACTCCGGTAATAGGTTAGGATGTTGCACACATTTCCCCTATTTACACATGTAGACGAAACAAGTTGTTCAATGCTAGTTGCAAACAACATCAGAGCTCAGTACAAGCAAGATATGGAAGCCTCTTCAAAATGAGGTGTGAGAATATAGCACTGAGGTAGATAATCAGCCAAGATTGACAATAAGGGAGCAGGTTTGAGAGGATGAATGGTCTCTTCCTGCTCCAATGTTCCTATGTTCCCAGAAATTGCTATCGATGAAGAATCGAAAGGAAGTGAGGGAGAACTTGGAAAAGTTACAACCATTGTGGAAATGGTAATGAGAAAGTTGTTGAAGCTGTAAACTGATAAGTCTCTGGCTTCTGACAGACTTTTATCCTAAAGTCTTCAAAGCTGCTGTGAATGAGATAAGTAATGTGCTGGTTATAATTGTACAAACTTTCCTGATTCTCGGAAGGTCTCATTACATTGGAAAATAGCGAATGTAACTCCTTCATTCAAAAGAAGAGGGAGACAAAAACTAAAGCTCTACCGGCCACTTAACACTTACCTAGAGAGGTTATCACTAAAGACGATGTAGCAGAACAGTTGGTAAAATGCAAGGTAATCAATCAAAATCAGCATGGTTTTCTGAAAGGGAAGACCCGTTCACTCAATTTACTGGAGTTCTGTGAAAATGAAACATACTGCATATAAAGTTGAACTGGTCGATTTAAGATGGTAAAACACAGGAGCAGAAATTGTCTATTCAATCCATCAGGTCTGCTCCTACAGTCAATGAGATCATGGCTGATCTGATAATCCTGCCTTTTCTCCCATAACCCTTGATTCCCTTTCTGATTAAAAATCTGTTTATTTCGACCTTAAATATACATAAGGAGCAAAACTTGAAGTCATTTGTGCTGAACAATTTGCAGATTCACTACCTCAGAAGAAATTCCTCCCCATCTCTGTCTTAAATGGGCAATCCCTTTTCTGAGATTATGCCCTCTGAACCTAGATTCTCCTGTAAGAGAAACATTAACTCTGCATCTACACTGACAAATCCCCTAAGCATCTTGTATGTTTCAATAAGGTTACCTCTCATTCTACAAAATACCAACAAATTCAGGTCGATCCTACTCTATCTAACCCCACAGTGTCTCTATACCTGATATCAGTCTAGTGAACCTTCTCTTGACTAATTACTGCCTTGTAAAGTTTTAGCTAGACCTCCCTATTCCAATGAGAAAGTGAGGACTGCAGATGCTGGAGATCAGAGCTGAAAATGTGTTGCTGGAAAAGCGCAGCAGGTCAGGCAGCATCCAAGGAACAGGAGAATCGATGTTTTGGGCATGAGCCCTTCTTCAGGATTCCTGAAGAAGGGCGTATGCCTGAAACGTCGATTCTCCTGCTCCTTGGATGCTACCTGACCTGCTGTGCTTTTCCAGCAACACATTTTCAGCTGCCTATTTCAATACTCTCTTTGCATTGAAATGAAGGCAAAATTCCATCTCCTGTACCTAAATCTTCAGAAGACATTTGATAAAGTACTATATCAAGAATTATTGTGGAAAATACAATGAGGTGTAGAGAGTAACAAATTTCCAGGAATAGAAGTTTGACATCTATTGTGTTGAGCTAATAGGAAACAAATAAATGGGCCAATTTCTGGTTGGCAAGATTATAATGGTTTAGGTGCCACAGGGATCAGTGCCAGAGTGTCAGTTTTAAACTGTGTATAAATGCCTTTGATGAAGGTACTGAAGGTATGATTGCAAAATGCAATGATGTCACAAAGACTGGTAGGGAGGTAAATTGTGAAGAAGTATAAGGAGGTTAAGAAAAGGCACATAAAATCTGAGAGAGCAAAAATCTGCCAAATGAATGATAATTTTGGAAAGTTGTAATTATCCATTTTGGTAGAAAGAATTAATAAAGCATGTTAAATGGTGAGAGATTGCGGAGTTCTGAGATGCAGAGGGAGTCATAGTACGTGAACCACACGAAGTCAGCATACAAATACAGGAAGTAATTAGGAAAATGATCAGAATGTTTGTTCCAAGAGGAATTGAGTACCAACATATGCAGGTATTGCTTACATTATACAGAGCATTATTGAGGGCACATCAGACTGTTGTGGATGGTATTGGTCTGCTTATTTAGCAAGGACATAACTGCATCAGAAGTAGTTCAGTGAAGTGTCAGTAGAGTAATACCTGGATTAGATGGATTGCCTTATGAAGAACAATTAGTCAGGCTAGGCTTGTAACTGCTGGAACTGAGATCTTGAAACTTGATTGAAACATTTCAGACCTGAGCAGTCATGACAGGGTGGATATGGAAAGGATGTTTCCTGTTGTAGGAGAATCTCCAATTATATCATCGCATTTAAAAATCAGTCGCCCATTTAAGATGAAGACAAGGAGATTTTTTTCTCACTGAATGTTTTGGATCTTTGGAACTCTCTCCCTGAAAAGGCAGAGGAAGATGAAGCTTTAAGTGTTTTTTTTAAAGGTAGGGGTGCATAGATTCTTGATAAAGAAAGGGAGGGGGGAGAAGTGAAAGTTTATTGGGGTAGGCAGGTCAAATAATCAGATCAGCCATGATTTCATTGAGTGGCAGAGCAAACATAAGGGCGAGTGGTATAATCCTGTTCCTGATTTGTATGTTTTTTGGTATTCTTTCTGGACTATATGTATGCATCTCCTGAGTTGTCAAAGGTCAGGAAACAGCTTTGAAAAATAAAACAAACTGCGGATGCCAGAAATTTGAAACAGTCTGTTCATAAGAAATAGGTAGGTTTATCTTGGGCGTTCTGGGGACTCAAACTGGTGTGAGCAGTTCTTCACCAAGTATTCAAAAGCTACGTGTTGTTGTGCACTCAATATCTTATGTTACATTGGCACTGTGCACTTCTGCCATCCTTACAAAAGTAGTAGCATCAATCAACCTTTGTGGAGTCTGGGATACCACAGGTTGAGAAAATAAATTATAAATGGAGAAGGGAAGACATGAAACTGTGACACAGGTTATTGAAAATCTATTCTAACAGCAATATCATTATAATGGCAGCTATTGATAGTACCTGCTATGGACAGGCTTCTAGCCAGAGGGCTAACTCTGTATTTCAGTAATGAACTGCAGCTTCACTGCCTTATCAGAATGAAAGTAATCAGCTTCCTCACACTTTGCATTTACAAAAATTCAGAATGGCTAGACAACATTACTACATCTATATTTCCGTGCTTCTTTGTTAGTTTTTACTCATTATCTACTTAATTGCTATCCACAGATTGCAAAGCTCCTGTCTGTTTTGTAGTTCAGAAAGTTTAATTTTTTAATTGCTGTTCCAATAGAGTAGTTCTTGCTGCCTTACTGCTGAATTCAAGCTTTCTCAGTGTAATATTCTGCTTTGGAAATGCTTTGAGCAGTACATACCTTGAGCATAGAGTAAATTTGATCAGCATTCCCCTGGAGAAAATAAATCTGCAATCCACTTGTACACTTTTATATGTAATGTGGTTATCAGGGGTTCGGGAAGACTTAGAGTTACAAAAATGCACCCACTTGAATTACATCCTCAGAATGCCATGTTGCTGAACCACTCAATTGTACAATCGCTTGATAACCCAGCCCACTGGCAATGTTTATAAGTAAAGCCCTATGATGTCTCGGCGCAATTACATTCCCTTACTGCTTCTTAAAGGTTGTGGTCACAATTCGAGGAATGAAGTGGCATGTGCTTTGCCTATCTTGCACTCCAGCTCTTTGTATCCACCCTCCCAACTGCCACTCACTCTGGTGAGCCGAGTGAGAAAGGAAGAACTGGGGAACTTGGCATGTTCTAGCCAGCCATTGATCACTATTATTCTGGCAGTGTCCGAAGCATCCAATCTGCTGCATAGACCAACCCGTTTGATAGGCTACTCATCCAATAGTTGCTGCTTATCTTGTAGTATGCCCAGGCCAGCTTGGAACTTGGAGGGGTGCAAGCTTGCCCCTTGTTTATCCCCTTTCCCAGGTCTTAGTAAGTCACTGTTGTCATGCATAGTGGATCGTTTTTACATGGCAAGCTACTACAAATAATGGCCAGTTCATCTGTTATTTTGAGGGAAAGTTTTGCCCAGACCAGTAAGAAAAGCCCTCTATTCTTTTTCAAACTAGTGCCCTGGAATCTTCTATGCACCTGAGACATTTTCAGAGGTTCACACCCAGCCCAAGCTGCTGGAGGTGAGACATCCCATGTTTGGTGACTCGAAGTGTTCAAAGTGCAACAAGTTTTGGAAATATCAGTCCATCAGTCCAACACTTGGCAACTTTACTCAGGCTTAAGGATCCTGAATGGGGCAATGAAAAAGCTGTCACATTGGAAGAATGGCTATTTGAGGTTGGGCATGAGGTGTGTTATATCTGCTATCCATTTACTTGATCTGGGAGAGTTTAATCCTTAGCTCCAACAGACACTTTGATGAACATGAAAGTTGCAAGTCAGCAGATTTTCATGTGAGTGCTCAAGGAGACTGACATTAATAAACTGTGTAAATTTAATGTTGAATTTTAGGAGGTTGTGAAGGAGATGAATCGATTGGGAATGATAATAGATCTGTCACATACTTCCAGTAACACAGCAAAAATGGTCCTTAACATCTCCAGGGCACCGGCTATCTTCAGCCACTCATCGGCTTACGCTATCTGCCAACATCACAGGAATGTTCCAGATGAACTTCTCAAGATGATCGTAAGCAATTCAAACTCATTTCTATGATGTTCCTCTTTAATAACTGTTCAGAGAACACAATTTACAATTTACTGATGTTATCGTGGTATGCCAGGAGCAGCGATAGGTGTTTACACAGGAGAAATAGCCATGGTGTGGCCCAGCTAGTACTACTGGGGGCAAACATTCCCTGAGCATCATCTGCTTGGCCACCATATCTTTGCTGTATCTGCGACAAACACTGTTTACGCCACTAAACTTTGCATTTTATGGCAGGTCATTTGTTTTGGCTTTCCTGTGAGAACAAAGCTGTTTATGCTGCTGATTTTGTAAAATGTGATATGTTAGTGTTGGGTGGTTTTACTTTTATTTATTCATGGTACGTGGGTGCTGTGGCTAGTCTAGGCTAGGATCGGATGTCCATCCCTAGTTCGATTGTGGTGCGCTGCCAGCTTGGACTACTGCAGTCCCTGGAGAACACCCACTGGACTGTTAGGGAGGGATTCTGAGGTTTTCACCCAGTGACACTGAAGGAAAGCTGCTATAGTTCCAACATAGGATACCGTGTGCTTGGAGGGAAAGCAGCAGGTGGTGTTTCCATACATCTGCTGCCTCTGTCCTTCCAGGTGAGAGGTTGCAGGTTTGGAAAGTTCTAAGACGGAGCCTCTCTGAGTTGGTACAGTGTATTTTGTAAATGGTACTTACCATTGTCACTGTGCATTGATGGTGAAGGGTATGAAAGTGGTGGATGGCAGGCTGCTTTGTCCTTTAGGGTATTGACCTCCTTGTGCAGTCATCCAGGCAAGTCGAAAATGACTCCTGAAGTTGGTGGGCAGGCAAGGGGAGACAGGAGATGAATTACTCACATTGTAAGTTAAGTGCTTCTATAGCTACAGAATTTATATGGCTGGTCCAGTTCAGGTTCTAATCACTGGCAATCCCTGGAATATTGACAGTGGGGGATTCAGTGATGGTAAACACCATTGAGCATCAAAGAGAGATGGTTAGCTGCTTCTTTTGTTTGAGTTGGTCACTACCTAGTACTTGTGAGATGCAAATGTTACTTCCCACTTATTAGTCCCAGTCTGAGGATGTTGTCCAGGTCTTGCTGCATTTGGACACTGGCTGCCTTAGCATCTGGGGAGTTGTGAATTGTGACCAATTCTGACCTTACGATGAAGGAAAGGTAATTGATGAAATAGCTGAAGATGGTTGGGCCTAGGCCACTACCTTGAGGAATTCCTGCAGAGATGTCCTGGAGCTCAGATAATTGACTTTGAACAGCCAAAACCATCTTCCTATGTGCCAGAGAGAGTTTAACCAGCAGAGAGTTTGCTCCTGATTCCCATTGATTCCAGTTTTGCTAGGACTCCTTGATGCCACACTTGGCCGAATGCAGCCTTGATGTCAGTGGCTACTATTTCCACTTGTTTTCTGGATTTCAACTGTTCTGTAAATGTGTGAAACAAGACTGTAATAAGAGCTGAGAAGCCTTGGTGGAACACAAACTGGCTGTCAGTGAACAGATTATTGCTGAGTAAGTGCCATTTATCAGCACTTTTGATGACCCTGTGTATTACTCTGCTGATGATAAGTGTAGACTGACTGCATGGTGATCAGCTGGTTTGGATTTGCTCAATAAGCACTTTTGAGCAATTTTCCACATTACCAGTTAAATGCCCATAGTTATGCTGGAATAACATGGCTCAGGACATGGCTATTGCTAGTGCTATTAGAACACTATTGTTGAGATATACTCAAGGCCATAGCCTTTGCAGTATCCAGTGCCTCCAGCCACTACTTGACATCATGTAGAGTGAGTCAAATTGGCTGAAGACTGTGATACTGGGGACCTCGGAGGAATCTGAGATGGATCATCCACTTGGCACCTCTGACAGAAAGTTATTGTAAACGCTTTTGCACTGATGAGCTGGGTTCTCCCCCACTCATTAAGGAAGGGGATATTTGGAGAGCCTCCCATTCTGATTATTTGTCTAATTGTTCACCACCTTCATGACAAGGGAACTTAGATTTGATCGCTTAGTTGTAGGATTGCTTACCTCCATCTGTCACATGGTGCTGCCATTGTTCTGGCATGCAAGCAGTCCTGCACTGTAGCTTTACCAAGTTGGCACCATATATTCATTGACATATGCCTGGTGCTACTCCAGACATGTTTTCCTGCACTTTTATTGAACCAGGGATGGCCTCTTGGCTTGATGGTAATGGTGGAATGGGTGATATGATGGATCATGAGGTTGCACAATAGGAGTAATAGGAGGTTATTCAACCTTGAGTCCATAACACTGTTGAGTAATTGAATCAATTCCATTCCCCCTCTCTATGCGCTTAGCTCTGCAAGGTTAGTTTGCTCAAATGTCTATATAATTTTCTTTTGAAATTATTAATTGCTCTGCTTCCAACTCTTCGTAGGCAGAGTTCCAAATCATTATCACTGACTGTGTAAAAGAAACTCTTTTCTCTATCTCTCGCTCAATATCTTACACTGTGCCTGCAGGATACTGTGTCATGGCCTTTTGTCTAATTTATCTCAAACTATCATAAATTAAAGCTCCCATTCCTCTGATGTCCTTTGATCCATTGAGAAAAACCTCAGCTTCCCTAATAAAACTTTGTAGTTAAAACTCTTAACCCCTGTAATCATTCTGGTGAATTTCATCTGCATTGCAGTGATGGTTCAATGAATCATTGCTATGCCAATTTGCTGCTGCATTGGTCATGTTCCCACACAGAGTTCCTGATCTCAATCTTATATCTGAAAGTAGATGTCAAATGGGAGGCAACAGATGTTTACAACGAACAAAGAAACATCAGAAACATTGTCCCAGCCATTCTAATCTCTCAGCTAGAGAATTCAAGAAGGTGTGAAGATTTTGTGGAAAATAACCACAACATTAAAAATAAGAATTAAATAAGGAAATATGTGTTCACATCAGCTGTGATTTTCTCTATGACATTTTTTTCAGAAAAAGAACAACGGCTTAGTAATGGTGAACTTCTACTCTGGTTTTGTCTCCTGTCAGAAGCTTTCCAATATTTCTAGAGTTGCAGGTAATTGATTTGAACAGTTGCACTGGGATAAAGCAATTGTTATGCTATTCTGCCCCAAAGCCCTTTTAAAAGGTTTACAGCCTTTGATGTTCCAATATTTACAGTCAAGTTATGAAATTGTTCCTTTGGATGAAATAAACCACTTATGTACTTGCTCACAAATGTTTCAGGGTGAAAGAATTCATGGGATACTCTGGTGATGGGACGAGAAGCTATGCCTTAATTTTAGTTAAATACCTGGTGATCAAAATGAAAGGTTATGTCGTATGAAATGTGGAACACAGCCTCCATCATTTACTTATTAATTTGTTTTTCTTTACTGTAGTGAATAAGAATAGGGAGTCAGCAATCTTGCACAAAACAGGTAGAGAAAGGGTTCCCATTCGGGAAAGGATTGAGAACACAAGACAGCATTGACCTAAAGTAATTGGCCAAAGAAACAAAAGGGACATGATGAAAAGATTTCTTAATCAGTGAATGGTTAAAGTCTGCATTACATTGGCTAACACTGTGGTGGAGTTAGTTTCATGTGAAGCATTTCACAGGGGAATTTGGAATTAGGTTTCAGGCAGATTAACTCAGTGATTTGCTCATTTAGAGTGTTGTTGCAGTTACAACAGACTGAATAGCTTCTGTTTACATTGTATTAATTCTGTGATTCTATGAATGTAAGTGCCTGATCAAGTAGAAATCATATTTGGGGGATTGGTAAAGGATGAATTGAAAAGCTAAGCAGTATGTTAATCAGAGCAGATTACATAAAAACTTTAAAATTCCAGGATAGAGAAGGAGCACATTTGATTCATCATGTCCACATTAGCCACAAAACAGCTATTAATCTAAGCCCACGTTCCAAGAGAAATGTAGATGTGCCTCAGGCCAAGGCCTGGGATCAGGAACTATAGGGCCCAATAACCAGGGGTATGGGGATTCTAGGGGATCCCTGTACTTTGACCGTGGCCTGTGCTAGGAGCAGCACCTAGGCCTATGATATCTATAACCTGTTCCTGTTTAGGACTACAGGTAAAATACGGAGACAGATAAGTAATGGATTAAAATGAATGTCTGTGATCACCTCCCCACAGCAGTGATGCTGTATTAGTGGAGCAAGTGGTAACTTGCAGAGTTTCTATCCTCAGAGCTACAAATCAATCACAATTCCACATCACAGTATCTGACACCAAATTGGAGTCTCTGTCTCTATAAAGAGAACAATAAAGACAGAAGATGCAAATGTAGTGGTGGGGGAGGAGTTTAATTGATTTGAAAAGTCAGAAATGACTCTGATGCAATGGTCTGAATGGTTTCGGACTGTCCTGGAAACTCTAAGAGTAAATTAACACAAGCAAATTTTAAAAATCTGAATTTTATCCCCCATAACAGGTTTCAATCAATGTGCAACTTGTTAAGAATAAATGGACTTGCTTTTAATTTCTTATTGAATTTTGAACCTCACTGAGAATTCATTTAGAACATTGGAACTTCTTGTCACAGTTGATGTTACAATTTGTGCCTTCTGTTACAGATCATTTTGACCACATCAAAAAGATTGCAGGATACGAGTCAGTTGGAATAGGTGGAGACTATGATGGGGCCACTGGGTTTGTATTCAATCGTAATCCAATGGTTACTTCTTCTTTTGGTATGTTGCCTAATATCGCCTGACAGTTGTGGTGGGTTGCAGGTTCCCACAGGGTCTGGAAGATGTGTCCAAATATCCTGCACTCATTGAGGAATTGTTGAGACGCAAGTGGCCAGAAAAAGAACTAAAAGCTGTACTTCGATACAACTTTCTGCGGGTTTTCCGCAGTGTGGAAAAGGTAAGAGACCCAGTGTGAGAGGTTGGAGGGCTGGATCACCTCGTCACTGTCTGTGTTAGCTAAATAATGTCACCTCTGCTAAGAGTCAAAATCGTCCGAAGAAACCAGCATTAGGAGCAAACTTCAACAATGATATCATGCCCTTCCTTCTTCCAACCCTCATTTATCATTGCAGTGAAGGAGGAAATGTGCAGCTGTGTATAAAATAACTGCCTTGAGTGACAGGCCCCAACCCTCAGTCTCAGCAATATCAAAGAGTGAAGGAAAATTTAAAGGGAGAGGCGATGTCAACAAGTGCTCAGCACAGGATAATATTTTCAGTGGCTTAGTCTCTTATCTGGCAGTAAGACATAACCTCCCTTCCTATCCTCCGACCCCCTTCCCACCCCCTCCCCCTCACTGTTGCTGCTCTCTATCATTAACCGGATTCATTCCTCCCATTGACCGTACCCTCTACCTGTCTTCACCTATCACCACTTCACCACCCTGCCCCCACCCCCCCCCCTCCCCCCCCGCTACCCCCTTTATCTGCAGCTGCCACCACACTCGCCCTCAGTCCTGAAGAAGGGTTACACCCGAAACGTCGACTTCTCCACCTCCTGATGCTGACTGGTTCGCTGTGTTCTTCCAGCCTCCTGCCTGTCTACAATGAGACATGACAAGCAGTTACTACCAAAAGAAAATTACAAAAGTCATAGGGTAGAATTATATTGCCATTTTCAGTCTGCACAAAGCTTTTCTTTTCTCTCATCCGTATAAGCATCTGTTAGCCAATACCAGCAACATTTTTCAGTAAGACCGAATTAAAATGAACAACACGATGTCTGAGATCCAATTATTTCAGATCAAGAAGTACATCAGAAGGGACATTTATCCAGATCAACTGCAGATATCTTCATTGCAAGAATAGGTGGGCAGCATTTTCAATTGAGAGTGTGGTGCTGGAAAAGCAGAGCAGGTCAGGCAGCATCCGAGGAGCAGAAGAATCGACGTTTCAGGCAAAAGCCCTTCATCTGGAAGGGCCTCCTGATGAAGGACTTTTGCCCGAAATGTCGACTCCCACACTCTCAACTCCTGATCTCCAGCATCTGCAGGCCTCACTTTCGCCGGGCAACATTTTGAAGGCTGTTTTTGATTTTTAAACACAGCCCTGGCTGAAGATATTTTGTGCTGAAAATGTGTTGCTGGAAAAGCGCAGCAGGTCAGGCAGCATCCAAGGAGCAAGAGAATCGACGTTTCAGGCATGAGGCCTTCTTCAGGAATCATATTTTGTGTTCAATAATAATGAGCATAATGTGCCCTTTGCTATTGAACAATTTTCAAAAATTATAAAGAAACCGTTTTGAGACTTTTCCCCCATTAAATAGATTTTGCTTGGTGCTATTGGGTGAAAGAATTTGAAGATAAATAATGAGTTCTACGTGACAATTTGAGAGCGGTTTTCAATAAAATTGATGAAAACTACCTTTTAATCAAAGCCAATGTTCATTCTAAATTCCAAATTTTTGGAAGAAGCACCAAATAAAATCAAAAATGAAACCTTTTCTTGTCTAAGTGGGAAACAATCCAAGATATTTCCTCTTTGAAAACAAATATTGCATCTTCAATACTTGAGCATTTTATATTTTTCTCTCTAAATGAAGGAAAGTAACAAAAAGCAACTTAGTCTGTTTCTGTACAGTAAATTCTATTTGGTCCAACCGCTCTATATCTTTAGCAGTCTGCTGGCTGCAGATGCATCTGTCCATGACAGTGTCAGTAAGAGTGACCACTGCACTGTCATTTTGCACATTGAGACTACCATCATGTTGTGTTGCTCTATCACTGTGCTAAATGGGACAGACTTTAAACAGATTTAGCAACTCAAGACTAGGTATCCATAGAGTGCTGTGGGCCATCAATTCCAGCACAATCTGTAACCTCATAGCCTGGCATACCACCCCACACCCCACCCCACTCAACCATTACCATCAAGCCGGGGGATCAACCCTGGTTCAATACAGGATGTAGAAGGGCATGCTTAAAGCAACACCAGGCATACCCTGGTGCAGCTATTAAACAGGTCTAGATGCATGCCAAACAGCATAAGCAACAAGTGATAGACAGAGCTAAGCAATCCCACAGCCAATAGATCAGGTCTAAGCTCTGCTGTCCTTCCACATCCAGTCATGAATGGGGGATGAACAATCAAACAATTCACTGGAGGAGGAGGAGGCTCCACAAATATCCACAAATATGGAAGAGCCCAACACATGCAAAAGATAAGGCAGAAGCATTCACACCAATCTTCAGGCAGAATTGCCGAGTGGGTGATCCATCTCAGCCTTCTCCAGTGATCCCCAGCATTATAAATTACAGTTTTCTGCCAATTTGATTCACTTCATGTGATATCAAGAAACCGATAAGCTCACTGAATATTGTAAAAACTACTGGCCCTAAGAACATTCCAACAATAGTACTGAAGATTTGTGCTCCCGAACTTGCCACTCCTCTAGCCAAGCTCTTCCAGTACAACTATAACCCTGGCATCTACCCGACAGTATCGAAAACTGCCCAGGTATGTCCTGTACACAAAAAGTAGGATAAATCCAACCCAGCTAATTACAACTCCATCAATCTACTCTCAATCATCAGTAAAGTGATGGAAGATGTCATCAACAGTGCTATCAAGCAGCACCTGCTCAGCAATAACCTGCTCAATGATGCCCAGTTTGGGTTCTGTCAGGGCCACCGAGCTCCTGATTTCATTACAGCCTTGGTTCAAACATGGACAAAAGAGATGAATTCCAGAGGGGAGGTGAGAGTGATAGCCACTGACATTAAGGCCACATTTGACCAAATGTGACATCAAGGAACTCAAGCAAAACTGTTGTCAATGGGTATGAGGGGGCAAACTCTCTGCTGGTTGGAGTCATACCTGGCACATAGGAAAATGGTTGTGGCTGTCGGAGGTCAGTCATCTCAGCACCAGGGCATCTCTGAGGGAGTCCCTCAGGTTAGTATCTTAGGCCCAACTATCTTCTGCACCATTTGTGACTCCTCAGATACTGAAGCATTCTATGTTCAAATGCAACAAGATTGGGACAATATTCAGGCAGGACTGACAAGTGGCAAATAACATTCACACTACACAAATGCTAGACATTGTCTTACTCTGGAGATAGTCAATCTAGCCCTTGACATTCAATGCTTTTACTACCACCGAATCCCCGACTATCAACATCTTTGGGGTTACTATCGATTAGAAACTCTACTGGACTCACTACATAAACACAGTGGTTACTAGAGCATGTCAAAGGCTAGGAATACTGTGGTGAGTAATTTGTCTCCTGAATCCCCAAAGCTTGTCTAGCATCTACAGGAGTATGATGGATTACTTTCCTGGATGGATGCAGCTCCAACAACACTCAAGAAGTTTGGTACCATCCAGGACAAAGCAACCCCTTGATTGTCACCACATCTACCAACATCTATTGACTACACACTGACACTCAGTCACAGCAGTGTCTTCTATCTATAAGATGTGCTGCAGAAATTCACCAAAGATCCTTTGACAGAACTTTCCAAATCCATGACAATTTCTATCTAGAAGCTCAAGTGCGGCAGATGCATGGGAACAAAACCAAATTCCTTTCCAAACTAGTCACCATTCTGACTTGGAAATGTATCACCATTCCTTTTGCTGTTGCTAGGTCAAAATCATGGAATTGGCTCCCTAAGGGCATTGTGGGTCTATGTACAGCACATGGTCTGCAGCAGTTCAAGAGGACAGCTAACCATCACCTTCTCAAGGGCAATTATGGATGGGCAATAAATGCTGGTCACCCAGTGACTCTCACATCCCAAGAGTGAATAGTTTAAAAAAGTTACACATGAGCTCTCTCCCATCTCTCTCCACCTAACTCTGTCAACATAATCTTCATTTGCTTCCAACGTGTTTTTGTTTAACTTCCTCTTAAATATGTCTGTGCTATTCAGGTTAGCTAAACATTTGTGGTATTGTGTTCCACATTCTGACCAATCTCTGGGTAAAGAAGTTTTAAATTGCGCTTATGGATTTATCAGTTGAGGATACATATATTTAAGTTATATGTCTGTTTCTCAACTTCAGCGCACAGGCTCACACTCAGGGGTATGTCCAAAGTTTAAAAGAAATAATGTTTTTTTGAGCTGTGCGTTATGCAGACAGAATCCAGTTTGACTGGTTATATCTTTAGATAGTACCTCTTCCCTTCCACTGTTAACGATGTTATCATTATAAAATAACTCTTCCCCATTCTCTGATTTCATAGCCTTTAATGGAAATCTGCACTTGAAAAGCTGTGTGAAACAGTGAAGAGGTTTGAACTCTTTTCCTGACACTCTTCGTAGTACTCAAACAAGTTATATCAGCTGCCCAGCATAGATATCAGTGACTATTTCCAAATACACAAGATATGATTAATGAGAGTAGCTCAAACAATGACGTTTATTCATTACCAGTGGAGTAAGAAGTTAAAGCTTATCAGTCCAAGTAGGTCTCTATTATAAAACTATTTCCCAGTCACAAGGGAGAGGTTGACAATTTAATTAAAAATAAAAAGGCTACAGGGAGTAGAAGGTATCACAGAAGCTGGTGTAAGGCGGTGCATTACTTCTGTTGTAGTTTGCGAAACACACTCAAGTTGTATTAATCACACACTTCCCCCAAGTTCCTGTAATAGCTTAGTTGGTTAGGATAGTGGGAAGTTGAAGATAAGGATTAAGAAAATATCACGTTTGATTTCAGATCCGTGCTATGTTTGTTCATGGTTATTGTGGTCTGTGTCTGTATACTTTGGCACTAAGTTGTAAGGTTAGGTGGCATTCCTGCTGCTGAGTATTATCCAGAAATCTCTAATGGAAAGACCACATCTTTGACTGGTATGAGTGGGCCAAGTTGGCTGACATTAAAATTGCTTTAGCTGAATACTTGGCAAATATTCAAGGGTACAACATGAAAAATATGTGCTCAAATGAGTTATTTAGGTACAGATCTCTGGAAGTTTTCCAGGCAACAAGTCAAGATTTTCAGTAGTGCTGTAGTGGGGCAGTAAGACGAAGGGGAAAAAAAACTGGTAAGATCCATCCTCACACCATACCAGTTAGGAAGCAGCACATATACCAACATTGTTGAATGCTGTGAATGTAATTACTTTTAATGACAAATATGTTTTTTTATTATTTCAAATAGCTGCAATCATGTGGATGTATTACAGTGTCATTCATTGTTTGTATGCCTCTTCCTGCTCACATTCCCAGACACTAATCTTCTGCCTGTCTCTGCTGCCTTACCAGATTCAGTTATCAGACTGTGTTACAGTCGGCAGGCTTTCTGCCCCCAAGACATTTTAAATATGATCTGTTCAAGATTGGAATCTAGAGCACAGTGGAAGTACAAGTGGATTGAACAATAAGTAAAACCAATGCTTTAACTGGTAATTAGTAACATTCTATGCATTTGATGGGGTGTAAAATAGCAGGGCATCAGGATTCAATCCGAATTATTAGTTCTTGCAAGGACGTTACCAAATAAATGTGTGGGTTTAAGCCAAGTATTCCCACTTAACCAAATTAAAAATAAAGATTAATTGGTTTAATATTCTGGATGTTGTGAAACTTGAAATGGTTCAGAAAAGATCTACAAGGATGTTGCCAGGGTCAGAGAGTTTGAGCTATAGGGAAAGGCTGGGGCTATTTGTCGGAGGCTGAGGGATGATCTTACAGAAGTTTATAAAATAATGAGGGGCATGGATAGAATGAACAGTTTTTTTTCCCTAGGATAGAGGAGTCCAAAACTACAGGGCATAAGTTTAAGATGAAAGGGGAAAGATTTAAAAGGGACCAGAGAGGCAACTTTTTCACACAGTGGGTGGTACATGTATAGATTGAGCTGCCAGAGGAAGTGGTGGAGACTGGTACAATTATAACATTTAAAAGCTATTTGCATAGGTATTTGAATAGGGAATGTTTAGAGGGATGTGATCTGAATGCTGGCAAATGAGACTAGATTTATTTAGGATACCTAGTCAGCATTGAGAAGTTAGACCAAAGGGTGCGTTTCCGTGCCATATATGGCTTTATAATGTTCTATGGCTTTATAATGTTCTCCTGCCTCAAGCCAGTTGAGAACTATTCAAATATACATATCTAGCAACTGGTATTGAAGGAATTAAAATAAGAGTGTGGATAATCATTATATAGTTATGAATAAATCTAGTAGCAAAATGAAGTTTATTATATGCTTTCAAATGAAAACTAGAGCATTTCTTGAGAGATGTGAATAGAAAGATTATGAATATAAAGATATAATGAAAGAGTGAGATGGTGCAGATAGAAATAGAAGGTGAATTGTGTAAAGTATAAAGGCCATCTTAGATTTATTGGGCCAAATGGCTTGCTTCCATGTTGAATATTCTATGCAAATTCAAAGTGCCGTATTCATAGTGTTTACCACCAAGATGCATTTGACTAAAGGAGAAAATGTAAATGTAACAGATTAGTACTTAATGCAACATTAAAGGAATGTTGTACTGTCAGAGATAACATGTTTCAAATGGGACATTAAACAAAGCCCAGATATGGGGTTGGCTATAAAATTGAATGATGTAAATTATATTTCAAAAACATTTTCCATTTTACTGTAAGATCTCAGGCCATCACAATGGTAGACTGTCATTAAAAAAAACTTATCCTCTTCACTAAAGTCCTTCAAATTAAGGATTGAGTAAGAAACATAAAATCCTTCAGAAGACTGATTCAAATTATTTCACTATCAATTGAACAGAGGAAGTAGGTAAAGGGGGGTTGGAGGGGGGAAGAGGGGAATGGAGTTCCTACCCTGTGAATGTGTCTCCTTTTTTGCCCAAGATGTAAAAACCCATTAAAAGAAGATTCTCATTGGATCTAGTACTAGGAATAATCCAGAGCAGATAAGAGAAATAAAAGTAGGAAACATTTATAAGACGAGTAGGAAATAGCACTTTAGGACAAAAAGAGGAAAGAATGTAAGTCTAATGAAAGCCTAAGGAATGGATCTAAGAAAAAACAATTTTGTCAGGTGAATGTAACAGTTGGGAAAATAAAATGAGCAACTATATTGGCAAACAGTCACATAGAACAACAATGGAAAACATTATATTGCAGGAAACATATTAACACAATTCAGAGAAAAGGCTTAGAGTAATGACATTTCAGGGATGATAAACATAACTGAATAGAGTATAAGAAAAAAGGCATGTATTAAATACATAGGCAGGAAAAGAATGCACAAGAGAAGAGAATGTGAAAAGGTTAGGAACAAAACAATTATGAGGGAAAATATGAGCTCTGAAATTGAATGATTAAGGAACAGAAAATAGCAAAATATTTTGCAGGCACATTAATAAAAGGAAGAAGCGTGGGATGATAATAGGATTGTTAAGTGAGGGACAGGATAATGCCACAGGAAATAGAATCCTGGCTGGAGGGTGATTGATGCGATGAAACATGGTCTGAAGTAACGGGGAACACAGTTGGAGACTAATTAGTCTAATCCTCTTCCTGTGTTATTTTTCCATTATAACATTCAGGGAATCCTTTGGCTTTCTGTGCTATGTTTGTGGACCTTTTTGAACCCCGATCAGTAACTACTGCATGGTTACACTTTAGCAAATCAATCTAGTTAATAAGTAGTGGATGTTTGAGTCTGAGAGATAATTTTGTTTCAATTCTAAGTACCTTATCGGGTGACCTTATAGAGGTTTATAAAATCATGGGGGGCATGGAGTGGATAAATAGACAAAGTCTTTTCCCTAGGGTGGGGGAGCCCAGAACTAGAGATCATAGGTTTAGGGTGAGAGGAGAAAGATATAAAAGAGAACTAAGGGGCAACTTTTTCACGCAGAGAGTGGTACGTGTATGGAATGAGCTGCCAGAGGAAGTGGTGGAGGCTGGTATATTTGCAACATTTAAGAGGCATTTGGATGGGTATATGAATAGGAAGGGTTTGGAGGGATATGGGCCAGGTGCTGGCAGGTGGGACTAGATTGGGTTGGGATATCTGGTAGGCATGGACAAGTTGGACCGAAGGGTCTGTTTCCCTCCTGTGCATATCTATGACTCTATGACCCTATGACCCTACAGAAGTATGACAAAATAAACAAACCCCCACTACAGCAGACCAATAAAATACAGTTTAAAAGCCACACAACACCAAGTTATAGTCCAACAGGTTTATTCTTAAGTGCTAGCTTTCAGAGCTCTGCCTCTTCTTCAACCATCCGATGAAGGAGCAGCACTCCAAAAGCTAGGGGTTCCAAATAAACCTGTTGGACTATAACCTGGCGTTGAGTGGCTTTTTAGCTTTGTCCACCCCAGTACAACACCAGCTCCCTTAAATCACAAAATACAGAACATTCTTTGACCAAGGACAATATCTGATTGACACTGAAGACTGAGAGTGGTCAGGGTGACTTCACTGCTATTCATTCCCTTTTTTTAAATGTGACCACCATCCCAAAGATGGGGTGGCTTGAATCCAGGAGTTCATTAGCAGAAACTGGTTAGTGTGAACCTGTATTTCAGCACAGCTCCAGTCACACAAATGGGGGGTTTATTCAGCAATATGATCTGATTCACAGGGATTGAAGTCCTGAGATAACTAGTTAATTGCTTATTTTGGTCTTGACAGGTTGTTGTGAAACTTATGCAAAATCCGTATTGCAATTCAATAGTTAAAAATAAAATGCAAGTCACACAGAGAAGGATGGGCTGGTTTAACATTTTAAAAATAAATGTTCTACTATGGTCAGCATCAGTCTACCATTAATTCCTTCATTTAAAGTGTTGCATATGAATAGTTATACATAGTTTGTTTTAGCTGAAACATACTTGCAACATAATTGAAATTTACAAAGTAATATTTTTGATAAGTTAATGCTGGGTTATTTTGAAAGAAAGTGGAAGAATTGCTTTGAAATTTGTACCAGAAAATGGTAGCAGTTAGCAGTTCCTGCAGTTAATATATGCATCCACTGATTGGTATCTTCTGGAAGATAGTGCAGATCTCTGGGACAATGTAATCGGGAAAGAGGTAGCAGGAAAGCAAAACTGCAACAACATCCTTCTCCTGACCAAATGCTGCAACATTATTTCCTCATCACCACCACACTGATCTGCCAAAGGGGGAAATACAAAACAACGTGACAGCAACCCGCTCCAAACACTGGCACCTCCTTGACTACGTCATTGTCAGAGCCAGGATCAATAGAAATACAGCACCGGTGCAGTGGAGACAACAGAAGCACTGCTGCAAGAAGTTCAACACTGCGGCTCTGAAAGACCTGGAAAAGACAGCCTCATACAACAGGCTCCTCTCCACAAACCTAGCAACCCTCGGTGACACTGAGTTGCGGGATCCCAACAGTCCCTGGTCCATCCTCAAGGCTGCATCATCAATGCCTGCAAAAACTCCGTTGGTCACTTAAACTAATTTTGGTTAATTTAATTTGAGAATGATCAGGAGATCCAAGTACTGATAAGCCGGAAGCACGTGGCATTTTTGAGTGTATAACAGCAACTGCACTCAGAAGAGAAAAGGTAAGCTCACTGGCGAGGTCCAACAACTGACCTGCACAGAAAGAACAGATGATGGGTGGAGAAAGCACTGCAGGCCCAAAGAATGGCCAACAGCCATGATGTGCAGGGTTTCTTCTGGTTGTCAACACCACCTATGAACCAAACATTCAAAACCCCACCCCACTGCTGGCCAAGAATGGAGTGACACTTATCAAAAGGTAAAGAAGCCTTCAAACAATGTTGGGGGAGCATCTCAGACACCTCCTCAACCAGACGCTCTGCCACTGATCCAAGCATCCTTGAATGCATTCTGCAGCAACACCCAAGCCTTGCCTGAAATAGAGAAGGCCATTCACCAGCTCAAAAACAACAAGGCTGCTGGAGCAGACAGTATCCTCCCTGAGCTATTGAAACACAGAAGAGCTCCTGCTGCAGCTATCCCCTTGTCTGCCTTATGTGGAAGGAGGAGAGCATCCCAGCAGAGATCCGCGATGCCACAGTTGTCAGCATTTTCGAAACAGGGAACAAATCTGACAGTGGTAACTACAGCTGAAATCTCCTATTGTCACCCATTGGAAAAGTCATCACCAAGTTCCTCCTCAACTGTCTCCTTCCTGTGGCTGAGAAATCTCGTCCTGGAATTGCAGTGTGGCTTTTGGCCATGAAGGGGCACAACAGAGATGGTTTTCACCGTGCAACAGCTGTAGGAGAAATGCAGAGAAAATAACCTACCCTTGTACGTGTTTGCCTGTCAAACGCTTTTGACTCCATCAGCCAGGAAGCATTATAGAGCATCCTTCTCCGCTTTGGCTGCACCATGAAGTTTGTCACCAGCCTTCGCCTGCTCCATGATGACATAGAAGTCATGGTAATGACACATGGCTCTCCCACCAACCCATTCCCCATTCGGACCAGTGTCAAGCAGGACTGTCATTACCCCAACACTGTTCATGATCTACCTCACTGCAATGCTTCACCTCACTGCTGACAAGCTTCCCACTGGGGTGGAGCTAACTTACAGAACTGATGGGAAATTATTCAACCTGTCTTCAAGCCAAAATGGAAGTTGTCCCAATCAGTGTTACTGAGCTGCAGTACACAGATGGTGCTTGTGTATGCGCAGTCTCTGAGGATATATTCCAGACCACCAGCAGCACCTTTACAGAGGCATATGAGAGCATGCCTGATCATCAAGATCCATGGGGAGGCCTTGGAGAACATAGGACACTCCCATGGTACTGGAAGTGGTCAGTCGGCCAAAGCAGCTATTGATGAATAGGTCCAGCACCGCGTCCAGTTGCTAGCACAGCCTTCGGCCACCTGAGGAAAAGGATGGTCGAGAACGATAACATCAGATCCAACACCAAGGTCCTGGTTAACAGTGCTGCGAAGGTTCCTGCCCTCCTATACAGCTGAGACGTGGACTACCTATAGCAGACCCCTCAGGGCACTGGAGCAGGACGACAAATGTTGCTCATGTAAGATCCTGCAAATCCACTGGGAAGAAAAACACCCCAACGCCAGCATCCTTCATCTGGCCAGCATTGAGGCACTGACGCCCCAGGCATGTTGTTCACATGCCTAATAATGAGACTCCCCAAGCAGGTGCTCTACGCCCAGCTCCGAAATGGCAGGTGAGCCCCAGTGGACATAAAAAATGCTTCAGTAACACCCTCAAGGCCTTACTGGTGAAGTGCGACATTCCCACCAATGCCTGGGAATCAATGGCCCAAGACCCTCCCAAATGGAGGAGCAGCATTCAGGAAGGCAGCGAGAACCTCGAGGCTTGCTATTGGGAAAAAGCAGAAACCAAATGAAAGGAGCACACTGCCACACCAATGCCTCACCCACCCCCTTCCCATGACCACCTTCTGCCCCAAGTCAAACAGAATCTGCAGAAGCCTCACCAGACTGTACAGCCATCTGAGAGTGGAAGAGGGTGATTCTCATCTGCAAGGGACTGCCAATGATGACAATGATCTTCTGGAACCATTACTGTTGTAGTAAATGAGTAGCTGGAAGCTTTTCTACAAACTGTTCTTCCATTAAACCCTGACATTCTTAAACAGGAATTGGTATGTATGGGGACACAAAACATTCTTTGTATAAATCTGTGCAACTGTGCTCAAAACTCCTGGGAAATGTAACGACACACTAGACAGCCATTTTGCTGTCACAACGCTGTATATTCATGTTGATGCTCCATCCAAGCCTTTTCCTGCCCCTATTCATCTAAACCCACCAGTATATGTTTCTTTTTTTCTTCTTCCTTATGCATTCACTGACTTTTATTCAAACATATCTGAACTATTCCTGACATTGGTTCCTGGCATCTTGTTCTTTCTGGCTTTGGATTGAGGCTTGATTTTCCAAATTACTGCCTTGTGGTGATCTAAACAATAAGACTGCAGTTCTGATTAAACAAGGCAGTCTAAACAAGACAGTAAAAAAAGAGGGATATTGTACTTGTGCAAGTCCTATTTATAACTCTATGACCTGAAATTATAGCATTACAGCATAGAAAACAGATCCTTCGGTCCAACTCGTCTATGCTGACCAGGTTTCTCAAACTAAACTAATCCCACTTGCCTGCATTTGGTCCTTATCCCTCTAAACCTTTCCTGTTCATGTAACTGTCCAAATGATTTTATAAACATCTATAAGGCCAACCCTCAAACCCCCACGCTCTAGGGAGAAAAGTTCCAGCCTTTCCTTATAACTCAAACTTTCTATTCCCGGCAGCATCTTGATAAATCCATTCTGAACCCTTTCCAATTATATTCTTCCTATAGCGGGGCGACTAGAATAGCACACAATACTTCCCTAACATGACATCCAATCTCCTACACTCAGAGGTCTGAGCAATGAAGGCAAGCATCCTCAAATGCCTTCTTTACCACCCTGTCCTGCTGTGACTCCACTTTCAAAGAACTTTTAACCTGAACTCCTAGGTCTCTCTGTTCATCAATACTATCTAGGGCTCTAACGTTAAATAAGGT
The DNA here is from genome assembly GCF_047496795.1 of Chiloscyllium punctatum. NCBI lineage: Eukaryota > Metazoa > Chordata > Chondrichthyes > Orectolobiformes > Hemiscylliidae > Chiloscyllium > Chiloscyllium punctatum. The sequence goes on along the minus strand of NC_092764.1, from coordinate 52,593,143 downwards.
CAGGACTTATGTAGTTATTTTACCAAAATACAATGCTTCGCGTTTATCCAAATTAAATTCCATCTGCTACTCCTGAGCCCATTGGTCCAATGCATCAAGATCCTTTTGTAATTTTAGATCACCTTCACTGTCTCCTGTATCATCGAGTTTGGTGCGATCTGCAAACTTACTAACTGTGCCTCAAATTTTCATCCAAATAGTTTAATTAAATGACAAACAACAGTGAATCCAGCACTGATCCCTGTGGAACACCGCTGGTCACAGGCCTCCAGGCTGAGAAACAACCCTCCACCCTCTCTCCTACCGTCAAGTCAATTTTGTATCCAGTTGGTAAGGCTCTCCCTGAATCCATTGTGATTTAACATTACTAACTGTGTGAAGCCTTGTCAAAGTCTTTCGTAAAGTCCATGTAGACAATGTCTCCTGCTCTGCCCTCGGTCATTTTGGATACATCCTCAAAAAAAAGACTCAGTCATGGTTGTCTTTTCTCTTTTTTTGTTGTGTCTGACAGGCTCAATTAATCTTTGGAATTAATATCAAAAATGTCTTCTCTGAAATGTCTGTAGGCACAAAGAAAACTTGTGCTGTGCATCAGATATCAATAATTCATCAGCAACTTGACCTTGTAATTAGGTGACACAGACCTGATTATTAAATGGTTTATGATTGTAATCCATTTAGTTTATACTCTATTCCCCTTCTTTAAAAATCAATTTTGAATTTGTTGTCATGGCAACGATGTTTAGAGAGCAATGTTTACATCAGTTCTGAACTTCTGAAACATGCTTTAAAGGATGCAGCGAATTGCAGGGACATCAATCCAGTTTCTGTCACATAGTTTGACTTTAAAAAAAAAACTTGTCCAAATGTCTGCTGAATATCTGGTTTGTGTAGAAGTAGAAATATCATAATTTGCATTGCATAACAGGGCTGTTCTGAAGCTCAGGGTAGGGTGCATTCTAAGAAAACCTCACAGACCTGGAAAGCCTTCCTCTCCAAAGATTCCACCTGACTTGCTGAGTATTTCCAGCATCCACAGTGTTTTGTCTGATCTGTTGTTGGCCTTGAAAGGTATGAGCTTCACTCCTTTGCATCAATATTCCTCATCTTCGTATTGTCATTTTTTCCCATTATAATCAAATTTACTGATATTAATTCCTGTCATATACACTTAATGGGCAAGGCAGCAGCTTGAAACATTTAAAGAAAGATGAACACAGACAGTCCTAGAGATTTCCAGAACAGAAACAGACCCTTTGGTCCAACTTGTCCATGCCAACCAAGTTCCTAAATTAATCTAGTCCCATTTATCAGCACTTCGCCCATATCCCTCTAAACCCTTCCTATTCATAAACCCATCCAGATGCCTTTTAAATATTGTAATTCTACCAGCTTCCATCACTATCTCTGGCAGCTCATTCTTTCACGCACCACTCTGTGAAAAAGTTACTTCTTAGGTCCCTTTTATATTTTTCCCTTCTCCCCTAAACCTATGCCCTCTAGTTCTGGACTCCCCCAAATTTAGGACTATTGCTAAGTGAAACAATGCCTCCTACTCTTATGCATGCCCCTCATGACTTTATAAACCTCTATAAGGTCACCCCCCAGCCTCTGATGCTTCAGGGAAAATAGCCCCAGCCTATTCAGCCTCTCCCTTTAGCTCAAACCTTCCAACCCTGGCAACATCCTTGTGAATCTTTTCTGAACCTTTCAAGTTTCACAACGTAATTCCAATAGGAAGGAGACCAAAATTGCATCTTTCACATCATGAAGTGCTCCACAATTAATGCATTACTTTAAAATATACTCACTGTTGCAATGTGGACAAATACATCAGTTAGCAATGAAATAAATAATGAGATTATCTGTTCTGTTTAAGCTGCATCAAATGAATATAAAAGTTGGTCAAGAGGCTCTTGTAGCATAGTGGTAATGGCCATACATCTGGTTCAAGTCCCATGTGTTCCAGAGATATGTTATAACATGTCTGAATGTAATGCTAAAAAAAATCCAAAAGTTGTCTAAGAAACTTTTCACAGTCCCTTTTAGAATAGTGTCATAAGATGTTGTATTCAATCAATAAAGCAGCAGTTTAACATCTTGTCTGAAAGAAGAACATGCTTAGCACGACAGTTTCCCAGTGATTTACTTTCCCTTTAGGTTTTGAATTGGAACTTTAACTGCTGCTTCTCAGACTCAGAAGTGAAAGTGCTAACACTGGAGCTCTGCTGCAGTTTTGCCAGAAGTGGCCATTAACAGAGAAATTGGTCATCATGTGGGTTCAGTTCAACCAAAATTTAAACATTTTAAATAGCTTCAAGGATAGCGCTCAAAAATATAACTTAAAATAGCTAACAAAATTCTGTGTTTCAAACAGGTGAAGGAGCAACTGAAGGATATTTCATCCAGTGAAATGGAGATCCCCTTTGAAGACGTTAACAATCCCTGTCGCTTGAATCTCAAGAAACCATTTCCAAATTTAGGACTATCGCTAAGCAAAACAATGCCTCCTGCTCTTAACATTATTCATACAGTTATACTCTACATCGTTTCCATCATTTTAATTGGTTATTGAATACAGTCCACAGTCATTGAACAGTGTGGAGCTGGAAAAGCACAGCTGCTTAGGGACATTCCTGATGAAGAGCTTATGCTCGAAACATTGACTCTCCTGCTCCTCGGATGCTGCCTGACCGGCTGTGCTTTCCAGCACCACACGTTTTGACTCTGATCTCCAGCATCTGCAATCTTCATTTTCTCCCAAGGTTATTGGACAGCCAAACCATGTTCAAGGAATTATCTCGCTGGGCTAAAAGATAAAGGCTTGTAATAATCTTGCTATTTGGCAGAGTGATGAGAGTTGGAGGTAAATCAACCTACACATCTTAAAATAATGGAGGACTTGAATTAATTCATCTCTGATTTACAGAATGAGATGCAAAGTTTGAAAATAACTGAGCACAATTATTTCTGTTCACGTATATGAGCTTGTTGACCAAACAAGATATCATCATAGATATCCTACTAAATTGTGAGCAGTGCAATAATTTAAATACCTCCTCTAATTACTTCGCATTAGAAGAAAACTCTCTTGAGAAGAACTGTTTCAGAGGTTAACGGGTTGTGCTTTGTTCTTAGTATTTCTCTACCTTGCTTTCCTCCTCTAAGACGCTCCTTAAATCTGATCTTTTTACCCAAGCTTTGGGTCATCTGAAATAACATACCCTCATATGCCTTTGTGCCATTTTTGTTTTGTGCCTAATGACTAATGAAGTGCCTTTGGACATTTTATTCACTGAAATACCAAAAACACAGTATGGATGTGCAACTCTTGCTTATGGTATTTTTGTCACAATTCCATCTGATTATTGTCATGTATTTGACTGATATTACAAAAAAAGGAAAAAGGTTTTGAACAACATAGCTATTGTGCCAAATACACACAAATTCTCATTTAAGAAAACTAATCCTTCCCTTTTTCATATGTTCTGTGTATTCTTGCCCACGTATCCAATTCAAAAAGGGAAATATGTACATGATTGAGTTCAAGCCCTCTGACAAGTCTGCTGGAAGTGATTCTGGGTGACTCACCTTTTGATATTCTCTTTCTATGGGCCATTACCCAATATAAATTCAGCGATATCCTTGTGGATACATGACAACAGGCCAGAGGGATCACAGGAGTCAAACATGGATTTTGTACACCACCTTTGTGCAATGCAGTACCACTTAATCTGTTACATGCCTCTAGCCTAATAGTCAAAAGAGTAATTGTGGCTTTTGTGGTTTTAAAAATTAAAAACCCATAACACAATCATCTAAACTACAGCTGAGATGGTAGCTCCCCTCTCAATCAGAAGGCTCCAGGTTCAAGTCCTACTGAAATATAAATCTAAGTTGACATTCCAGTGTAGTACTTAGGGGGAACTACACTGTTAGAGGTTTGAAATGTCAAACCAAGGGCCTGTCTGCCCAATCAGGGAAATGCAGAAATCTCGTGGATTATTTTGAAGAAAAATAGTTGACTGATTCCATTTGCCTTGGCCAATAGTTTTCTTAATGAATGTCACAAAAAGGACAAAAAACATGGTCTCTCTTGTACTGCATGTGATTAATATTGCCCTGCATAAGAACACGATTTGGCCAGCTTCAATCTTTAACCCTGTCATTATTAGCAGGTACATCTTCCAAGATTTATAAATCTCAAAGAAGTCAACAATTTGTCAGCATACAACATTGTGTAGAGTATCTACAAGATGCAATATCATCTTTTGGTGTAGAAATAACAAGAGCATTTTGTATTAACTAGTTGCATTTGATTGCTTTAGATGCACTTTCCATGTACAAAAGTCATGTTGTTTATGAGCAGAAACATGACCAGATGCACAATTTTGTGTATAGATTTCAGCAAGCCAAGCACCTTTTGTGAATCCACTTTAGATACAGACCACAAATAGTATACTTTCCAACCACTTATTTTCACTTAATGGACAAATGGTTCTCTAAAACATCAGAGAAAAACCAGACCTTTTTGCATTTTTTTAAATGTACGTAAAATGGGTGCGTTGCGGTACAATTCTAAGATGGAAGATTCTGTGCCTTCAGGATGTCTAACATATTTCAGACTTGAACTTGCATAGCCACCACTTGAAATAAGTCTTCAAACCTTTCCAGATCCACACAAGTGGCCTTTACCACTTTTAGGAGGTATCTGTGAAATTTGTTTGTCTTGAGCATAGCAGGCATTAACTTTGCTCCACTCAGGTCCTCTGGACCTAATCATACTCTACCTACACAATAAGCATCTTTCAGGGCCAAGAGGGGTTAGATCACAACATTCCTGAAAGTCACTCGCGTCCTTTGTGAGAAGATTGTTTAAAACTTTGATTCATTTTCTTGACAAAGTAGAGGTAAGATAATCAGTTCATTGTTGTGTAGATGGTACAACTGGTGCCAATTTAAAAGGTATTCTGTTTTCCCAAAATACATTCATTTATAAAATTCATAAAAATACATTACAAACCATTTCAACTTGAAAATTACAAAATTCAATGTGTCTCCATACATCATGTTCCATGTTTAGGTAACTCAAATATCAGCCTTAATATTTGGAGGATACATTCTATATCAGACATACAGGCTGAAGGCAAAACATTTCAAATTTAAATTTTAGAAAGATGAATGGCAATAAATTCTTTATGCACCATGGGAGCCTCGATGTAATATCAGAATACTTGAATGCACAACATACATTCCTCATCAGGTATACAACCTGAAAGGTCCAGACTTTCACATCACACTCTGTATTATGGCTGAAAACCCTTAGACACTGACCTTGTCCAATTGCATCTAAGCAGAGTTTGCCGCAAACTTTAGTGTGTTCCTCAGCATGTAGCCCTTAGAATGTACTTTGGTGAAGGCTAACACTTTGTGCTGAAAGACCAGCCAGTCTTGAGCAGACCAAACAGTGATTTACCATGTTGATGCTCCTCCAGGCACAGTTGATATATGTCACAGTGTGTGTCCCTGGTAACAGCTCAACCACCACAGAGTCACTGATCTGCTTGGGCTGAACTCATTCACATCCTCTTTGCAAAGCCACATTTCCAAGGAGATTAACATAGCTTTCTTTTCCATCATAGTTATCTTGAGGATAGCGTGCGAAATGGTTGAGACATGTACAACAGTTCTGACAGGATGGCCTTTCTCACCACCACACAAGCTGCCTCTTGCAATTTGTAAGTTCAGGGACTGAGGCATTCTGCCAAATGACTGACATTCTCCTCAGACAGCCAAACAACAGGATTAACCCTCTCCTTACTCATGGGGCCTCTAGGATTTTTGCTGCTGACCATTGCTTATTGGAGTTGTTTGATGGTGAAAGGAGTTTCTTCACTGACCATTCCATCAGGTGAAATACACAGTCCAGTTACTTTGAGCAGAGTCATAGAGATGTACAGCACGGAAACAGATCCTTCAGTCCAACCCATCCATGCTGACCAGATATCCCAACCCAATCTAGTCCCACCTGTCAGCACCCGGCCCATATTCCTCCAAACCCCTCCTATTCATATACCTATCCAAATGCCTCTTAAATGCTGTAATTGTACTAGCCTCCACCACTTCCTCTGGCAGCTCATTCCATACACGTACCACTCTGTGTGAAATAGTTGCCCCATAGGTATTTTTTATATCCCCTCTCACACTAAACCTCTAGTTCTGGACTCCCCGAACCAATGGAAAAGACTTTGCCTATTTACTGTATCCATGCCCCTCATAATTTTGTAAACCTCTATAAGGTCACCCCTCAACCTCCGACGCTCCAGGGAAAACAGCCCCAGCCTGTTCAGCCTCTCCATATACTTCAAATCCTCCAACCCTAGCAACATCCTTGTAAATCTTTTCTGAGCCCTTTCAAGTTTCACAACATCTTTCCGATAGGAAGGAGACCAGAATTGCATGCAACATTCCAACAGTGGCCTAACCAATGTCCTGGACAGCCGCAACATGACCTCCCAACTCCTGTACTCCATACTATGACCAATAAACAAAAGCATAGCAAACGCCTTCTTCACTATCCTATCCAGCTATGACTCCACTTTCAAGGGGCTATGAATCTGCACTCCAAGGTCTCTTTGTTCAGCAACACTCCCTAGGACCCTACCATTGAGTGTATAAGTCCTGCTAAGATTTGCTTTCCCAAAATGCAGCACCTCGCATTTATTTGAATTAAGCTCCATCTGCCACTTCTCAGCCTATTGGCCCATCTGGTCCAGATCCAGTTGTAATCTGAGGTAACCCTCTTCACTGTCCACTACACCTCCAATTTTGGTGTCATTTGCAAACTTATTAACTGTACCTCTTATGCTCACATCCAAATCATTTATGTAAATGACAAAACGTAGACGACCCAATACCGATTCTTGTGGCACTCCACTGGTCACAGGCCTCCAGTCTGAAAAACAACCCTCCACCACCACCCTCTGTCTTCTACCTTTGAGCCAGTTCTGTATCTAGATGGCTAGTTCTCCCTGTATTCCATGAGATCTAACCTTGCTAATTAGTCTCCCATTGTTGAACGGCTTACTGAAGTCCACATAGATTACATCTACCGCAAAATACACATTTAGTATGTCCCCCACTTTCTGCGGCTCCACACAAAGGCAACCTTGCTGATCTTTGAGGGACCCTATTCTCTCCCTAGTTACCCTTTTGACCTTAATATATTTGTAAAAACTCTTTGGATTCTCCTTAATTCTATTTGTCAAAGCTATCTCAGGTCCCCTTTTTGCCCTCCTGATTCCCCTCTTAAGTATACTCCTACTTCCTTTATACTCATCTAAGGATTCACTCGATCTATCCTGTCTATACCCGACACATTTTTCTTAACCAAACCCTCAATTTCTTTAGTCATCCAGCATTCCCTACCTACCAGCCTTCCCTTTCACCCTAACAGGAATATACTTTCTCTGGACTCTCGTTATCTAATTTCTGAAGGCTTCCCATTTTCCAGCCGTCACTTTACCTGCAAACATCTGCCCCCAAACAGTTTTCGAAGTTCTTGCCCAATACCATCAAAATTGGCCTTCAATTTAGAACTGCAACATTTAGATCTGGTCTATCCTTTGCCATCACTATTTTAAATCTAATAGAATTATGGTCGCTGGTTCCAAAGTGTTCCCCAGCTGACACCTCAGTCATCTGCCCTGCCTTATTTCCCAAGAGTAGGTCAAGTTTTGCACCTTTTCTCGTAGGTACATCCACATAGTGAATCAGAAAATTGTCTTGTATGCACTTAACAAATTCCTCTCCATCTAAATCTTTAACACTATGGCAGTCCCAGTCTATGTTTGGGAAGTTAAAATCCCCTACCATAACCATGCTATTATTCTTACAGATAGCTGAGATCTCCTTACAAGTTTGTTTCTCAATTTCCCTCTGACTATTAGGGGTTCTGTAATACTATCCCAATAAGGTTTTCATCCCTTTCTTATTTCTCAGTTCCACCCAAATAACTTCCTTGGATGTATTTCTGGGAATATCTTCCCTCAGCACAGCTGTAATACTATCCCTTATCAAAAATGCCACTAAATGCAACTTCCCTGACCGGGAAACAAACCTGGGCCGTGGCAGTGAAAGCGCCAAATTCTAACCACTAGACCACCAGGGAACTGAGCATTCCCAAGTTTTGCAAGACTGGGGACAGGTATAACCTCAGCACTTGGGTGTTTGGCTACTGAGGACCTGCGCACAGCTTCATATAGCCACACACACAAAAAAAGCAGCCTTCAGGATGGGGGCTGTGTGCTGTACATTTTTTCCTTTTATCTAGAGATTTGTACATCATGTCTCTGTGATCATCATCCATTTTGACATCTAGAGAAAGCAGAAGGTGGCTCAACCCATTACCATGGCACAAGAGTGAGGAACTGTTCATCTTGCACTACGTACAACAATGCTAAGAGTGCTTTACATCTAGTACTAATGTTCTGACCTGCAATGGAGAGGGATCATCACTCCCATGTGGCCAGGTTGTTTTATTGACCCTGGCTACTTGCTCAATCCAGTTTTAAACACCTCCTTCAGCTCCTATCATATCCTAACATACAGTACCTTCAGGTAATCTGACCTGAAGGGGAAGGCAACAAACAATCAGCAAGCCCAATTCCCTAAGAACACTGCCTTACTCTTGACATGATTTACTTTGGCTCCTGAGGCCTGTTTGAACCATCCACAAATGCTAATCAGTCAGTCCACCATCAGTGGATCTGCATGGAAAACAGTGATGTTATCTATGCACTGGGAGGTTTGGAGATCAGTACTGCTACAACCTGGGATGGTCACTGCTTTGAGGCTCACAGTCCTCCTGATGGAGTTGGCAAAAGGCTTTATGTAATGCATGAACAGGAGAGGGCAGAGAGAGAGCAACTCTGTACCATTCCAAATTTGATTGGAAAACTTTCTATCCACGCATTCATCAAAACATGTGCTACTGCTATTTATGTGGCGCAGTTGAAGCCAATTGTTGATCCCCTACCCAAACTCATTTGGGAGAGCATATCCATCATGGAGGTGTGCAATATTGTCAAAAGCCTTCTCTTGGTCCAGGCTGATGAGGCAGATGCATATCCCTTTGTTTGACTATTAAACCTGGAATATCACAGCTCCATGGTTGGTCTTCACCTGGGTTGACACTAAATCATTTTTTAAATTGCTGAAGATGACATTTTGTTGAAGCTTTTCAACTTGCACTCATCAAGACAATTTTTATTAAAATCAATGTACAGGAACAACAACATTCATACTGTAAAGAAAGTGTTGATTAGTTAGCAACTGGACTCTAGTTGGTAGGAGCGTTACTATGGTGAATGCAGTAGTTAGATTATGACTGACAGTTAACTGCCAAGTTTTGATTAGAACATAGAACAATACAGCACAGAACAGACCCTTCGGCCCTCGATGTTGCACCGACCTGTGAAGTATTCTCAGCTCATCCCCCTACACTATCCCAAAATCATCCATGTGCTTATCTAAGGATTGTTTAAATCTCCCTAATGTGGCTGAGTTGACGATATTAGCAGGTAAGGCATTCCACATCCTTACCACTCTCTGTGTAAAGAACATGCCTCTGATGTCTGTCTTAAATCTATCACCCCTCAATTTGTAGTTATGCCCCCTCGTACAAGCTGATGTCATCATCCTCGGAAAAAGACTTTCACTGTCTACCCTATCTAATCCTCTGATCATCTTGTATGTCTCTATCAAATCCCCTCTTAGCCTTCTTCTTTCCAATGAGAACAGACCCAAGTGTCTCAACCTTTCCTCATAAGACATTCCCTCCAGACTAGGCAACATTCTAGTAAATCTCCTCTGCACCTTTTCCAATGCTTCCACATCCTTCCCAAAATATAGCAACCAGAACTGTACACAATATTCCAAGTGTGGCCGCACCAGCGTTTTGTATAGTTGCAGCATGATATTGCCGCTCCGGAACTCAATCCCTCTAAGAATGAAACCTAACACACTGTATGCCTTCTTAACAGCACTATCCACTTGGGTGGCAACCTTCAGGTATCTATGCACATGGACTCCAAGATCCCTCTGCACATCACACTACCAAGAATCTTTCCATTGACCCAGTACTCTGCCTTCCTGTTATTCTTCCCAAAGTGCATCAGCTCACATTTAGCTGCATTGAACTGCATTTACCACCTCTCAGCCCAATTCTGCAGTTTATCCAAGTCCCCCTGCAATGTGTAACATTCTTCCAAACTGTCTACTACTCCACCAACTCTAGTGCAGTCTGCAAATTTACTAATCCGTCCACCTATGCCTGCGTCTAAGTCATTTATAAAAATGGCAAACAGCAGTGGTCCCAAAACAGATCCTTGTGGCACGCCACTAGTAACTGGACTCCAGGCTGAATATTTTCCATCAACCACCACATGCTACCTTCTTTCAGAAAGTCAGTTTCTAATCCAAACTACTAAATCACCCTCAATTCCATGCCTCCGCATTTTCTCCAACAGCCTACTGTATGGAACCTTATCAAAGACTACTGAAGTCCATGTATACCACGTCAACTACCACCTCATCTACAGGCTTGGTCACCTTCTCAAAAAACTCAATGAGGTTTGTGAGACACGACCTGCCCTTGACGAAACCGTGTTGACTATCTGAAATCAAATTGTTGTTTGCTAGATTATTATAAATCTTATCTCTTATAATCTTTCCAAAACCTTTCCTACAACAGAAGTAAGGATCACTGGTCTATAATTACCTGGGTCATCTCTGCTGCCCTTCTTGAATAAGGACACATTTGCAATCCTCCAGTCCTCAGGTACTAAACCTGTAGACAATGACGACTCAAATATCAAAGCCAAAGGCTCGGCTATCTCCTCCCTAGCTTCCCAGAGAATCCTCGGATAAATCCCATCCAGCCCAGGGGACTTGTCTACTTTCACTCCTTCTAGAATTGATAACACTTGTGCATAACTAACCTTGATCCTTTCTAGTCTTATAACTCGTATGTCATTCTTCTCCTCTACAAATATTCTCCTTTTCCTGAGTGAACACTGATAAGAAATGTTCATTTAGCACCTCTCCGATCTCTACAGGGTCCACACACAACTTCCCACTTCTGTCTTTGACTGGCCCTATCCCTACCCTAATCTTCCTCATATTCCTCACATTTATTCTGATACCCATACATGTTTTCTCAAATGTAACATAAATCTTATGGAAGCAAAGGGACTCAAAAAGTAATAATTACACAGATTTAAGGCATTGGTAATTTTGTTCTAATTAATATGCATTTCTGCTAGGATAGTTGATGCACAGTGTTGGCAATACTACCACTCTTACACACTCCTCCCATCTCAGGGAAAAAAAAGTTACTTGATAGGTTTGGCCTTCAAATTTGCATATTTGATCTGGCACAACAAATGACTAAATTTGTAATCTGATCTAAAAGCAAAATATTTTTGCTCCCACATCAAAAACTGGCTTGCAAGTTATTTGCACTGTTACATTCGAAGCAGTAAGAAATGGGATTATATGCTGTCTGATGAAAATGGTCAAATATACAGAATTCACCACTTATGGATGGGGTACTTTAAATACTGTCATCTTTATTTCACATCAAAAGATGCATTTGGATCAAATAATGCAGAATTAAATATCATATGCCCTCTTTATCAATTGTATTGGATACAGAACTCTTTTGTTATGTAAACTGATTTCCACTTCTGTTTATCTGTATACATACATAATTGGACAGCTAATAAATCCCTCCGTTAACATTTTATGTTCCTTTTAAGGTATGTATCCATTACACTTGTAGTCAGGAATCTTCAGTCTCTCATTCCTTATGAAAATATTTAACTTTCATTTACAATTTCTCAGCAGCTCTGTCAAGAGAAACAAAATAAGATTTTTGAATCTAAATTGACGAATTCACGTGATATCTCATTTCTATGAAATTTGCAAAAGGTCAAAACAGTCAGATGGCTACCGAAACTCTTGCCTACAATTCTCATCATAGAAGGTTACCGAAAAGTAAACCTTTAAAAGGTCAGAAATGCAATAATGGTGGAAGGTAGTTTTATCCAAAAAACATAGTTGGCTCAAGACACAAATTAGAAGTTACAACACTTGCAAGAAAAGAAATGAGCAAAAGTCACCCATTTTCTGAAATTCTTTTTTCTTCAATTTCAGTAAAAACAGATGTACCAAGATCTAAATGCCTTTTCTTTTAATTCTTATTAAGTTCAATTCTGCTAATTCATTTCGCAAAATGTATTTTGGCAATAATGGGTACTTTGCTAAGTAGTTCTTGAAACAGTGTCACACATTTTCATATGATTAGACAATTTAGACCTCTAGGTAAATTTGTGTCTAAAACAGGGAAGTAAAGGGTAAAGACATTTCTGTGTGATTCTGGTCAATCACAGAGCAATCTGGGCAGGGTAAGATAGGAAATTAGAAGCTGAGACTTTCTGCATAAGTACCATGGATATGTTTATGTCAGGGCTTCCTTAACTCAGAATCCTTCTTTCCAGAGTGGTTTTGAGTGTGTTCAGTTCTCGTGGCGCCTTACAGGAATTCACCTGAATTCTCCTCAGATTCGCAGACTGACATTGATAATTCTGAAAGTTAATCTCTGCAATGATTATAACAGACATAAACTACTCTTGGGCTGCCTGTCTGCCTACTGAATATGGCCAAGATACATTAAAACAAAAATTCTCCAAACCCATCTCAATGGTACTGTGACACATTGGTTTAGAGTTCCATCTGGAAACAGACAATCTTAAACTTTAAATTCCGCTTTTGATCTGAAAAATATGGAAATTCTTCAAAACCTCTTGGTTGAAAGTGGTTTTCAAACATTTTTTTGACCTGCATAAATATATGAATAATTTAGCACCTCTAGTTTATACATTGACCTTGTACCTTCCTATGACATCTACCAGGTACATAACCAAAAAAAAAAGAGTAGCAAAAGTGACTTTGGGACTCTTGGAAGACACATGTGGTGAACTGAATACAGGAAACAGAAATAACAGGTAATTTACACCAATATTTTGCATCAACCTTCATGGTGATGGACACTATACACGTCACAAAGGTATCAGATGGGCAAGGTGCCAATAGGAGGAAAATCTTCTAATGTTCTCTATCACTGTATACAAAGTTGAAACTAAAGGCAAATTGTCAGAATGTGATGATTTGCATCCTAAGGTGTTAAAAGAAGTGGCTGCAGAAATATTGGAGACAAAAAAAAAACTGTAACCCTTCTTCAGAACCTTCAGTCCTGAAGAAAGGTTAAACCCAAAATGTTGACTTCTCCACCTCCTGATGCTGCTTGGATAGCAGAGGTATTGGAAGCATTGGCCAAAATGCTCCAGAACTCACTGGTTTCCAGTAGGATTCCAGTCAATTGGAAATCGAATAATGTGACACCTCTGTTCAAGAAGGGAGGCAGATAGGAAACTATAGATAAGTTAGCTCAACATCTGTCATTGGGAAAATGCTAGAGTGCATTACGCAGGAAGAAACAGAAGGATATTAAAAAAACTTAACATGATCAGAGTCAACATGATATCATGTTGGGGATATCATGTTTGACAAATTTGCTAGAATTCTTTGAGGATGTAACAAGAAAAGTTAATGAAGGAGAACTGGTAGCTGCTGTGTATTTGGATTTTCTGGAGGCATTCAATAAGGTTCCACTAAAGGGTGACTGCACAAGGCAAGAGCTCCAAAGTCTTCAGAGTAACATATTAACATTTCATTGAGGATTGATTAACACAGAAAACAGTCAGAATTAACAAGTCTTTTTCATGTTGAAAAGATGTAACTACCGCTGTGTAACAAAGATCAGTCCTGATGCCTCAATTATTTTCTATGTTAATGACTTGGAGGAAGGAGCCAGAGTATAATCGATCCAAATTTACTGACGTTACAAAAATAGGTGGGACAGGTATGTTGTGATGAGGACATAAGGAATTGGCAATAGAATATAAATAGGTCGAGTGAGTGGGCAAAAAAACTTGGCAAATATAATGGGAGGTGATTCACTTTGGTAAGATGGATCAAAAGACACAATCTTAATTAAATAGAGTCTCCAAAAGAAAGCATGCCAAAGAGGGACCTGGGTGCTCTTGTGCATGAAACACTAAATGTTAGCATGCAGGTGCAGTAAGTATGAAGAAGGGAAATGATTTTTAGCCTTTATTGCTAGGGATTTGGGATTAAAAATATGGACGTCTGTTACAACTGTACAGGGTGCTGGTGAGGCCACATCTGGAGTACAGTACAATTTTGGTCTCTATTTAATAAGATAAACTGACATCAGAGGCTGTTCAAAAGAGATTCACTCAGCTAATTCGTAGATGAAAGGATTGGTTCAGCAAGAACAGCCAAACAGACTAGGCCTATATTCAATCATGTTTAGAAGACTGAAGGGTGATCTTACTGAAACCTGAGAGATTCTCATGGATCTTAATAGGATAGGTATCGACACAATGGTTTCACCAGGTAGGGAAATCTCAAACTATGGGACACTGGCAGCATTCCCACTAATTTTCTTTTTGGTTCTGGGTGTTTGGAATCGGAAGCCAATGCCACAATTGCCACGATGGTGCTGATTGTCATGTGCAAAACCTTGGAGTGGAACAATGGACAGATAACTGAATCTTACCCTTTTTTGGCTAGGTCTGACTGCATTGGAGTTTTTTGGAGGGATTTTCACTGTGAAGCCCACAGTCTTTAATTGCTGTATCTTAAAAATTGCACTGACTACCTACCCAGCCCCTATGGCATCTCTCATGTCAATTTCTTATCATATTGTCCCCATGCACCATTCCCAGAACAACTCAGAACTCAATGGACATCTGCTGAAAGACTGGAATCCCTTGTGCTGGTGCCTTTAAAGGCTCATTGTGCATCTCGACAAACGTATCTGTTCTGTAACCACGCAACCCCCCCCCCCCCCCCCCCCATCCCCAAAAAGACTGGTCCAAACAGCAGAACTGTACCTTCACAGCCCCATGGTCTGCTCCACCACAGCCCTCATTGAAATATGGGCTTGCTGTCAGTCCACCTTCATCTTCTTAGATTCTCAGCAACCAACATTCCAACAGAGGCAGACCCCCATGATTCTCAGTGGAAATTATCTAAAATAGTAACAGGAGGAGTGAAAGAGTTTCTGAGATCTCGGAAGAGTCATTAATAGCATATCCTGCAGTTGAGGACTAAGCACACAACACCCACACAGTGAGAGATGCTGCATCCTGATAATGAAGGACATGTCCCCATCATCCATCCAAAGGCTCAGCCTGTGCAGCAGCTTGGTGAAGGTGCTGCTGTGTCAGAGTCATGTTATAAAGTCGAAAGCATGAATGTTCACTTTAAAATAGAAAGTGCTTTCTGAATACTGAAGTAAACAAAGGGCAGGCCCAGCTCCCAAAGGGAATGGCTGGGAGATGGGCTGTTCCAAAATAGGTACACGTAACAATTGGCTGTTAAATAGATACAGGAGTTTTGGTTGCTGTTTTGACAACAATTCAAATTTAGCCAACTAGTTTAAATTGCGCGCAGGATAGTAAAACCCAATAGAGTTTAAACTTGACAACATCAGATCAATGACAGGGTACCATGTTGGGAGCTATAAAATCAGGACATTTTGAAAATGTGGTCAGAGCAACTGCTGTACAGCCAGAGACCTATCAGTCTAACATCTTGCTCTGAAAGAAATTAGAAGACACTCAATATCAAAAAGGTATATTTTCCTGTAAAGCATCCTCGCCATAAAAAAGACAGACAACAACCCAGGGAGATCAGCAGACAAAAGATTGAAGACAGCAGAGAAGACAGAGACTCTGTGGACTTGAGATTAAGTAATGCAATGTTTAATAATTATGTTATTGGAACAGCATGTTAATAGAATTGTATTCAGTTTGGGGAAAGTGTGTTCGGTTTGTTAATACATTTGTTTAGTGTTCACTATTAGAGTTGGGAAAATAAACTGTAATTTTTCTTTAAAAATAGTGGAAATTAGGAGTTCTCTGTTGCTCACTGACATTTTAACCGATTACGAGGGGAGGTGAGCTTTTCTGGGTGTTTGGTTTTAATTAACAGAGAGGTTCAACCCCCACAGTTACCACCCAATATAATCAAGAACAGAAAGTCTGCAGTGTTTTGACACCCTTTCCATTCCAGACCACATGGAATACTCAACACTCTCATTCAGTATTCAGTCATTCATTCAGTTCTGACCATTGTTATATTTATATAACAGATGAAGTGATGTTGTGTGGCTCACACAGGACCCTGGGAAGTAACGCGAGTAATGGTTCCACTTTGGTCTTTTGTAACATCATTGCTGCTCACTTCAACATTATTGAGATTCCAAATTCAATTTTTGAGCTGCAATGGCAATGTAGCAAATGGCCCCTAAGCACCCTCACTCTACGTGTGTAGCAAATAGGCAATTAAATGAATGCAACTTAATAGTAGCCGAGGTTTGAAAATGGCTGCTTCATTCATTTCATAGAATCCCCAGAATCATAGAATCCCTACAGTGTGGAAGCAGAATATTCAGCCCATCAAGTTCACATTAACCCTCTGAACAGCATACCACCCAGATTACCCTATCCCTGTAACCCTGCATTTTCCATGGGAATCCACCCAGCCTACTCATCCCTGGACAATTTAGCATGGCTAATTCACTTAACCTACATATCTTTGGGCTGACAGGGGAAACCGGAGCAGTCAAAAGAAAGTCATGCAGACACAGGGAGAATGTGCAAACTCCACACAGACAGTCACCCGAGGCTGGAATTGACCCTAGGTCCCTGGCTTGTGAGGTAGTGTGCTAACCACTGAGCACCATGCTGCCAACATCTGTCGCTCCAGGTGTTGTGGCATCCAGCACAACCATTGCATGGTTTCGCCCTAAGAAATGACACTAAATCTACCCACCCTCACCATTCTCCCAGCCACTTTCTAGCAACACTTCTAATCTAGAGAACGGAAAGTGCTTGCACAGACCACAGCTCCCATTGGACACTTTTAACACTGGGCCCCGCTTGGTTGCCAGGTTCCTCTCCCTAAACTGTGTGCGAGTTGTGCCCACACTGGACTGGACAGGACTATGATCTCTGACCAACAAAAGACCCCTCTTAACTGAGGACTAGCTCCACCAGTTTCTGACATGGCCATTTGGTTCAATGAATGAGCAGTATGCTTGCTGAACTGGCAGCTGGCAACGGTGTTAGAATGATGTCTCAGTGTGCTATCAAGATGCGTTCTTCCCACAGACTGATCCCTGCTGCCAAGCAGCACATCTACACAAAAAGCCACCTCAATATGGCAGTTCTGAAAGTCTTTTTCTCTGCTGAAGTACCTACACGCTAATAGGCCTGGTAAGGCAAGGCTGCTGTGAACATGCAGGAAGGCAGTAATGGAGCAAGCACTAAGAGAGCAAGCGGACAGCATCAACATGGGCCTTGGTGCACTCAAAGTTGGAAGGTTGATCCGTATGTGCAAAGACTTTTTGCTGCAGCCTTTCAATGCTGGTTGCTGGTGCTTACTGCAACCCAAGTCTTTGCTTCCTAAGCAATGGGCTGGTACACTAAAGAGGTACCAGGAGGATCATCAGAGGATTGCAGATAGCGTCACAGTCATGCAGCAGGGAAAAAGATACTTCGTCCAACTAATCCATGCTGCCCCGACATCTCACTGACCATGTACATTTGCCAGCATTTGGCCCATATCCCTCTAAACCCTTCCACTTCATATACCCATCCAGATGCCTTTTAAATGTTATAATTGTACCAGCATCCGCCATTTCCTCTGGCAGCTCATTCCATACATGCACCACCCTCTGTGTGAAAAAGTTGCCACTTGGGTCCCTTCTAATTCTTTTCACTCTCGCCTTAAATCTGTGCCCTCTAGATTTGGATTCCCCCACCCTAGGAGAAAAGATCTGGGCTATTCACCGTATCCATTTTTGAATGTTATGTTAACTAGTTAACTTTAAGTGTTTGTACTACATCTCTATTCTTTAGTCTCCATGTGTTTATTTGCATAAAAGAAGATTGATAACTGTATTTGCATGTTAGACAACAAACAAGTCAATGTAAATTGGGGCAGCACATTAAATATTGCATAAAATGCCTTCCTATGGAACCTTCTCAAAAGTTCTATGCAGTTTATTAATCTCCATTCTTTCTTTGTTGTCATTGGCAATGTATGTTGAATTTTGAATGATAACTTAAGCAAAATCCAGATTTCATGTGATTTCAGAAGCCCCTAAAAACAGTTTAAGAACTGAAATGATTTTTAATGTAGTGGCTGATGGCAAATTTACAAATTTGCACATACTCACCTGCAGATCATCTGGTGAAATTTTGAGGTGTTCACTAACATTGTTGCTGTTCAACATGGCATTAACTTGACTGAGCTTTATGCTTTCATAAGTGAACTGTCTTTTTGGTTTCAAAACTGAATTTTAGAGAAAGGCATAACACAACATTAAAAGGAAATAACACCTGCAGCGTTATGATTTCTTCAGATGAATAGCAAGATAGTATTTTACTTCCGTGGCGTGACAGGACAGCACAAAGCTGAACAGTTGAAGAGCACCCATGGTGGCATAATAGGAGGGGTTCAGAGTGAGGGAGAAAGTTACAAAATCAGCGTTCGCACACATATGAGAAACATAATGCAGTGTGATAAACAAGATGGGCAGTCTGCACACTGCCATTTGCTAAATGTTTTGTCTGTCCTAGACACCTGGCTTTAAGAGACAAAAATCAGTGTTAAAATATATTCATTTTTCTTTCTGAACACCTTGTATTTAGGAAAAGACAAAAAAATGGGAGGGGTGGGGAATTGAAAATGGAAAGCATTGCAGAGCTTCCGAAAGAGTATGCCCAGAAGGATCAAGGACATAGTCAATTTGGCCACATCCAAGGAACAGAAAATGTGCAATTACTGAGGAACTGAAGTCTCTGAAAATATGGCTGCTAAATATGCTGGTGTCACAAAACTAGGAAGGAAATTAAGTTGTCAAGAGGATATAAAAAAAGGGTACAAATAGACATAGATAGGTTAAGTGAATGGAGAAAGATCTGGCAATAGAGTATAATATGGGAAAATGTAAAGTTTTCCATTTAAGAAGAAGAATAAGAAAAAGCATATCATCGAAATCGTGATAGATTGCAGATCACAGAATGCACAGGTATCTGGGTATCCACATGCACAAATTACCAAAGGTTAATCTGCAGGAATAGCAAACAATTAAGAAAGAAAAGAGATAATTTAGTACAAGGGGAACTGAAGATAAGAGGTTATGCTTCAATTTTATAGGTCAGTAGTGAGACAGCATCTTAAGTACTGTGCGCAACACATTGTTAGAACCCTTGCTGACATTTCTTTATCTTAACTTCATTCTTTTATCAATTTGAGTTTGGAGCTGTAAACTGGTAACAAAGCTAAAAATCAACTTTTGGACAGTGGGTAACAGCTTCTGTTAAAAGGAACACAAACCAAACAAATTTTAGCTTGTTCACGAGACATGCCTGCACATTAATTGTGGCTTGGTTCCTAACCAAGATTCTGCCGTTACCAGACAAAAGCACTATGCTAAACAGAAGGTGACTATTAGTGAGGCTAGGACCTGGGAATCGATTCTAGCAAGTCTGGAAAAGACCTCATGTTCAAACAGGTGACAGAAGTTGAATGTAACTTGGACCTCGTGGAGGAGAGGTCCCTCTGTCAGGGAGCAGTCACAGTTTGAATTGGGTTTTGGACTGTCATTTTCCACTGAAAACAATCTGGCTGTTGGTACTCCAGCATGGGGATTTGAAAGCTCCATACCTGACCTCCCATGAGCCTCTTGGGAACTCAAAGAATAGATGAGTATTAGTACCTTTATCTGAGGGAGCTGTAAAAGTGATCTCGAACACCATCTTCAGAAAATTGACCAAGAAACCACCATCTATGCCTGTAGAACAATGGCTCAAGAAAACCACAAGTTAGACGGCCAGTTGCATTTTTGTTTTATTTATCTCTTTGGTTGTCTTGTCTGTCTTTTCTGAATTGGGTGAAAATGAAAGTTGCATGTTTATGGCATAGAACAATCATATTACTTTATTGAATTTTGTTCTGCTAATGTTACAATACAGTTGATAAATTACCAAAACTTTGGTTTAAAATACAAACCAATATCGGGAATTGATTATTTAGAGGATCTGAGGTCGATTATTCAAATGTCTGTTTAGGAATGAAGGGGGACAATTGTACATCTTTGAAGGTTTTCATTTTACTGTGCTGTGAATACAGAGATAGAAAGATTTGGTTTGGTTATCCGCTTCTGTGTCTTAACAATTAGAGTCAGTTCAGATAGGGTTAATTAGACTAATAACTGGCATAGGCAAGTTGTTTTTACAAAGAAAGATTGAATAGACTTGGTTGGCATCTGTTGGAGTTTAAAATGTTCGGAGGAATCTTTATGGAAATATAAAACGATCCCAGAGCTTGACAGGCTATACGTGGAGAGGACATTTCCTTTTATGTAAGAATCTAGAACTGTAATAATCACATCATCCATTCAAAACAAAGTTGAGGCAATTGTTTTTTTCCCCCAAGAGGATTGAGAGTTATTGGCATGCCCTTCCTGGAAAAAGGTGTTGAAATAGAGGTCTTGAACATTTTTAAGGCTGAGATAGATCGATTCTTGTTAGCATGAGAGGTGAAGAGTCATCAGTAGGCCGGAATATGGATTGGAGGTTAAATATCAGATCAGCTTGCCTCATGCTAATATTTGTCGATTAGAGGTGAGTGCAGGCTGAAGACACACACACACACAGCTAGGTACCCACTCAGGTTTCCATGTCAACTTTTCTTGAGTCTAGCTTGTTTGATGAGATAGAAAGCTGAATATCAATGAGGTGAATTGTGTTGTCGATGTATTTAACAAGCAATAAACCCCTTAAACTAGGAGGCATGCATTTAAGGTGAGAGGGTCAAAGTTCAAAGGAGATGTGAGGGGTAAGTTTTTTTGAGCATAGAGTGGCAAGAGTCTAGAATGTGCTTCTGGGGTGGTGTTGGTGGTAAAGGCAGATATGATTAGGGGCGATTATGGGACTTTTGGACAAACACATGAATTTAGGATATCTGGTCGACATGGATGAGTTAGACCAAAGGGCCTATTTCCGTGCTGTACATCTCTAAGACTCTACGAGTATGCAAGGAATAGAATGAAACAGATCAAGGACAGGCAGAAGGAATTAGCTTATGTTCAGCACAACAAAGTGGGCCAAAGAGCCTGTTCCTGTGCTGTCCTGTTCTATGTTATATTTGGCAACTCATCGCGGCTTGGGAGGAACTTGCCTTGGGACTTGTGAAAAATGTAAAGGACGAAGCGAGATTATCTTGATGTTGGGATAGGCCTCATCAGACACTCTCATCCGATTCACCAGACTTCTCATCCAATTCTGTCACACATCTCGCCATAGCCCAGGTCAGTCAGACCTCTAGAAGATTTCACTAGTGGTTACAGAACAAGGAGATGCTCACTTAAATCAAAGGTGCGAAGGAATTTCTTTTCAGAGGGTAGTGAACATCTGCAATTTTCTACCCTAATGTTGTGGTGGCTAAACGACTGCAAGTATTTCAAGCAGATAGACAGAGTTTCGAAATATTGAGGAATGACCTCCTTTGGTGGTGAGACAGGCTCGGTACTCAATGGCCATCTCCTGCACTTTTTTACTATGCTATACAGGAGAGCTGGCTTCTCAAGAGATTCAGAGAGGCCACCCCAGTCCTAGATGTGAATATCTCTCACTACCATTCCAGGAATGCATTAGGACTTCCCATTTGATTTAGAACTCTAACTCTGTGATAAGTTTTCCCCATCAATTCCTTTCAGCATTTTTTTAAAATTCCAAATGAAAAGTAGTTTCATGTTTGCAATATTTTACAGGCCATTCATAATCACAAAACATTTCAAAGCTCTTCAAAGCCTCCTTAGTATTTTTGAAATGGAGTCAGTATTTAATGGAAAACTTGCATGCAGTAAGCTTCCACATAATTAACTAAATGATCAGCGAATGCATTAGTAATGTCAGTTGATAGGTAAGTGTTAATCAGGCAATACACTTTCTTAAAGTGTGCCATGGAACTGTTTATTCCCAGTTAAGAAACAGGGTGAACATCAGTGTAATATTTCATCTGAAAGATGTAAGCTTCAAAATGAAACATCACTAACTTCACTTAGCTGTCAACCGAGATTATGTGCTTAAAGTTGCAAATTGGGGTCTGTACTCACTATTTTATGACTCAGATGTAAAAACTTAGCAGGAATGCTACAAGTGTCATTCAAATCTTTGCAATAAGTAGGGTAATAACTCACTATATTAGATTTTTCTGGTCTTTGCTACTTTTGACATTCTGTATTGGCACAGAGAGTACAATAGGGAAGAATGTCTAACAGCTCTGATCCAGGATTCAAATGATGAGCATCATCTGCAAGCACAGAATTATGTCATTTAATAACTACTTAAGGCATGTTCATACCACAGCAATAAATCTGTTCCTGAGAACGTTGCAATCCTTCCTGACCAGCGAAATGGAGCGGCCTGCTTGTAGGACTGGAGGGAAGGGGTGGGTGCTGCTGTGATCTACCTCACTCTGGGGATGCAGATGGGGTGTTAGGAGTTAGCTGCTGAAAGCAACATCCCTTCCCTGGTTTCTGACTGCCCCTCCACCCGCCTGGTGGCCCTGGACTTTGGCATTGCTCTGTTGTCAGCAGGACATCCTTGTCCCAGGAAGTGAACTCAGCACTCAGGCCACCAGGTGATCCCTTAAGTGGCTGGTATATACATGATCTAATGGTCTTTGCTGTCCATGGAAGTGGGAAAGTCCCACCCATTTTATGCAGGAAAAGCAGAAGGTTCTGTCCGTTGTTTCAAAAAGGATGACTTTTCATCAGATATGAATTCTTACAAAAAGGTCACCAGCACAGCAAGTTTTCTTTCTCCCCCCCTCCCCTCTCATTGCTTTTTCTGTGTTTGTTTTGGGTTTCCTGCAAGTTATTGGAAATCATGATCGATAAGTCGGGAATTTGGACCAGAAATAAAAATGACTCAGTATTTTTTCTTACTGTTATCAGACAAAAAGACTAAATTAATACAAATACAAACTAACAACCTTGAGATCAGACTGCAATCTCACAAAGCTTTTTGCTAACTGTAGAAAGATGCAGCATGAACCTGGGGATACTTATGCAAACAGCACAGAAAGCTAGCACACAAGGGCAGCAGGTTATCAGGAACGTTAAAGGAGTGTGGGCCCTTATTTCAAGAGGGTTGAAGAGCAAGAGTAGGGAAGTCTTACTGCAACTGTACAAGGTGGTGGTGAGACCATATCTAGAAAACAGTTAGCAGTTTAGGTCCCCTTATTTAAGGAAATATATTATTCTGGTGTAGAGGGATTGTCTTATGAGCAAAGGTTAAACAGGTTAGGACTCTACACAATGGAATTTAAAAGGATGACCAGGTGATCTAATTGAAACAGGATGCTTAAGGAACTTGAAGGGTAAATCTCCTCAATCCCCTCATGGGAGTCTCAGAATTAAGGGGCGCAATTTAAGACTGAGATGAAGAATTTTTTTCTTTTAGAAGAATAAGCATCTTTGAATCCTCTGGCCATAGAGAGCTGTGAAGGTAGAGTTCTTGTGAATATTTAAGGCTGAGATAAATATTTGATCAGTAGGGAAACCAAGGTTTATAGGGAAAACAGCAGGGAAATGGACGTGAGGAGCCTCCGATCAGCCATAGTCCTATTGTTTGGCAGAGTGAGCATGAGGGGCTGAATGGCCTACACCTGTTCCTCTATTTTATGGTCTAAGAAAGCAAGATAGAATAATGGGACACTTAAGTTTGACAATATTTCAGATTTTTCAAAATTCTGCACTCAGCCATATATTAAGCTATAATGCTTCGCTTTTCTAATACAGTTTGCATTAAAAGGACATCAATTATTAAACCCTATTCTGAGAATTCTGCAGAATATCTGTTCTTAGAAAACGCAAGGTGATTTGATTCTTGCCAAATCTAACTATTCTTCCATTTTAATCTCTTTAGTAAGAAATAGTTGGAAATAAAGATTACAGGGTCACACCGATCTTCACCTGGCATAGGCTTGTGAACATGCGTACATACATCTAGTCGCTGGGGTGATGGGACGGAAGGGAGGGAATTCTGGTCTCTATTCTTTACAGAATAATTAGATTCCCCTCTGCTTGGAATGGAGACATTCTCACTCTCTCTCTCCACGTCTCAGTTGTAAGTTTATATTTTTATTTTGGAGGGAAGGGGTTAATGATGGTGGGGGGTTGCTATGGAGAAGAAACCAAGTAAGAAATAAAACTCAAGGCTTTACCGACAACTGCCGGTGAAAAAAAATGTTGGATCAAAAAGATTGAAGATAATGATCAGTTTTCAATGATTAAAAATGAAAAAAAAAACATTTCACATCCAAGTTTATATATAATCTAAGCTCCACAGACACACGGCTATCTTGTCTGAAGCATGTTTTAAACACCACTGCTAGGTTATATTAGCAGGTTTGCTGTGCCACTGCATGTGTAAATTGCTGTGCTACATTGATAAAATGAAGACAGACAATTACGGTTAGGGTTAATACATTACACTAATGTGTTCATTTTTCTGAATTTAGCTGCACTCAACCACCTTATTCAAGGTGATAAACTTATCATACAACTTGCAGATTTGAACATCGTTTGATACCAGAACTCAAACACATGATCAATGCTTACCAAGCAACTTCCCTGATATCAAAACAAAGTTTGGTTTGAGAAACCTTGTACAGTGCTTTATTGAGAAAAATAACATTTTGTTTATGATAAACAAAAGCACATTATAGCAAATGAAAAGCTCCAAATAGAAGAATAATTTAACAGCTGACAATAGTTTTGCAAAAAATTTCAACTGAACAAATAGCAGCTCCTTTTCTTGTGCAATTACCAGCTTACCATAGTTGGGACCAGTTTTGGACACTGCATACGAGGCTACAGTACATTTATTTAGAAAGTGATCCACCAACTAATGGTCCTAATTATTTTCAGTAATGCTACAAGAAAAGCCATATAGTGCTTTTTATTCTGGACAACATGAAAAAAATAAATACTAAAATAAATAGGGCTTTTTTGCCGAGTACACAATCACAACCCTTGGAAGATACGGCGAGACAGTTTGGATCTCACAATTTCATAATTAGTGTCTACTGTGAAAAACACTGTTAAAAACTATCCATTAACAAACAGTTAAACTTGCCAAAATATCTTAAAATCCATATTCTGTAATACACCAAATGTAGTGCTGGAGCTATCACTCCAACTTGTGATTCTGCGAGCTGTGTCCTTATGTACAATTGTATAAGGTTGCATTACCATCGAGCTGTTTTAGCAGCTAATTTCACTAAATGCATTGTCAACTGACCAAGAAAGCAGTGCAAAGCTCAATACTGACTTACCAAACAAGGATTCCAAGCTCAAAGTCCAAGCTTATTCCTGGCACAAACCTTCTTCTAGCAACACATTTGTAACAACAGCCGGATTTTAAATTTTTGGATGCACTACAGATGTGCGCTGAACTTTCAAAGATAATTGCATTTAATTGGAACAGCACTTATTGTACCAGCTGATAGTCTGAACTTGAAAAATGAGCCATGGGAATCTTTGTCCGAGAAATTGACCAACAAAAGGATTGTATAATAGAGCAGTGTATTGAATGTCTTCTGTGGTCAGCTTGCCACCAAGTGTCTTCAGAAAGTAGTTACATTCAAGAATAAATAGTGATAACTTCACAACCACCACCTCGTACCAACAGTACTCTCTCCAAACCTTCTGTAAGTACCTCCAGAAATTCCATATCTTCAAACAACGTGTCAAGGATATCTGATAACAGTCCATTTGAAAACATTGTTCACATATTTTAGGTTTGTGCTATAACATAGTTGTAGTTGTCTATGAGTGCAAAAATGCCCAATTAAGAGGTTTTAAAAAGAAATATTAGCAATGATCGAACCTGAAAGGATGATTAACTTTAATAATTATGAAAATAACTAGCCTATCTTGTGCTCAGCATACTACAGCAGGGAAGGCCAAACCATTTTCAATTGCTTTAATGACTGTCCCAGCATCATGTATTGCTGGCTCGTTGGTCTAGGGGTGTGATTCTTGCTTCAGGCGAATGGCGCGAATGCGAGAGACCACAGTTTCAAATCCCGGGTTAGTCATGGTGTTCTGCTTAGGACGGCAGTAGGGCTCAGTGGTTAGCACTGCTACCTCACAGAGTCAGGGACCTGGGTTCAATTCCACCCTCTGTGGAGTTTGCACATTCTCCACCCCCTCCATGTGCATGAATTTCCTCCAGGTGCTCTGGTTTCCTCCCACAGTCCAAGATGCGCAGGTTAGGTGGATTGGCCATGTTAAATTGCTTGTAGTATCGAAGGATATGCAGGCTAGGTCGGTTAGCCATTGGAAATGTGGAGTTACAGGATAGGGAAGGGTGTTTGTCTGGGTGGGATGCTCTCCAGAGGTCAGTTTGGACTTGTCGGGCTGAATGGCCTGCATTTACACTTTAGGGATTCTTTGAGGAAGAATTCAAACACAAGATTGCTGATGACAGTACAGAGTTAAATGCCACTTGCAACTTCTTGGATAATGAGGAAACTTGCTCAAAGACAGACGAGACCCAGATATCTTAGTGTTTGGATAATAAGCCAAAGTAAAATTGTTGCCATACAAGTGCTAGGCATAACCATCCCTACAGTATAGTCTTGCAAATTACACTGAAATAAACAGTATTACCAACACAGAATCCCTCACCATCAACATGCTGGGGATGACCGGGTGAGTGTGGTGGAGTGGGAAGAAAAGGATCACAAACAACCAGAAGTTTAACTGTAAGAGCCACATAAACACTTTGGGCACAAGTGAAATAAGTCAGAGCTGTGTATTCAGTATGACTTGCTTATCTGGGACTCCTGCACAGCTTGACACAGGCACATGATGGCATACTCCCTATTTGCTTTGGTGAGTATATCACCCAAATGCCCAATCTCTATCATTCAGGCCAAAGAGGCAGCAGGTGCACAACAGCACTACCGCTTCTACTTCCCTGTTGAAGTCACCCACAATCCTGACTTGAAAATATATTATCTTTACTTTGACATCTTGAAGCTTGAATCCTGAGATTGTGTGTACTTGCACTGTGCAGAGTACATTCAGGATATTTACCACAGAGACAGCAGTCTTTCAAGAAAACAGATCACCATCAAGGGTGGTACTGGAAGGGCAATAAAGCTCACACTCCATGAACTAGTCAAAAAGGGGACCAGGGACCATGCACCAGAGCCTGACAAAGTGACTTGTAGGAATGAAGAACCCTCGTGGTTTGAAAGACATTCTAGAAAAAGAAAGTTGGGAGAAATTTGAATAGATTTAAACAAATAGAAGAAAGTGTGTTTTGAACTTGAAAGTGCTAGCAGGCCAGGCACCGATAGAGATCAGAGAGCCGAGGAGTGATTGGCATGTAAGATTTGGTGCTGGGTAGGTCACAGGCAGGAAATATTTGTATGAATTGAATTTGCATAGCATGAAAGGAGGGAGGTCAACAAAGAAAGAAACAGAATAATACTCGAAGGATGACATTAACTCTACATGAGAAGTTCAAGTGTGGATGAACTGAGGCAGATGAGAAGCAGTGTTATTGTAGAGGAGGTAGGAGGCACCTCTGTGCGGTGAACAGTTTAGGGGCTTTATTTAGCTTATGTTTAAATTGGATAGGAAGACTGCAGGTGGATCCAGCCCAATATATGGACTGATCCAGGGGCAAAGGAATAAAGCTTACTCTGGAGTCCAAAAGATGATAACTTTGGTGTTCCAAGATTTAACTTAAGCAAACTGGCCTCCATCTAGGGTTGGATATTATGTAGGTGTCCAAATCACATGAGCATGTTGACAGAGGTAGGAGAAAGGTAAGGATTGGTTGTCAATATGCACGTGGATGCTGAATGCACATTTCCAGATGATGTTAGTTGACTAAAGAGAGGCTTGGGATAATATGGAAGGATTATAGATCATGATCAAACTTTAATGATCATATAAAACATAAGTTTGCCTATGATCATTCCAGCTTTAGCAAGGAATGAAAACCAAATTGAATATTTTCAAGCACAAACCTACATGGAAAATAAAACATTCAAAAAGGAAATTGTCGGAAAACAGAGAAGGGGGGGGGGGGGGGGGGGGGAGGAGTAGGACTAATTAGAGTCACAGATGTACAGCATGGAAACAGACCCTTCTGTCCAACCCGTCCATGCCGACCAGATATCCCAACCCAATCTAGTCCCACCTGCCAGCACCCGGCCCATATCCCTCCAGACCCTTCCTATTCATATATCCATCCAAATGCCTCTTAAATGTTGCAATTGTACCAGCCTCCACCAAATCCTTTGGCAGCTCATTCCATACACGTACCACAAGCTGCATGAAAAAGTTGCCCCTTAGGTTTCTTTTATATCTTTCCCCTCTTACCCTAAACCTATGCCCTCTAGTTCTGGACTCCCTGACCCCAGGGAAAAGACTTTGTCTATTTATCCTATCCATGCCCCTCAATTTTGTAAACCTTTATAAGGTCACCCCTCAGCCTCCGATGCTCCAGCGAAAACAGCCCCAGCCTGTTCAGCATCTCCCTGTAGCTCAGATCCTCCAACCCTGGCAACATCCTTGTAAACCTTTTCTGAACCCTTTCAAGTTTCACAACATCTTCCGATAAGAAGGAGACCAGAATTGCACGCAGTATTCCAACAGTGGCCAAACCACTGTCCTGTACAGCCGCAACGTGACTTCCCAATCCCTGTACTCAATATTCTGACCAATAAAGGAAAGCATACCAAAAGCCTTCTTCACGATCCTGTCTACCTGCAATTCCACTTTCATGGAGCTATGAACCTGCACTCCAAGGTCTCTTTGTTCAACAACACTCCCTAGGACTTTACCATTATGTGTATAAGTCCTGCTAAGATTTCCTTTCGCAAAAAACAGCACCTCGCATTTATCTGAATTAAACTCCATCTGCCACTTCTCAGCCCATTGGCCCATCTGGTCCAGATCCTGTTGTAATCGGAGGTAACCCTCTTTGCTGTCCACTACACCTCCAATTTTGGTGTCATCTGCAAACTTACTAACTGTACCTCTTATTCTTGCATCCAAATCATTTATGTAAATGACAATAAGTAGAGGGCCCACCACCGATCCTTGTGGCACTCCACTGGTCACAGGCCTCCAGTCTGAAGAAAAACCTCCACCACCACCCTCTGTCTTCTACCTTTGAGCCAGTTCTGTATCCAAATGGCTAGTTCTCCCTATATTCCATGAGATCTAACCTTGCTAATCAGTCTCCCATGGGGAACCTTGTCAAACGCCTTACTGAAGTCCATATAGATCGTAACTACCGCTCTGCCCTCATCAATCTTCAGTGTTACTTCTTCAAAATACTCAATCAAGTTTGTGAGACATGATTTCTCACGAAAAAGCCATGTTGACTATCCCGAATCAGTCCTTGCCTTTCCAAATACATGTACATCCTGTCCCTCAGGATTCCCTCCAACAACTTGCCCACCACCAAGGTCAGGCTCATCGGTCTATATTTCCCTGGCTTGTCTTTACCGCTCTTAAGAGTGGCACCACGTTTGCCAAACTCCAGTCTTCCGGCACCTCACCTGTGACATCGTTGATACAAATATCTCAGCAAGAGGCCCAGCAATCACTTCGCTAGCTTCCCACAGAGTTCTCGGGTACACCTGATCAGGTCCTGGGGATTTATCCACTTTTAATCGATCCAAGACATCCAGCACTTCCTCCTCTGTAATCTGAACATTTTGCCAGATGTCACCATCTATTTCCCTACAGTCTATATCTTCCATATCCTTTTCCACAGTAAACACTGATGCAAAATATTCATTTAGTATCTCCCCCATTTTCTGTGGCTCCACACAAAGGCCACCTTGCTGATCTTTGAGGGACCCTATTCTCTCCCTAGTCACCCTTTTGTCCTTAATATATTTGTAAAAACCCTTTGGATTCTCCTTAATTCTATTTGCCAAAGCTATCTCATGTCCCCATTCTGCTCTCCTGATTTCCCTCTGAAGTATATTCCTACTTTCTTTATACTCTAAGGATTCACTCGATCTATCCTGTCTATACCTGACATATGCTTCAGTCTTTTTCTTAACTAAACCCTCAATTTCTTTAGTTATGCAGCATTCCCTGTAACTACCAGCCTTCCCTTTCATCCTGACAGGAATATACTTTCTCTGTATTCTTGTTATCTCATTTCTGAAGGCTTCCCATTTTCCAACCGTTCCTTTACCTGCGAACATCTGCCTCCCATCAGCTTTTGAAAGTTCTTGCCTAATACCGTCAAAATTGGCCTTTCTCCAATTTAGGACTTCAACTTTTAGATCTGGTCTATCCTTTTCCATCACTATTTTAAAACGAATAGAATTATGGTCGCTGGCCCCAAAGTGTTCCTTCACTGACACCTCAGTTACCTGCCCTGCCTTATTTCCCAAGAGTCGGTCAAGTTTTGCACCTTCTCTAGTAGGTACATCCACATACTGAATCAGAAAATTGTCTTGTATGCACTTAAGAAATTCCTCTCCATGTAAACCTTTAACACTATAGCAGTCCCAGTCGATGTTTGGAAAGTTAAAATCCCCTACCATAACTACCCTATTATTCTTACAGATAGCGGAGATCTTCTTACAAGTTTGTTTCTCAATTTCCCTCTGACTATTAGGGTGTCTATAATACAATCCCAATAAGGTGATCATCCCTTTCTTTTTTCTCAGTTCCACCCAAATAACTTCCCTGCATGTATTTCCAGGAATATCCTCCCTCAGCACAGCTGTAATGCTATCCCTTATCAAAAATGCCACTCCCCCTGCTCTCTTGCCTCCCTTTCTATCCTTCCTGTATTATTTGTATCCTGGAACATTAAGCTGCCAGTCCTGCCCATCCCTGAGCCATGTTTCTGTAATTGCTATGATATCCCAGTCCCATGTTCCTAACCATGCCCTGAGCTCATCTGCCTTCTCTGTTAGGCCCCTTGCATAGCAATAAGACCCAGTCCAGGCAAGGTGCCACATGCATGCACGAACAGACATTACACAGAAATGATTAAGATTAGAAGGCTTGTCACAGATGTGAAGAGCACACTCCTTATGCCAAATTGATTACTATATTAAATGAATGAACATTGTTACGCTTGCATGGTAATGTGTTATCTAACTAAGCAACTGTCAGGTCACAGATGGAAAGTTTCACTTGATCACAGCCCCAACATGCAAAGCATTCCACAGAGCAAGATACAAAATGTCCAACAAAAGTCACCCATTATTTCAAAAAGTTTATTTTGTAGGCTTCAGATGTCAAACTCTGGCTCATTATACTTCCTGACTGAGCAAGAAAGCTTGCATTAACTGATTAAAGAAAGGAGTAGACATTTAACAGAGAGACTCTGCTAGAAATATTTGGAAATTCAGATTCAGAATAAACAACAAGAAACATAGCATGCTTAAAATGGACAGAAGTTATAAATACAATTTCAGAGATTTTATTTAAGACTCTGAAAGATGAAACTAACTAGCTTTCTTTTGACAACTGCTACTTAGAATAGAATCAAAGTAAAAAGAAACAACATCTTACATTTTAAAAAATATTGAATGACTTGAAATTTGGAAACTTAATTAAATGTAAACTTATTTCCACAAATTAGTTTATTTGGCCTTTCAAAATTAACTTATCCCATTGCCAGGATGATATCTGCAGACTGCAATGTGCATTTAGCATACAATTCACAGCGTAGACTATACATCAAATTAATTACAGTTATAAAAGCAGCCAAAAAGCCATGTAAGAAGACAGCAGCTGGAAGTTTACTTTTTAAAGAATTTCTTCATGGGATGTGGGCACTGCTGGCAAGACCAGCTCTTGTTCTCGGTCACTAATTTTCTTTCAATGGAGTGCCTTGCTAGGCCAAATCAGTGGGTAGTTAAGAGTCAACCACATGGTTGGGGCTGGAGTCAAAGCAGGCCAGATTGGGCTAGGACAGCAGATTTCCTTCCTTAAACTACACTGAACCAGAAGGTCTTTTACAATAGTCAATATTGGCTTTCAAGGTCACCAGTACGGAGACTAGCTTTATTTTCAATACTTAACAATTGAATTTGAATTCCACCAGATTTTGTGTCAGGATTTAAACCCAAGTCACCACAGCATTAGCTTGTGTCTCTGCATTACTAGTCCAGTGACATTACCACCATACCATCAAATTCATATCAATATTAACATTTTCAGGTACAGTTGGCTCTGCTATAATGTGCATTTCTTCAACGTGAATTGGTTATAACATGATTGAAGAATTTAGACCATTATTTCTGGAACACAAACTTTCCTTACCTGTATTGGCTACAATGCAATTATGGTCCTGTTGGTTTAAATGATGCTGCTACCAGGCAAATTTCTTTTTTTATAACATGGGATCGCATGGGAATGGAATGATCACGTTATATCGGAACAGATTGTACTCTGGGGCGATTTTACATTCGACACAGTTACACTACAACCTGTGTGAAGGCCAGCTATGAGAGAATATCCAACTGCTCTCAGGTCATTTGTCTTCAATGCATTCCAGACTTAGTATAAGTTGTAACTCTGAAACTAGAGTACAATTGTTCATTATTTGTGTTGTAGTGGGCCATCACCTAAAGTTGATAAAATGGCCGCTTGTGGCTTTTTCTTATCAAATACAAAATGGATTATTCGTAGATAGAAACATTAGGGAAGTTAATCAGGTTACTGTAAACAGGCAGTTCTAAACATATAAGAATTCTAATAAGGGTAATTTTTGAAAGGCCTAGTTTAGCCAGTGCCAAGTTTGTTATTTCATGAAAAGTGGAAGGAAATATCTGATCCTACAGTATTCTGAATTTTTACTTTTAGATAATTGTGGAGAAAGCCAAATGGCCCTTCAAGCCTGCTCTTCTACTCAACAAGGTCATAGCTGATCTTTTCATGACCTCAGCTCCACTTAGCTGCCCTCTCACCCTAACCCTTAATTCCTTTACTGTTCAAAAAATTTTCAAAAAACATTTACTGAACAGTGTCAACTACTTCACTGGGCAGGGAAT
Source organism: Chiloscyllium punctatum (assembly GCF_047496795.1). Lineage (NCBI taxonomy): Eukaryota > Metazoa > Chordata > Chondrichthyes > Orectolobiformes > Hemiscylliidae > Chiloscyllium > Chiloscyllium punctatum. The sequence continues at coordinate 52,559,852 of NC_092764.1, read as the reverse complement.
TCCAGACTCACAACCCTCTTGGTGAAGAAGTTCCTCCTTAATTCAGTCCTAAATCTGCTCCCCCTAATTTTGAGGCTATGCCCTCTTGTCCTAGTTTCGCCTGCCAGTGGAAACATCCTCTCAACATCTATCTTGTCTATTCCCTTCATAAATTTTACATGTTTCTATTAGAACTCCCCTCATTCTTCTGAATTCCAATGAATATAATCCCAGTCTACTCAATCTCTCCTCATAAGCCAACACCCTCAACTCCGGAATCAACCAAGTGAACCTCATCTTCACCCCCTCCAGTGCCAGTACATCCTTTCTTAAGAAAGGAGACCAAAACTGCAAACAGTACTCCAGAGGTGTGGCCTCACCAGCACCCTGTACAGCTGTAACTTAACCTCCCAACATAAACTCAATCCCTTTAACAATGAAGGACAAAATTCCATTTGCCTTCCTAATTACTTGTTGTACCTGCAGACCAACCCTCTGATTCATGCACAAGGACACCCAGGTCCCTCTGCATAGCAGCATGCTGCAACCTTTTACCATTTAAATAATAGTCCTTTACTTCACATTTATTAACATTATATTCCATTTGCCAGATCTTTGCCCACTCAATTAAAGTATCTGTGTTCATCTGCAAAGCTTCACGGTTCTCTGCACACTTTGCTCTCCACTCCTCTTGCATCATCTGCAGACTCTGATAAAGTACACGTGGTCTCCAACTCCAAATCACCTATATAAATTGTGAATAGTTGCAGTCCCAACACTGATCCCTAAGGTACCTCACTAGTACTGATTGCCAACCAGAACAGCACTCATTTATTCCCACTCTTTGCTTCCTGTTAGTCAACCAATCCTCTATCTATACTAATACTTTACACGTAACACCATGCATCTTTATCTTATGCAACAGCTTCTTGTGCGGCACCTTGTCGAACGCCTTTTGGAAATCTAGGTACTCCACATCTACTGGGTCTCCATTGTCCACCTTGCTCATAATGTCGTCATAGAATTATGAAAGATTAGTTAAGCATGACCTGTCCTTCATGAACCCATGCTGCATCTGCCCAAAAGGAGAATTTCTATCTAGATACCCTGCTTTTTCTTTCTTGATAATAGACTCGAGCATCTTCCCCACGACAGAGATTAAGCTAACTAGTCTATAATTCCCTATCTTTTGTCTACCACCTTGTTTCAACAGAGATACCACATTTGCTGTTTTATAACTTGCTGGAATTGCCCCAGAATCCAGCAGGTTTTGGAAAACTACCACAAGTGCACTTGCTATTTCTCCTGCCATCTCTTTTAGTAACCTTGCATCAGGGCCAGGAAACTTGTCTATCCTTAGCTCTATTTGCTTGCCCAATACTGCCTCTTCCATGATAATGACCATTTCCAGGTCTTCACTTATCTTTGTCTGTGTCACTTAGAGTCATAGAGATGTGCAGCATGGAAACAGACCCTTTGGTCCAAATCATCCATACTGACCAGATATCCCAACCCAATCTAGTCCCACCTGCCAGCACCTGGCTCATATCCCTCCAAACCCTTCCTATTCATATACCCTTCCTATTCAAATGCATCTTAAATGTTGCAATTGTACCAGCCTCCACCACTTCCTCTGATAGCTCATTCCATACATGTACCACCCTTTGCGTGAAAAAGTTGCCTTGTAGTCTCTTTTATATCTTTCCCCTCTCTCCCTAAACCTATGCCCTCATGTTATTCGTGTCATCCACTGTGAAGACCGATACAAAATACCTATTCAATGCGCCTGGCCATTTCATCATATCCCATAATTAAATGCCCCTTCTCATCCTCTAAAGGACCAATGTTTACTTTAGCCACTCTTTCTTTTTATATATGATTGGAAAGTTTTGCTATCTTTATATTCGGAGCTAGTTTTTTTCCTCATGTTCTATCTTTCTGTTCTTTATAGTTCTTTTTATGGCTCTGTTGCCCTTTAAAACATTCCAAATTTTCTAGTTTCCCACTGATCTTGGCCCCTTTTAATGCCTTGTCTTTCAATTTGATAGCCTCCCTTATTTCCTTAGACACCCATGGCAGATTACCTCTTTTTCTACAGTCCTTCCTTTACACTGGAATAAACTTCTGCTGAGCACTTTGAAGAGATTGCTTTGGAAGCCCTCCATTGTTCAACTGTCCCACCATAAAGTCTTTGCTTCCAGTCTACTTTAGCCAACTGCTCCCTTATCCTATTGTAGTGTCCCTTGTTTAAGCACAGGACCCTGGTATTGGATTTTATTTTTACATTCTCCATTTATATTCTAAATTCTACCATACTGTGAGCACTCCTTCCAAGAGGATCTCTAACTATGAGGTCATTAATTATTCCAATCTCATTACTCAGTACAGATCTGGGAACAGACGAAGGAGAAAGCAATCCATTACATACTGTTCAAGAAAACTATCGCGGATACACTCAACGAACTTTTCCTCAAGACTACCCTGATTGAGGTGCTGAAGATGTGGTTAGGTTCCCTGATTATGTCCCCTAGATATGTGTAGAATTTAAACAAGCTTTGTTCAATGGCTTGGTAAAATTGTAAAGTGGTTGAATTTCACTCAACAGTGGAATTTGAATAGATGCTTTTATTAAGAAAATATAATTAGTAATGGGAAGTGTTTAAGAGTAAAGATTTTAATTAAACAGACTTGAGTTTAAAATCAACTTACAGCATATAAATAGCTAGTGTCATAAACTGCAGTTGCAAGTCAGAAGGACTTGTGTTTGATCTCTCAGGCTGAAGTGAGAGAGGGGTTGTTCTCAAATGGTCATCTGCGTCACAGTAACTTTATGTTTGAGTTGATTTTAAAGACTTTATAACAATTGTTAGAAATTAAATCTCCTTTATTATCTGCCATACTGACACTAGTACAGAATTTGGAACAGTTCTTAGTGAAAAGCAACCAAATAAGTTATTGGTAAATAATGTAGCGTGGAGAAAGTGAGGACTGCAGATGCTGGAGACCAGAGTTGAAAAATGTGATGCTGGAAAAACACAGCAGGCCAGGCAGCATCCGAGCAGGAGGAGAATCGACGGTTTGGGCATAAGCCCTTCTTCGGGGTTCCTGAAGAAGGGCTTATGCCTGAAACATTGATTCTCCTGCTCCTCGGATGCTGCCTGGCCTGCGGTATTTTTCCAGCATCACATTTTTCAAATAATGCAGTGTAGCTAGCAAATATCCTGGAAAGAATAAAATGGTCAGAAGAATTTTTAGATTCCAAAGACAGTTGATAGAGGTATCTTGTAGATATCATGAGTTTATGGGAGGACCTAGGGCTATCGATACCCAAGGCTAGTTGGCAATCATTGTTTATATGTTTACTGGATTAGATTTATAGATTAGGAAGATGTGGCTAACTATGGTATCAATGTTGCATGTAATGTAATACAAAAGGGATAAAAATATTGTATTTTGTTGGGAAACTCATTGACTTCAGATCTGAGCTATAGTTAAACGTGCAACTGGGCCAAACATGAAAGCCAATTTCAGAGTGAACTCTGGCCTCTCCCACATGTGTGGCAAAAGGTATCTGAATAAAAATCTCCTTTACTATGGAACACAGAAATTAAGACTTTTTTTTGATATTTTTTCCTACAACAGTCTGCAACCAAACTTAAAGAAATCCATAGAATGTAATATAAATAAAATGGTCAGAGGCTGAAAAGTGGTCAGAGTAACCAAGTAAAAATTTCAAACAAGTAGCAGCAAAGCACCACTGAAGTTGGAGTTGACTTGAATGCAGTACAGGCACTTTCTTCAGTTTAAGAAATCCAAGATGAAAGTGTAAACAAGTGGACGGTGAATATTAGAAATTAGGGAAACAAACCTTGGCATTTGAATCATCCACTTGGATAAGCAATTTTTGAAAACAATAACATTAATCACTGGCAAAACTTAGCAGATCTGGCAGCATCCTGAAGATAGCAGAGTTAACGTGGATGACTCTTCTTGTTCGAAGGCAGTTTGGCAGACTTCACTTGGACAGCATACTGTGTCCAGTCAATTTTCTATTCAAGCATAGAACATCCAGTTATCTTTTGATTTCTAAATAACACAGTTAAACCTGAGGGAAAGCAAGCAAGAATGAACAAGTCAACCTGGGAAAACAGATCACTGGAACCTTTTAGAAAATCTTCTGAGGGAAAAAAAACCTAAATTGTTCAGATGTTAAAAATACAGCTCTGATCAGTTTAGACATGAAGAACCTCGACTAGAATGATGATGATTTATTATTTGGAAAACTATTTTTGCAAGACTATTTGCGGAAAAGATGTTACACAAAAGGATACAGTTTTCATCCCCATCTTGATTTTTTGGTGGTCCAGGCATGTTTAGCAAAACCAGTTTGGCATCGTGAGACTTATTTACAATGACTTCATTCAGTTTCACTGCTGTGTGCATTCTCCTTACGTTTGACTGGTCCCTGAAAAAGGTAACCAACATCGGAGTTCAACACATTAGAAAGAACGCTAATGACATCAAGTTATGATAAAGATAAGAAATTATTTCAGCTAATAACAACCACAGTTCTGGAGACTGCAGTCAAACTGTATAAATGCAAGTTGGTTGGAACCATCAGAAATTATAGTGTCTTTAGAATAACCACCAAAAACTTGGTCAAAGTGATAGGTTAAGGAGGACAGTGAGGGGAGAAAGACAGCAAGGTGTAGGGAGGTTATTCCATAGTTTACAGCCTAGACAACTGATGACATGGATGTCAATGGCGGAGCAAATAAAGTTGAGGCGCTTATGGGACCAGAAATTGAGAAGTACCAGTACCTCACAATTGTTTGGCTGCAGAAAATTTTAAGAAAAGAACAATGCCAAAGAGTGACTGAAACACAAGTTGTTGCTTGATCAAGAGCCTACGTAGGTCAGTGAACAGAGTGACATTAACGGGAAAAAAAAAGACTTGGCAAGGACATGGGCAGCAGAATTTTGGATAATCTCAGGTTTGTGGAGGTGGAATATGGGAGAACAGCCAAGAGTGCATTAGAATAGTCAAGTCTGGAGATAATAAATGAACGAGTATTTCAGTTACAGATGAGTGAAGATAGAGGGGTCATCAGATGCTGATACAGAGATTAAAAACCGACGCATTTAATGGTGAAGTTTATTACCTTGGTGTCACATTTGAGTATGTAACAAACAAATTAGCTGTTTCTCAGACTGCTACTAGGGAAATGGATGACAGTTAGTAGCTGGAGACAGAATTTAGAACATGCCCAAAATCAATGGTTTAAGTATTCCTAATACTTAATTGAAAACAATTTCTGTTCAGCCAGCACTGGATGCGAGCAATGTGATAATTTAGCAACACTGGAAGAGGGAGGTGAGAGATACGGTCAGAATACCGTACATGTGAAAACCACTGCTGTGTATATTTCGCCATGTTTCTATTAAATATTTATGGAAGGCAAGAGGCTGAATGATAACATTCAAATTATTTGGGTGGGGTAAATTCTGCTCATCGGAAAAAGGTCAAAGCAGAACTCCAGAACATATTGGCTTTGTTTTTGCGAAATTCAGATGACTTCAGTCAATGTAAAGCTCCAAGAGATATAATTAAGGAAAATAAATTAGAGCAATGTAACTGCAGATTCAGTGAATCACCCTCTTAACTTTGTAAGGAGCAGCAAGTAGCACTGACTTGAGGTGTCAGCTAACCTTAAAAAATACTCCAAAATAAAAGTCCTTCCATGATATTCATAAGCCAAGTACAAATATGCCAATTCCCATTCAGAAGCACTAGCAACAAATAAAATTTAGTCTTATTCCAAAAACTTAAATAAGTGGTAACATGTTATTGGCACTTTATAAACTTTTCTAGTTTTGAAATGTTTATTAATTGATCAAATTATTGTGCATTAATTGAAATATTGTGGATTGTCTTAGGAACCCTATTGAAGAAATGTAAATAAAATAAAAAGGCGTCAATATTCTAAATATTACCTGAAATGAGGGGTGTGAAACTAATCCTTTTTTTTCAGGAAAACCAGGAAGGATAAGGGATGAGCTGATGGAGATGCTCATGATTACACTGATAACTAGTGTTGCATGGGGTTCTTTGAGCCAGGAGTTCAAGGTTCAAGTTGCACTAGCTATGGAGGTGTGTCATAACATGCCCACACAGGTGGATTAAAAACAGAGTGATGGATTGTTTTTCAGCAAGGTGGAACCACAGGTTTAGATAAATAATCAAACAGTAAATTAGAGCTCAGATTTTTTTCACACTAATATTAAAAATAGAAATCAGATATTAACTATTGCTGATGTGGAGTACAGAAATATTATTTACGGAGACCTAGACAATTGTTTATAAGTAGTAAAATATTAGATCATGAGAACAACATAGTGTGATTGAATGAAAAGACTTATGAAAGAAAAGGCAAGCCTAGACTTGATAAACTGAATGGCATGTTTCTGTACTATAATCTTCTGTGATTCTACCTCCCAGCCATAAAATAACCTGGCAACAAGCTATTCTCAAATTACTCAAAGTTACAACTTGACTAACTGACCAAACAGCAACCACTAAAACAGGGCAATGGCTTATAACTTCACATTCTAGAATTCAAGGACCAATAAATGAAGAAAGCAAACCAACAAATCAAATCAATGCATCATGGTTAATGTGACAATTCCTCAATTTCCACAATCAGTGTTCCAGTAATTAACTTATAAACTGAACTATGGGTTAAAATCACATTTGGCAAGTACAGTTTACAGTTTCACAAGAGTCACGTGATTGTTTTTTTTAAAAACAGCCAGGTTCCAATGCAACCACAGTAATCAAACTTTATACAATGACTAGTCTATGAAATCTGGTGTCACTGTTGAACAATATAATTTAATGACTTTGATACTATTGGCAGGTTTAGGAATACTAACAAAAGAATAGTTGTTCCTCACAATTCTACATGATCAGCTAGGGAAAAATAAGGTATAACTAGCTGATGGTTTAACAATACATTAAGAGGAAACTTAACATTTATAATTCACAGAAATAGTCTCCCAAGGGACAGGACTGACACTTACGGTTTAATACTGATTAATTCTCTGAAACTGTTTGGTGTGGCGGCTCTAGTGCGACTTCTTTCAGATTCACATTTTTCTTTTGTCCACGTCATCTGTATTCTGTCAGGGTAAACATGTATCTCCTCTTCCTCATCCGAGTAAACAGTTCCTTGATGAATTATTGAATTCCTGTCCTTTATTAATTGAGCCTGGAAGTAAGCAAGCAAAATGGAATTTCTAACTATATTTGCTTTTAATTCATTCAGAGGAATGGGCATTGCTGGCAAGGTCAGCATTTACTCCTATTGCTAAATGCTTGCAAGAGGTTACGGAGGGTTGTGTCTTGAAATGTTGCACGTACACCCAGAATTCTAAGTTAAGGGGAGATATTGGTCAGGGACAGAGATTGGGGATTTCAGGTTTTGGAATCAGTGACAGGTGAAAGGCCAGCAATATAACTAAATCAGGAAAGTGCATGACTGAAGACAACAACTAGCAGATGGCTGGATTCCTATATGACCATCTGCCTTGCTATTTTAGGTGGCTAAAAGGTTTGCAGGGTGTTCTTGAAGCTACCATAAAGTTACATTATGTCTTACACCCACACTTGTGCATTGGTAGTGCATTAAATTAATATTTAAGGTGGTGGATAATGTACCAGTTAAGCATGTGAACTGTATTATTGAGTGTTTAGAGAGTTTGTTTAAGAGATGTATACTGGCTTTCTCAGATAGAACACAGTTAATTGCTTTGCCTTGAATTGTATTACTTTCCTTTGTATTTGGAGCTACACTTAACTAAATGCGTGGAGAAAGCGCCTTCAGAGTCATAACTTTTGCCTTGTAAATAATTGTAGGGAGTCAGATGCTGAATCATATGTAACAGAGTTTGCAGCCTTTGACATGCAGTTTTAGCAACAGTTTTGGCATGTCTAGTGCAGACGGGCCTCTCGTCAATGGCGATGTCATTGAATATAGAGAGAAGATGGTTATAGCTGCTCTTAATGGATGATGGTCATTGCTGGGCACTTGGGTATGATATCACATCATCCATTGTTCACAGGTCAGCAGTTCAGTTTCAGACACTCTGACACAACTCCTAGTATGCTTCATATTCCATGAACCAGGTTGGGTCTTTTACTTGATGCCATCAGAAGGTAGATATGATCGGCCATGAGGTTACAGCTTGTGATGGATTGCAATTCTGTTGCTGATGGTAATGATGCAAACTTCAGTCCTATTATAAAAGTGTTTCCATGACAGATTAATGAATTTTGAAAAACTGTATTTTAAAGGTTATCTTTGTAAAAACAAGAAACTAAGTTTAGTTGGAATTGCGGATTCAATTCCTCCAATATCCCTAGAGGAAACAACAGATGACAAGGCCAGACACTAACTACACATGGAATTCAATTAATGCCCACAAATCCAAATACAGATCCTTGCTTTCTGGAGGTCTGATTGCTTCTGACCTGAACATGTTTGCCCTGATTTGTTCAGTTGCCTGGGAATCAATCTTGCCACGTAGAATGCCACTGTCATTGATCTGAGAAACCATGATCAATTATCATTCAGCCAGCCACTTGTTGCTTGCCAAATCTCTACTTGTAATCAGTTCCTGGCTCTTGATCATCTGTAACTGGGCTTTCCTGACTGTTTGAATTAATTGCTGTGTATATAGCACTTACAGCAAATGGCAGAAATTGCCTTTAAAGTGCAGCAATCCTTGGTTTCTAAAACAGTTCTTTTACCATTTCATTCGACAATCGAAAATAAATTAAAAAATTAAAACAACTAACATAATCATTGTTGTTACCAGATCCATAAAGAATCCACGATAAAGAGTACAGGCAAGCAGAGATATTTTACAATGGAATAGCCTGACTGTATGATGCTAGCAATAGGAATCCTGCATTTTTACCAAAAGCCAAGGTAGACAGACAGAAATTTTGCATTACAGGATTGTGCTCAAAGCCTAATGCCAACTTCTCAATCTAATAGCTGTACTCCAATAAAAAGAGCCTGACCTCTGGGTGTCACGAGGATCACAGACCCAAAATATATATGGCACAGATTAAGTGACCTTGTATTTGAAACAAAGAGATCCTGGTTGGTTATTTGCATTCAAGGCTACACATTATATAGCAGTGGACAGCAATGATCTCAAGATTAATCGTTCGGCTTCATATATTGTTACTTTGGTATATTGTTATACCATTGTGTTTGTTATAACCCAAAATGCCATTGTCAGAATGGAGACAGAAACTGACGTTCGATTTTATTCATACATGCACCCTCATTACTCCCAGCCTTTTGCCCTTTGGAATCACACACGGAAAACAACATATTATGATTGTAGAGTCTATAAACTACTCAATCAAGCTTGTTTGCAAGTGTAAGTGCTCAGTTTGAGAAGCACCTGTACCTCAATTTGGAAACAAGAAAACACTTTGTTACTAATTACAATTACAGCAATGAATAAAGGGTTTGAACCGAGAGCAGTCTCCATCAAGTAAACCGCCTTTTTGTAAAGTCATTAAAATCAAGTGTGCAGGGCTTTCAACAAACAAAATATCTCACAGACAGAGACCGTGGTTTGAATGCTGTAATATATCCGAATTAGATGAGGACCTGCATGCTTCTGAAGACAAAGATGTCATACCCACACCACATATCATCATTTAATATGTAAACACATTTAATAAGTAAACACATTAAGGTAATTAGTTTAGCTTTGACTTCAGAACACAGATTCAAACTTATGGTTCAGCAGAACCCAGAGATTAATTCAGAAGGTAGGACAGTTTATCCTAGCAGGAAAATCAAGTCATTTCAAGGGAACCAGTTATCTGAACAGCAGTGGTTTCTAGTTAGGACAGCTAGGTTAGAAATTGTCACATCGTTAGAACTGAGAAAGATCAAATCCAAAATTTAGAGACGTCCATCCCAGCAGACTCAAAGGAATCATTAAAAAATGGTCTCAACTATTAGGAGTGACATTTCTCTATGAGTGATTGTTTATAACAATGTACTATGACTGTAGCAATACCACACAGATGCAAAGGATGAAGGTTTCTTTTTCTGTCTCTGACTATTCTATCTAGGAATTAAGTGGACACTGCTGGTGTTGTAACTTCATTTTGATATAAATGTTAAGATCTTTCTAACTGCCTTCTAACTTCATGATTTTGTTGTTTATTTCTTCTTTTCTGTAATAAACTTACATTATATTGTTAAAGAAGATCTTCACCCTCAAAGTTTCAGTAACTAGCCATTATGTTAATCAACTGCAAAAATTAAAATATAATAATAATAATAAAAAAAACAAACATATTGTCAAGTCAGCTTTCCTTCTAGGATCTGATTCGTCCAGTGTTGTCATCAGCTGAGATCATAATATTTTAAAGATATCTTCAAAGAGGTAGTTTGTTTCAAAATCTGACAGTCATGGAACAAATTCAAAAACAGAATTAAAAATCAATAAACTTAGTTTGAGAATATTTATTGCCAACTTAATGTACCAGAACAGATGTGATAATTTACAAAATCTTTGTAGATCTGCACAGGTCCAGAAACTTGACAAATTAGACGAAAGTTATTGCAGTTTACCTCTCTTTCTCGCTCAGTCTTCGATAGCCTCATTTGTCTTAACATCTGTGACCGTTGCTCCATCATAAGAGTCCTTTCGTATGTATAAGCTGAAATATCACTGCCGTGCTGAGAACAGAATGTGATGTTATTATTGTAAGTGTGCATTATTTTTATTAATAAAAAAAATGTTAATTCTGCAGACTGTGTCCTCCCAGGTTTGCTCCTTACCATTTCAACGACTTCAACTTCTGCTTCAATGCGCAGATGATAAAGAAACGTTGCAAGATCCTTTTTCATTTGAATACTATTGTCATCCATTTGGGCCACAGTGAAAATGCGCATTCTACATTTTTTCCAGACCTGTGCAGAATTACAAGCAAATCAGCTTTAATATCTGTGCAGCCACTGAAACAACAGCCAAGAACACAAGACACTGAACATTATTTCCACAAATGGGCTTGAATTCTGATAAAAAGTAGAACACAACTTTCATTTCTCATCAGACAGTTGTACTTTTCATTTAAGAAGCATTTTTTAAAGTCAAACTAGTACACTGTGTTTTCCTTTTTAGACATCTCTGCATTTTGTACTTAACACAATGAATTTAAACACAACATTCCTTTTTCTCCCACTGCTTTTACAAAATATATTTCATATGATTTTTAAAAAATATATAAATTATTGTCATGTTGTAGAATCCATATCAAATGTAAAAACAGTATATTTTTATTTTATTGTGAACCTAAATGGGAAATGAACGGTTTTAAAAACCAGAAGTCATGGAAGGATTGCTGTTTTTTAAAAGCAAGTAACCTGACATCCATTTAAGTGTTGTTCACACAATTCCAGTTCAAGCAACAGTAGAAACTTAGGTGCTGGAGCAAGTGGGCTGTGTGTCACTGGAGGCTTAACCAGCAACTGATGGATAAATGCTCACTAGACCAAAGCTCAATGGCAAGGGCCTCTGCCTGACAAACAACGTTGTGACTGCCTGGGAGAAGCTATCAGGTCGCTGCAAGGTGAGGAGCTGTCTCTTTTCTCTGTAGCAAAAACCAACTTAAGCCTGAAGAAAGCTGGTTTATTTTTTCCTCGGCAGTTGCACCTAGTGGTGGCTCTTACAAAGTCCAGACTTTTCCTCCACTCATCACACATGTGTTTCTTTTACTTGTTTGTGTGTGTTTTGTGTGTGCATGTGTGCGCGCTCGCATATGCATGAAAGGGGGTGTTTATAAGGGGATTAGAATTTTGATGTGTGGAATTATAAGTTGGTGGTTCATAATTGGGCTTCGAGGAGACACAAAAGAAAGCAGTACTCCATGTGGGGAAACAGCTGAATCAGATGATATTCAATTATGATTAAAGCAGCTTTATCATGAGGTGAAATTTAAGATAGAGATGGCACAGAGTGAGGAGAAAAGGGAGATAATAATGGAATTGATAAGAATGGGAATGAGAAAACTATAACTAGAATTGAGAAGAGAAAGGGAAGAGAGAAAATGTAAATACAAGTTAAAATAATAATTGAAACAGGAGATATCAGGTGCAGGCTCTGGTGGGGTGAATGTGAGTCATAATTTGAAGTCCAATAAGGGAATGTTTAGAATTGCACAGGCCCTTCAGACCACTTGAGGAAATGGCTGGACAAATTAATTGGGCACAAGAGGATGGACATTGCTCATGCAGAGTTCATTGACAGGTAAAGCACAGGAAATTTACACTTCCCTGTGAGTGAAAGTTTGTTGGGATAAAAATAAACCACACTGGCTGCAAATCAGGTCGTACCCGATCCACATAGGCAAATATTCTGTAATTTAAAAGAAGCAGCCAGGCCAAACCTATACTGAATTTGAAAAGGTTAAGCAAAGTACTTTTGGCAGGTGGATTTGGACATATGAAACCACATATGAAACTCTTACAAAAACTATGTTCCTACAAGAATTTAAAAACCCATTACTTTCCATAATAATAACCCATTCAAAGGTTGGGAGAAGATTTGTAGCTCGGGTGCTCATTGCTGTGGTTCTGTTCGCCGAGCTGGGAATTTGTGTTGCACCGAGACAGGGGACGAAACGTTTGCAACACAAATTCCCAGCTCGGCAAACAGAACCACAACAATAATAACCCATGTTGAGGACCAAAGGGTTGCAACAGCTGGACAGGCAGCAATAATGGCTGATGATTATGAGCTAATCCAGATCATGAATTCATTTTCCATTATCCACGCAAGTTTCAAAAATGGGAAAGTGAAAGGAAGGCAAATAGCCAAGGTAAGGAATGAATAGCTGGGAACACCAAGGTCTCCTCCTCAGATCTGTAGGGAAAGTACTGAGGGTGGAGGTGAAAATTGGATTACAAGATGTTTTCATCACAAGATGACAGGACATATTCATTCAGAATGTTGGAAGTTGTGAAGGAAACCCATGGGACTTATTGTCTCTCATAAGAATCAGTCCCATAGGAGACTCATGCCTTATGAGGAAAATATCACAGAACAGATTGTAGCTTCAACCACAGCTTAAGAGACCAGAGGTAACTACTGTTGTGAGTGTAAACAAAGTATATAGGTTAGATGAAAGATATGAAGGGCTTATCTAAAAGAGAAGCTAACCCCTTTTTCTTGAAGGAAGAATCCAAGCCCACAGGGGCTACTCAAACTCTTGGTGGAGAAGAATTTGGTTTTATCTTCAGAGAGTTCAATGAAAGTCAAAGTATTGACAAATGGGATAGGTGGCAAGTATATCCTAGCTCCATTGTACTGGAGTATGTCTTCACTGGTGATAATCAGGGCAGTTAAGAAATTACCCACCAATGGAGTTGATTTACATTTGGGAAATGAGTTAACAGGAGTGAAAGTTTGTCTATGATCAAAGACAATTCAGTTGAGGCTAAAGAAACAAAAGTTGAAATTACAGATTCCATGTATCTTTATATAGTGTATAATGGGCAGAGAAATGGTTAAACAAAGTCCATTGCCAGAGTGATACCACAAGTAGATGTTATGATGAATGAAATTCTGTTTAAGCATTAGAATATTACAAAGTGCTTGACATGTCTTTGTCAACTGCAGCTTGGAAAGCAGCTCCAGAGTTAAATAAGTTAGCACAGACAATTCACACTGAAGCGGAGAGTGAATGAGTTTTATAATATTGAAAACTAAGTTCTGATGAAAAACTGGAGATATGTTCACAGCCCCATGGACAAAAATTGGACAATTGTTCATCAAAGAGTGGTACTGCCAGATATCGTGAAGACCTATTGAGATTAGCCCATGAAATTTCTGTGATAGGGTACTTGAGAATACAGAGCATGCAGGCATCAATAAACAAGTATTTTACACGGACAGGACTTCATAAAGATAAAGCGTAGTTGTGTAAAACATGTCAGATGGTTGGAAAACCTCAAATGCAATCAAACCAGCATCTTTGATACCTATATCAAAAACCATTCAGTCTAGCGTTTGTGGATTGTGTAGGATGATTACTCAAAACAGGGCCTCAGTATATCCTTTTAATCATGGGTATGGCAAGCCAATTCCCGGAAGCTATTCTTTTAAGGGCAACTATAGCTAGGATAGTGATGGAAAAAATAATGCAATTTCTTTTAAACTTGTGAAGGACTACCAATTGAGATAAAGTTAGAACCCTTGTCAGATGGTATGCCTAAGATTTTCTAGGAAATCATTAGCAGTTTGTGTGTAAAATAATTAAGTTAACTCCTTATCATCTGCGAACACAAGCAGCTTTGGAGAGATACCATCAGACTCTCAAAACCTTGACTGAAGCATGGTTTGACAAATAGCTGTGGGACTGGGAGAAAGGATTAGCTTTCTTACTACTTGCTGCCAGGGATTCCTTAAATGAATTTACTGGACTTAGTCATAAGATTAGAAGTCAACTGAACTTGACTAGAAAGAAGTTTTTGAAGAAAAAGACAAGTTCTCAATGTTGGATTAATTGTCAATGTTTCCTGGAGACTGATGGGAGCATGTAAAGTAGGGCAAGAATATTTGAAAGTTTTACAAGTGAAAATGAAAGCATGAAGTGGTAAACATACAGCAAGTAGAATGTTTCAAGCAGGACATGCAGTATTGTTATAGTTGCTTTTGCAAGGTGAATCTCAAAGTAAAATTCAGTAGTCTACATACACAGTTAGTAAAGTGACTATCTGATAAATACTCTTGATTGCAGGAAGAAAAACTTAGGGAAGAGGATAAGGAGGAAAAAAAAAAATTAAGGTTTGTGGAAGGTGACAGATGATAAGAGTGCAGTTGAAGATGAGGTAGACAGTTAAATGAAATAGCAAATGCTACAGAGAGAAGGAAAAAAAAATAAGTCAGTTACTAGATTTTTAAAATAGACATGCACAGTCAGACTATGTGGAGGCCTCCTGGTCTGCTACTGAGAGCCTTTGGAGAAAGGCTGTAACGTTTGCCTTTTGACTTTGCTTCTTGTTTTTTCTGACCCATGATCATGCTGTGTATATCTGTAATGTAACATTTTTTATTAATTCCTCTATTTTGTAATTCAGGATTGGTCCGAAGATGGCACTGTAAGTGGTGACTTATAAACTTTTCACTGTACTCATTTGAGTATGTGACAATAAAGTTGATAAAGTTAATTCATTCATTGCCAAATTTCTGTTAGCATGTGGCAGACGGCTGGCATAAAATATAAGTTTGACACTAGTATCAGTTAGGTGATGTTCATAATTGTAGGTTGTATATAATTTATTTGGCCCTTTCAGATTTCAGTCCTTTATATTTCTATTTTTTGTCCACACACTACAAGATCCGTATGCTTCATACATGAGTCATACCTTGTGTTGTCGAAGGAGGAATGGAAGCAGCATCAACATGCCTCCATCATGCACAATCCACCAAACATCAATGTGGCCCTCAGTAAAGCGTTCGTGGTTACTTGGGTAGAAAGAAACATTTTTTGGCACCAACAGGGCTAGATGGCCAGCTGTCGTGACTCTCACAGTGTCTAAAGAGTAGAAACAGTGTCATTGGCGTCAAAATACTTTCATTACCTCAAAATGAGAGCTGATCAGCAGTAGAAACCTGTTGAAAGCTCATGATAAATTGAGAGGCATATATATATATAGCGTTTCTCAAAAATACAGTCATACTAACATTTACTCTGGGCAGGAAATAATAAAAAAAAACAATTTATCTTGACAAGAATACAAGGTTGTGTTAAACATGAATTTGTTTGGTTAGCAAAATTTCAACTACTGTTTAACTATGTCACGCAAAATCTGACTACAAAGTGGTTACCTTCAGAAAGCAGTATGTGGTTCTTGTCAATTTGTTTAGCCTAAATTTGCTATTTAGTCTTAAAATCCTTTAGACACCCAGCAGGCACCCGAATCAATTTGTTGATGAACAATCCATATTGCCCATTATCTTACTGTCAGACACATTCCAAACTTCCAATGACCTTCAAGATTAATCTCTGAAAATTGCTTGTTCACAGCTGTCAAAAAAGTTAACTGCTGTTTATCTGGATGAGGAAATACTTCTAGATATATTGAAGGTTACTTCATATTTGTTAGTTCAAGCTAATGTTACATGTTAACAGGTACTCAAAAATTGTTGCAATTGATATTTCTCGCCAACATTTACTACCTACTTGAAGAGGCGATTACCTGCCCGGTGGTCAGTCAGAGATGTACTGCATGGAAACAGACCCTTCAGTCCAACCCGTTCACATCGACCAGATATTCTAACCTAATCTAGTCTCATTTGCCAACATTTGGCCAAAATCCCTCTAAACCCTCCTTATTCATATACCCATCCAGATGCCTGTTAAATGCTGTAATTGTACCAGCTTCCACCACTTCCTCTGGCAGCTCATTCAAGACATGCATCACCCTCTGTGTGAAAAGGTTGCCCCTTAGGTCCCTTTTAAAGCTTTCCATCTCATCTTAAACCTATGTCCTCTAGTTTTGGACTCCCCCACCCCATGGAAAAGACCTTGGCTATTCACCCTATCCATGCCTCTCATGAATTTTTAAACCTCTATAAAGGTCACCCCTCGGCTTCCAGTGCTCCAGGGAAAACAGCTCCAGCCTATTCAGCTACACACCATATAGCTCAAACCTTTCAACGCTGGCAACATCCTTGTACATCTTTTGTGAACCCTCTCAAGTTACACAACATCTTTTCTATAGGAAGGAGACCAGAATTGTACACAATATTCCAAAAGTAGTAGAACCAATGTCCTGTGCAGCTGCAACATGACTTCCTAACTCCCATGCTCAATGCACTGACCAATAAAGGCAAGCATGCCAAATGCCTTCTTCATTATCCTGTCTAACTGGGACTCTACTTTCAAGGAACTATGAAAAATTTCAACTTCTATTTAACTTTGTCATGCAAAATAACCTTTTCTCATCTGACTACAAAGTGGTTACCTTCAGAAAGCAGTATGTGGTTCCTGTCAATTTGTTTAGCACAAATTTGCTATTTCGTCTTAAAATGCTTTCGACACCCAGCAGGCACCCGAACCAACTTAGGCAGCATTGGCTAAGTGGCTAGCACTGCTGCCTCACAGCACCAGGGACCCGGATTCGATTCCATCCTCAGGTGACTTTCTATGTGGAGTTTGCACGTTCTCCCAGTGTCTGCGTGGGTTTCCTCTGGGTGCCCCGGTTTCCTCCCACTATCTAAAAAGGTGTGCAGGTTAGATGAAATTGGCCATGCTAAATTGCTCATTGTGCTTAGGAATGTGTACGCTAGGTGCATTAGTTAGGAGGAATGTAGAGTAATAGGTGTGGAAAGGGTTTGGGTGGGTTACTTTTCAGAGGGTCGGTGTGGACTTGTTGGACCAAATGCCCTGTATCGACACTGTGGGGATTCTTTGATTCTATGATTCTATATGAACAATCTCCAGGAACTTACCATTACATGTATAAGTCCTGCCCTGATTTGCCTTTCCAAAATGCAGCACCTCACGTTTATCCAAATTAAACTCCATTTGTCACTCCTTAGCCCATTAGCCATCTGATTAAGGTCCTGATGTACTCTGATGCAACCTTCTTCGCTGTCCACTATACCTCCAATTTTGGTGTCATCTGCAAACTTACTAACCATATCTCCTATAGTCACATCCAAATTATTCCTCTACCATTTTGGGGCAAATGTATTCTTAATTTTATTTCTGATTTCTTGCCCATTTAGACCTTTCACATTACCTTAGTACCACTGCTTTGCTCCATCTCAAAAATGATTGCACTTTGTAAACTTCCTGTCCTGAGTGTTTTAACTGTTAAGAATATTGTGACACCATGCAACCATATTAATGCTTAAGCTCTGGGGTAATTTTACATGCTTGGCAACAGCACAATCTAAAAATTTGGATGCACACATTTTCATTTTGTGGTCAAAATTGAGGAGGGAAAAGCAGCATTTTTTAAAATAATGGCCACTGAAAATAAATTTTCCACTTAAATATTATTGTTTGGCATCTGCCTCATTCTAAATCCAAATTTTATATTGATACTTTTTTCACTTATGTATGAAGTCCTAACAGTTACACAATATGAGGCAGAATTCCCATCTTGGGAATAACTCTAAATCCGGGTTTGACAAGTTTTACAACTGGGTTTACAAAATGAAATCATAGTTCACATGTCTGTTCATACTAGTTTACATATTCAAATCACAAAAGAACTGGTAAGAACCAAAACAAATGGGCAGCACTCAATGTTTTCTTTTAATATCACTAGATATACGTAATGGTAAGTTTCCACTCTATTTTTAACACAACCGAAAGTACTTTTAGCAAGTGTGTTGAGTTTAAGCAAAATTTAAGACAAAAATACTTGGAAAACCATACAGTTTAAAAACATAAGAAACAGGAGGGGAAGGGAAAACCATTCCTGACAAAATTTATTAGACGAAATCTTTGGAGGAGATAACAAACACGACAGATAAAGGGAAACATTTAGATGCAATATATTTGGATTTCCAAAAGGTGTTCAATAATGTACTGTATAGAAAGTTAACTTATATGATAAGAGTTTGTGGTATTGCAGGTAACATAAATAGAGGATTTGCTAACCCATGGAAGACAGAATTGAAATAAGGATGGCAATCTGCAACTAGTAGACTGTCACAGGGATTAGTGGTGGGGTCAGAATTATTGCTTAAACTCAACACACTTACTAAAAGTGTTCTTGGTTGCATTAAAAATGTTTTTGTGTCAGCTTACCATTAGGAATCTGTGGAACTCATCGCCACAGAGAGCTATGGAGGCCTTGAGTGCATTTAAGACTGGGATAGATACGCTCTTGATTAGTAAGGGAACAGTGGGTTATGGGGAAAAGGTTGAAGATTGGGGCCGAGAAACACATTCAGCCACAATTGAATGGTGGAGCAGAATCAAATGGGCCAAATGTCCAAATCTGCCCCTTTATCTTATGGTCCTATGGATCCAGAAATCTATTTTTTGTGCAGCTTTCTGCAGTATTTCTTCATTTAAAATAATATTCAGCTCATGTATTCTTCCTGCCACGATGCTTAACTTCACGGTTCCCAACATTATTTTCCAACCGCCAGGTTTTCACCTACTTGCTTAACTCGTCTCTGTCTCTCTGAAGACGGTCATCCTGACCACTTGACTTCTAACCCTCATTTTTGTGTCATCTACAGACTTGAAGGAATTGAAGAAAATGGGGAAAAGGCAGGAAAGGGGAATTGAAGGATATTATATCAGTCATGATCTCATTGATTAGCAAATTAGGTGTGATGGACTGAATGGCCTATTTCTATTCCTATTTCTTATGGTCTTAAATACATGATGGTGACTCACTTGACATAGGAGTATGACCATTTTTGTAAGCAATGCCAACTTTCCCTCGAAATGTGTTTCATAGCTCAAAAGATGAGGAAATGTATTTTGAACAATACATAACTTGTGATTTAAACTTCTCTAATGTCTGCGAGGAGTGGAAGCATTAACGTAATGTTGTCACAGGATGCAATGCATTAAAATTGATGATAGGATTACCACAGGTTGCAAGGTAAATTATATACTTTTGGATGATATTGAAATAAAATGCACTAAAAAGGATGATACTAATAAATCTTACCTATGAATGTTTTCCAAGCTCTGGGATCTTCACTCTGTCTCCAGCCATAGGGCCAACCCATAACAACTGAATTATGCTTCATTCCACCAAGACCACATGATTGAATTAAATGTGCAATACCTTCTCGCACCTTTGAAGAAACTACTATCTGGCAAAATCCTTTGACCTTTTCAATTGCCATCATGTTTTTGATCGTCTAGGTTGAGAAGCAAGTGATAATTGAGTCAATAATGGATTGCAATGGTTAAGTAATTTATATAAAATATACTACAAACAACCTTGCTGCTCATATATTCTATGTGGTTTCTATCATGAATGTTTTTATTTAGATATCACCAATGTACCAACATTAGATTTGCTCTGGAGGAGTTTTCTACGTTTTGTGTATATAGTTATACAAATCTTTAACTGGGAAATTTAACCAAGATATATTTCACAAAAGTCTAGGAAATGATAGAAAAATTGTTAATTATTCTGTGAATTTGAAAATCAGATCCTTTACATGTTCTTGGACTGTATATTCAGCAATGTGCACTTGCATGCATGGTGAGAAGAGAAATTTTCTCAAAATATTTTCATTTGAAGATAGAAAATTAATTTAAATTGATCTATACACCCTTCTACGACACTTTCCAAAATAAAAATTGGTTTGTGTACTGCTGCAAAGACAAATTGAACCCTACCAATTACTGACGTGCAGCCGGACTTTAGGGCTTGTGTGCCTGAAGGTCCCGGCAACAGTGTGAATGTCACCTCCCCTGGCTCCTGAGCACAAGAATGATACTGAAGAGACTGGTTGCATAATTAATGAGGCAGGGAACAGAAGATATCATCACAGAAGGTTGCTGTGGACCACGACTGGACACATGTTATGAAAGTCCACAAAAATAAACCAGCTCAAAGAGATATTGCAGCCGCTGAATCCCAAACATTTTGGAACGGCATCAAAGAGTCCCAGTGAATTTGAACTCAGTGGCAATCATGAAAAAAAAACAGCTCTTCACTTATTGATGTTATACATAGCACAGAGGAAAATATTTGTGGTTGTTGGTGGTGATCAGTCACCTCAATAATGTTTTTTTGCTAGTTCACATTTATCCACATTATACTTCAGTGGCCATTCATTTCCCACCCACTCAAAATCCAAATCACATTGAAGCAACCTCCTCACAGTTCAGCCTCCAACCCAACTTTTTTCGCAAACTTGGAGGTATTACCTTTTCTTCCCTCTCATGAATAGCTGGGAATAAAGCATTGATCCTCGCAGTATCCTACTAGTCATTGCCTTCCATTCAGAAAAAGGCTCTTTTATTCCAACTCTTTATTGTCTGTATGTCAACTAGTTCTCTGTCCATATCAGTACAGTACACACAATCCCAGGCACTTCCATGCTAATTTCTCATGAAGGACGTTATTGAAGGCCTTCCTAAAGTGTTAGTAAACCACATCCATCCTTATCAAATCAACTAGCTACATCCTCAAAAGATTCCATAAATTTCCATTTTGTGAATTCATGCTGACTTTTTCCAATCCTGTCACTGTTTTCCAAGTAATTAGAAAAGATTTATAATTGATGCTAACATTTTCCTCACTACTGATGTCAAGTAAACTGGTCAGTGATTACCTGTTTTCACTCTATCACCTTTATTTTTTTTAAATCATTGAATCTTGAAAGATGACCACCAATGCATCCACTATTTCTAGGGCCATTTCCTTAAATATGCAGAAGCGGAGATTATCAGGTTCTTGGGATTTATTGCCTTTAATCCTATCAATTTCCCTGATACCATTTCCTTACCAATACTGATTTCTTTTAGTTCCCTGCCTTTCACCAGACCCTATATTACCAAATTTTCAGAATGTTATTTGAGTCCTCCTTTGTAAAGGCAGAAACAAAATGTGCATTTAATTGATCCATCACCTTTTTATTCATTATAAGCTTCATCTGTTGCTGAGTGTAAGGGATCTACATTTGTCTTATTTAAGTTTTTTCTCTCATATCTATAGATGCTTTTACAATTAACAAGTTTATCTGATCCTCACAAGTATCCTTTCACATTCCATTTTCTAACTTTTACTCAGTCCCTTTATCCCTTTTTGATGAAAGAACACTGCTCCCAATCCTCAGTTCTACTGTTTTAATGGCCAATTTGGATATAACCTTCCTTGGATCTAACACTATACCTAACTTCTCTTGTTAATCCTGGTCGGACCACCTTTCTGGTTTGACTTTTGTGACGGACAGGAATGAACATTCGTTTCAGTTTCTACTTGAGGCCATTAAATGTTTATAATTGTCTATCAACCTACTGCCTAACCCCATTCTTTTAAGTAATGTTCTCCTATTTATCATAGCCAGCTCATAATTTACCACTGTAGTTTCCTTTATTTAGATTCAGAACCTTAGTTTCAGAATCAACTACATCATTCTCTATCCTAATGAAAAGTTCTATCACATAATGGTCACTCTTCCCCAAAGTGCCTTTCGGAGCTAAGTTGCCAATTATTCCTTTCTTATTCCACAATATCCAACTTAGGATGGTCTGTTCTCTAGTTAGTTCCTCAATGTATTGATCAAGAAAAGTCATCCCATAGATATTCCAGGAATTCTTCCTCTATGGTATCACTTATGAACATAGGTACAGAAGTTGGCTGCTCAGTCCTTTGAACCTGCCCCACCATCCAATGAGATTATGGTTGCTCTGTGGCTTAACTCCATATACCTACCTTTGGCCCATATTACTTACGTGAAAAAAAATTGATCTCAGATTTAAAATTAAACAACTAACCTAGCACCCTCAGTCATTTGTGGAAGGTAGTCCCAAACATACTATGTAGAAGTGCATTTTAATGTCTATCCTGAATATTCTGGCCCTAATTCTCCAGCTATACCCCTAGTTCTGGAATCCCAAACCAGTGGAAATAGTCTATTTTTATTTATGCTGCATTTTCCTTCAATCAGATCACCCCTTAACCATCTAAATTCTAGAGAAAGCAGGCTTAATTTGTGTAATCAGTCCTCATAATTTAACTCCTAAAGTTCAGACATCATTCTTGTAAAGCATATATTGTACTCCCTCCAAGGTCAAAATATCTTTATTAAGTTGTGATCCCCACACCTGCTCACAGTACTCAAAGTGGGTCTAACTAGGGTTCAATTTGAGTTGTAGGAGAAAATTAACTGCAAATGCTGGAATCTGTACTGAAAACAACAAATGCTGGAGATCACAGCAAGTCAGACAGCATCCCTGGAGTGAGAGAGAGAGAGAAAGCTGAAATTTCAAGTCTAGATAACCCTTGGTTAGAGATGATTTGATTTGACCACATCTGTAGTATCAAGAGATTATTTAAACAAAAAAAAGTATACATTTTAAATCATACTTGTTCAGCAGCCTGCGCTTCCCCATAATTTTCCAGGAAATTTCCTTGAATAACAGAACCAACAATAGTAAGACCCTTGCCAGCTTTTAACTGAGAGGCAAATGTTAGCAATCTGGGATGCTTCACATGCAGATCTTCATCCAGTTTCAACATAACTAACAACTGAGGCCTAGGAAAGAAAGCATTGAAGAGTTAGTGGGATAATTCAACACAACTAAAGTTAAGATAATGTTGAACACTGCCAGGACTAAGATACAGAGCTCAGAAAGAATGGAGCTAGATTGCTGAGAAAGACAAAAAACACCCTTTGATCTTCAAGAAAGGATTTACTCAAGATGAATACTAAATTTGCAGATTTAATTTGTGTTGTCAATTATTAACTGACAAGTCAGGTTTCCCAAAATGATCACATAAGATCAGGTCCAACTGGTATCTTTGCAGTTAATAAATTAAACAAAACTATAGAATGAATTAAAGAAATAAATATCAGTGCTGATCATGCCAAAAGGACAGTGAGCATGTCAGCAAGTGGGAAAAAAAGGGAGGGACTGGATATGTTGGGTCAGTAATCATCCCCAAATGTAATGATATCAATTAAATTGAAACTGAATGTCACAAGAAATATCCATCTTCAGACATAAAATCCTACAAAATTACAAGATAATAAGTTTTAGCAAAATTATGAATCTATTTTAAGTTCATTGAGAACATACAGTTGTGATTGGTGCAGAAAGATGCCATTTGGAGATTCTGCACACTCCTAGTATTGGAGATTTGCAAGCTAAGTACAGAAAATGACTGTCTGATTAAAGGCATTATCCAAGTTTATTCAGGCACAGAAAGGTGGTTTTAATAAGGTGAACTGGTTGCAGATATAATACTATTTGTGGAAAAGAATTTCAAACTTCTACTACTGTTAGTGTAAAAACGTTCTCCAATTTCATTCTTGGATGGTCCACCTCTAATTTTTAGGCCATTTCTCAATAAAATATAAAAAGAACACTGGGCTCTTATTAAAAGTATGCATAGTTTTAACTAGGCCAAATGATTTCAGTTTGGTCTTATCTTTCGAAATAATTATGAGTCTGCAACCATTTTACCTCTAGGATTACATCAGATATAGTAAATGGAGAATGACATGAAACATACCAGAGCTTAAGGGCACCCTGTATCATTACAATTCACAGTTGATTCAGATTGGGGTTACAAACAAAGATTTGGGCCACCTTTCAAATGAATTCATCATGTTTATATATTGTTGTTACACAGTCAAGCTTCATTCCATCTTATTAATAACTTTGAGCTTGCACAACGTAAGCGCTAAGTTGATTTCATTATTTTACCTCCAATTCTTCGTGTGAGGAGGACCTTCTTCCAACCTGAGCAAGGCATAACGAGCTGCGCTTAGGGACAGGCCCCGAATTCCATCACCCCACTCTTTCTCTGCACTGTAAAAAGATGTAAGTAACTTGGTTTGTCACACAATCCAACATCATTGAAATACTTAAAATAAGAGTAAATTGACATATACATCATCTATGAACTTCAATGTTTAAAAGCATTAAAAGATTTTCAACAAGCGATCCAACCACCAAGGTAGATAATAAGATAAAGTTGTTACAGTCCTACTGGACCATAGGGCTGCACTCTCATTACAGAGACAGACAGCTGGTGGTGGTTTCACTTGAAGGTCATCACACCTCAGGCAAGGCAAGAGGTTGAGGAAGAGAGTCTTTTATGGTAACTTCAGCTGATGCAAGAATTGAATGCACACTATTGGCGTTACACTGCATTGCAAAGCAGTAATTTAGCCAACTGAGCTTATGTAATTGAACTTTTAATGAGACCATTGTTGTTCATTGTTCAGTAAGTTCACTGGAGAAAATGCAGAATTTACAATGGCATGGCTAAGATGTAATTAAGAATTTATTTCAATTGCTAATCATTGTGGGGGTTCCCATCTAACGTAAGCAGTTACTTATATTTTTGTAATTTGCTGAGTATAAAAAGACCTAAATGTCAACCTAATGTTGCTAGAAAGACATTATGTAACACTGTCGTTCAGTTTCTTGAACTGTAATTCAGAAATCTGGACTAAAAGTCACACGAGTCATTGAAAATGACAGCAGATTAGAATTTAAGTTCAACAACAAATTAAATACATCCACAGAATGATGGTTATCACTGTTTCTGATATAAACTTAATATCACAAGACAAGGTAAGTAGACAAGGTCTTTTCCCCTGGATGGGGGAGTCCAGAAGTAGAGGGCATAGATTTTGGATGAGAGACTAAAGATTTAAAAGGGACCTAAGGGGCAACATTTTCACGCGGAGGGTGGTGCGTGTATGGAATGAGCTGCCAGAGGAAGTGGTGGAGGCTGGTACAATTACAACGCTTAACAGGCATCTGGATGGGTGTACAAATACAATAGACAATAGGTGCAGGAGTAGGCCATTCTGCCCTTCGAGCCTGCACCACCATTCAATATGATCATGGCTGATCATCCTTAATCAGTATCCTGTTCCTGCCTTATCTCCATAACCCTTGATTACACTATCCTTGAGAGCTCTATCCAACTCTTTCTTAAATGAATCCAGAGACTGGGTCTCCATTGCCCTCTTGGGCAGAGCATTCCACACAGCCACCACTCTCTGGGTGAAGTAATTTCTCCTCATCTCTGTCCTAAATGGTCTACCCCGTATTTTTAAGCTGTGTCCTCTGGTTCTGCACTCACCCATCAGTGGAAACATGTTTCCTGCCTCCAGAGTGTCCAATCCTTTAATAATCTTATACGTCTCAATCAGATCCCCTCTCAGTCTTCTAAACTCAAGGGTATACAAGCCCAGTCACTCCAGTCTTTCAACGTAAGGTAGTCCTGCCATTCCAGGAATTGACCTCGTGAACCTACGCTGCACTCCCTCAATAGCCAGAATGTCTTTCCTCAAATTTGGAGACCAGAACTGCACACAATACTCCAGGTGTGGTCTCACCAGGACCCTGTACAGCTGCAGAAGAACCTCTTTGCTTCTATACTCAGTCCCTCTTGTTATTAAGGCCAACATGCTATTAGCCTTCTTCACTACCTGCTGTACCTGCATGCTTACCTTACGAAGGGTTTAGAGGGATATGGGCCAAGTGTTGACAAATGGGACTAGATTAGGTTAGGATATCTGGTTGGCATTGACAAGTTGGACTGAAGGGTCTGTCTCTAGGACAGGATATGGGTGTTGCTTACCAGGCTGTCATTTAATGCAAATAACTAATTACCTTGAGATGGTCGGGAGTTACCTTTCAACTGCTGCAAGTCTTGTGGTGTAGCAACAGAATGCTGTTACAGGGAGAGCTCCAGGGGTTTGTTGCAACGATAATGAAGGAAAGGTGATATCAATCCAAGTGAAGATGATATGGTGGGGAACTTTCAGGTGGTGATGGTTTTTGATGGTTCTGTTGCCTTTGCTCTTTTTAGATGATAGAGGTCACAGGTTTGAAAGGTGCTAAGGAGAACTGGCAAACCATTGCAGCTCATCTTGCAGTTACAAAATTGCTGCTGTGCATAAGTGGAGGAAGGAGTGAAATTGGAGTTGGTACTGGGAATGACAACCAAGCAGACTGCTCACTCCTGAATAATGTCATGCTTCTGGAAATTTACTGTCTTAACTCATTCAGGAAAACATAGGACTCTCAACCCACATCAGTAAGGTTGGCTCTTCTGAATTGACCTAGCAAGCTACTCAGTTATGTTTAAGTTGGTGTCTCACTGCCACCTTCTCATAGGCAACAAATTACAAGCAACCCAGTTGCAGTGAGTGAATAGCAAAAAACAAGAACAGATTTTTGGTACCTCACACTGTAACATAAGACTTCAGCTGGGAAATGTGGATTTTATAATGACTGCTTTATTTAATCTTATTGATCTCAGAGGGTTATATCAGAAACAATGCAGAACATTGGAAGATGCAATTTCAATGGCTCAAAGATTATTCTGATTGCCTCAATGACAGCATTCAGCATTATGAGAAACTGAAACACTTGTGTTTTCATTAGAATAAGCCTTCCAACACAAGCTTTCTTTGATGAAACCAACTAAGAAAATATAGTAATGGTATTAAAATGCTTAGGATCAATGTTATCTCTCTAATCACATTTCTTTTCGAATTCACATATCCTCAGTCCACCAGCTGCAACAATCTAATTAGTAGGGGTGATGACTGGATTTCAGCAAATGAGGACTGAAATTTTGTTTAAAATTGTACATTTGGAGTACAATTCAATGTTTAACATCCTTCAGCAAAGGAAAGTGTGCAGCAAAATAAATGTCAAGAAATCTTTGGATGATGTTAGCAGTGATTCTCATCAGCAAAGTTGTTTAAACCACAACTTCCTGGATACAGAAAAAAGGTGCTGTTTGGTCTAACATTATTATGGGGAGACTTCTGGCCTCTCTCTAATAGCAAAGTTCCAGAGTTTAATTGTTTTAGTCCTTGAAGTGATGTGTCTCTTTATAACTATGATTATTCAGAAATCAGACCAGAAAAATTAAAGTTAAGGGTGAATTTCAAGCATCACGTAGATAAGAAAAATCTTTGGTCTTCAAGTACTCACCCTTGGTATTCAATATATTTGTATATCATCCCTGCAATTAACATCGCCACAAGAGCATAATACCATGAAGAAATGAACATTAGTGCAATGCACATGCTCATACCTAAAAATGACAAGGCCCTACAGAAGAAAAACAAATAAGAGTTATATTTATGTAATTGTGCATTTACTTGGCTCACATTTCACAGCTGATCATAAGATGGAAGAATCAAACCCAAACTGATTCTATTGTGCCCAGTTGTACAAGATTCTTGGTGTGTCAGAATGATGAATGTTACAAATCATCCTGATCTGCAAAGCCTTACGTTAATAGTCAAAAAATGTTAATTGAAGGGCTAATGAAGCTAATATAATGTTCATCTGGGCTCCTCAATTCTTCAATGTATAAAACACATTATAAATAATTTTGTGTAGAGTTGAAGATAGACTTAATGCTTTTAAACCTGTTCTTACCAATGGTAGTATTTAAACCTTGGACGCCAGTTTGGAGTTCGTAGAAGAGTTTGCACTGCACAGGCCAAGTTTACAAACAGATAGCACATTAAGAAAAACCTGAAAAATATAAGTAGAAACATTACTTGCATACTTATAAACTAAAAGAATAAATTCCGATAACATGACCTGAATTTCCATTCTCAGCACTCAACTTTAAGGTTCCTTCTTCCCCAGAAAGCAGTGAACAATTTAAAAAAAAGAAAAAAAAACCCATGATCTGTGAATGATATTAATTTAGAACCATATACAGGCTGCAGCATAGCAAGCAGCCATTTGAATTGTCCTGTCATTCACTCCCTAACAGCGTTGCAGCTCTACCTTTTAGAATATTGCATGCAAAACTTGTGAAACTTGAAAGATTCAGAAAAGATTTACAAGGATGTTGCCAGGGTTGAGGGTTGGAGCTATAGGGAGAGGCTGAATAGGCTGGGGCTGTTTTCCCTGGAGTGTCAGAGGCTGAGGGCTGACCTTATAGAGGTTTATAAAATCATAAAAGAGCATGGATAAGATAAATAGACAAAGTCTTTTTCCTGGAGTGGGGGAATTCCAGAACTAGAGGGCATTGGTTTAAGGTGAGAGGGGAAAGATTTAAAAGGGGGATGGGGACAACCTTTTCACGCAGAGGGTGGTTCATGTATGGAATGAGCTGCCAGAGGAAGTGAGGGAGGTACAATTACAACATTTAAAAGGCATCTGGATGGGTATATAAATAGGAAGGGTTTGGAGAGATATAGGCCAGGTGCTGGCAGGTGGGACTAGATTACATTAGGATATCTGGTCGACAATGGATGAGTTGGACCAAAAGGGTCTGTTTCCATGTTGTACATCTCTATGACTCTATGACATGCAGACTTGTCACACTCACCTTCTCAAGTGCAACTAGGGACAGGCAATAAATGCCGGCCCAGCCAGCAATGCCCCCGTTCCAGAAGTGAATGAATGTGACAGGTTTCTTCAAGAACAACTCAGCTCACCTAACTCTCCCACCACCAATCTAACTTTGATAGTTATCCAATTTCGTTTGGAAGCCACAACTGAATCTGCTTTCACCATGCCCTCAGATGATGCATTCCATATCTTAACTATTTACTGCATAAAGTAGTTTATCTTTAGTTATTTTTGGTTCTTTAGATACTGACCTTAAAACAATGTCCTCGGATTCTCAACTGTCATTGACAACATCTACCTTCTCTTGATTTTAAACACTTCTATCAAATCTCCTTTTAAAAGGAAAACAGCCTTGGCTTCTCCAATTTAAGTAAGTGAAATTGCTCATTGTAAAAATAGTTTATGTGAATCTTTCTGCACCCTTTCTAATGCCTTCACATTCTTCCTTAAGTTTAATGTCCAGAACTGGACCAACACTCAATATTCCAATTGAGGTTGAACCTGTGTTTTAGACAGGACCGTCATAACTTTCTTGGTGCTCACATGACTCTGCTTACAATTCACAGGAGCAGTTATAGCTTCCATTAGGTGCCTTATACCACTCTCATCCTGCCCTCCCACCTTTAGTAATTTGTGGACATATTCCCTCAGCCCATCTGGTCCTGTAATTACTTTAGAACTGTATTCTTTATTTTGACTTACCTCTTCTCAATCTTGCTACCAAAACATGTCACTGTGCATTTCTTTCCATTAAACTTCATCTACCATGTATCTGCCCATTCCAACAATTTGACATGTCATCTTGAAGTCTATCACTAAGCTCCTACAGTTCATAATACTTCCAAATTGAGTCTCATCTTAGTTATCCACACTGTGTTCACAAGCAATTTAAAATTTGCCATTTGAATATATTAATTATCTAACGTTAGTACTAGATTTTATTTTCCAACTTGTTTCCTTCAATCTTAGTATTCCAATTTCACTTTCTTCACATTCATTGCTCAACAATTTCATAGTCAGATTTAAAAAAAAAACACCATCCAAAAAAAAATCTCCAAATCATCAGGATCAAAAGATATGTACAAATTTATTTAAGTACACACAGAAAAATTGCAGCTATTATTTGAGGGAAAAGGCACATGAACAAGCATAATAGGGAGTTAGAAGAATCACTTAACTCCAAGTAAAGAGACCTGGTACAAAGCAAGCATAAATGAAGAGCATAAAATAAAAACAAATGTGGCAGGGAAATTACAAAGATAAATAGTTATAGAATCAGAGTCATACAGCACGGAAACAGCCTCTTCGGTCCAAACTGTCCTTGCCAACCAGACATCTCAATTTAAGCTAGTCCCATTTGCCAGCATATGGCCCATATTCTTCAAACCCTTCCTATTCATATACCCATCCGGATGCCTTTTAAAATGTTGTAATTGTACCAGCCTCCACCACTTCCTCTGGTAGCTCACTCCACACACGCATCACCCGCTGCCTGAAAAAATTGTCCCTCACATCCTCTTCAAACCTTTCTACTCTCACCATGAATCCATGCCCTTTAGGCCTGGATTCTCCTAACCAAAGAAAAGGACCATAGGCATTAACCCTATCCACATGCCCACGATTCCAAAAACCTCCATAAGGTCACTCCTCAGCATCCAAAACTCTGAAGGATAGTGTCCTATGAAGAACCATTTCAGGGGCTAAATCTAGAATGCATGTTTTTGTTTCATTCTTTACCCTTGGAATGTTTTTCCAAACATTAATTAAGCTTAAGAGATGGAAGTAAAAAGCCACAGCCACTGACACAGACAGACATTTTCAACAGAGTTACTGACAATTTGCTTAGAATCACATGCAGCAGAATAGTATCCAAAATCCCAATTTATTGTAGAATGTAATGCAAGACAAACTTTCTCTCCTTTCTTCGAATGGAGATTACATATTTAAGTTATTTAGTTATTGGGGTCCTTTCCCTCACTCCACCATGTGTGTGTTTGTTTTCATCACATTCTGCATTGTTCACTTTACCTATTTTTTAAAAAAAAAATTCTTTCCAATTTTGTTTCTACATTTCTTTACTTGTTTCCACTTTAGAATTATGTTTTGAAGCTTAATTTCAATATCACACTCACTGGCTTTCTACAAGAAATGCTCAAGGAAAAAAATTCCCAAAAAGAGAGCAAAACACAGGAATTCAGAGTTGGGTGGCAGATTCATTTTATTCCCCAAACCAAATCAGAATCTATGAAACTACTTTGAAAACATATGATAACATCTGCTTGAAAATTGTGAGCTGACTGATTGTAGAAAGATCTGTCAGAGTGAAAACACTAAATTACAGCAAACTTTTGTTAAACTGCACCTAATGAACTGGCATTTTTGATAAACTAGCATAAAACATGTATCTCATATAGAGAGGTTAACTGTATTATTGCGATCTCCACGATGTTAGAGTACTCAGTTGAAGGTGCAAATGAGCAAATTCAGAGGGTAAGTTTTATTTAGGTACAAGCTTTTGGGCACTCCAATGCTCCAAAAGCTCGTTTTTCCAAATAAACCTGTAGGGCTATAATCTGGTAGTGAGTGATTTTTAACTTTGTCCACCCCAGTCCAACACCGTACCTCGACAGTGATTAATGTTGTAACTAAAAGTATAACACAATGTATATAACCCTGCATTATTTAGTGTGTTTTTACATTGATTATGTGGACTTCTTGAGCAATCAGAATATATGATCATCCAGGACATTCTTGGTCCCATATATGCCAGTTAAAGAAAAGTTTGCTGTAATTATAGTTGCAAGATCAGTCCTAATCATTTAGAACCTGCCATTCATCACGATCAAATATTGATCAAGAATTATCACTTTAATTGTGGAGGTTTAAATGATCCAAAGCACAGCATAGAATACCGGGAGTATTTCTCTGGTTTCTACTCAATATACCTGGATAAATGGCAATAAATCAAAAGTGATCAAACAAATGTTAAGTTCCCACCATAGAAAATGGTATTTATAGCCTTTATTTAGTAACAATGATGCACGTATTCTACTTAGTGTTTTGGATATCGCTCAACTAAATTTTTTTTTAAAAAAGAAAAGGAGATATCTATAAAAATATACAAGGGAAAGGAAAAAAGTTCTTTTGAAAATGGAAGTGATGCAGATGTCAATGAAACTGATGATTTGAGAATTTAAAATGTAGAACGGTGATTGATTCAAAAAAAGGTTTTACAAGAAATTTCACTTACATTGAGAGAATGGGTGCCACCATATCAAGTGAAGCTATCAGAATTCCCAGTTCAGCTATAATAGCTGTCAAAAGAAGAGCCCAGGTTGGCTCACCATTGACCTTTCCATTGCCAAACACCTACAATATTAAAAGATACCAACAAAACTTTAAAATTCAAAATCTGTATTAATATTTATAATTCATTTCATAATCTTTAAGAATGATGAGTTCGGGAAAAAAAAGGAAATGCCATTTCATGAGAAATTTGTTCTGAAAATAGTCACTGTCTAATTTGAGATATTTAAGTGGTGGTTTTCACATCTTCAAATGTATGGGTTTCCTGTACTGAAGCTATAAATCCTAAGATACATTTCCTAAAGTGTACACAGGGCTTTCTGCGTTCATTACATTTTGTGTTTTAAGATTTACTGATGAGAGACTATAAATTTCGGATATATGATAATAAAACCAAAATGACAGCAAGAAACATAAAAGACTTTAACATGATAAAGGAGCGAACATAAAATGGCCTTCAAAAGGTTCTCAACATGGATTGTTACGCATCAAGATTTCTATATCTAATCATTGATCACAATTTATCATTACGTAAATAACTGCTTACAGCCTTCAGGACTCAACATACAGTTTAACAAATTTCAGACCATGAGACCTCCATCCTTGTTCATTACCCACCCCCTACAATCCCAGGTTCTGTTCTGATTGGGCTGCAAGCTATTTTTAATTACTCATAGTCCCGGTTATTTTTTCCTAGCTTACTATTAACAGTCCAATGTCTGCTTTGCTTTATTTCCTCTCTGTCTGGATACTGTCCCCATCTATCCATCCCACTCATTCCCCCCTAAATCAGCATAAATGCTATCATTTCCTAACTACTTTCAATTCTGACAAAGAAGTCACTGGACTTCGAATATTAACTTCACTCTGTTTTTCTCCACAGATGTTGCCAGATTTGAAGCTATTTTTGTTTTTGTTTTAGATCTCCAGTATCTGCACTTCTGTTTTAGAAGGACAGTAGCTTACTTTTTTGATGTAATTATTAGAAATGGAAAAGGTCAGAAGGGGGGAAACCAAAGCTTGACACAGAGGCTTTAGTTCTGACCTTCACAAATTAAAATAGAAAAAGCAGAAGAGTGGGAAACATTTTGAAATATTAGTTTCATTTGTTCATATTAAGATTGATAATGGCAGCTAAAGAGCACTCTCCTATACAGTTTACAAAATCAGCTGTGGAATAGAAGTGGCTAAAAAATCAAGTTGCTGAAAAAATTCAGCAGGTCTGGCAGTATCTACAAAGAGAAATTGAAGTTAACATTCGGGTCCAGTGACCCTTTGTTTCTGATTTCTAACATCCACAACTTTTTTTGTTTTTTTTTGAATAGGAGTGGCTAGCTTTTTAACAAAGTAAATCTCTGTTCAGAATGAGTCAAAGATTTATTATAATTTGGTTTAATTTATTCTTTGCAAAAACAGTTTTGTAATGGTTAATTTTAAGATTATTTGAATAGGTGGAAAAAAGTGCAAATATGTCAAAGTGTACACAGTGACAGCTTGAAATGACGTCAGGAAGTGGTAACTGAAAAAATACTCTGCAGAACTTGTAGAAAATAATTTAAAGCGGTGACATATGCCTGAAAGTTGCCCTTGATGGGCTGAAAGACCTACAGGAAAAAAATTAGAGCAAAGTTATGATCAAAGTTGCATTTAATAACTCACAACAATTAAGCTGCACAAAGGCTTCCCTAAAGCTATATTCAACATCAATTCTAGCAGCAAGAAGGATCAATCAAAACAAATATAGTGTACAAACCCGTAAGAAAGGTATGATGTTGTCTTTAGCTATGGCTTGCAACAACCGTGGAGCTCCGGTTAGACTCTGTAAACCAGCACCACATGTCGAGAAAAAGGAACCAATCACAATAACCCAAGGAGAAGGCCAGGCCAGAGTGCCAACAACCAAATTATTATTCACAGCATCCCCATACCTGGACAGGAAGAAGGAAAAAATCCATACACATATTTATATATTGAAGAGGTTTTCAACATCAAATTAAGTAGTTTTTTGCATTTGAAAGCATGTACATTTGAAAGAGACATTACATAAGAAAAACCAAACAATTGGAAAAGTCAGAATGGACCATAAATTGCTGCAGGTGGGCAATGGACAGAATTTAATCTTGCCCTTGCGCCTATATTAAAATATCACAGAAATTTTGTGCTATATTGTTCAGATTACTAGCTGATAAAACAGCAGCAAGGGAGGTTGAGAATCTTGGAGCATACTTGAAGCTCGACATGGACCCTGAATTTCACTTAATCAGCTGCTTGCAATTAAACTGTGAAAAAAAAAGTCAGATTTACGTCACAGAAAAGCAATGAGAGTTGTTTTGCAGGTAAGGAATTAACGCTAAATAGCAGTGATTTAGAAAAAAAGTGTATTATTATTATTAAGGGATTAACTGAGAAGCACCAGGGATAAGGAAAAATTACAGGATAAGGAAAAATTACAGGATAAGAAGAGACTGAAGATAACTTAAAGGGAGTAGCTTTCAGTGGTGATAACTTTTAAACAGTTATTTTTGTCATAATATACATAACATTCATGATCCTTAAGGGATCCAGGTAAAAGAAGTGGCCTAGAAATGTTATTTGAGTTAAGGGCAATCTGAACATTTAACCTCAAAAGGTATGAGAGAGGGAAGGAGACCTCAAGGCTATCATGTGCTCCCCCTGCTCTTGCTGGGAAGTTAGGCACATTTCCAGTGTCCAGCAACAACATGTGTGCAGTAAGTGTCTCTGGCCCCAGTTCCTGGAAACCCATAGTTTCGGAGCTGAGGACACTGTGGAACATCAGTGAGGTGGAGAGTATTGTGGATAGCATACACAGATTGTTGTCACTCCGCATAATAAGGCTCCCCAGCTAGCAAAGGAATGGGTGACCACCAGATAGAGTAAGTAGACTTTGCAGGTAGTGTAGGAACCCCCTGGCTATTCCCCTGCAAAACAGTTGTATCGCTTTGGATACTGTTTGAGGGAATGGCCTCTTAGAGGAAAGTGGCAGCAACCAAAGTCATTGTGCCAAGCTGTCTCTGCAAGGGACAGGAGGAAAAAAAAGAGCAGGAATGCTATAGTAATAAGTGAAGGGAACAGTGAATAAGTGAAGTAATAGTAAAGTGAATGGTTCTGTGACCACAAATCAGACTCGACAATGGTATGTTGCCTTTGTGTGCTCGGGTCAGGAACATCTCCGAATGTCGACAGGACATTCTGAAGTTGGAGGGTGAACAGCTAGTGGTCATGGTACACAATTGGTATCAATGATGTAGGTAAGAAAATAGAGGAGGTCCTGAAAAGAGAGTGTATAGGATTAGAAGTAAATTTTAAAAACAAAAAGGACCTCAAAATTAGGATCTTGGAATTGCTACAAGTCCCATTTGCGAGTCAGAATAGAAATATGTTGGATGAACACATGGCTAATGAAACGGTGAGGGGAAAGGTTTCAGCGTCCTGGGGCATTGGGACTAGTCTGGGGGAAGGTACACCAGTACAAGCTGGATGAGTTGCACCTTGGCAGGATTGGAACTCATGCCCTAGGGGATGTGTTTGCAAGTGCAGTCAGGGAAAGTTTAAACTAAAATGGTAGGTGAATGGAAATCCAAACAGGAAGGCAGATGATGGGAAAATAAAGACTAAAACAAATGACGGAATTGGAAATACGAAAGATAGTAGGCAGACAATTCAAGCACTAGAATCAAGCAGGGCTACAATGTGTGGTATTACAAATGCTAAAAAGACAAGCCATAAGATCTTATGCCTCAATGTATGCAGCATTCACAACAAAAATGGATGAATTAGTCAAGTAAAATCAATCTTAATGGATTTATATTGTAGGGATGACATAGAATGCAGGGCGATCAGGAATGGGAACTGAATAGCAGACAGGTTTACAGTTTTTAGAGAACACAGACAAAAAAAAAAGATGAGCACTGCTGATTGAAAAGAAAATTAATGTGATTATGAGGAAGAGTATCAAGCTCTAGTGAGGTAAAATTTGTATGGTTGAGCTTAGAAACACCAAAGGGGCAGAAATGATAGTAGGGGTTGTATACAAGGTAATTGGGGATATTTAAGAGACTGCTGGACATGCATATGGTCACAGAAATTTGAGGGTGCATACATGAGGATCAATGGTTGGCACAACATGGTGGGCTGACGGGCCTGTTCTGTGCTGTACTGTTCTATGTTCTATATATAGCCCTAAATTGTAGTGTAATATTGGGGAAGGCATACAAAAGAAATTAGAAATGTAAGTAATAAAAAGGTATAGCTATAATTATGGATGACTTTAAATTATATATAGATTGGGAAAAATCAGCAGCAATGTTGTAAAGGAGAAATTCTTGGACTATATCCATGATAGTGTTATGCATCAGTATGTCGAAGAACCAACTAGAGCAACGGCAATCTGATATCTGATTTACATTGCTCTCAATTTTTATTAGAGAGGAGACAATCCTTGACTAAGTATTCTGTAACGAGGAAGAAATAATTGACAATCTAGTTGTGTGTGAGCTCTTAGATAAGAGGACTACAAAAGGATAAAATTCATTAGGGTGGGAGAGTGACATAGTTGGTTCTGAGACTAGGTTCCTGATTTAAATAAAAGGAAAACCACAATAGTACGAGGTGTGAGCTAGCTATGATAAATTGGGATTGTTATTTAAAAGGGAGGAGGGTAAGAAGGCAACAACAAACATTTAACGA
Source organism: Chiloscyllium punctatum (assembly GCF_047496795.1). Classification (NCBI taxonomy): domain Eukaryota; kingdom Metazoa; phylum Chordata; class Chondrichthyes; order Orectolobiformes; family Hemiscylliidae; genus Chiloscyllium; species Chiloscyllium punctatum. The sequence continues at coordinate 52,522,747 of NC_092764.1, read as the reverse complement.
TGATTTGCAAGAGTTATTCATTCCATTCTGGCATGAAAAATAAAACAGGAAACTTGATCAGACTATGGCTAACAAGGGAATTTAGGGATACTATTAAATTCAAGAAAGAGGCATACAAAGTGGCCAAAGAAGCAACAGACCTGAGAATTGGGAACAGTTTAAATTCTAACAAAGAGACTGACTAAGATGGAGAATGTAGAGTAGGAGAGAAAGATTGCAGGGAATAAACAGATAGTAATAGCTTCTGTAGGTATGTGAAGAGAAAAAGAATTTGTAAAGACAAATATCAATCTCCTACAATTAGAAACAGGGGACTTTATGGGAGGGAACAGAGATGATAGACCAATTAACTATATACTTTTGTTTTGGCTTCTCCAAAGGAAGACACAGAGCACCCCAAACAATACAGGGGAAAACACATGGCTTAAATGGAAAGGAGGAACCGAAAGAAATTAATATTTATAGGGAAATGGTGTTGGGAATCTAATGGGATTAAAGGCATACATGGTTTCCAGGGCACTGATATATTTCATCCCTGAGTACTTAAAGAAGTGGCCCTAGAAATAGCAGAATTGCTAGTGATCATTTTCCAAAATTCTATAGTCACTGGATATTTCCTATTGATTGGAAGGTCGTTAATGTAACCCCAATATGTAAGAAAGGCAGCAATGGGGAAAAACGCAAATTATAGATGATCAGTTTGACATTGATAGTGAGGAAAATGTGCAAAATGGATGGAGAACTGGTTTGCAGACAGAAATAAAGATTAGAAATTTTTTTTTCCATTTGGCAAGCAGTGATCAGTGGGGTACTGCAGGGATCAATGCTTGGACCCCAGCTATTCACAATATATATTAATGATTTAGATAAGGAAACTGTAATACTTCTAAATTTGAAGCTGACACCAACCTGGCTGGGAGGATATGCTGTGAGGCGGATGCAGAGAAACGTCAGTGTGATTTAGTCAAGTTATGCAAGTGGACAAATACATGCCAGATGCAGTATGACGTGGATAAGTGTGACATTATACACTTTGGTAGCAAAAACAGGAAGGCAGATTGTTATCTGAGTGGTGCTAGATTTGTAAAGGGCAACGAAACCTACATATGCTTGTACATCTGCATGCTGAAAGTGATCATGCAGGCACAGCATGCAATGAAGAAGTGAAATGATATGCTAGTCTTCACAGTGAGAGGATTCATGTACAGGAGCAGGGACGCCTTCCTAAAAATGTCGAGGGTAACCACACCTGGAGAACTATCTGCAGTTTTGGTTTCCTTGTTTGAGGAAGGATATTCTAGTGATTGAGGAAGCGTAAAGAAGGTTTGCTAGACTGATTCCTGGACTGCTGAGGCTGATGTCTGGAGAGTGACTGGATTGATTAGGAATGTATTCACCGGAGTTAGAGGAATGAGCAGTGATCTCATAGATACCTATCCAGTTTTAATAGATGGAGAAAGGATGTTTCTGGGGAGTCCAGGAGACAGAGGGTGAGTGAAAGAGATGAATATTTTAATTGGATATTATTCTAACAAGATTCAAATATATTACACAGATCAAATGTATTTTCAGACAGACTTTTCACAAAAGAACTTTTTTTGTTCCTTTCAAAAATGATTTCGTACTTACTTATCTCTAAGTACAACATCCTCAATACAGGCTCCAAATAACACCACACTGCTCAAGTCTGATTTTCAGTCAAGCAATATAAAAGTTAATTAAACTGAACTTTGTAGGCAGCTGAAAATGTGCTTCAAGAGCTAATTAACAAAAAAAAAATTAGGTGTACAAGTAAACAGAATAACAAAATTTGGAAATAATCTTCCACCTTTTTAATATACGCTTCCTTCATTCTACAATTAAATTATCTAAGATTGTTTTGCATGGCCGATTTTTCTGATACTACCAAGCAAACAAGACAGTAAAATAAGGGTACAGCTCAGGATAATTTGTGATTTTAGGTCAGATATGTTTTGTTGATTCATTACCTTAATAAACCACAAAACAAGACCTAGAAAGTGGTAGGAACTGGTTTTAAAAACTGACTGTGTCTCATTTTACAGATTTTAGATAATGTGCAAATTAGTCAGAAACGCTAGCAGACTTCCTTCACTAATTTGGACCTGTCACTAAACAGGAAATTAACAGGTTCAGAATACACATCTGCTTGAAGAGACAGTATTCTATTGGGCAACTTTACTAATATCCAGTTTAAGGCATCTGAGATATTAAAAAATGTCAAGAACCTAGGTTAATTTATGCTGAAATGACTTAGTGGAGATATTTAAAATTCTTGAGAAAATAAATAAATCCCAAGAGTAAACAATTTTGAGTATGCCTTTTTAAACAACTTAAAAAGGCAATGTGAAATAGATTAATCGTGGAAATAGTGACCCAGATCTTCCAGTTAATGATGGAGATAGTGTGTCTGTTGCTGACTGCAACGACTTTGCCCACGTCCCATTTTATCCTGGAGTCTCTGAACCTTCTAGTACTGGCTCCAGCAGGGGTAAAAAGATGAAGAGTGCACAGAACAAATGGCAAGCTTATTCCAGCTAAGCCACATCCCCCTTTTCTTTCATGAATTTACAACTATAAGGTCTGTCTTCAGTTCATTAACTTATACAGTTTTGATTGGAGCGGTTATTCCTGAGGTTATTCCCCTCATAATTAGTGCTAACTCTCTCCCTCACCCCCAACAATGCCTGCATTCCCTGACAGTCAGCTTTCATGATGTAAGCCTGATAGGAGAAGGAATGAGAGAGAAGGTTAGGGGTAAGCTGAAAGTATGACAGAGCTGTTAGGAGGGGAAGTGGGGAAGGTGAACACTGCCCACGTATGTGTGCTGCCTGGGAAATTAAGCATTGCCAAGTGCGGCTGTTGTATGCGTCTGTGGGTGTCAACATTCCAACTAATGTATTTGAAGTGTGCTCCACTGCAGGCTTCACACCCATTTTGAAAAGGAAACCTACGTTTTGAAAAGAAATGCTTGAATAACTGCAGAGTTGGCACCAATAAAGACTTACTCAGGGTTCAGATGCATATCAGTGACATAAGTGAAGTCATTTTCCATTCTCTATCAAAGGAATTGAGCCAAAAAACAAGTTGTATTTTCATAGCATGTTCTATGACCTTCAGCCATCTCAAAGTTCTTTAAAGCCACTTCAGTGCTTTTGAAATATTATCACTGCTAGAACATGAAAAAGACCAACATGTATGAAGATTGATCCTCACAAACTGCAATGTGCAATCACCAGAAAAAAACTGCTCGAGTTGACTTATGCTGGTGGAAGAATAACTGTCGAAGACATTGGGGAGATTAGATTAGATTAGGTTCCCCTACAGTGTGGAAACAGGCCCTTCAGCCCAACAAGCCCACACTGACCATCTGAAGAGGAAACCACCCAGACGCATTTCCCTCTGACTTATGCACCGAACAATATGGGCAATTTAGCATGGCCAAATCATCTGACCTACACATCTTTTGACTGTGATATTCATGAGAATAGCACCATCTGGCAGACCAGACTCAGGATTTCCTTGATGCTACATTAGAGATGCTATTTGTGCTCAAGTCTCCTCCTGACCTACCATTAAATGATTTGATAACTTGCAAACTAGATTACAGGAAAGAAAGCAAACCGCACCTAACAAGCCTCAGGCATCCCCACATGGTGTTACAGGAAGTACTATGCGACTTAGTTCAATTTTAAGCTAATTTGTAAGAATCACTAATGAAATAAAAAGGATACAAATTAATGAGGTTGTAGCAATAGCCAGGATAGTACCAATGGGAATGGACTTCTGTGCATCTTTCAGGTCTCCTGATCTATTAGAACCAGCCATGATACCTAATAAATAAAAGCAGATAATTATGTTACATGAACAAGTACTTAGCTCCTTGTTTATTTTACTCAATTTTCTAATATTCTAATATATATTAGCACAATGGTGAATATGGAATACAAGGACAAATTTTGCAACAAATCAGCAAATAGCTTCTCAGAGGAAGAGGATAGAGGACTACTTTAAAATCACCATTGAATACAGAGAAAGTTCACTACATATCTACAACACACTACACTACATACACACAAATGTCAATACTGTCACTACTGTACAGCAAGTTAAAATATTCCACCTGCTTCAGTGACAGCTATTGTACTCGTGAAAAAAAAAATCCCCAAGAGATTTACACCTTATATATTGCAGGGCCACTGTCAAGAACAGAATGCGAACTGCAATTATCTTGGTTAACATTTGCTCCTGGAAGTAGGGGACAAAACTAGTTTTGTTAAAGCATTTTCACCCAACATATCAAACTACCATTCCAATTTTTACCACAGATACTGCCTGACCTCTTAACTTCCATTATTTCAGAATGACATCATTTTGGAATATTCATATTTTCTTCAAAATTACTTAGTACTCTGCTGCCTACATAGAGCCACTGTTGTAATGCATATTCTCATGCAAAAAAAAACACTACAATTCAAAATTTATGAACAGTTACATACAAACTTCCCTTTTAGTGTATTAGAAATCATAAATCAACATTGAAATGGAAACAAGTGACATTTTGTGCAAATGTTTTATGCTGGTTACAGTTTCGTCATTTGCATCAGTGCTGGCACAAGTAGTTCACCTTAAAGTCACATGACACAAGGTAATAGTCCAACAGGTTTATTTGAAATCAAAAGCTTTCGGAGCATAGCCCCTTCATCAGGTGACATGAGAGGGAAGCACACAGAATAGATGGGCGGAGAGATCAAATGATCATGCAAATGGTGTGAGTGGCGTATCGAATAATAAGTCTCTGTAGGTAACCAAGAGTGTTTGGCAGTGAGTGATGTGGCAACAGTTCAATAACAACCAAACGGATGATCTATAATCTGGTTAAATGCAAGTCTTATTGTGTCATATTATTCCAGTCAAATTAAAACTGAAAGAATTGCAGATGCCGTAAATCAGGAGCAAGGGCAGGGATTGCTCCGGTGGTGGTGGTCGGGAAGGGGGGAGCTCAGTGGGTCAGGCAACATTTGTGAAAAAAAAAATCAGGGGTTAGTGTTCTGGGTCTGGTGACCCTTCCTCTAGTTTTCTTCACAGAGGCTGTTGGACCTGCTGGGCCTTTCCTGTGGCTTCTGTTTTTGTTCCATGTTATTCCAGTCATTTGGTTTGTGTCCAGCACTATCTTATTTTAATTTTTTTGTAATTATCTCTCTCCTTCAGATTACAGGTCATCCCTTCACTTGTTATTCATCTGTTGACACTTTACTCACACTATCTGACACTCAGTCACCTGCAGAGACTTTTTATCTGACACTCCACTCACACAATTTGTATGATCTTTTAAGCTCTGTGTTCATGCATTCTGAGCTGTGTGCTGCCCTCTCACTAGACCAGACGAAGGGGCTTTGCTCCAAAAGCTTGTGATTTCAAATAAATCTGTTGGACTACAACCTGGTGTCACATGATTTCTGACTTTGTCCACTCCAGTCCAACACCTGCACCTCCATCCCTCATACAAGTGACTGAGAGTCTCTTTGATTAGACCCTCTTAAAAAAAATTGGAGCAAGACCTGCATTGATCTGGAAGATACACAGAACATCACATTTTCCCTAAGAATACAGAAACCATTAGAAAACCATTGAAACATAATTGAATGAGTCAAGAATAACGACCATTGTATAAATAAACAAACTTTCAACAGTACAGTGCAATTGTCATTACCTCTTAACATACCTAGTGTATTACAACATCTAGGAGAAAGTGAAGACTGCAGATGCTGGAGACCAGAGTTGAAAAAATGTGGTGCTGGAAAAACACAGCAGGCCAGGCAGCATCCGAGGAGCAGGAGAATCGATGTTTCGGGCATAAGCCCTTCTTCAGGAATTCCTGTGTTTTTCCAGCACCACATATTACAACAGCTAGATACACAACAGTTAAAATTCTAGCTAACATTAAGCATGACAACAGCATCCTGCTCAATTTCCATATACCAACTGCTCACTCTACAGTTGACATTTTCTAGTGTTTGATGTCAGTGCCAAAAATACATCTAACACGCGTGTATAAAAAATAATGGAAAGTAATTTCCAAGTGCCAGTTCTTGGAAAAGTAGAGAAATTATTCACATGTTAAAACTGACTTCTAATGATGTTATAACAATTATAGGACTTTCTGCATTTCAAAGAGCTTGTGCATTAGCAAACAATACCATGCTATTACACATTTTAAAAGTTTGCGCTATTGAAAGAGTGCCCACAATGCGGCAATTGCATTGTAGCAAATTAATGTTAATGAAATGTGTTATAGCAGAATGACCTGTACACCTTCCAAATCATCTCTCCTCCATAATAATTGAAGTTTCCTCACCAGTTACAGAAGGGAAGAAAATGCCAACCAACATTGTAAAGGTAGTAGTAATGTCAGCAAACACATAAGCATGTAGATTTTTTCTTGATCCAGAAGCTTCAACAGATGGTAAAGAATGCTTTTGTAATATCTCTCCTTTGGTCATGTAACTGCTCCAGAGATTCTCTGCAAAATTGACCAATAATAGGGAAATCTTAATTACAGCAAATCGTAAAGAAGCTAATTCATCACATACAAGACCGAAAAGATAGTTTTTTCCAATTATGTATCATTATTACGGCTGATGATTTTAAAATTAAAATCTGTGATTCAGATTGTTTGAATGATTATTTTAGATAAAAATAACCTGAAATAAAGCAGACAGTTAAAAATTCAAATTGTAGACTTTAGGAAATGTTTAAGTTAGTAATTAATCCAACTAGTTGTAATCCTGCAAAATATGCAACCACTAGATTAAATTTTTTCAAAGTTAAAGTAACTTTAAATTATAAAAGAAAATATACAGAACCTTTAGAACAAGGACTTGCACACAAATATTATTTTGGACAACTACAGTGTTTCATTATATTATTCTTAACATCTGTGTTTGAGATTCATGCACCTATCAGTGGGGGTGGTACTTTCCACTTACTTTAAAAGCTAAAATACCGTTTCTTTTAAAGAAAGCAGAACCTCAGCTGATTTAGACAGTTAGCAAAACAGTAGGCAATAAAATTAGGTTCACATTTTACTCTTTTAAAAAAAATAAATACATGACTTAAATTTCAAATGTTTTCTGCAAAAATATATAATCTTAATTTTGTATGTATGATGCACAAGTCAGAAAATACTCAATTTTGGCGAGTGAGGTTAGATACTTTTTTAAAAAAATAGAACAGTTCTGGCAAAAATTAGTGACTTCCAAATCTTCATGTTATGAACACAAATTCATTTGTGCTTGGTCAAGTATTTTGATTAACTTGAAGAGCTCTCAGTCTGTAATAAGTATTTCAAATGACTAAACCAACTGTACTTCAAATAAATTAGAGTGTAAAGACACAGGCAATGTGATGGATTGTTCATCATGTGATCATTCAGAAACTATTCAGTAAAAAAAAAATTAAAGTGTGGTCAAATGGATATAGAGGTACAATATGAAGGAGAGCCAATGAGTAAATCGATACTTTTTGAACTGATTTCTGTATTGGAAATTCTTCTACTAAACTCATAGAAATGACTTGGATTTTGTATTTTTTAAATTAACTATTTTTCTAATCAATCCGCTCAGAGATTTATTACACACCTCTGGAGCAGGTGGGACTTGAACCCAGGTCTCCCAGTCCAGGGATAGGGATGCCATTACTCTGTCACAAGAGGGCTGGATCTTGTTACATTTGAGGGATATCAAATCAGGAAGTGTGTGCAAACTCTGAAGAGGTATGAAAGGATTTTCAATATTTTGAACATTTAAGAGCATAGTGAATGCTTCTTCCAATAATTTAGGAATCTGACAATGAGGATGGTTTTTAAAACAAAAAGTTGTTCACAGCAAATGGGAATTGCTGACTGGGCCAACATAAATTTCCCATTATTAATTACCTTTAAACTGAGTTTTCTAATTTATTTCAGAGTGCAGTTGAGAGTCAATCATGCTGCTGTGGGTCTAGAGTGATATATAGACCAGACCACACAAGGATGGCGATTTCACTCCCCGAAAGACATTAATGAACCAGGTGGGTATTTACGACAATCAACAACAGTTACATGGTCACAGTTATTCTAGTTTTTAATTCCAGTTTTTTTTATTGAATTCAAATTTCTTGGCAAGATCTCTTGCTGCCTTGGTGTGGAACTGATGGTTGTGGTCTACCCAATAAATTATAGAAATTGGGAGAAAGTGAGGACTGCAGATGTTGGAGATTGCCCAAGTTCATTTCCATTGTGATTGCCATTTTGAACTAGTCAGAGGTATGAACAACACTTTGTAGTTCTAGTTTTTGAATGGTGCACAAAGGCAAGAACCAAATATCATAGATAGAGAGAAAATAAGTAAGATTTGTTTTTTTAAAACAAAAAGGTGATGGTTTACTATTGTCAGAGGATAAAAAAACAGCTTTTTCCAAATGTACTAGGGTGGGTTGGAATGTGAAGGAGCATACATAAAAAGGAAGTCAAAAGTCTAGGAACAGTTTCTGCTTTGATCACAAAATCAACATTCTGGGCACAAACTGCACTAGATATTAATTTTGTTTCTCAAAGTGAAGCTCTGATTAGAGTTTGCACACAAACGCATTTATATAACCACAAATATTAAAAGAACTTTAAAATACAGCACAGTCAACCAACATCATAAAATATAATTGTTTAATTTTTTTCTCCTTGTATTAAGAAATGCAATGATGTATTTGATAATGCTGACAATGGTTACACAGTCACCCTTTTTTTATAATTTCAGTTCCAGAATTTTTTTATTGAAATCAAATTTTACCATCTGCCATGGAGCAACTCTAATCCACGTCCCCAAACCACTAGTGTGGCTCTCTGGATTACTAGTCAGGTGACATGATCACTGCACCACCATTTCTCATTTATGCTCAATGTAACAGGCATTTCAAACATTTTGCAATTCAAAACATTGAGTTGTCTGATATCTGCTGAATTGTACAGGAGCAGGTCAAACTAGCAGATAATCTAGATCCAGGAGTGAATCACATCTCGGTTTAAAATATGAGCAGAAAGTGAGGACTGCAGATGCTGGAAATCAGAGTCGAGAGTGTGGTGCTGGAAAAGCACAGCAGGTCAGGCAGCATCTGCGGAGCAGTCCTAATGAACTGTTTATGCCCAAAACGCTGATTCTCCTGCTCCTCGGATGCTGCCTGACCTGCTGTGCTTTTTCAGCACCACATTCTTGATCCTAGGTTTAAAGTATGATCATGTGGGAATTATTAAAATACACAAATTTATTTCAAACAATTGGAATAATTTGATTTTTTACTTCAGCAGACAAAAAGAACTGGTTCAATAATTGCAATGAGTCATAATTTACTCAAGTGAACTTAACTCTGTAGTTGGTTAGGCTTACCTTTACTTGTTTTATTGGAATGATATTATGTATCAGAATTGACAAGAACAGGAGCTAAAAAGCCTTGGGGAGGTAATCTGTCACCTGAGTGATCAAGGCATGCCAATCAAATTGATGATTTTGAAATAAATACAAAGACTGAGAAGGATGTGTAAATTTGAGTGAATTAATTCAATAACAAATCAGATCCTGAAAAGAAAATCTAACGGGAAAGTAAGGAAAGAGATACAGAAACAAAAAAGGTCAATTATTTTACATTTTTAAAATATTCAGCAAATGGATATAAATGGATATGCTTCCAAAAGTTTATGTTTGGTGCCTTAGATTTACCTGTCGCTAATTAACATTTAGCACATTGTCAGAAGAATGTGCAAACCTTAAAGACTCCTTGCATCACAAAGTCTGTGGCACATCAAGTACACATTTGCCAGGCATGTACAGCAACTTCACTGCCCTTCCATGGTTGTGAATCATTGAGATGCTGCTTTATGCAAACCTAATAATGGTGCAGCCTCAATACAGGCTTTCAAATTTCTGTGCACAATCACCCTTGTGCCCCCACCTGAAGTTGCCACAACATTTATGCATAAATAACTATATGTGCTGCTACTCTGACAACTGTTATGGTATTTAAAAAAAAACACAGGCACATTATTAACCCAAAAGGTAAACAGAAGTTTGTGGCAAAATTGGAGCAGTAATATGCAAATACTTGGTTTACGTTTGACTAATCTGAATTTGGACATAACACAAAATTAATTTGTTGCCTTTATCTGAATGATTATTAGTACTGATATTGTATACATATGTTTACTGGGTTCCTCACAAGGAATTAGCAGTAGTATTTTATGTTAGAAGTTTTACCAATGATAAGTGGACAATATTATAATTGCAGGCAGCATCCAATGTGCAGCAAAATCGACGTTTCGGGCAAAAGCCCTTCATCAGGAAACGTCGATTTCGCTGCTCGTTGGATGCTGCCTGAACTGCTTTGCTCTTCCAGCACCACTAATCCAGTATTTGCTTTCCAGCATCTGCAGTCATTGTTTTTACCTCAATATTATAATTACAGTCAGATGGAACTTGCAAGATACAAGAAGGCCCTCTAGTGGATCAACACAATATAGTAAGGTAACTGTGAAGCCAGGAACTGGACTTCCTATTTTAAAAATGCAGCCTTGCAAATATGAAACCTTCATTATTTCAAGTGCACACAAATTATTTCCACCAATTATAAAAATGTTCCAAAATGCCTCATTAATACAAACTCATACAAACCTTTTATTCTGCCACTTGCTACACCTGGAATTCCTTGAATTTCTGTGACATTATTTTGAACAAAGTACTCATCGCAAGTGTCTGTCTGATTTTTAGAAGTGCAGAACAGGTCCCATAATTTAGTGGTCACTGTCAAATTGTTTTCAGTCGTGGTTTTGGCACAAATATCAAATAGATTTCTAGAAAGAGTTCGATTTCCCAACATGCATATCCTGAAATAGAACAAGATAGTATTTTTTAATATTGCAATCACCAATTTACAAACATCTGACTTATGAATGCTTGTACATATGAATGCAGTCTCACTGGGGCATAACTTTAAAGATCCAATTACCTGTACTTACAGATGGCTACTTTATATTGCCCTGCTCATCTCACTTCTTCATGTGCACTTTCTTTTTACACTCCTGTACTCTTGCCCATAGCCTAATAACTTTTCTCCCTGCTTCAAATATGGAGCCAATTCCTTTTAGAAAGCTGGTACACAACTTGCTTCCATCACCATTTCATGCATTGCATTCCAGATCAGAACAAGTCACTATGTACTTTTCCCCCTCTAGTTGTTTATGATTCTTTTCCCCAACACCAGAAGTCAGATTTCCACTTGCTAACTATTCTGGCATTGGAAACTTATTACTTACCAAACTACCAGAACTTTGAGCACCTTTACTAAATTATCTTCTCTGCTTTTCTGCTCCAGGGAGAACAGTCTACCCACGTGACTAATTCTTTACCTCAGGAACCATTATAGTAAATGACTGGATAAGTGCAGTTCCAAGGAAAAGGCTGCCTGCACAACATACCCAACTCCTTCAATATTCACACTTTTCACAATCCCTGAGCAGTGCAGATATCCATTAAGATTTCTTCAATAGCAGCTTCCAAACTGCAACATCTCTTGCTTAGGTGCAAAGGAGAACCACTTCAAAGTTTCTCTCCAAGTCACAGACCATCTTAACGTGCAAACATTTAGCTGTTTCTGAATCATCACCAGGACAAAATAGGTAAAACTCGGATGCTGCCTGAACTGCTGTGCTTTTCCAGCACCACTCTAAACCAGAACTAGGACAAAATTCCAAGGCTAACTTTGTAACAGTACTGTGGGTGTCTAAAACACAAGAAGTTCAAAAAAGCAGTTTGGCATCCTATTCTAGGACAAATTAGAATGAACAATAAAAAAAGCTCTCATTCACCAGTGATGTCTACAACCTATGAACAAATATATATAAAAAAAATCTTCTGTACTTTCTTCATAAATCATATGACCTTTCTTAGGTATGGTGCCCAGAGCTGAATGCAACACTCCAGCTGGGGTTAAAGTAAAATGTAGTCAAGAGCATGAAGTATACATTTAGTATTTGTACTCTATGCCTCTATTTATAATATGGATTGCATATGCTTTATTAACCTTCCCTGCAACATTAAGGAATTGCACATAAACAGTCCAATAGTTGAAGTTTTCTTATTTGTAGTTAAAGTTTTTTTGCTTAATGAGATTCATCACACTCAGTCCCCCATGGCTCAGAACAATATTTCTCACACAACCTCCAGCTCTCTATGTCATTAATTATGCAAGGAGGATCTTGGGCACCATCCTTGGGGAATTGTATGGCTGGAGAGGAACAAGTGTTTGCTACTGCTGAGAACCTATGGCTTTGATGCTCCTAGTGTTATACTTAAAGCTCAGTTGAACACTGCTTCAGAAACTGCAAGCCAGTAAATTGCCCTCAGAGTGTGTTGTTTGACAGCACTAAGCCCTAAAGACCTTGTGCAATGAGAAAGGAACAGGACACATGCAGGCTGGGAGCTTTTAGTGCAGAAGGTATGCTTTGAGAAAGCAATGCGAAATATACTAGGGTTGGCAGCCTCCAAGTAAGTGGTAAGGTGAACGTGCATAACGAGACAAAATGCATCCCATAAAGATGTCAGAGTTGCGCACATCTTCTTTGGTGTTGTTATCTAAGTAGGTTTAAGAACAAGCATGATGTGGTAAGGCTGATGATTTGCTGATGTCAGATTGTGAGGATGTAGAATTGAGGAAGATGGTGGCGATACAGCACATTGTTCTGAAGCAGTTGTTAGATGCTAGGGGAGACAAGAACTCAGTGAGCTGCAGGTAGTAAATACCCACTGTAAGTACATGTAGAAGTCTAAAAGGAGAGAATTCGAAAAGGCATAAAAAGATGAGTTGAGGTTTTAATAGATAATGAAAATAGGAAGTTGTGACTCAAATGATGATATTGTGAATTCACCACTTGAAGCTTACAGAAAAAATTGGGAACATTTTTCTCAACATAGGCAATGAAATGCTTTTCATTCTCACAGAGTCCTCAACTGCTCCTCATATGAAACGCTGTTCACCCCCAGGATTATTCTCTTAAATCTCCAAGTCTAGCACACTCTTCCTTAGCTATCTGACCCAAAACTGCTCACAATATTCCAAATGCAGTTTGACCAGAGCCTTTTTTAGCCTCAGCAGTCCATCTCAGCATTTGCCTTCCTAACTCCAACTGAACCTGCATGTTAACCTTAAGAGAAATCTGAACTAGGACTTCCAAACCCCTCTGTGCTTCAGATTTCCAAAGCCTTTCCCAGTTTATAAATAGGTCGACACCTTTATTCTTCCTCTCAAAGTGCATAACCTCATACTTTCCCACATTGTAATCCATCTGTCATTTCTTTGGCCCCTCTCCTAGTCTGTCCAAGTCCTTCTGCAGCCTCTCAGCTTCCTCAACACTGTCTGCCCTTCCAGCTATCTTGCGTCATCTGCAAACTTAGCAATGCCCCCCGTTCCTTCATCTAGATGGATTGAAACAAACTAAGCTATTTACTGCAATTCTACTTGATACTTCAGAAACTAGAAAAGTTCCACTTACCCTTACACCAGACTTTCTTGTATTTCTAAATATAAGCATCATATTCTATCAAAATAACTGTGACACAAGTGGCTGCTGCAGAATACTATACTTACATGCTTTAATTCTCCAAGTAAATGTAAAAGAAATTCTTACAGTAGCAATTAAGTACACGCATTCTAAATATTTTTTCACAGCTATGATAGGTCTAAAATTTCTAATCAAAATAACAATTAAAGAGAAATGTTACTTACTTAAATTCTGGAGGATAAACTGCTGATTTGATAACCCCCACGTAAATGGACAGGATGGACAGTATCACACATACCAAAAACAAAGAGGCAAACTTATTAACATATTTGACACCTATGAAAACAACCAGACACATCAACAAGAGGAAGATTGTCCCATAGATTCTCATGTTGTGAAGCATTGCACTGGTTTCTTCATGTGGTTGAACAGGTTTAAATATAGCTGCTGCAGGAACAATGTAGGCCTGCAAAATAAAGTGAACCAGTGGAATTAAGATAAACAGTACAGACAAAAGGACAAGACAAATACATTGAATAATTAATTAGTTAAGATAGGAAACTGGAGTTGCACTTAGTACTTGCCATTTTAAAAAAACCCTACAGTGTGGAAGCAGGCCATTCGATTGATCGAAGCCACACCGACCCTACAAAAAGCAACCCACCCAGACCCAGCCCCCTACCTTATCTCTGTAACCCTGCATTTCCACGTGGCCAAGCTACCTAGCCTGCACATTTTTGGACGGTGGGAGGAAACTGGAGCAGTGAGAGGGATCCCACGCAGAATTGAGGAGAATGTGCAAACTCCACACAGAGGGTGGAATCAAACCTGGGTTTCTTAACTACCATGCTGCTCACTACTGTAGCACAAAGTTTATACAGATTTATATAAAGTTTATATAAATGATTCAGATTTGAATACAGGTGGGTTGATCAGCTAGTTTGTGGTTAGGTGGAAAATAGTAAAGAATATACAGCCTAAATTTCCGAGAGGAGATGGGCTGTTCAGCAGCAAATGGAGGCGATGCATTTGGACAGGACAAACAAGGCAAGGGAAAACATGATGAATGGGAAGCATTCAGGATCAGAGGAACCTTGGTGTGCATGTACACCAACCAGTCCCTTAAAGGTATCAGAACAAGTGGATAAATGGTTAAGGTGGTATATGGTATACTTGCCTTTATAGCTTAAGCTTTGAGTTAAAGAACAGGGAAGTTATGCTGGAACTGTATAAAGTGTTGGTAAGGACACAGCTAGAATATTGTGTATATTTTTGGAATCCACATGATACAAGGAATGTAATAGCACTGGAGAGAATGCACAGAAAATTTACAGGATGTTGCCGAGGCTGGAGAATTTCAGTCATGAAAATAGACTGTTTTTCTTAAAGAGTGTGGTGGGTGATGAAGGACTTATGCCTGAAATGTCGTTTCTCCTACTCCTCGGATGCTGCCTGACCTGCTGTGCTTTTCCAGCACCACACTCTTCGACTCTCATCACCGGCATCTGCAGTCCTCACTTCCTCCCTGTTTTCTTAGAGCAGAAGAGGTTGAGTGGGGACATGGCCGAGATGTATAAAATTATCAGGGGCTTAGGAAAGGCAGAACATGGAACAGTACATCACAGTACAGGCCCTTCAGCTATTGATGTTGTACCGACCTTTTATCCTATTCTAAGACCAAATTAATCTACATACCCTACGTTTTACTATCATCCATGTGCCTATCCAAGAGTGACTTAAATGTCCATAACATATCTGACTGTACTACCACCACTGGCAGTGCTTTCCATGCACCCACTACTCTGTATAAAGAATCAACTTCTGATATCTCCCTGAACCTTTCTTCAATCACCTTAAAATTATGCCCCCTTGTGATAAGTATTTCTGCCTAGGGAAAAAGTCTCTGACTACCCACTATCTCTGCTTCTCATCATCTTGTACACCTCTATCAAGTCACCTCCTTCTTTGCTCCAATGAAAAAAGCCCTAGCTCCGTCAAACCTTTATTGACACATCTCCTCCAGTCCAGGCAGCATCCAGGTAAATCTGTTCTGCACAATCTCTAAAGGTTTCACATCCTTCTTATAATGAGGTGACCTGAACTGAACACAATATTCCAAGTGTTGTCTAACCATGGCTCTATAGAGCTGCAGCATAACCTCACTGCTCTTAAACTTAATCCCCCTGCTAATGAAAGCCACCACACTGTTCGCCTTCTTAACAACTCTATCAATTTGGTGGAAAATTTGAGGGATCTATGGACATAGATCCTAAGACCCCTCTGTTCCTCCACACTGCCAAGAATCCTGCCTTTAACACTGTAGTCTGCATTCAAATTTAACCTTCCAAAATGAACCACTTCGCATTTCTCCAGATTGAACTCCATTTGCCATTTATCAGCCCAGCTCTGCATCCTGTTGACGTCCTGGTGCAACATATAACAGCATTTCACATTATCCACCACTCCACGAACCTTCGTGCCATCAAACGTACTAACCCACCCTTCCACTTCTTCATCCAAGTAATTTACAAATCATAGAGTAGAGGTCCCAGAGCAGGTCCCTGTGGTCACCGAGCTCCAGGCTGAGTACTTTCCATCTACTCCCACCTTCTGTTTTCTATGGGCCAGACAAGTCTGTATCCGGACAGCCGTGTTTCACTGTATCCCATGCCTCCTTACTTTCTGGATGGGCCTACCACGGGGGACCTTATCGGATGCCTTGCTACGGTTCATGTACACCGCACCGCTGCTCTACCTTCGATTTGTTTTGTCGCATCCTCGGTGTGTCCCGACCGACCGACCGACCGACCGACCATCTCTAATCAAACTATGGTTTTCCAAGTAATCATAAATCCTGCCTCTCAGAATCCTCTCCAATAATGTGCCTACCACAAACACAAGACTGACTCATCTGTAATTCCCAGGGTTATCACTGTTCCCGTTCTTGAACAGAGGAATAGCATTTGCCACCCTCCAATTATCTGACACTACTCCAGTGGATAGTGAGGACGCAAAGATCATCGCCAAAGATGTAGCAATCTCTTTCTTTGTTACTACTGGAAACCTTCAGTATATCCCATCTGGCCCAGGAGACTTATCTATCCTCATGTTTTTCAAAATTTTCACGACATTCTCCTTCTGTTCGAGCATATCAGCCGTTTCATGCTGTCCTCACAAATGTCAAGCGCCCTCTCAGTTGTGAATACTGAAGCAAACTATTCATTTAGGACATCCCCTACTTCCTCTGACTCCAGGCACATGTTCCCTGCACTATCCCTGATCGGTCCTACCCGACTCAGGTGAGGAGCAAGAAGATGGCCAAAGTACAGAATACCTTAGGTTTTCCCTTAATCCTCCCTGCTAAAGCTTTTTCATAACCCCTTCTAGCTCTTCAGTTCCTTCCTAGCCACCTTGTAACCCTCTAGAGCTCTGTCTGATCCTTGCCTCCTCAGCGTTAAGTAAGGAAATACTTGGAGGGACCAAAATGTCTATGACTGTATGACAACAAACAGGTTTAGAAAATCAATTAGCTGTATAGAGAAACTAAGGCTTCCTTTCCATTTTCACAGAACACAGATTCTTGATTCATTATGAAGGGAAGAATCTACTGAGACATTTCCTGTGTTTCTGGATCTACCTCATTAAAAAAATCCACAGTGCAGTTGGAAATGGCATCGTTATGCTAACCCCAATTTCTTGTTTATGAGACAGCAACAGACGATTATAGGCAGGTACCATAGTATTTATAATCGCTGTGTCAGGCACAGTGATCTATGAACAGAAGCAAAATGTACTTCATACCCTATATATCCAAGTAAAATCAAATACAATTGAATCCAAGAAACCAGCCGTAGATCAAACTTAAACACAATAAAATTTGACACATATCAGTCTCAGGTTAACGTCAATGGGGACAACTAATATCCTGTTCTCTATTAGCATGCAGAGGAGTTGGGGTTTAATATTTTCAGACACTGTTTCTTTTCTTTATTTGGAGAAGGAACAGGATGGTGCAAGCAGGAAGGTAGGTCTACATTTATGTTTTCCTTTTAACCACCCTATTTTAGAAAAAGATGCTAGTAGTGCAGAACAAAACAGCTCTCTACCTGCCTTCAACCAACCAACCAACCAACCCACAGAGGAACTGAATGCTGGAAATTAGATTAGATTAGATTAGATTACTTACAGTGTGGTAACAGGCCCTTCGGCCCAACAAGTCCATACCGCCCCGCCGAAGCGTAACCCACCCATACCCCTACATCTACATTTACCCCTTACCTAACACTATGGGCAATTTAGCATGGCTAATTCACCTGGCCTGCACATCTTTGGACTGTGGGAGGAAACCCACGCAGACACGGGGAGAATGTGCAAACTCCACACAGTCAGTCGCCTGAGGCGGGAAATAAACCCGGGTCTCAGGCGCGGTGAGGCAGCAGTGCTAACCACTGTGCCACCGTGCCGCCCACAAAATCTTAATCAAAAGCAGAAATTACTGGAGAAATTCAGATCTGGCAGCATCAGATGAGTCACTGGACTGAAATGTTAACTCTACTTTCTCTCCTTAGATGCTGTCAGATCTGCTGACTTTCTCTAGCAATTCTGTTTTCGAAATATTCTGGGGACAAGGGTTCAAATCCCATGACAATAGGTGGCAAAAATTAAATTTAATTAAACATGTCTGGAATTAAAACAAATCATTAAATGTGCAATTACACATTGAATATATCAGCTGTTTTCAACAAGAATCATTAGGCATGATTCTTAAATGTTAGCCCTTCCACAGAGACAAGATATAGCACACATGGTTCAAACTTAGCGACTATTATTTTCATCTCAATATCCCTCCTGAGAAACAATAGGACAGGAATTCTGTTATTCTCCCAATCACCCAGCAAAACTGGGCTCATGAGGGGCCCTGCTGAGGCCAAATTTTAGTTGGTAATGGCTTTTAATTGGACATCTAATACTATACCCTGCACAACTACAAAATCATTTATTAGCCGGAACTAAATTCTGGTGAAAAAAGATCAATTTTTAATGTGAAAATTCTAGATGACCGTTTTACATAAAATTGAACAGCTAAAGTAGTGTTGGGTTGATTGAGGTGTTATTATTCAGACAAAATTATTAAACCCATGTCCGGATCCTGGGAAATTCAATTGTGCCATAATCTCAGAGCACTTTGCGAACAGCTTGAAATTCTGGTGCGACAACTAAACATTGCCTGCTCAATTAACAATACCAAAAACAAATTAAAAAAGAGAAAATGCTGGGAAATCTCAGCAGGTCTGGCAGCATCTGTAAGGAGAGAAAAGAGTGGACGATGCGAGTCTAACTGACCCTTTGTCAAAGCTAAAAACAAAGGGAGATATTTATACTAGGCTGAGAGAAGGTGAGTCATGGCTCCAGAAGCAAAGGTAGCAATAATGAGGTGATAATGACAGTGCATAGAGAAATTATAGGGAGATTAGGAGCTGTGAATGACCAAGGCTGGAGCCAGTGCTCCAGTTGGTCTTTTGTCATCATGTTACTTCAAAGGGAAAATGTCTACTGGGCATGACTACACAACAGTGGTTAATACACAAATGTTTATTTGAAGCATGATACATTTTTGATAGCACAAATTCTAACTCTAACATAAGTCACTGAACATTCATAGCTGGAAGGGCTGCACACATAACCTGACAAGTCTGAAATGTATTTACCTTTGTGAAAAGACTTCACTGAAATTTCAACTTTAACATTCGGAGAAGTTCAAGTGGAGAATGCAGAAATAAACTTGATTTGTAGCAAAAATGATTTGGGTTTTACCAATTATATAGCATAAGGAGAATAGAAACAGTATAATCATATTTTGTGCATTCCTCCTTTGTGAAACAGCACCTGTAGGTCTTTTCGTCTGACAATTTATGTTAAAACTAATATTTAAAGCCTTATTAAAACTGCTTTCCAGCCACCTACCAGTAGAATTTCAATGGCACCAAGTATATACATGGCTCCTGCAAAAGTTGTTCCAAGATAGAAACACAGGCCCACAGCACCTCCAAATTCAGGACCAAGAGATCTTGAGATCATAAAGTAAGAGCCTCCAGCTGCAAAACATTTAACAAAATGGGAGGGAGAGTGGGGGGTGGAGAAAGACTACATTATTACAAGAATCAGGTGAAACTGAATTCTAAGAGATGGATCATAAAATGGATGGCTTTCCTGTTACATATTTTCCTATAGTATTTATGTCAAAACAAATCTTCTACTAAAACAGTTACAAAAATAACCACTACTCAGTAGTGTCAAATACATAATGTGTGTGGTTAAAATAAATTCTGCCCTTTCTCTTCACAATGTGGTTTAAAAAACAGCTACAGCAAAAATTAAGACCATGCATTGACAATATGGACCATTTATTTCCCTAGATATATTTCAAAAGTTTCTTTTACCTGGTACAACACCATTTGTTGCTATGGCACTCATTGATATGGCTGTTAACATAGTCTGAAAAATATAAGATCCAAAAGATTGGTACATGTCTTTTTATTCCCAAGCATTCCATCTTGAA
This sequence comes from Chiloscyllium punctatum, assembly GCF_047496795.1. Lineage (NCBI taxonomy): Eukaryota > Metazoa > Chordata > Chondrichthyes > Orectolobiformes > Hemiscylliidae > Chiloscyllium > Chiloscyllium punctatum. The sequence continues at coordinate 52,502,588 of NC_092764.1, read as the reverse complement.
ACTCTACTTGATCTTCAAAAAAAAGGTCAACTTTACATTTTCAAACAATGTTCACATGTCTATATATTACAGCAATAAGCAATTTCCTGCTTTACCAGCTGATGGCACCAAATAATTGCCACTTTGAAATTTGAAACCCCAATTTTTCTACTTAACATATGAATCATGGGGATCTGTGCATTCAATCGCTTTTCTATTAATTTCAAAACTCTGAGACAGTCAAACCCACAAACACATTATAGGGAGTTACTGAGCAAATGGTTCTGAAAATCTAGGCCTAGTACTCGCAGCAACCTTGGATCACCAAATCAAAAGCGAAACTTTGAAATCCAAGTCTGCACTCAGGAATAAGATCCAAGGTGGCACAGGCATGGTAGTTAGCATTTGGGCTTGTTGGAAACCATCCGACCCAGGCTGGCAGCATTGTTTTCTCAATGTTCTTTCCATCGTTTTTCTTTTCTTCCTGCTTTCTTCATCTTAGAGGCTGAAGCGGTGTTGCAGGGTGGTGGCTACAGCATTGGTGGCATGGATCAAGACTCCCGGTGGTGTCCAGAGCCTGGACTCTCGGTGGTGGTAGACTCAAAACTTGGATTCCTGGCAGTGGTGGTGCTCAGAATAGGAACTCCTTAAGGGGGAGGGTGTGCAGCCAGAAGTCGTGGTACACATTGGCACCAACGACATAGGTAGGAAGAGGGGCGGGGAGGTCATTCAAGAGCTCAAGGAGTTGGGCTGGAAGCTAAAAGCTAGGACAGACAGAGTCGTCATCTCTGGGTTGTTGCCGGTGCCACGTGACAGAGAGGCAAAGAATAGGGAGAGAGTGCAGTTGAACACGTGGCTGCAAGGATGGTGTAGGAGGGAGGGCTTCAGATATTTGGACAATTGGACTGCATTCTGGGGAAGGTGGGACCTGTATAAACAGGACGGGTTGCACCTGAACCAGAAGGGCACCAATATCCTGGGGGGTAGGTTTGCTAGCACTCTTCGGGGGGGTTTAAACTAATTTGGCAGGGGGATGGGATCCGGACTTGTAGTCCAGCAAGTAAGCTAGCTGTGTGTCAGGATGTCCAAGACTGTAGGGAGGCTGTGGAGAAGGTAGCACTGACAGGGACTACTTGCGGACACAGAGATGGGCTCAAGTGCGTATACTTCAATGCAAGGAGTATCAGAAATAAGGTGGGTGAACTTAAGGCGTGGATCGGTACCTGGGACTACGATGTTGTAGCCATCACGGAAACATGGATAGATGAGGGACAGGAATGGCTGTTGGAGGTTCCTGGTTACAGATGTTTCAGTAAGATTAGGGAGGGTGGTAAAAAAGGAGGGGGGGTGGCATTGCTAATTAGAAATGGTATAACGGCTGCAGAAAGGAAGTTTGAGGGAGATCTGCCTCTGGAGGTAGTATGGGCTGAAGTCAGAAATAGGAAAGGTGCAGTCACCTTGTTGGGTGTTTATTATAGGCCCCCCAATAGCAGCAAAGATGTGGAGAAACAGATTGGGAAACAGATTTTGGAAAGGTGCAGAAGCCACAGGGTCGTAGTCATGGGCGACTTCAACTTCCCAAATATTGATTGGAAGCTCTTTAGATCAAGTAGATTGGATGGGGCGGTGTTTGTGCAGTGTGTCCAGGAAGCTTTTCTAACGCAGTATGTAGATTGTCCAACCAGAGGGGAGGCCATATTGGATTTGGTACTCGGTAACGAACCGGGACAAGTGGTGGGCTTGTTAGTGGGTGAACATTTTGGTGATGGCGACCACAATTCTGTCACTTTCACCTTGGTTATGGAGAGGGATAGGTGCACACAACAAGGAAGTTTTTACAATTGGGGGAAGGGAAATTACGATGCTGTAAGACAGGATTTGAGGAGCATACGTTGGGAGCATAGGCTGTCAGGGAAGGATGTGGTGGAAATGTGGGACTTTTTCAAGGAGCAGATACGACGTGTCCTTGATATGTATGTACCGATCAGGCAGGAAAGAAATGGTCGTGTGAGGGAGCCTTGGTTGACGAGGGAGGTTGAATGTCTAGTAAAGAGGAAGAAGGAGGCTTACATAAGGTTGAGGAAACAAGGTTCAGACAGAGCAGTGGAGGGATACAGGATAGCCAGAAGGGACCTGAAGAAAGGGATTAGGAGAGCTAAGAGAGGGCATGAAAAATCCCTGGCGGATAGGATCAAGGATAACCCCAAGGCATTCTATGCGTATGTGAGAAACCTGAGAATGACGAGAACGAGGGTAGGTCCGATCAAGGACAGTGGTGGGAGACTGTGTATTGAGTCGGAAGAGATAGGAGAGGTCTTGAACAAGTACTTCTCTTCAGTATTTACGAACGAGAGGGACTGTATTGTTGAAGAGGAGAGTGTGAAACGGACTGATAAGCTAGAAGAGATATCTGTTAGGAAGGAAGATGTGTTGGACATTTTGAACAACTTGAGGATAGACAAGTCCCCCGGGCCTGACGGGATATATCCTAGGATTATGTGGGAAGCAAGAGAGGAAATTGCAGTACCGTTGGCAATGATCTTCTCGTCTTCACTGGCAACGGGGGTGGTACCAGGGGACTGGAGAGTAGCGAATGTTGTGCCCCTGTTCAAAAAAGGGAATAGGGATAACCCCGGGAATTACAGGCCAGTTAGTCTTACTTCTGTGGTAGGCAAAGTAATGGAAAGGGTACTGAGGGATAGGATTTACGAGTATCTGGAACGGCACTGCTTGATTAGGGACAGCCAGCACGGATTTGTGAAGGGTAGGTCTTGCCTTACAAGTCTTATTGAATTCTTCGAGGAGGTGACCAAGCATGTGGATGAGGGTAGAGCAGTGGATGTAGTGTACATGGATTTTAGTAAGGCATTTGATAAGGTTCCCCATGGTAGGCTTATGCGGAAAGTCAGGAGGCATGGGATAGAGGGAAATTTGGCCAATTGGATAGAAAACTGGCTAACCGGTCGAAGTCAGAGAGTGGTGGTAGATGGTAAATATTCAGCATGGAGTCCAGTTACAAGTGGAGTTCCGCAGGGATCAGTTCTGGGTCCTCTGCTGTTTGTAATTTTTATTAATGACTTAGATGAGGGAGTCGAAGGGTGGGTCAGTAAATTTGCAGATGATACAAAGATAGGTGGAGTTGTGGACAGTGAGGAGGGCTGTTGTCGGCTGCAGAGGGACTTAGATATGATGCAGAGCTGGGCTGAGGAGTGGCAGATGGAGTTCAACCCTGCCAAGTGTGAAGTTGTCCATTTTGGAAGAACAAATAAGAATGCGGAATACAGGGTTAATGGTAGGGTTCTTGGTCAGGTGGAGGAACAGAGGGATCTTGGGGTCTATGTACATAGATCTTTGAAGGTTGCCACTCAGGTGGATAGAGTTTGTAAGAAGGCCTATGGAGTATTATCGTTCATTAGCAGAGGGATTGAATTCAAGAGTCGTGAGGTGATGTTGCAGCTGTACAGGACTTTGGTTAGGCCACATTTGGAGTACTGTGTGCAGTTCTGGTCGCCTCACTTTAGGAAAGATGTGGAAGCTTTGGAGAGGGTGCAGAGAAGATTTACCAGGATGTTGCCTGGAATGGAGAGTAGGTCATACGAGGATAGGTTGAGAGTTCTCGGCCTTTTCTCGTTGGAACGGCGAAGGATGAGGGGTGACTTGATAGAGGTTTATAAGATGATCAGAGGAATAGATAGAGTAGACAGTCAGAAACTTTTTCCCCGGGTACAACAGAGTGTTACAAGGGGACATAAATTTAAGGTGAAGGGTGGAAGGTATAGGGGAGATGTCAGGGGTGGGTTCTTCACCCAGAGAGTGGTGGGGGCATGGAATGCGCTGCCCGTGGGAGTGGTAGAGTCAGATTCATTGGCGACCTTTAAGCGGCATTTGGATAGGTACATGGATGGGTGCTTAATCTAGGATAGAAGTTCGGCACAACATCGTGGGCCGAAGGGCCTGTTCTGTGCTGTATTGTTCTATGTTCTATGTTCTATGTTCTAAGTCTCCTGGAGCATTGACGTCATTCTTGCTGTTCCTGGAGCGGGACTCCTTGGCTTCTGGAAAACCTTAAAGACTTTACTGAAGCCCTAAAACTGTGCTTGAGACCCCAATTTGAAAAAATGACAAACTCTTATTTAAGAAATTTCTTTTTATCTTTATTGTACCTCAAGATAGTGCTGGATTGTGGTGACAAAACACTTTTCACTGTATCTTCAAGATATATGTGGTAATAAATTGTTCATTCAAGGAAATCCAATAAAGACAAGATAAGATGTGCGATATTAGTCAGTGTCGCATTCAACATAATTTTTACTCATTCACTTTAAAATCTTGCCAGTGTAGAAATCCTTTCATATGTGTTAATAGAGGTTATTGCAATTGGACCAGAAAATCCATTATTTGGATTGGATTATAAGTACCAGAGGATGATGGCTCAAACTCACCATCCACTACTAATGTTCTTAGATGTCAGCCAGGGTTTCTGTTGATTGCACTTTCATCAGAGAAGATAGTGACTTAGGTTGTCTGATATGAACACAAAAACCAAACCTGACACTCTGGTGCAGAACTGACTGTACGCTGAGGTTTGTGGTGCCCTTTTTAAAAGGTAAGGCTTCAAACTCCCATCTACTCTCTCAGCTGGGTGCAAAAGATCCCATGTTGTAACTTAGAATAAAAGTTAGAGAAGTTCACTCCTGGTGTTCTGGTTAATATTGATCCTTCAAATCACATTTCATATCACATGGCCGATTGGAGGAGCTGGAAATGCACAAACTGATAATGCTGCATTTCTGGAACACTAGTTGCTGCCCATTGGGGCATATTCTTTGCATACACAGTTGCAGTCTGTGAGCCATCATTACATTCCATTAGAAACATTTGCAATAACAACCTGTAGGAAAAGTTCAGAACTGTTCACTCTCAAAATTTGCATCATTAAAGATGTTGATACAAGCGATCCAACAATATTCTGTATGCTTTAGTAATGTTAAAAGTGTGGGAGTCAAAAAGTTTAGCTGCAAATGCTGTAATGTACCTTGTAGGGCCAGCAAAATGAAGTAGCAAAGGGAGTGGAAAACAAGGACAGTGACAAGCGTGGAAGATGGGGCATGAGGGAGAGGCAGCAACAAAGGGTGCATACTTCTGGTCTGGTTCCATTGAGATGCAGACACAATGTCGATGTCAATGGCACCAACCTCCTGCTCAAGTGCATTGGCAGGAAATACATCATTCCTAGATTACAAGTGACATATTCAGGCTTGAGCTGACCAATGGTAACATTCACACCACATAAATGCCAGGCAATGACCATCTCCAGTAAGAAACAATTTAACCACTGTTCCTTGACATTCAATGATGTTACCACCACCATCAACATCCTGGGGGCTACGATTGGCCAGAATCTCAACTGGACTCGCCACATATCCTCACCAGAGGCTAGGAATACTGTGGTGAGTAGCTCACCTCTTAACTCCCCAAAGCCTGTCCATTGCGCAAAGGTCAAGTCATGAGTGTGGTGGAATAATCCCCACTTGCGTGGATGGATGCATTCCAACACCGCTTAAGAAGCTTGATACCATCCAGGACAAAATAGCCCACTTGACTGGTGCCACAAGCACAAGCATCCACTTCATCCACCATGGACGCTCAGCAGCAGCAGTGTGTACTATCTAAAATATCCACTGTAGAAATTTAACAAGGATCCTTAAACGGCACCTTTATAAATCCATACCACTTCCATCTAGGAGGGCGAAGGCAGCAGACACCTGGAAACACCACCAGTTACAAGTTGGCCTCCAAGTCACTCCCCACCCTGACTTGGAAATATTTCACAGTTTCTTCCCTATAGTCAGGTCAAAGTCCTGTATATCCTTCCCCAACAGCATTGTGGGTAGACCTACAGCATGTGGATTGCAGCAGTTCAGGGAGTCAGCTCACCACGACCTTCAAGGGCTACTAGGGGTGGGTAATAAATCCTAGCCAGCCAACACCCATGCCCTTTGAGTGAACCGAAGAAAAAGGATCTGTATTTCAAAAGTATTTCATTTGCATTAAAGTGCTTTGGGAGGTCATGTGGTAGCAAAAGATACAATAAAACCAGATTTGATAGTGTGGTGATCCAGCTCAATTGAATTTAGGTTCCCTGCATAAAGCAGAAGTAGTTTAACACAATAAACAGGAATCTGGTCAGCAAAGGGAGTGAAAGTGGGGGGGTCACAGAGGAATGAGAGACATAGTTAAATAGTTCAGCAACCTAGAAATGGGAGAGAGCTTGGTAGTTAGGCATACTACGTGGATACTTTGATTAGTGAATGACCAGAGTTTTAAAAACTTTTGCATGCAAACAGTGTTCATTAAACCAGACCAGCCAGCAAATGAATTCACAGCAAGAGAACTAGGCTTCTAGAAAAGTTTAGATCTAAATAAGGGATGCACTTAAGTGAGCACCAATTTATTTGTTAAATGCGTTATTTTACAATCAAAATTTTAATCTAAGGAGGAAAGACTGCTATAGTTAACCACAACTATATACTAAATAAGCAAGCTCTTGGTAGATAAAGGATAACTGAAATTGTAGGAAGGAAGCACAATACAGTTTAACATTGCTGCTAATTTAGTGGTGTCCTTCTACAAACTTCCTGCATTTCCATTGTTGATGCATTTCATGGGTTTGTAATTCTGCTGCTAGGTTAAGAAAATACAGGCAACAAACACAATGATGCCAACCACCCACTCTGCCTCCCTGACTACTCAGTCTGTTGCACACACAAGTGGTCTTATGGCTTGTACACATGTGGCTGTTCTATGCAGAATCATGATAAAACTAAGGTTAGTTGTATTTTTGGAGTATAGCATTTGCACTTTAAGGAAAGTTCAGGGAGAAGGAGACTCTCAAGAGTATTTTAAAATGGTAAAATAGGTGAACAATTCAATTTTTTTGCAGCAGGAAACAACAGTAAAAGTAGCTGATAGCCTACAATCATAGGAAACTGCTTTCCTCACTCTTCCTGTTCTCTAGTCTAGAACTGCTGAGTTTAGATCCCGCGCCCCCCCCACCCCCTTCCATTGGTATCCCATTTGAGATCAACCTAGCATACAACAGACCTAATCTTGAGAAATCCTGGGCTGTAAAATTGCTGCTGACATATGTCATACATTGTTTTTACCTATGACTGCAGATGCTGGAAACAAGATTCTGGATTAGTGGTGCTGGAAGAGCACAGCAGTTCAGGCAGCATCCAAGTAGCTTCGAAATCGACGTTTCGGGCAAAAGCCCTTCATCAAGAATAAAGGCAGTGAGCCTGAAGCATGGAGAGATAAGCTAGAGGAGGGTGGGGGTGGGGAGAAAGTAGCATAGAGTACAATGGGTGAGTGGGGGAGGGGATGAAGGTGGTAGGTCAAGGAGGAGAGGGTGGAGTGGATAGGTGGAAAAGAAGATAGGCAGGTAGGACAAGTCCTGTCAGGTCCACGCCCCCAAACAACCCACCCTCCAATCCTGGCACTTTCCCCTGCCACCGCAGGAACTGTAAAACCTGCGCCCACACCTCCTCCCTCACCTCTATCCAAGGCCCTAAAGGAGCCTTCCACATCCAAAGTTTTACTTGCACATCCACTAATATCATTTATTGTATCCGTTGCTCCCGATGCTGTCTCCTCTGCATTGGGGAGACTGGGCGCCTCCTAGCAGAGCGCTTTAGGGAACATCTCCGGGACACCCGCACCAATCAACCACACCGCCCCGTGGCCCAACATTTCAACTCCCCCTCCCATTCTGCCAAGGACATGGAAGTCCTGGGCCTCCTTCACCGCCGCTCCCTCACCACCAGACGCCTGGAGGAAGAACGCCTCATCTTCCGCCTCGGAACACTTCAACCCCAAGGCATCGATGTGGACTTTGATACCTTGGGGTTGAAGTGTTCCGAGGCGGAAGATGAGGCGTTCTTCCTCCAGGCGTCTGGTGGTGAGGGAGCGGCGGTGAAGGAGGCCCAGGACCTCCATGTCCTCGGCAGTGTGGGAGGGGGAGTTGAAATGTTGGGCCACGGGGCGGTGTGGTTGATTGGTGCGGGTGTCCTGGAGATGTACCCTAAAGCGCTCTGTTCGGAGGCGCCCAGTCTCCCCAGTGCAGAGGAGATAGCATCGGGAGCAACGGATACAATAAATGATATTAGTGGATGTGCAAGTAAAACTTTGATGGATGTGGAAGGCTCCTTTAGGGCCTTGGATAGAGGTGAGGGAGGAGGTGTGGGCGTAGGTTTTACAGTTCCTGTGGTGGCAGGGGAAAGTGCCAGGATTGGAGGGTGGGTTGTTTGGGGGCGTGGACCTGACAGGACTTGTCCTACCTGCCTATCTTCTTTTCCACCTATCCACTCCACCCTCTCCTCCTTGACCTATCACCTTCATCCCCTCCCCCACTCACCCATTGTACTCTATGCTACTTTCTCCCCACCCCCACCCTCCTCTAGCTTATCTCTCCACGCTTCAGGCTCACTGCCCTTTATTCTTGATGAAGGGCTTTTGCCCGAAACGTCGATTTCGAAGCTACTTGGATGCTGCCTGAACTGCTGTGCTCTTCCAGCACCACTAATCCAGAATATGTCATACATATGCAATTCTTAAAGTCAACTGCATGCTTTTGCTATTTGTGAACCAAGCCAGTAAACAAACTCAAAGCTAGAAGAGCTTTGCAATACAAAATCATGAATACTTTTAGGCCTTTAATACAGCATTAAGCAAAAACAGAAAAATCTGATTAACATCACACATAGACCAATTAAATAAAGACTGTAATACTGTATATCCAGAATTATTAAACACTTTTTTTTGCCAATTAATTAAGAATAACTACAAAATTTGGTAAGTGCAAGTACATTTTGCTGCCATATACAAAAAGTAGCTGTAATGTAATTTTTATTTTTATGTAGATATAGAAATGAAGAACTTAGGGTAATTTAGTTCTATTTTCACAATTATCAGCATGGTTCTGACTAGGTCATTGCAATACAGAACAGACATCAGATACTTACACAACAGCAACACATGAAGACAATACAGAAAGACTGCAAGATCCCGGCAATTCCAACGAGCCATGTCAAACGTAGAAACAGAATCACTCCAAAGATATTTTGTAGGCAAGGTAAGTACACTCCCATGAGGGTTCCCATATTGGGAGACTAAGAGGGGAAGAAAAATGATTACAGCTCAAAATAATTTGTATCACAAGATGCGTATTTTATTAGTTGTCTACTTTTTCAATTCTAAGTTTGCCACAAACCTTTGCGAGTAAAATGGAAAAACAAAAATATAATTCTCAGTATATTTTAGACACAGTCTTTGAATAGTCTTGTAGATCAAAATTACACTACAGAGTTTGGGTGTGTCAATGTACACTTTAATGAACCAAGTGTAGAATGAGGTGTGAAGAAGAAAATGTTAAAAATGAGAATTACTACTTATGTACACATCGGTTTTGTTTAAAATTAACTTTTTTTTATTTCTATGCAGACATTATCCTAGACAGAATCAGAAAGTGAGAGAGTTTTGACGTTTTTAACAAAAATACTAATTTTGCTGCCTTGAGCACAAGATGTATTCATTGTCTCTTACAGATGTCATTCTGGAGCTGCACTTCACTCCACATACGATCTTAACATTTTTTCTGTGTCTTTCATTTATTTCAGAAATATGAAAATGGTCACGTTTTCTCTACCAGAGGTTTCTGGCAATGCTCTTGCTGATTAGTCAATAGCCAGATCCATGAGATCCATGACATCCCTACCTATGCTCTAGGTTTTATTGAAGATACCTAGCCATTACCATGCCTCTATATATGCACTTATTTTGGTAGTGACTTCATGTCTCTTTTTAGTAAGTGTTTAACCAGTGGAGTGATCCAAGAAACTTTTGCTAAATTACTTTTGCTAAAATTGCCCAAATGTATTTTCTGATGAAATGCAAGCCTTATAAGCTCAGTCTTTTTAGCTTCCAAATATAGAGTGCAGCCTACTGATTTTGAAAGAGCTACTTTTTGGACAGAAACTATGTAGTGGTTAATAAAATTTCACTTCATAGGAAGAGATTGTGAAGGAAAATTTAGTTATCTTCCAGTAATAAACATTTGGACCTTATTAAATGATAATGTAGTTTTGATGCTCAGATCTCTCGCAGGACATCACACTGTGTGCATTCGTTCTGTCAAAGCCAGCTATGGTCCACTTATCGAAGGAATATGTGTGGTCGCGTTTTTGAAGGAACAATGTTTGTGAAACACTGGAATGCAAAACAACATCTGAACTGCCGTAACATACAATATTTCTATAGTGGGGAAGGAAATATTTTAAATATAGAAAGCCTGCTGAGCACTGGCTACACAGATGTGTGCACCAGAGTTTAGAAACTGTTGTGGTTCCGTTCGCCGAGCTGGGAATTTGTCTTGCAAACGTTTCGTCCCCTGTCTAGGTGACATCCTCAGTGCTTGGGAGCCTCCTGTGAAGCGCTTCTGTGCTGTTTCCTCCGGCATTTATAGTGGCCTGTCTCTGCTGCTTCCGGTTGTCAGTTCGAGCTGTCCACTGTAGTGGCCGGTATATTGGGTCCAGGTCGATGTGTTTGTTGATAGAGTCTGTGGATGAATGCCATGCCTCTAGGAATTCCCTGGCTGTTCTCTGTTTGGCTTGCCCTATAATGGTAGTGTTGTCCCAGTCGAATTCATGTTGCTTGTCGTCTGCGTGTGTGGCTACTAAGGATAGCTGGTCGTATCGTTTCGTGGCTAGTTGGTGTTCGTGTATACGGATCGTTAGCTGTTTTCCTATTTGTCCTATGTAGTGTTTTGTGCAGTCCTTGCATGGGACTTTGTACACTACATTAGTTTTGCTCATGCAAGGACTGTACAAAACACTACATCGGACAAACAGGAAGACAGTTAACGATCCGTATACACGAACACCAACTAGCCACGAAACAACACGACCAGCTATCCTTAGTAGCCACACACGCAGACGACAAGCAACATGAATTCGACTGGGACAACACTACCATTATAGGGCAAGCCAAACAGAGAACAGCCAGGGAATTCCTAGAGGCATGGCATTCATCCACAGACTCTATCAACAAACACATCGACCTGGACCCAATATACCGGCCACTACAGTGGACAGCTCGAACTGACAACCGGAAGCGGCAGAGACAGGCCACTATAAATGCCAGAGAAAACAGCACAGAAGCGCTTCACAGGAGGCTCCCAAGCACTGAGGATGTCACCTAGACAGGGGACGAAACGTTTGCAAGACAAATTCCCAGCTCGGCGAACAGAACCACAACAACGAGCACGCGAGCTACAAATCTTCTCCCAAACTTTGAAGAGTTTAGAAACAATTTGAAGATTCAGTTTCCCTGGATACTTGGGTTGCTAAAGATATCCTGTGACAGACCTCAAATTCTTACTGTGCCAAATCAACTCCCCCACTGTTTGATAGTAAAGACTGAAGAATCTATCAAAAAACATGCAAATAATTCCAAACTTGTGATCAGTGAACACCCTACTGCACTGAAAGAATGCTCAATTCTGAAAGATGGAGATATAAAATCGATGAACATATTGTTATGAAATTGAAGGCATGTACTGTACCTTTAAGAGAGAGAATGCTGTTCTGAACTGAGAGATTATAAGCATGTGTATACAACTAAATGGCAGTGCCAGAGTGTACTGGAAAATTGAAAATATATAACATTTGGCCATGAAATGGATACCTGAGTTTTTGTTCCTGTTTTGACAACAATTCAAATTTAACCAGTTTAAATTATGCCCTAGGATATTAAGACCCAATAGAGTTTGAATTTGTTGTTTTGCCAACATTGAACTAATAAGACAATCCAATGGTGGGGGTGTAAGAATGTGAACATTTTGAAAATTGGTCAGAGAGCAATTGCCGTAGAGAGAGAAACTTCTGGACTGCTAACTGCCCAATTAACAGCTTGCTCTCAACGAAATTAGAAAACACTATCAAAAGGTACCTTTTCACGTGAAACATACTCGCAGTAAAAAGACAGACAACGATCCTGGGAGATCAGCAGTCCACAGAGATTAGCAGCCAGAAGAGTGAGACACAGAAGACTACAGTAAGAGAGTGGTTTTAAAATTAAGTTGATGTACTTTTACTAAGTTTCTTATTGGAACAGCATACTGTTATAGAATTAGAGGCAGATAGTAAGGTGATAAGAGAAGGGTGGGGGGCTTAGATTTGTGAATAGTTTTTGTTTAATGTTCAGTTTTAGAGTTAGAAAATAAGCTGATATTATTTTCTTTAAATAGTGGAATTTGGGCGTTCTCTGTCATTCACATTTTAACAGATTATGTGGCGAGACAAGATGAGCTGTTCTGAGTGTTTGGTTTAATTAGCAGAAAATGTTCACCATCGTGTCGTAACAACATCCACACAGAAACAAACATCTGCACACTTAACATTTAATTATGCAAATATTCAAATATGAGCAATACAAATACAGCAGACATGTTATGCTGAAGTACATTCTATAGAAATAACCGGTGTTCTGAAGCAATGGTATGAAATATGTCTTCAACCATCAATCACTCAGCTTATCCTTAACACTATTTCCATGGAACCACAAGAATGTGAAAGCAGGCTATTCATCCCAGTGGGTCTACACCAAACCTCCAAAGAGCATGCTATCCAGACCCATACTGCCTATCCCATCCCAGTAACCCTGTATTTCCCATGGCTAATTGACCTAGCCTACACATCCCTGGATACTATAGACAACTTAGCATGGCTAACACACCTAACCTGTACATCTTTGGACTGTGGGCAGAAATCAGAGCACCCGGAGGAAAGCCACACAGACCACAGAAAGAATATGCAAACTCCTCATAGACAGTTGCCTGAGGCTGGAATGAAACCCAGGTCCCTCATGCTGTGAGGCAGCAGTGCTAACCACTGAGTCAGTATGCCACCTGATTTTATCAAAAGTCTCACGATCCAAGGTTGGCTGCAACCTTCACGTTTATAAAACATCAGTAAAAATATTAACACCAGCAAAATAATCAACGGAGGCATACCTTGGGTGTTCTTTTCTTTGAACTTTCTGCACTTTCCGCTTCCTCATGTTCCTTTGCTCCCTGGGTGATGTTTGTGTAATTAGCCAATCTGCTGAGGAGTGATGACACTTTTGGTCGAATGTCCAGTTCCTCCTACAGAAGAGGCAGGAAAATCCAGTGCACAACAATGCATTTGAGAGGATGCAATTTAAAACATAATGTGGAGGGTGATTTTCTTCATTAGTGCAAGCAATCCTTTATCATTGCTTTCCTTAATCTGATTTTTAAATTGATGTGGTCTATATATATGTTTGTCCAAGTTTTCTATTGATTCCTTAACTGCAGATGAACTACACTGATATGAAAGGAGTTTAAATCTTTGCAAACTCAGTGGTTAACTTCAGTCAAAATCAAAAGTTCTTGGATCATATAATCAGGTTAGATTTCAACAAATTTGTTGAAAGAGTGCATTCCTTCATGGGACAAAGAATCTATGTTGCTCTCTTTAATTGAAGAGTAAACTGCAATAAATGAAATCATGGACAATTAAGAAAATAGCCAGAATACCAATCGTGGTTCATTCCAGCAATATTTACAGGACACCATTGGAATAGATCATCAAATATCAGTAGTTCTCTCAGTGGAAGATAAAAGGACAAGGTTTGTTCCTTTTAGCTGGTCTGATAGCTTTGACAGCGGGTCCAAGTGTAAGGAATTTAGAAAAGCCCTAGATTAGATTAGATTAGATTACTTACAGTGTGGAAACAGGCCCTTCGGCCCAACAAGTCCACACCGCCCTGCCGAAGCGCAACCCACCCATACCCCTAAATCCACCCCTTACCTAACACTACGGGCAATTTAGCATAGCCAATTCACCTGACCTGCACATCTTTGGACTGTGGGAGGAAACCGGAGCACCCGGAGGAAACCCACGCAGACATGGGGAGAACGTGCAAACTCCACACAGTCAGTCGCCTGAGGCGGGGAATTGAACCCAGGTCTCTGGTGCTGTGAGGCAGCAGTGCTAACCACTGTGCCACCGTGCCGCCCTCGAATATTTGAAAAAGAGTATAGTTTCCAAGAACAATCCAATCCAAAGCTTTTTGTAAGGCATAGAGTTCGACTGAACAATATATTCATATTTAATTAGCTCAGTTGGCTAGATGGCTTGTTTGCAAGTACGTTGACACCAACAGAGTAGGTTCCATTCCTGTAATGGCAGAGGCCACCATAAAAAGGTCTCATCTTCTCCATCTCTCACCTCATCTGAAGAGTGTTGACCCTCAGGTTAAACCACCAGTTGTGTGCTCTCTAGAGAGAGAGCAGTCATATGGTCTTCTGGGTCTAAGGTGACATTTATCTTTTACATTCATGTTCTAATGAGTGGGCAGAGACAGACAGAGAGATCTTAGACATCTGAAGGTTACAAGACATTTTCAGTATAGTTAGCAAAACGTATACGATTCTTGGGTTTCATATAGAAATGAATTGTGCACAAAAGCAGGGAAGATACGCTGAACCTTTACAAAGCAGTAGTTAGACCAGAACTGAAGGACTGCACCTAATTCATGCTCCAAGAAAGATGTGAAGGCCCATAGGGTACACAGGCAGTTTATCAGATTGAGTAGGCAAAAGTGAGGACTGCAGATGCTGGAAACTAGAGTTTAGATCAGAGTGGTGCTGGAAAAGCACAGGTCAGGCAGCACTCGAGGAGCAGGAAAATTGACGTTTTGGGCAAAAGTCGTTCATCAGGAATCGACTCCAGATTGATTCCAAGTATGAGCTAATTGTACCACAAGATCAGAATGAACAAAAAACCCAAATTGCTGGAACCTGAACTGAGTTCGGAGGAAGGGTCACCGGACCTGACATGTTAACTTTGAGTTCTCCTCACAACTGCTGCCAGTCCTGCTGAGCTTTTCCAGCAACTTCTGTTTTTTGTTTCTGATTTACAGCATTCGCAGTTGTAACAGTTTTGCTTTTAGTTAGAATGAACAAGTTGTGAATATCCTCCATGGTGTAAGAGAGTCTGGAGTCTACTTGATGGAGACATAAAATTATGGTAGGTTTCGAAAAGTTGCTGCCATTAGCTAATATACAAAGACTGCAAGGAACACAGAAGGGTGGAGAGAAAAAACAAAAGAGTTTTCCCAAGCTTTGAGTGATAATGACATGGAACTCATTGATAATCCACTTTCTTGATTGCAGAAGGAACTTTGGTGGGTACTTGAGAGAACTAAACTTGCACAGCTACAGAATACAGTGGGGGAATAGGATTGCCTAGATCCCTCTTCAGACAGCCAGCATGGACTAGACATCAAAATTTCACACAAAAGAAGAGCAGAGCATTCTGAATATTAAGCACAATACTTTATTGAAAATTGTTACCTCAAATAAGGCCAAATTTCTGTCATAATATTCACTTCCTTTTAAGCTGTCAGTTTTGTTTAGGAAAGGACTGTCTTCTTTGTGATATCCATGACCTGAAAAAGAAAGTGCTTTGTCACATAGAAGGAAGGTTAAAACAGAAATTGGCTACCTTAAATATGCTTGTGGAATACCATTTATAATGAGAAGCAATTGAGCATTTGAACCACAAAATGTTTACAACAAATCTAAAGGGGGGGGGGTTAAAGGCTAACATTTTATTGTGTGAGAAAAGGGAGGAAAGGTGGATGAAATAGATAAACCACATAGTAGTATATTTGCTAGGGAGTTCCTGTTGTTTTCGCCTCAAAATCCATCTAACCGCAGTTGACATAATTCTTACATCCACATCCTTGAGTCAGTTGAGCAATATTTCAAACATATCATATATTCCTATTTAAAAGTCAAATTTAAGAAGTCAGTTATTAGACAAATAATTGCAGGATCAACCTTCCAACACGTAATGCTAGAAAAACTTACATTCAACTGTAATACATCGACATAGCACACATCACAGGATGCTCAAAGGAATGCACACAGTATTGGGGAAAATAGTGCACACACCAACCATCTATTCTCTCTGTTTCTTTGTTTTTATTCATGAGCAAACCACACATATTCAGAGAGAAGTATCAGCATCAGCTATACGTGCACTTTCAATAGTGCTTGGGGCAAAGGAAGGGAATAGTTACACTTCCAGAAAAAGCCATTCTGATGGCCCCCAGACATTGCCCTAGGATTGGTTTTCAGGGAACTGCACTGAGGTTGCATTCTCAAGGCCTATTTGGCATTTACTAAGCCTGTCTGTCTCCCCTCAGGAACGTTGAGGAACCAAGACCCAAACGTTCACTTATTGAACATCCATTCTGGAAGTTGGCCCCTGTATTCCATTTCCACAGGTATTGCTCATTTTTTTCACTGATCAGTCACATTCTGCCCCCAAAAATCAAAATTATTCTACTTCCTATGGTAAGTGCAACTTTTTTTGAAGGGGATAATAGATAGTCATAGTCATAGAGACATACAGCACGGAAACAGACCTTTTGGTCCAACTCGTCCATGCTGATCTTTGGTTCAGATCGCTACTATTTACATTTTAAGTTCCATGCATATTTTAGTTAACATGGGCAATCTGATTGGCATCTACTAAATTAGATTCTCTCTTTACAGTCAACTGAACAGAAGGACTGAACCACTGGTTAGTTGGGAAAAGTGTAGAGAAATGTTCTAAAGAAAGTACAAAAGGAACAAATAACGAATCCCTAAGACCCGAATGTCTAAGGTTTTAAGAGACAAGTGCTGAAATAGTGGAAATACTGTTTTTGATTTTCCAACATTCCCCAATTCTAAAATAGTTCCAGTAATTGGAAGTTAGCAAATGGAACTCCACTACTCAAAAAAGTCTGGCGAATGATACAGCTTCAACTTTTAACATGGAGATTTTTTCAGCCTATAGTTTAGATTAGATTACTTACAGTGTGGAAACAGGCCCTTCGGCCCAACAAGTCCACACTCACCCGCTGAAGCGCAACCCACCCATTGCCCTACATTTACCCCTTTACCTAACACTACTGGCAATTTAGCATGGCCAATTCACCTGACCTGCACATCTTTGGACTGTGGGAGGAAACCAGAGCACCCAGAGGAAACCCACGCAGACACGGGGAGAATGTGTGGAGTTTGCACAGTCAGTTGTCTGAGTCGGGAATTGAACCCAGGTCTCTGGCGCTGTGAGGCAGCAGTGCTAACCACTGTGCCACCGTGCCGCCCACAAAGTTGTTGTGATGTTAAATCTCAATCACTTAAAAAGGTTAGGAACAAGCCAAGATAAATGAAGTAGATAAATTGATAACTAGAAGAAAATCAAATAATAAAAAAAACTAACAGATACAGCCAAAGAACTGAAGATACAGGCAAACTACATTAACCGGTTAGTTGGGGGAAGATGGTAAGGCCTCAGATGAAGCAACTATAATTTATGTTTGCATTATGAATTGTTCCTGACTAACAGAATAAAACAAGGGGAAAGTAGATCAGATCCTGGAAAAAAACTAGCAAAAAAAATAATAGATTGGCAGAAACTTGATAAATCATGCAGAGAATTAGTGGGGATATAAATTACCCCCAAGGTACACCGATCATCCCCATTTCTCTGCATGTCTGACTTTTGTTAAATGTCACACTTTGTATTTACCATGAAATATCTTAAATCAATCTGTTTGGTTCAGTTCAACTCACTTAGACCCAGAGTGATCAGGGGCTAGTCACGAATCTGGATTTAGGTCAGAAATGTATAGCATATCCTTAAGATAAAGGGTCAATCATTTTGCACTAAGATGATGAGAAATTTCTTTACCCAAAGTGCTCAAGTTTGAAATGATCTATCCCAAGGTGGGCCCTTTCATCTACTTCAGCTCTTCTTTCAGGTTATGTTCAGAAGTTGGGCCAATTCTTCTTGAAAGTGAGGTGGAAATTTGATTGTTGGAAGATTCCCAGTCCATTTCAAACTTTTACAAAAAATGCACACTAACACAATCTCATATTATGTATATTTTAAATAATGTAAAAAATACACAGTTAAATATTGGCAGCTACTGAACTTTGATGGCAAAAGCTGTTAATTTGGAAGATTTGAAAATTATTTATCATTTGCTGAATTAAATTCTGTTAATGGGAAAAGGAAGTGATTAGGCTTTCACAGCCAACATTTCCTTCCCAGTTACTGAAAACAATATAAAAATATTAGTGAATAACTTCAGCCAGAATTATCAAAACTTGTACAGCTAAGATAAGGTTGTTTGGCCATCATTGTAAATTTAAAATTTTCCTCAGTGGGTATAGTTTGAACTATAGATAATGACAAAAGTGACATTATGATTAATAACATACAAGATGTTATGTTGTACAGTATTATTACATGATGGCACAGCTTGAACATTGAGTTGATGATGTGAGCAATCATTAACCAGCTGATTACAATTGGCACTTAGCATAAAGCAACTCAAAACAAGAAAGCAGATCACAAAAGATGAACTAAAAGTAACTGACGATTCTTTTGAACTAACTACTTTGATCAGATTCCTAATTATTAACGTTGCGTCCCTCAAATCGTAACACCAACTTCAGGTACTTCACATCCTTGCTGGACACTTAATTATCTACATGACAGTATATACTTGTGTTATGGAGGCAGCTTGTCTTTGGGTAAGAGAGAGGTTGAATGATAGATTGCCTAGCGACTTCTTATCAGTACAGGAGTTGTGGATGTACCACCTATTATAGAAACTATCCAAGTTCCATCTGCGTATAGTTGATCCACAATGTGACAAGGTCTCATGCTCTCTAAGTTGAAAATCTTCAACAATTCCACTCTTAAATACTTGGCTTACCATTCCTTTTATCTGCTGTTTTTAGTACATTTTCCTAGCACATACGACAAGACAACATATATCAAAGCAGAATTAGGCCAGTCGGCCCATAATGTCTGCTCTTTGATTCAAATCATAGTTGATCTGTTTCTTAACCTCATACTCCTGTCTACACCCCATAACCCTTAATCCCCCTTACCAATAAAGACCTCAAGTGCACGTGACCTCCACAACACTGTGGCAATGACGTCCACAGACTAACCACCCTCTGCCTGAAGAAATTCCTCCTTATCACAGTTTTAACAAGTTGTCCCTTCACTCGGAGGCTTAATCTCTCTATCTTTTCCACATCCATTCTATCCAGGATTCTAAGTTTTGACCGGATTCCCCTCATCCTTTTAAATTCTGTTGAATACAAACCCACAGTCCTCTTCTGCTACTCATATGACAAACCCTTAATCCCTGGGATAACTTATAAACTTCCTCAGAACCCTCTCCCAACTGTCACACATTATTCCTTAGATAGGGAGCCAAAACTGCTCACAATACTCCAAATAGAGTCTGGCCAGAGCCTTATACACCTTCAGCAGTACATCTCTGCTCTCGTATTCTAGTCCTCTTGAAGTGGATGCTGATCGTCCAAGTTCTTTTGTGCTTCAGAATCCCAAAACCTTTCCTCATTTAGAAAATAGTCTGCATCTCTACTTTTCCTTGCCAAAGAGCATAACCTCAACCTTTCCCCACAGTATATTCATCAACTACTTCTTTGCCCACTCTTCAAGCCTGTCCAAATCCTTCTGCAGCCTCCCTGCTTCCTCAACACCATCTCTCTCTCTCTCTCTTTATCTCGGTGATATCTGCAAACTTAGCAACAATGCCCTCAGTTTCTTTGTCCAGATCTTTAATGTATAACATGAATAGTTGTAGAGCCAATACTGGCCCCTGCTGAACTCCACTAGTCATCAGCTGCCTTTCTGAAAAAGACCCCTTTATCCCTACTCTCTACCTTCTTTCTGCCAGTCAGCTAATCCTTTATCCATACCTGTTCCTTGTCTGTAACACCATGATCTCTTATCTTACTTAACAGCCTCCTGCATGGCATCTTGTCAAAGACCTTCCTGAAATCCGAATAAATCACATCCACTGGTTTCCCTTTGTCTAACTTGCTCATTACCTCCTCAAATGAAATCTAGTAGATTTGTCAGACATGACTTTTGAACTATATATTCACTTGGGCTATGTCTCAGTCTGTATATGATCTCTCCTTCCTAACCATGCAGAGTTTATTGATTTCAGGACAATAGAAAGCTAACTATGGGTAGTGAACTTCAGTGTACTGATACATAAAATGCAGAATTAATCTGCTTGCTCACAAACCCACTCCCAACTTATATGAATACTAGATTAGAATGGTGCACAGCAGGTCAGGAAGCATCTGAGGAGCAGGAAAATCGATGTTTCGGGCAGGGTGCCTCCAGGGTGGAGAGAGAAGTGGGAGGGGGGTGGGGAGAAGGTAGCCAGGAGTACAATAGGGATGGAGGTGGGGATGAATGAAGGCGATGGGTCAGAGGGGAGGGTGGAGTGGATAGGTGGGAAGGGAGATTGACAGGTAGGACAGGTCATGAGGATGGTGCTGAGCTGGAAGGTTGGAACTGGGGTAAGGTGAGGGGAGGGGAAATGAGGAAACTAGTGAAGTCCACATTGATGCCCTGGGATTGAAGTGTTCCGAGGCAGAAGATGAGGCGTTCTTTCTCCAGGCGTCGGGTGGTGAGAGAGTGACGGTAGAGGAGGCCCAAGACCTGCATGTCCTTGGCAGAGTGAGAGGGGGAGTTGAAATGTTGGGCCATGGGGCGGTGGGGTTGATTGGTGCAGGTGTCCCGGAGATGTTCCCTAAAAGCGCTCTGGGGAGACAGGACGCCTTCTCGCAATGTAGAGGAGACCACATTGGGAGCAACGGATACAATAAATGACATTGATGAATGTGCAGGTGAAACTTTGATGGATGTGAAAGGCTCCTATGGGGTCTTGGATGGAGGCGAGGGAGGAGGTGTGGACACAGGTGTTGCAATTCCGGCAGTGGCAAGGGAAGGACCGAACCAGGTAGTCACGGAGGGAATGGTATTGGCAGAAAGCGGAAAGGGGTGGGGAGAGAAATATATCCCTGGTGGTGGGGTCTGTTTGGAGGCGGCGGAAATGTCGGCGGATGATGTGGTTTATGCAAAGGTTAATGCTACTCAACTCTGTAATGACCTATAATACTAAGATAGCAACTCAACTCACATTGTACATTTTATATTTTTAAAAAAATCAGGTACAACTTTAGAAGAAAAGTGACATTCATCAGAAGCAAAGTATCAGAACACCTGATAAAATGACCACATTGCCAGAAGTATCCAAAGTAAATTAAGAAATCACTTTTAATTATTTTCCCAGAAAACTGAGTAAATGGATTTCAAAGCACTGTTCTCCTCCAAAAGACAACTGTACTGAAATAAAACTCACATCCACACTTTGTAATGAGACTTTAGTTATCCAACTCCATAAAACTTCGATTCATACAAGCAATTCAAACCCAAGTAACTCTTAATTAATATGTCCATCACTTGTCAGTCATTCCTTTAGGCTTTAGGAATGCTTTCTGACTATATTAGAACTAACAAAGTCCCCTTATTCTTTTGAAATAAATTAATCTATAATAGTAAAAAAAATTTTATTCACATACTTTCTTTGCAAATTAAAGTTTTAAGCACCCGATTTCCACTATGTCAACAGTTCTATAGAACTTGCTACTTTCTCTATAAAACAAACCAAACAGCTAACTGCTGGTAAGCTACCGTTTCAGATTGGAGATTGTTCCATTCTCTACTATCGATTTTAAAACTGCATCATCAATTCTCTGCCCTTTTCATTCACACATTTGGTTGAGTGTATGTTATCCCATTGCAACTTATCATCATATGAACAATGAATGGGTATGTCTGCTGAACCGGCATTTAGAATTTCTTCCCAATGTTTTCGCCGAGAAAAAGGTCATAACTACCACCTCACCTAGAGGGGAGGTACTCTGCATTAAGATACATTTTCTTACTCTTCTGATCTTTTTACCTTCCAAAGCTAAAGGGCAAAATTTACCTCACTTTCCCACAAGAATATTGAGAGACTCGAGAACTGACTACACAGAGTTGCACAAGAAGCATCACAAAAAGCAAAAAGGTTTCAGGTTCCTGGCATCTCTCAATGATGGAAACTTTAAGTAATGTTCCATTTTTAATTTTTTCACAACTTTGTTCATCTGAATATCTTCCACCTTGGGCATTTTCATAGGTGTACTCAAGTCGAGTACTTGAAAATTGGCATCTGGCCTTGTTTGGGTGCCCAGCCAATTCCAGCTATCAAACTGTGCAATTTCTTTATTTCAGTTTTGGAAGCCACATTTATTTTTGGAAGCCTTACTTTAACAAATAACAATAGATTAATGGTTTTTAAATAAGACTGCTGATGCAAAGTGGCACTTGATCCATTCTTCCTGATTTCTAAGTCCAAACACCCAACTTCCAATTTGGAATTCAACGTTAAGCACATTATGACAATATTTTAAAATCTGCTGTACTTGCTGCGCACACAAAAAAAACATTTTCATACATCACAAAGAAGAATGACATTTTTGGTCCCTTTAATCAGGCAAAAGCAGAGTTACTTCACCCTCCCATCATCCTTTGAGTTACATGGTGAGTGTGTCTTAATTTGTCATGAATTTCCACTTACTGGTACAGCATTCTCTTGGAAAAAAACATGAGACACTCCTACAAATTGCTACTGGCTTAGCTTTTTTTAATGCCAAAATCTGCTCTTACTTGACTGTTCCATTGGCAAACATAGCATGTTAAAGAGTCATATAATCATAGATGTACAGCATGGAAACAGACTCTTCGGTCCAACCCGTCCATGCCGACCAGATAGCCCAACCCAATCTAGTCCCACCTGCCAGCATCCGGCCCATATCCCTCCAAACCCTTTCTATTCATATACCCATCCAAGCGGCTCTTAAATGTTGCAATTGTACCAGCCTCCACCACTTCCTCTGGCAGCTCATTCCATAGTCGTACTACCCTCTGCGTGAAAAAGGTTGCCCTGTAGGCCTCTTTTATATCTTTCCCCCCTCACCCTAAACCTATGCCCTCTCATTCTGGACTCCCTGATCCCAGGGAAAAGACTTTGTCTATTTATCCTATCCATGCTCCTCATAAATTTGTAAAACTCTAAGGCCACCCTCAGCCTCCGAAGGTCCAGGGAAAACAGCCCCAGCCTGTTCAGCCTCTCCCCATAGCTCAAATCCTCCAACTCTGGCAAAATCCTTGTAAATCTTTTCTGAACCCTTCCAAGTTTCACAACATCTTTCCGATAGGAAGGAGACCAGAATTGCAACAGTGGCCTAACCAATGTCCTGTACAGTCACAACATGACCTCCCAACTCCTGTACTCAATACTATGACCAATAAAGGAAAGCATACCAAACATCTTTACTATCCTATCCACCTGCGATTCCACTTTCAAGGAGCTTTGAACCTGGACTCCAAGGTCTCTTTGTTCAGCAACACTCCCTAGGACCTTACCATTAAGTGTATACGTCCTGCTAAGATTTGCTTTCCCAAAATGCAGCACCTTGCATTTATCCGAATTAAATTCCATCTGCTACTTGTCAGCCCGCTAGCCCATCTGGTCAAGATCCTGTTGTAATCGGAGGTAACCCTCTTTGCTGTCCACTACACCTCCAATTTTGGTGTCATCTGCAAACTTACTAATTGTACCTCTTATGTTCGCATCCAAATCATTTATGTAATTGACAAAAAGTAGAGGATCCAGCACCGATCCTTGTGGCATTCCACTGGTCACAGGCCTCCAGTCTGAAAAACAACCCACCACCACCACCTTCTGTCTTCTCCCTTTGAGCCAGTTCTGTATCCAAATGGCTAGTTCTCCCTGTATTCCATGAGATCTAATCTTGATAATCAGTCTCCCATGGGGAACCTTGTCGAACACCTTACTGAAGAAGTCCATATAGATCAGATCTACCACTCTGCCCTCATCAATCCTCTTTGTTACTTCCTCAAATAACTCAATCAAGTTTGTGAGACATGATTTCCCACGCACAAAGCCATGTTGACTATCCCTAATCAGTCCTTGCCTTTACAAATACATGTACATCCTGTCCCTCAGGATTCCCTCCCAACAACTTGCCCACCACCAACATCAGATATAGTTCCCTGGCTTGTCTTTACCGGCCTACTTAAACAGTGGCACCAGGTTAGCCAACCTCCAGTCTTCCGATACCTCACCTATGACTATCGATGATACAACTATCTCAGCAAGAGGCCCAGTAATCACTTCTTTAGCTTCCCACAGAGTTCTAGGGTACATCTGATCAGCTACTGGGGATTTATCACCTTTTTACCCATTTCAAGACATCCAGCACTTCCTCCTCTAATCTGGACATTTTGCAAGATGTCACTATCTACTTCCCTACAGTCTATATCTTCCATATCCTTTTCCACAGTAAATACTGATGCAAAATACTCATTTACTATCACCCCCATTTTCTGCGTCTCCACACAAAGGCCACCTTGCTGATCTTTGAGGGGCTCTATTCTCTCCCTAGTTACCCTTTCGTCCTTAATATATTTGTAAAAACTCTTTGGATTCTCCTTAATTCTATTTGCCAAAACTATCTCATGTCCCCTTTTTGCCCTCCTGATTTCCCTCTTAAGAATACTCTTACTTCCTTTATACTCATCTAAGGATTCACTCGATCTCTCCTGTCGATACCTGATATATGCTTCCTTCTTTTTCTTAACCAAACCCTCCATTTCTTTAGTCATCCAGCATTCCCTATACCTACCAGCCTTTCCTTTCACCCTAACAGGAAAATACAGTCTCTGGATTCTTGTTATCTCATTTCTGAAGGCTTCTCGTTTTCCAGCCCTCCCTTTACCAGCGAACATCTGCCCCTAATCAGTTTCGAAAGGTCTTGCCTAATACCGTCAAAATTGGCCTTTCTCCAATTTAGAACTTCAACTTTTAGATCGGGTCTATCCTTTTCTATCATTTTAAAATGAATAGAATTATGGTCACTGGTCCTGAAGTGCTCCCTCACTGACACCTCAGTCACCTGCCCTGCCTTATTTCCCCAAGAGTAGGTCAAGTTTTGCACCTTTTCTCGTAGGTACATCCACATACTGAAACAGAAAATTGTCTTGTACATATTTAAATTCTTCTCCATCTAAACCTTTAACACTATCCCAGTCTATGTCTGGAAAGTTAAAATCCCTGACCATAACCACCCTATTATTCTTAAAGATAGCCGAGATCTCCTTACAAGTTTGATTCTCAATTTCCCTCTGGCTATTAGTGGGTTTATAATACAATCCCAATAAGGTTATCATCCCTTTCTTATTTCTCAGTTCCACCCAAATAACTTGGCTAGATGCATTTCTGGGAATATCCTTCCTCAGCACAGCTGTAATACTATCCCTTATCAAAAAGGCCACCCCCCACTCCAGCCTCCCTTTTTATAACATTTGTATCCTGGAACATTAAGCTGCCAGTCCTGCCCATTCCTGAACCATGTTTCTGTAATGGCTATGATATCCCAGTCCCATGTTCCTAACCATGCCCCGAGTTAATCTGCCTTCCCTGTTGGGCCCCTTGCATCAAAATAAATGCAGTTTAATTTATTAGTCCTACCTTGTTCCTGCCTGCCCTGACTGTTTGACTCGTTTCCGAGAACAGAAGTGAGTCAAACAGTCAGGGCAGGCAGGGACAAGGTAGGACTAATAAATTATACTGCATTTATTTCAATGCAAGGGGCCTTAGTTCCCTCAAACCATACTCATCCTCCAGATGCAGTACACCATTTGATTTTAAACTCAGCACAAAATCAGGGAGGAATGGATTTAAGATTATTCAAATCTACAGTCGATCGAGATTTGTTAATCACATACTGAAGTAGATAATGGATCTGTGCAAAGACTCCGAAAAGCATTCTGAATGATTCACTTCACTCCTTTAAAAAGGATCAGAATAAGTATCTGGTGAGAAGCAAGACGGCAAGTTTGCACAATGCCCAAGATGAAAAAAAATGACCTTATTCAGGTACTCTGCTGCTGGAAGATGGAATATGATTAAAGCAAATTAGCAGATAAAAGTTGGTAAAGACACGAGGGTAAATGAGAATTCTTTAATTTTGCTCGATTATCTTTGCAGTTCAGCAAACATTTACACACAATTTGTTTCCTATAGGTTACAGGGTGGACACTTTAGGTTGTCTGTTTTCAGAAACCATGTCAAATATTATCAAATTGCTTCATCCAATTTCACACTTTTCAATATCGACTACAGTACAAACTTCCACCCCCCCCATCTGAAAAAATTTGCAGCCATTTTCCGCAAGATCACAGGATCACTTCACAAATGATCAAGAACAAATCAACATTAAAATATAACTAATGTAGAAAAGTTGAAGCAATTAACAGATCCATTAAAGCACATTTATCATAAAGTTGTACAGAAGTCTTTGTTTAAAGATCTTCCTGTTAAAATAGAGTTATTATTTTGAATAACCAGTTTCTAAGGAACTTAATCAACAAGCTAAAGAACCAGCCTGACAAGGCTCTGTAATATGATATCACTAAACCGTTAAGTACTGACTCATGAATATTCAAGAATGGCTTTTGATTAAAATAATTAGAACAATTCACAGAAAACTCTCCGAGTGGGGATCAAACTGGAACGTTTATCTGGTTTGATATACAATATAAACAAGGAATTTGTTTAGGATTCAAGCTGGGATGGGTTCAGAGATCACATCTTTCTTTCTAATGATATTCTGGGAGAAGTTGAAGTTTTATTTAAATAAATTATTTTCATTATACTGAGGAACACAATTTGCTGAAAATTGGAGTAAAATTAAAATTAGGGCGATCAGAAATTAGATCAAAATTACTCCTATTCCTAGCATTCTTTACAGTTCAGTTAGAGAAAAATCACAACATTATTCTTCAGCTCCTGAGAAATGGAATCTCAGTTATCAGGACTCATTGCCCATGAGAAGGTGATAGTGAGCTGCCTTCTTGAGCCACCACAGACTAACTTGCGGAGGTACATGCATAATGCCATTAGGAAGAAAATTCCAGGATTTTGACCCAGTGGTACTGAAGGAACACTGATATACTCCCAAGTCCAGATGTTGAGTGGCTCGAAGGGCAATTTGCAGCTGGTAGTGCTCCCATGTATCTGTTGACCTTGTCTTTCTAGATGGCAATAGTCATAGGTTTGGAAAGGGCTTTCTCAGGGAACCTTGGTAGATTTTTGCAGTGCATCTTGCAGGTGATGCATACTGCCATTACTGAGTGTTATAGAGGAGGGAGTGGGTGTTTGTGATGTTGTGCCAAACAAGCATGCTGCTTTAGATGGGTGTCAAGTTTTTTGAAATCTTCCAGGTCTGGAAGGAGAGAGTGGTTTCCCATTGACATGACATGCAGATAGCTTTGCACTAATCACTCTGATTAAAAAAAAATCCCTCTACAATATGCAAAATTGGAAAAGCAGATATGAAAGTGGTCGAACTGGTGGGAAAAGTAGCTAAGGTGCTGCCAGATGAAAAAGTTGGTTATTTGCCAATATTACACTGAGGGAGGAATATACCACAAGGATGGAATCTGACACTAACCAGTGTTCAAAACAATCAAAAATTCACATTTGAAGTGGACTGTAGCCATGGGTTGAAATTTTATTATTGCTAGGAGTTTGCAATTGACTATCTTTTCTTCCTCACCACCCATAAACCATTCCAGATCTTTATCTTCCTGTCCTAATGTAATACTTACCTTTAAAATGCTACTTTTCATCATCTATCATCCTCTTCTGCCCATTTCCCCAACCCCTCCCCTTAATTCCAGAGTGTAGGTTTTATCTATTTTACTAGAAGTTGATCGATTTTCACCTCCGCTAGCAAGGTTTTTATCCCCCCTGTTCCTACCCTATTTTGTAATTATTTGTTCATGGTAATGAGTGTTATTGGCTAGGCCAGCATTTATTACCTATTTCCAATTTTACCCTGGAGAAAATGGTGGTGAGCAACCTTCTTGAACCACTACAGACATCCAGTGCTGTCAGAGGGATTTACAGATATTGATTCAGCAGTGAAAAAACAATGATAGAATTCCAAGCTTGAACGATGGACAATTTGGAGGGCAAGTGGAGATGGTGGTGTTCCCGTGTATTTGCTGTTCTTCCCTTTCTATGTGGCAAAGATTATCAGTTTGGATGGTGATTTTGTACAAACTTCAGTTAGTTCTCTGTAGTGTGTCCTGCATTAGCTGTAGAGAGACTAAATGTTCAAAAGGTGGTGGATGGAATGCAACAAACAGGCTGTGCTGCATGGTGACAAGTTTATCACTTGTTGTTGGACCTCCACTATCCAGACAGGTAGACAGTATTACATCACACCCCTGACTTGTGCCTTCTAGATGGTGGAAATCAGGATGAGGAGTTGAATTCCATTCTGATAGATAGTGAAATTTGAACTCAATAAATATCTCTAATTTTTAAAAAAGGCGAGGACAACCATACAACTATTGCCAATTTTAAAAAAAACCCCATCTGATTCATTAAAATCTTTGTTGCCTAGCTGTAATGCCCACATCCTGGTGAATGAGTTTAAAACAAAGTGCTGAAGGTGTATTGCTAAGTCTTCAGCCGGACAGATAGGCATTGCTGAGGCAAGTAGGTATCTGCAACCGTACTTTTTTTAAAACTATAAAATTCAGACTTTGGCACAGCAGACCATCAGAGCAAAGATAGGGTCTTCAGTGGCAGTACTTGGCCATCAGTTCCTTCTTTCGAGGTTATGATGGCTCTCCACCTGCAAAGTCGCCTCCATGGAGTAGGTAATTTCCCAATGGGATGAGAGGAGGAGTCAGTCCATATCTGTCAGCAGTATCACAGGTTTTGTTGTTTAAATTGGTTGCTTGCCTCAGTCCAGTAGGAATTCTAACTGCACACCAACTTAGCCGATGGGAACATGTCAAGCAGCGGTCCCAGAGCAATCTATCCATAAACATCTCAGTAACAAAATTGATGCTGTCCATTCAACTTCCAGAACTCTATAAACCCCTTTTGACGTCCAAACAGTCAAAAAGTGAGCAAAAAAAAAGCATTCTGGGTAATCCAAGATGGAGGACAGGAAAAATTTCTGGCTGTAAACAGGCTGCTCTTTTTTGAGGTTTTTTAGGTGTTGGAGGTAATTTCTTTGAAATTCCAGGAACAGTATATACTGTTTTATATACTGTTGCAATTGTTTTGGAATGTTGGAGAAAAAGAAAGTCAAAACAACAGCACTTTTAAAAGGGAGACAGACAGACAAAGTCAGCAAGCACATAGTCTATAAGGATGAGAGAAAGTAAGAAACCTACACTGACACAGCAGTGAATCTGCACAGTTACTGCCTTTGCTGTTTGAATTCATGTATTGCTGGACATCAGAGTGTGTCTAGGAAAAGTTAAACAGTGAAATTCACAATTGATCTTGGAGGAACCTGTTTGGGAGAGGTCACAGCACAGAAACAGATAAGTAAATAGTTTTAAGTATAGCCTGGCTGTAAGTCTACATTAGTGAGCGGTACGTCGAGTTCCAAGTGATTGATTGTGTCAGGGGACTCTCCAGTCAGGGGCACAGACAGAGGTTTCTGCAGCCAGCAGCAAAAAATCACAATAGTGTGCTGCCTCCCTGGTGCCAGAATCAAGGATGTCTCAGATGGTGCAGAATGTTCTCAAAGGCCTAGCAGGAGGAGGTCACTGTACACATTAGCACCGATGACAGAGGAAGGGAAAAGGATGAGATTCTGAAGGGGGGTTATAGAAAGTTAGGCAGGAATTTAAAACAAGAGGTCCTTGAGGGTAGTAATATCTGGATTACTCCCAGTGCTACGAGCTAGTGAGAGCAGGAATAGGAGGATAGAGTAGATGAATGTGTGGCTGAGGAGCTGTTGTATTGGAGAAGGATTCAAATTTTTGGATCATAGGAATCTCTTCTGGGTAGCAGTAACCTGTATAAGAAAGATGGATTGCACCCGAATTGGAAGGGGACTAATAAACTGGCAGGGAGATTTGCTCTAGAGCTGCTAGAGAGTAAGGAGGCGGCGGGGGGGTGGGGGAAGATGGGTGAGACCCAGGGAGACAGTGAGGAAAGAGATCAATCGGAGAGTGGTACTGTTGGGAAAAGGAGCGAGTCAAACAACCAGTCAGGGCAGGCAGGAAGAAAGCAGAGAACAAGGTAGGACTGATAAATTAAACTGCATTTATTTCAATGCAAGAGGCCTAATAGGGAAGGCAGTTGATCTTAAAGTATGGTGAGGAACATAGGACTGGGATATCATAGCAATTACAGAAACGTGGCTAAAGTATAGCCAGGACTGGTAGCTTAAATGTTCCAGGATACAAAATGCTATAGGAAGGATAGAAAGGGATGCAAGAGAGAAGGGGGAGTGGCATTTTTAATACGGATCGCATTACAGCTGTACAGCCGGAAATATATCCAGGGATGTTATTTGGGTGGAACTGAGAGATAAGAAAGGGATGATCACCTTATTGGGAGAGTATTATAGACCCCACCCCCCCCACCCCCCCACCCCCCCACCCCCTAATAGTCAGTGGGAAATCGAGAAACAGATTTGTAAGGATATTTCAGTTATCTGTTAGAATAATACGGTGGTTATGATAAGGGATTTTAACTTTCCAAACATAGACTGGGACTGCCATAGCGTTAAGGATTTAGATGGAGAGGAATTTGTTTAGAGTGTACAAGAGAATTTTCTGAGTCAGTGTGTAGATGTACCTACTAGAGAAGGTGCTAAACTTGACCTACTCTTGGGAAATAAGCCAGTTTCAGGTGACTAAGGTGTCAGTGGGGAGCACTTTGGGGCCAGTGACCATAATTCTATTAGTTTCAAAATAGTGAAGGAAAAGGATAGGTCAGGTCTAACAACTGAAGTTCTAAATTGGAGGAAGGCTAATTTTGACAATATTAAGCAAGAACTTTCAAAAGCTGATTGGGGGCAGATGTTCGCAGGTAAAAAAGGTGGAATGGAAAATGGGAAGTCTTCTGAAATGAGAGTTCAGAGACAGTAGATTCCTGTTAAGGTGAAAGGAAAGGCTGGTAGGTGTAGGGAATGCTGGATGATGAGAGAAATGGAGGGTTTGGTTCATAAAAAGAAAGAAGCATATGTCAGGTACAGACAGGAGAAAATAGAGTGAATCATTAGATTAGATTCCCTTCAGTGTGGAAACAGGCCCTTTGGCCCAACAGGTCCATACCGACCCTCCGAAGAGTAACCCACCCAGACCCATTTCCCTCTGACTAATGCACCTAACACTATGGGCAATTTAGCATGGCCAATTCACCTGACCTACACATCTTTGGACTGTGGGAGGAAACCCATGCAGACACAGGGAGAATGTGCAAACTCCACACAGACAGTCACCCAAGGCTGGAATCGAACCTGAGACCCTGGTGCTGTGAGGCAGCAGTGCTAACCACTGAGCCACCATGCCGCCCTTAGAAGAGTGTAAAGACATTAGGAGCATACACAGGAACCTTGATTATCCGAGCGAGATGGGCAGGCAGTATTTTTGAATTTTCCTTTTTCCTCGCTCTGCCTGCCTTGCTCCCTCTCTGTTTCAGAGCTTGTTTCTGAGCAGACACACACTCATGTGTAAGGGACCTGCAGCATTGCTGAAGCCTCACGTGCATGCAGCGAGCACTTGCACTTGCTAAGTGCGCTCCCTGTTCAGGAGACTTTGACAGCACACACTGCATGAGAGGACACCCGCCACCACTGTCAGAGCCCACCCCCCATCCACATGCCCCTGCCCCACGTGGACTGGACACCAACAGCAAGACTGCTGTTGAGTTTGGGGGGTGAGTCTCAAAATAGCACACAAGTTCCACCTTTGTCCTGTATGTTGCAATGTTGGAGAGATGGTCTGGGGAAGGGGATGGGGAAGAGAGCGAGAGAGAGGGAGACAGAGCGAGAGAGAGAGAGAGAGAGAGAGCGCGAGAGAGAGCGAGAGAGAGCGAGAGAGAGCGAGAGAGAGAGACAGAGCGAGAGAGACAGAAGTCATCATTTCGAGACAGAACCTTGGCTCCCACCGGTGTCCAGGACTGTTCTCAGCAGCATTTAAGGAAGCTGTGCCCATGTTTAATCAATCATTCTAAACAAAAGAGGCGATCAGTGTTGGAAACATCTCTTCTGTGTAATGTTTCTATCGGGGCCTGAGATCTTCTTTGGATAATCTAAAATTCGGGTAATTGATATTCATATAATCAAGGTTCCTCTGTACCTAAGAGGGAAATCAGGAGGGCAAAAAGGGGACTCAAGATAGTTTTGTCAAATTGAATTAAGGAGAATCCAAAGGATTTTTACAAATACATTAAAGGACAAAAAAGGGTATCGAGGGAGTGTATAGGACCCCTCAATGATCTGCAAGGCGGCCTATGTGTGGAGCCGCAGGAGATGGGAGAGATACTAAACAAGTATTTTACATCAGTGTTTACTGTGGAAAAGGACCCGAGGAATATAGAATGTGGGGAAATAGATGGTGAAATCTTAAATTGTCCATATTACAGAGGAGGAAGTGTTGGATGTCTTGAAATGCATAAAGGTGGATAAATTGCCAGGACCTGATCAGGTGTACCCTAGAACTCTGTGGGAAGCTCGAGAAGGGATTGCTGGCCCTCTTGCTGAGATACTTGTATCATCGATTATCACAGGTGAGGTGCCGAAGACTGGAGGTTGGCTAACATGATACTATTATTTACGGAAGGTGGTAAGGACAAGCCAGGGATCTACAGACCGGTGAGCCTGGTGTTAGTGGTGGGCAAATTGTTAGAGGGAATCCTGAGGGCCAGGATGTACGTGTATTTGGAAAGGCAGGAACTGATTAGGAATAGTCAACATGGCTTGTGCGTGGAAAATCATGTCTCACGAACTAGATTGAGTATTTTGAAGAAGTAACAAAGAGGACTGATGAGAGCAGATTGGTGGACGTGATCTTTACGGACTTCTGTGAGGTGTTCGACAAGGTTCCCCATGGGAGACTGGTTAGCAAGGTTATATCTCATGACATACAGGCAGAACTAGCCATTCGGATATAGAACAGGCTTGAAGGTAGAAGACAGAGGGTGGTGGTGGTGGAGGGTTATTTTTCAGACTGGAGGCCTGTGACTGGTGGAGTGCCACAATGATTGGTGCTGGGTCCACTACTTTTCGTCATTTATATAATGATTTGGATATGAACATAGGAGGTATAGTTAGTAAGTCTGCAGATGACACTAAAATTGGAGGTGCCATGGACAGCAAAGATGATTACCTCAGATTACGATGGGATCTTGATCAGATATGCCAATGGACTGAGGAGTGACAGATGGAGATTAATTTAGATAAATGCGAGGTGCTGCATTATGGGAAAGCAAATCTTAGCAGGACTTGTACACTTAATGGAAAGGTCCTCGGGAGTGTTGCTGAACAAAGAGACCTTGGAGTGCAGGTACACAGCTCCTTGGAAGTAGAGTCACTGGTAGATTGGATAGTGAAGGCGGCGTTTGGTATGCTTTCCTTTATTGGTCAGAGTATTGAGTACAGGAGTTGGGAGGTCATGCCGCGGCAGTCGAGGATGTTGATTAGGCCACTGTTGGAATATTGTGTGCAATTCTGGTCTCCTTCCTATCAGAAGGATGTTGTGAAACTTGAAAGGATTCAGAAAAGATTTACAAGGATGTTGCCACGACTGGAGGATTTGAGCTATAGGGAGAGGCTGAAGGATGACCTTATAGAGGTTCATAAAATCATGAGGGGCATGGATAGGATAAATAGACAAAGTCTTTTCCTTGGGGTGTGGGAGTCCAGAACTAGAGATGAGATGGGAAAGATATAAAAGAGACCTCAGGGGCAACATTTTCAAGTAGAGGGTGGTGCGTGTATGGAATGTGCTGCCAGAAGAAGTGGCGGAGGCTGGTACAATTGCAGCATTTAAAAGGCATCTCGATGGGTATATGAGTAGGAAGGGTTTAGAGGGATATGAGCCAAGTGCTGGCAAATGGGACTAGATCAGGTTGGGATGTCTGGTCAGCATTGACAAGTTGGACTGAAGGGTCTGTTTCCCTATTGTACATTTCTATGACTCTATGACCTGATCTACCTGTACATTCATCTTCACAAATCTACTTCATAGAATCATAGAGTCATCCGGAACAGAAACTGAGTCTTTGGTCCAACCAGTCCATGCTGAACATAATCCCAAACTAAGCTAGCCCCACCTGCCTACTCCTGGTCCATAACCTTCCAAAACTTTTCTATTCATATATGACCCAAATGTCTTTTGGGTAATTGTACCCACATCGACCATCTCCAAGTGTATTACACAAGCAAACCACCTTCCAAAAAAAATTGTCTCTCTCCTCTCCCCTTAAAAATGTACTCCTAGTCTGGAAATTCCCCATCCCAGGGAAATGACTCATGACACTGGTGTGACTGACAATGGAGTTGTTCATTAACATTCCTGCACATTTTGACATTTTCAATCACGCTACTTCTCTTCACGGTCAATTACATAATCCAGTTCTCTGCTATCATTTGTTCAGCAGAGTCTTATTTGGGGAAGTTGTCTGCATAGTGACTTGTAACACATCTTGAGCTTCAACCTTTTCCCCTCTTCATCCTCAATGAGATATCCCTTGACAACATACTTATGTAGAATGTTAGCTTTAAAACTTGAATCAACCCAGCTTTCTCTCTTCAGTGTGACCTTTGATTCACTGTCAGTTACAAGGCTTTCTAGTTAAAATCCAAATCATGCTGGAGTCAAAACTCTTTTTTTATCTTCAAGCTTGATGACAAGAATTAAACCAGTTTTGATGATGCTCTCCTAAAAACTTCACACTTTTGCTGTTAGCTCCCAAATACCTACAAAAGAAAAGGCCATTGGCAACAGTTGGTTGGCAACCCATGCCCTGCTCGAGCTGAAGCTTGCATTTAAACTCCATATTCAATTCAGTACCAAGATGGCCTATTTTCATGTCTAAAGAATCACTAGAGTCTCAGCCCTCAGCTTGCTGAAACACCAGAACATTCCAACCGTTACCTCATGGACATCCTAACTGCAGTCATTTCCACAAAACTTTTTATAAATCCAGTTTCCACAATCTTTCAAAAACTCATCTCCTCTGAGCAATATTACGTAGAAAGAGTCTTTGTAACACTGTTGAACACAGGCTATATAGTATCTAACTAGTAAGGTTACAAAAAAGTTCCTTCAGATTTATGATTCAAGGAACCACAGTAAGGAACCATCAGTTTACAAATTCCTAGTACCATATATATTATTTTATCTGCTCTTTGTGATTCTGCACCTGTAGTAGATATGCAAAACATTTTTTCAAATCTGTTGACTACTGGTAATGGAAAACAGCAACAAATTCCCAAAATTTTCTGTTGACAATTGTTCAGTTTCTACTTGAACACTTGCATCAGTAACATGTTGTACACTTGCAAAGCACAAGTCTGAAGATTTTTACACAATGATGCCATAGTGATTTTGCATATGTTGAGGAATATGAACAGAATTCCTTTCTTCAAATCCCCAGTTCTGCAACCAGCTCGTTGCAAACTTTTTTGATTCAAAAGCTTCAACAATATTCGAATATTTGCAATTTAGTTTCACAGTTACCGATCAGGACAGGCATTTAAAATTCATGGCCCTGGAGGTTTGAATTCCTGCTTCTATTATGTTTGCCCTCCAGAAAACATGATTCATACTGCAATGTTGTACAGTTGCCATTTACCGGAAATAGATGAGACAACACTAAATAGATTTTGGCACTAGTGTTTTCACAATAAATCTACCATGACAAATCCTGCAGCTGCTCTAACTTCAACAACTTTAAACTTTTGCTTAAATTTATCATAAAGAGCATATTTAACAATCACTGATTCTCTTAATAGGATAAATATACATTTATTTTTCATTTATTTCCATCCTCAAGATATTTTTCTCTATCTAATCTGCCTCTTCACAGAAGGAATTCATTTGTTTTCTGTCATCAAGCATTATGTTGCTGATGAAAACATTCACAAAGTAACAGTGCAGCTGTCAGAGAATGAATTCAATTGCACTCAGTGACTAACAAAGCACAGTTAAAAAAAAAGCTAAAATTTTGCAACAGCATATCTTCTGTCATTGCATTGGCAAAGAATGTTAGTGCCATTGACATCATTGATACATAACTAAAACCGGAAGATAGTTCTGACTCCACCTACAATGTATATGTACAATACCTCCAATGCTCAAGGAACTCTTACCATCCACACTGACCTCTCCAAAGTCCCTCTACCTCCTCCTTTTTGGAATGGTGATGTTATATTTGTAGCTTTAGTATTGCTGAAATCCAGACACATTTTGTCACAGCTTTTAGTCTTTCACTCAGATAAAGGCATAGCTGAGGAACTGGGTAGAAATCACCTGTATAAGAGGGTGGGGTTCCACCAGAATTGGAAGGGGACCAATATCCTTGTAGGGAAATTTGCTCGTGCTACTTGGAAGGCCATAAACTAGTAAGGGGCGGGGCGGTGGGAACTAAAGTGATAGTGAGAAAAGAGAAAAGGCTGAGGCTGGTACAGTAGATAAGCAGAGCAAGTCAAATAGTCGAGATAAACAAGAGCTTTGCAGACAACAATCGTAAGACTGATCAATTAAACTGTGTTTACTTCAGTGCAAGATGGCTGACCAATAAGGCAGATGAACTTAGGACATGGTTGGGAACATGGGACTGGGATGTCATAACTATTACAGAACCGTGGCTCATGGATGGACTGGCAGCTTAGTGTTCCAGTGAATAAGACTCTACAGGAAGGAGGGAAAAAGAATAATAGGGTTGTTATGGCAGGGGATTTTAACTTTTCAAACATAGACTGGGACTGTCAGTGTTAAAGACTTGGATGAGGAGAAATTAATTGTGTACATGAAAACTTACTTTTTTTAAACATGTGGATGCACCTACTAAATAATACTTATCCATTAAAAACAGCTCAAAAGAAAATAGTTCACAGAACATACGAACTTAATAAATAAAAATTACGGAACAATAATTCAATATAGCTTGGCTTCAGAGTAAGATTTGCCTCATCTTCAACACAAATTCTCTCATGTGCACACATTTCTGCAATAAGGTTTCCTCCTCCAATTCCAAACTCTTGGACATCCCAAGCTAGAATACATCAAATTCACTTGTAATATGGTTCCTTCCATAGAGTGGAAGGGGAGTTTGATTATCAGGAGACCAAGACTTGTGATCGATTCAGAGGAAGTGAACTGTACTCCACGGACCTCCAAATTTGTGCACAGCTTGCAAATGAGCATTGTGGCATGCATGGTATATTTTCAATTATGACTAGCTAGTTATAAACGGACACATGCAAAACATGAAACTGATAAAGTAGTCTGTCCTTTTTGGAAAAAGCACTGAAAAAGAGAACTCTTGTCTAGAACATACTTAAAATGAACAAATGGCTCAAGTAAGTATTAACCATTGCTATTTAGCATTCTTTTGACATGACAAAGCAGAATCACAGGAGAATTCTATGCAAGTTACAAAAGTCAGTAAACAAAATGTAACACATGGAGGTCAAATAGAAGGCTTTCTTAAAGTCACAATCAATGGAAATCATGATTAAAGAAGAAGAATTCCCGAGATCAAAAGGGATAAACTACTATTAGAGGGTGAGGGAATTATAGAGTACCAGATATAAAATTGCATGCTTTGCTTCAAATTTTATAGAGTAGGCAGATATCTGCACCATGAAACTAAATAGATGTCAAGAGTTTTCATAGAAGTAGCAAATGCAGTTCGATGCATAAAAAGAAATGTGTTTTGCAACTAAAAAGGAAACTGCATGTACATTCATGACTACACATTAACTGGGGTCATGTAAGGAATGCCAGAATAATTGAAAACTGAGGTTTCAACTTCTTAAAAAACATGTGGACAGGTAAATGTTCAACGTGAGCAGAAAATTAGGTAGGTTACAATGCTGTTGTATGAGCATGATTTGGAGATGCCAGTGTTGCACTGGGGTGTACAAAGTTTAAAATCACACAACACCAGGTTATAGTCCAACAGGTTTAATTGGAAGCACACTAGCTTTCGGAGCGACGCTCCTTCACCTGATGAAGGAGCGTCGCTCTGAAAGCTAGTGTGCTTCCAATTAAACATGTTGGACTATAACCTGGTGTTGTGTGATTTTTAACATTGTATGAGCAGGTTTGGATGTCATAGCAGCAAAACGTAAATTGTAGCATAGATTCAGAAGAAAACTGAAATGATTATTTCTCTCCTCACCTCCTCACCACCACACCCTCTGCCCCACCCAATTAGATTACTTATATTGGTGATCAGACAGAGCTCTTCAATGTTACAACAGATAATTAGAAAGCAAATAGTGACAGTTTTATAGGTAATATAGCAAAAGTTAAAATAGGAGGTAACAAAAATTTAATTCATTAGTATGAAATGCTGCAAGAGCAACTATCAGGAAAATATGTTATCAACCAAACACATCAAAATATATCAAGGAGACAACCTAGATCCTAACTTTTATTTTACTTAAATGCACTTTGTTTTCTGATGTGATTCCATTGATCAAACTAAGAGGCTTTAAGTAAAACACACTTTATTCTTACATGACAGGAACTACTACTCATCAACTGTTCCAATATAGCAGCAACCCATAAACACACCATTGGCGAAGACAAATTCAACAAAACAGATTTCCCTCACTTCGTCTCCTCCAGCCCAGTCCAATCAAAAAGGGAAAAAAAAACAAAAAAAACACTGTGGCATAGTGGTTAGCACTGCTGCCTCACAGCGCCAGAGATCTGGGTTCAATTCCTGCCTCAGGTAACTGTCTGTGTGGAGTTTGCACATTCTCTTCGTGTCTGCATGGGTTTCCTCCGGGTGCTCCGGTTTCCTCCCACAGTCCAAAAATGTGCAGGTTAGGTGAATTGGCCACGCTAAATTGCCCGTAGTGTTAGGTGTAGGGGAGTGGGTCTGGGTGGCTTCGGCGGGTCAGTGTGGACTTGTTGGGCCGAAGGGCCTGTTTCCACACTAAGTAATCTAATGTAATGAATCTAGCAGCAGAGGCAGAATGTAAGCTTTTTGCAGCACTAGACAGAGAGTTGTATCTAACAGTTTCAAGTTGAAAAAACCCAACTTCAACTGAATGCAAAACTAAAGCCCTGGGTCTGTGAGGTTCTAACCACTCACGCTTCTTTTATCTCAATTTAAATTAGAAACCTAAAGCCATTTCCAACACCTCAGCACCAGGTAGACAACATCTCTCTTCAGGAGAAACAGGACAGAACAAACTTCTCTTTAAAAAGCACATATCATCACAAACAATGACAAGCTTAACATACACTTGCAGAAGCAAATTATTTAATGATATGGGGAGCAAGCAGGCCAACATAATTGACTCGTGGAAAGACAGGGCCAAATCTAATGGATCCTTCTACACCAACTGACATTTAAACATCAAAATTTCAACTAATAAATTTTATGAGCACTGTCCATAGATAGATCAAGCTATAAATAATTTAACAAACAACTAGTTTCAGGATAACAATCTACCATAGCTTACATAAAGAAATTGGTATTAATATGAATGGCAAATTCAAATGATAAAAATTTGTGATAAACATGATCAGTGTTGACTGCACTATACTTTTAAAAACATTTTATAAAATCATGTTCTCATTCTTTTAGACTAGCTTTTCTACTACTACTTAAATGCATGATTTAATTCCGGACTTTAAACCCAAAGCAGATCTTATGATCAAACAATGTAGTTTGAAGGCAAGTCACAACTAGATAACTATTGCTCCCATTTTACAGATTAAGAGCTGTAAGTTCCAAGCATAATCTTAAAAGTTAACAATATAAAAACATGCCATTTTTGTGGCATATAGCTAGCTATTCAGTCATGTTAAGACTAAAGACAAAAGACAACCGAAGAATAGAGGACTCAAAAATAGCTGAAATCCAATGTTAAAAAGAAAATAATAATTATACAATAGCATTTACAATGGATATTCAGTGAATATTGTGTAAAGGCATCTTTAAAAGG
Organism: Chiloscyllium punctatum; assembly: GCF_047496795.1. NCBI lineage: Eukaryota > Metazoa > Chordata > Chondrichthyes > Orectolobiformes > Hemiscylliidae > Chiloscyllium > Chiloscyllium punctatum. The sequence continues at coordinate 52,462,537 of NC_092764.1, read as the reverse complement.
AATTTATTAAAGAGTTGCTAGATTGGATACTTTGACAGAACACGTTGAGGAAAATTGGCTAACAAGTTGACAGAAGTACATAAAACACTACTTCTGAATGAATATATTTCTAAATGGAGGATACAAAACATCAATTGAGTTTATATAGAGCTGAACTTGGTGTTTTTTGGCTAAGTCCAAATTGAAATAAGTTTTTGGAGGGTTTATTGCCATGAACCCATTCACATTTTCTCACCTTTTCTTATGGAACTTGCCTTATTAATTGGTTACCCCATTCCTTGGTGCCTCATGTATGATTTCTGCTCCATCTCACCACAAATCCTTCCCACGACTCGCCATCACCAGATATCCAACAAAACAACATCCTTCATGCCCATGCCAGCTTCTAAAACAGCACAGAGTGCCTGGGTGAGCAAAGGCACTCCACAACTGCCTTCCTTGATCATGGACAGAGCTGGAAGATGTCAGAGAAGTGAAGATGGTACCATGTTTCTCCTGGAGGTCTGGTGGTGAGTGGGATGGATGTGAGAACAATCAGCAATAGAAGCCCATCTCAACCTCTGAGGATGATAATATAGAGGTCTCAGAGAAGGATTCAATAGCCCACCAACAGCCCAGATACTGACACCACAGTGGGAAGTGTCATGATAGAAAGAGATGGTACATAGTACAGCTTCTGGGCAAACTATTATCTGTCTTACTCCAAAGACAGGCTGCTAGCTCAGTTCCTTCAGGGATTGCTGGAGAGCTACATATCTACACTCCAACATCTCATCCAGTGGTCCCCAGAACTGCAGGCATACCAACAGGGGCAAGGGATCCCAGTCCAGGTAACCTCTCCTCATTAGCGAACAGAGCAGTACCAGCAGCCACCTACCATGATGAGCAACCGCACACAAACACCTTGTCAGTTTCTGCTCAGGACACTATAGACATAGCGGGGTCTCCACTTCACTTTGCTTGCCCCCTGCTGACCCGTAGAAGTTCAAACTGAGGAGGGTCAACTTGTCAATGACAAGATAACTCTTGGCACGTCAGGCTCACTTAGACACAAGTGTTTCCAGCACCTTGCGAAACCTCCAGGGCCAGTGGCTTCTACATCAGGGCAGGCTCCCTCCAAAGCAGCTGCCAAAACAGGAGTGCGTTTAGGAGGTGATGAGAGAGAATGAAAAAAAAAAGAAAATACATTGAGGACACTTTGATGGCACACATGCAAAAGGATTTCTTACAATTGTAACTGAGAACATAAATGGGTAGTGACTCCGACATCGTTAAGTCAACTGGTTCGGAGATATTCTTTGCACACATTCAGAGTAGCTAGAAGCTGAACCTGAGCCTCTTGGCTCACAGAGGTAGGGACACTGCAACCGTGTCACAAGAGCCCTTCCTGCATGTGTCCCTAGTTAGGTGCACAATATATCATTGTACCATCCAGCAGCAGTTAATGAGTGCACAAGAGTTTTCATGGATTTAGTTTGAGATCCTACCACATAAGCTGCAAGCAGAGAGAGCTATACATTTATATGCAATTGTTTCGTGGTCACATTTAGCCACCCTGAATGAAGATCGCTCATGGTTGGATCCCAGTGAGCAACTGCATATCTGCCAACCAGTTGCCCACTAGTAGCTGTGCTAGGGAGGTGCCACCAACAGTGAGGGTCAATGCTGTAGAATAACCAGCAAGTACATAACAAACAGGTCTGTTTGATAGATAAACAGCCCCTGAAAAGACTAATGTTGTCCCCCACCATCTGCTGCACCCTTCACAATTGCACTGTACCTTCAGAACCAACAATCCCAGTACCAAGGACTAGGCTGACAATGCTCAATACCACAACTATGGCTGCAATTTAACCCCTGACTATCTCTCCTCAGTTTCCAAGGGTCACCCCTCCACGAACATCACTGGAATGCCCTAGAAAAGACATGCCTAGCTCCTGACTGCATTAGCCCTATACTGAGACTTGATGCTCTGCAGCCAATGGACTAATCATGTCCCACTATCTGGACAGAGCCATTTATGCCCCAACTGAGATTCCCATGACTTGACACTTGATCTTGGCCAATCACCTGGACTAGTATGGGAAGTTGGTTTTGACTTACTCTGTTAGAAAAACTTGAGTGATGAGTGTATCCATACAATTCATTGAGGATGGTCCCTTTAAAAATAGGTGCTTGCACATGCAGTGTGTTGATGTTGTGTAAGCTGCTGGCACATGATCTGGGTGTGAAACTGGTGTCATACACTACCTTTCAGCAAGACGTGTGTCCCTATATAGAAGCCTGCTGAGCAGCAAGGCAAATTGCATGTTTCTGTGACTGCACTAACTGGCAGAGTACAGCAAGGTAGGGATAAATCTGTGAGCAAACGCTAACACAGTATTTTTAAATTCAGTCATAGGACATGGGCACTTCCCCATACAAATGCCAGGCAATGACTTTCTCCAATAAAGAGATGATCTAACTCACACCCCTTGACATTCAATGGATTTATTATCACTAAGTCTCCAACTATCGACAACCCTTGGGGTTACAATTGGCCAGAAACTCAACTAGACTCGCAATATATAAACAGTGGCTACAAAGCAGGTCAGAGGTAAGTAACTCACTGCCCGATTTCCTAAAGCCTCACTAATTAAGGCACAAATCAGGAGTGTGATGGAATACTCCCCATTTGCCTGGATGGACACAATAAACAGGCCTACATGATGTACAGTTCCAAAAACACAAGAAGCTTGACACCTTCCAGGACAAAGCGGCCTGTTTGATTGGCACCACATCCACAAGCACCCCCCTCCACCACCAATATTCAGTAGCAGTGCACACTGCTATCTACAAGATGCACTGCAGAAATTCTATTCTAAATCTGGTTGAAAATGGCTACAAATGTTTCAATTTTACGCTTTAAAGTAAAATGCAGAATTCTGCTGTCATTTAGGATGGAGACATATGTGAAGCCTTCTCCTTTGGAAGTTGTTTAATTTTGTTTTACTATCATTCATGATTGAATGCAGCAGGTTGACAGAGCTTTGACTTAATATGTTGGTTACCAGACCGCTTAGCTATCTATAGCATGTTGCTACTGCATAGAGTCCCATGTTGTAGTGTCACCAGGTTGGATGTGTCATTTTTGGATCCATTTGGTGCGCTGCTCTCCTGCATTCCTCAGTAAGCCAATGTTTATCCCGTGACTGGATCAGAGTAGAAGATGTGAAACGGCAGATCAAGATTATATTATGTTGAATGCTATCCTGCAGCTGCTGATGGCTGATAGCACTTCATGGATGCTCAGGTTTCAGCTACTGTATTTGTTCCAAATTTAAACAAAAATTTTGTACAGTGTCAGTGTCAAACATGATGACACTACAGCTGTACTAGTGTAAAAACAGATATTTGTCTCGAAAAAGGAGCTAAGATCTCCCCACCAAATACTACCACAGACAGATGGATTTGTGGCAGATAGAATGGTGAACACAAAGGATTTGCCTTATGACAGTTTGCTCACCACCTGCCAATAACCATGCTCAAGGACTCAGCCAATGCTACTCTTTGTAACTATACATATATAGAATGTTCTCTTACTGCACTCAGAGTTTAAGTTTTGGCCAAATGCAAGGGTATGGATTCATCAGGCATAGTGGCATGTGGAAATCGGGTATCCCTTGCTCATGTTTGACCCAAGGCATGAGACATCCTAGGTGTGCAGGGTCAGTGTCTGCCTGCCTGACTGCATACCACTACAATGCCCGTTCCAATAAATTAGTCTTGTCAGAGGAACAAGACATTCTCAGGTATGGAGACAGATTGGTCAGGAATATTGTCTGAAATCTACCAAACATTCCTGTACATGTAATTACATAATCTGCTATTCAACTAGATAAAGATCATTCTCTCAATTTTGGCACAATTCCCCAGACATTATTAAAAAGGACTATGCAGAGGTTGACTAGGTTGGATACACCAATGTTTTATTGTATGACTAGATTGACCAATCTGGATTTATTTAGATCATCATCTTTTCAGCAGTTTTGGTATAACTGACAGCTTACTTGGCCATTTGGTCAAATGCATTGCTCAGAATCTGGAATCATACATAGGCTAAACAAGAAAAGAACAGCAAAATATCAACCTGAAAAGAACATTAGTAAATCAGAAGATTTTTGATGATGGTCTGGTTGCTTTGTGAGTATTAATAATACCAATATTTACTCCATAGCTCCCATGATTAAAGTTGAACTCATTCTCTAGATTTCTATTCATGTAACATAATTGCTATGTTACTGTACTCAGTAACTCAATTGTGGTAGGATAAAACAAATCTGTACAAGTTGAGGATTTTGAGACAGGCTAAAAAGCTAACAAAAAAAGATTTTAAATTTACTGATATTAAAAGCATAAAAACAGGTTCCAATAAATAATGGTCAGTGTCATTATGAAAAAAATTGCATTTGTACATTTTGCTCAAACCCTCATTTTGGATACTAAGTTCAACTGGAGGGGAAAAAAGTAGCCAAAAGTTTTGAGTACACAATCTGATCATTAGGTTTCAAATCTGAGTAATATAATTATAAAATAGCAGTTTCTGCATCTACCACAAGGTGAATACCTTTAATGCTGATGATAACTGCAACAGCACCACCTACAACAAGAAAAGATACTAGCAATGAGCTTACTAAAATGGCACTCCGCTCACAGTTTAAATTTAATTTGTAATTGAAAATTTCAGTTCTCAGCTATGACCATTAAACTATGAAGGTTCACATGATTAAGTACAAATTATGCAAAGAGTCACTATAGCGTGCCGAGTATTTTAACTTAGAATGATAGGTTGGCACCCAATTGAATCTTTTTACCATGCTGGGTTAGAAATAGAGCTGCTTAGAAATAAAACACTTCCACAAACGTTTAAACTGTACAATTTAAAATTTAACACATTTTTGCCTATTTGCAAAGTTATTCATACACTTGGCTGGGGAAGACAGAAGAACTGGTATGACTTCATTCCCACAAAGAAGGAATACCTCAGTTTGTTACATCTCAAACTGCAGGTAAAATAGAAAAGATTAATATAATTAGGAAATTATATTGCACAACATTTCGAATGGAAGTGGATGGCTGCCACAAAGCTGATTATTAATAGATGAAAAACATCATTCTAAATCATCAGCTAAATAAACCACTCAACTCTGAATAAGTACAAAGTCTAATGTTGTAAAAACGATCACTTTTTTGACAACATGGCGCAAAACGGCACAGGTTTGTACAGGGAATGTTATAACGAGCTCAGTTGAGTTGAGAAAATAACTAGGACAGGGTGACCACCTTTTTCTAAGCTGAATGCAGGACACATGAGAAAAGTATTTATATTCAAACAACTTCAATGACAATTGATCGGTGGTTCAGTGATTAGCACTGGATTGCAGCGGTAGGGACAGAGGTTCGATTCGACACTCCGGTGTCTGTGTGGGTTTCCTTCCAGTGCTCTGATTTCCTCCCAAGTCCAAAGATGTTAGGTGGATTGGCCACACTAAATTGGTTACAGTGTCCAGGCATGTGCAGACTAGGTGGGATAACCATGGGGGATACAGGATTACAGGCATTGGGTCTGGGTTGGATATATCTTTGGAGAGTTGGTGTGGACTCAAATGGGCTGAATGGCCTGCATCCACACTAAGGATTCTATGATTAGAAGTACGATACACCAATGTTCAAAATTATGGAACCCTCATTTTCAGAAAACAAAACCACATTACTTTTTCTTATCAATGTAATAATAGTGTCAACTGACAATTTAATAGTTACTGTTCTTTAGCAGTGTCTGCCCTATCCTCGTATGATGTACTCCACAAGGTACCATTGTGAATTGTATTTCTCGGTTGAAACAATTTTTAAAAAATCTGCTTGTTTATTTTCAGCAACTCACAGAATGCAGTATATTCCAAATAAAATTCACTTAAACAAACAAAATGGTTTTTTCAAGGTGCTCAAACTGCCTTCATTAAATGAAAACCTATTTAAAACAGGCTATGAAAGAAAACCTGGTAAAAACAATGACTGCAGATGATGGAAACCAGATTCTGGATTAATGGTGCTGGAAGAGCACAGCAGTTCAGGCAGCATCTGAAGAGCAGAAAAAATATAAAAATAAAAATAAAAATAAAAATCGACGTTTCGGGCAAAAGCCATTCCTGATGATTTTACTGCTCCTCGGATGCTGTGCTCTTCCAGCACCACTAATCCAGAATTTGAAGGAAACCTGGATGGTTTGGGAGGCAATAGGTATCCGGAAGTAGACAATGAGATCATTTATTATTTTTACAATAAACAAAAGGGTATTTGCTCTTGGGTTTAAAGTGGGAATGTCCTTTTAAAAAGCAGGACAAGTGGTTGCCCAAAACTACAAAAACAAAGTCTCTGGATTTTATTAATATAAAAAAAGTTTCACAAAAGACTTCACAAAAATGGCAGCATACAAAATTGAAGACAAACAATTTCTTTACATAGGGCGGCACGGTGGCACAGTGGTTAGCACTGCTGCCTCACAGCGCCAGAGACCCGGGTTCAATTCCCGACTCAGGCGACTGACTGTGTGGAGTTTACATGTTCTCCCTGTGTCTGAGTGGGTTTCCTCCGGGTGCTCCGGTTTCCTCCCACAGTCCAAAGACTTGCAGGTCAGGTGAATTGGCCATGCTAAATTGCCCCTAGCGTTAGGTAAAGGGGTAAATGTAGGGGAATGGGTGGGTTGCGCTTCGACGGGTCGGTGTGGACTTGTTGGGCCGAAGGGCCTGTTTCCACACTGCAATGTAATCTAAACTAATCTAATGAAACAGTAAGCAGGGACAATGGGTGCATATTCAATTTGTCAGGGTTTGACTAGGGATGATTCCTAGGGATCTGTATTAGGGTGTAATTCCTTATTATACTTAGCAATGTTTTAATTAAATCAAAAGAGTCTTACGTCTAAGTTTGAAGACAAAAATACTGGTAGTTTAGAGGAGACTGGAAACATTGCAGATAGAAGTGAAAAGGTCATTGACAGATTATGCAAGTGGACAAGTTGTGGCAGATAGAATTCAAATGTGGAAACTACAGAGGTCATTCAGTGAATTGCGGTTATATGGACCAGAGTGAGTACCTTCCAAATGAACAGAAGATAGAACTATGGATAAGCAGAAAGATTTAAAGGCCCAAGTAAAGAAATCACCGCAAGTTAGCCGACAAGTGCAATAAACTTCCAAACAGCTAATGAAATGTTGACATTGATCTGACAAAAGACTGGATTACAACAGGGCAGATGTCAAATCATGTTACAGCTGTACAAAACTCTAGTTACACTTTTACCTGACGTTATGCATTTAGTTCTGAGCGCTGCTCTTCCAGAAGGGAGAGGAGGCAGTCAGTTGCACCAGAATGAAACCAGAGCTTATATGTACTCACCTTATAACCCTTTGAGTCCAGAAGTGTAAGAGGCAATCAAAATGAAGTATTTCAGATTATTCAAGAATTTTGTAGGATAGATACATAGAAACAACTTCCACTAATAAATCAGTCTAGAACAATGGAGTATAAACTTTGCATTAATTGAGGTACATCATCCAGAAGTGATATAATGAAACACTTCTTCAAATAAAGGATAGTTGAAATCTGGAAGACTGCCCTCCAAGAAGCTGTTGAAGGTCAGTTAGCGAAAAATTTTAAATTGACATTGACAGATTTTTGCTCGGCAAGTGCAGCAAGGATTTTAGAACCAACATTGGTAGATCGAGTTAAAATACAGATCAAAAAAGTGATTTAATTGACTCATGGAAGAAGCTTAAAGAAAGGCCTGAATGGCCTATTTCTGCTTCCAAAAAAATGGATGTTAAAATAAAAGCACAGTGAAAAGCAGAATATTTTCAAGAAATTGCAAGAAGGGAAAAGATTGAAGAAAAAGATGGTAGAAAGGCAAATGAGTGATCTTTGAAAATTAATACAACAAAACTGATGAGATAAATGACATGAGTTTCAAGAAAATTAGCCCCGACCTACCAACCATTCATACCCGACAAGTTATTTAAGTTCCTCTCCAATGAGAAAGCTTATAAAAATTATTTAGGCAGCTCACAAGAATGAACATAAAAATGAGTGGCTCAAAACTATTTGACATTTTATAAATAATAGAAATATGATACAAGTGGAATATAATTTAGAGCACACAAATTACAGATAGATTGGAAAAACATTCTGAACTACATTTATAGGTTATTTATATACAACCTCGTTAAAAAAGACATTCAAACTAACAACCACTAACAAATCATTAAACATTATTCAGAGCCTGCTTGCATTACTGTTACTGTTCCTGTTCCAAATTCATTTTTTTGTATTTTGTGTGAGGTTATTTATGGATCTTGACACATTATGTAACAGGTTTAGGAATTGTTAAAAACATTTTTCCATAGGTCATCGGACATACTGTCAGTCAGAGTATACAGTCATTCTTTAGCTTTTGACCCATACAGAAGATTTAAAAACTGGTCATATCAATATAAAACAGGTAATTCTTGAAATTCATTTGACAGCAGATTTCATGATTGGGCTAGAACACAAGTTTTTCAGGCACCCGCAGAATGCACTTGAACACAAACTAGTGCAAAGATTTTACAAAGTAAATAAAATTAAATGCTGGCAAGTTTACATGTCATAAATCAACATCTATGACCTTTGGACAAGGATAACAGTTGATAGCTTAGTCTTCTGTCACATTCTTTAATGATGCAACTTCTATCATATGAGCAAATTAGAATAAAGATTACTTTAAAAGCAAATGTATATTATCACAAGTTTAAAATAAAAGAGGCACCTAAATATGTCCAATTTATTTACTCAGATACCAAAATAACTTACAATTCACAACATTTATTAGGGTATTCATAAAAATATACCATTCTCTACTGCGATGCAAAACTCGTTGATCTGCGTAATTATGGGATACTGTAGCTATGTTACTGGACTTCTTATTCAGAAGCCTGGACTAATGTTATGGAGATAAACTCAAATGCCATCATGCCAAAGTATAAGAATTAGGACCAAACGTTTATCATTTGACCTCTCACACATACTAATTCATTTAATAAAATCAGGGCTGGTCTAATTCCAGACTTAACGTCTATTCCCTTGTAAATCAAAACTCTGTCTATCTCAGTTTTGAACATATTCAAACGTCCATCTACTTATACTCGGAGGGAGAGAATTCTAAGATTGATAGGTCCTCAGGTAAAAAAAAGTTCTCGTCTTCATCTTAAATGTGACCCCTCATGTAATGGTTGTAATGAGGCCAGCCAGGAGAACTTCATAGAATCGGAGTTCCCTGAATGGACCAGATTAACAGCTCCAATCAGGAAGCTCTGGCTGACACATATAAAACAGGAGTGCCAGAGGTTCTGGTCACTCAGAGCTGGCTCTAAGGAAGCTGGATCAGTGTCAAGGACTTTCCACGTATAAATAAAGGGTGAAGTGGTGACTGGACACTGGCTTCTGAAGCTACTGCACCTTATTTTTATAATCCCTAGTTCTACATTTCCCCATCAGCATCTTTACAAGACTTCTCACAATCTTATATGTTGCAAAAAGTTCATTTTGTATTCTTGAAAACTCAATTCTTCCTCAAAAAGGCAGCTCTTTCAATTACGAATTAAGCTTGAATAATTTAAATTTAATGAACTAAGTGAAGGTCTAATAAAAAAAAAATCAGTAAAAGGTAACTCTAAAACTACTGGATTGTTGTAAGACCCGATCTGGTTCAAAATTATCCTTTAGAAAAAGGAAAGATGCCACCTTTACCCAAGTGTGCCTTGTGTGACTCTATAGACCCAGACAATGTGGTTGACTCTCAACCTCCTCTAAAACAACCTAGCAAGTCAACCACTTCTAGAATACAGAACAGCACTTGGTGGGGTGGGGTTTGGTGACGTACTGATAATGTCACTGGACTAGTAGCCTCGAGCCCAGGACAATGCTCGGAGAACATGGGTTAAAATTTTATCATGGTAGTGGAATTTAAATTCGACTAATAACATTTAGAAAGCTAACATTCCCAAACAAAGAAAAAAAAATCAACTATCCTCACTTGGTCTAGAGTGCATGTGCTTGACTCAATTGTTCTTTGAAACGAGCTAGTATTACCATTCAATTGAAGGGAAATAGAGACGGGCAACAAATACTGCTCAGCTGTAATTCCCAGACCCCAAAAAGGAACAAGTTAAGATACCAAAAACAAAAAGATTGGATAGAAAATGCCAGGCATGTTAGCAATGACCTCTTTTCATAAAAAGAAATGAAAGCCTATAAAAACAGAGGACTTTTGTAACAAAGTGTGAGAATTTCTTCAAAACAGGGTTCAAGAAAGATGCCAGACTTTTGGAGGCAAACAGACAGCAAAAGAAAAAAAAATAGAATGCAGGAGACTGGGTCTACCCTAGGATGAACGACAGTACATAGAGGTATCAATTCTGGTTCAAAGCAGGTAAGTGAACCCACTGAAATAGTTATTTTTCATTATGTGAATACAAGCTTTACCAATTAACAATGATTATGCCTTTAATATGGTGCAAATACCACTGCTGAGCCCTGAATCTGAAGGTTGCGTTTAAGTTCCCTTCCAGGAATGAGCATATAATCTAGGTTAATATTTCAGTGCAGAACCATGTAAATGTTAGCCATGCTGTCTTTCAAATGGAACATGAAATCTCAGACTTAAACACCCTCTCAGGGAAACAAATCCAATGGCATTACTTTAAGAAATACATACAGCTTCTAACCAGTTTTCTGGTCAATATTCATTGCACAATAAATGTACCACCTGTCGACATTAGAATCATAGAAAATAAAAAAAAATTACAGCACAGAAAAAGGCCATTCGTCCATTAGATCAGAGCTGGCTGACAAACCAGATGTCCATTCTAATCTCACTCACAAACACCTAGTCCATAGACTTGTAGGTCACATGCTTCAGATGCAGATTAAAGTTCTTGTTAAATGAGTTGAGGGTTTACAACTCAACTATCAAACTGGGCAACAAATTCTAGAGATTAACAACTCTATGGGTGAAAAAGTTTACCATATCCCTTTCTGATCCTTCTACTAACCTTTTCAACTCTGTGCCCTTGGTAACTCACCTCTCCACTAGAGCAAACAGGTCTTGTCTGTCTACAGTTCCCAAGTTGCTCATTATTGTATACACTTCAATTGAGCTCCTGTTGGCCTTCTCTGTTCTCAGAAAAACCACCTTAGCCTATCCAATCTTTCCTCATTGATGCAATTTTCAAGCCTTGGCAACATTCTTGTAAATCCTCTCAGTCAATAAATCATGTTCTTCCTGTAATGTGGCGATCATAACTTTTCACAAAACTATAGCTGTGGCCTAAGTGTTCCATATACTTCTTTACCACCTTATCTATCAGTCCTGCCACCTACTGGAACCTGTGGACATGCACCTTCAAAATGTTTCTCATTTCCTCTGCTCTTCTCAAAAATCTCACATTTCTTGTGTATTACTTTGCCTCGCCCTTCCTAAATGTATATCCTCACAATTCTCAGACTGAATTCTATTCGCCACTTTTCCCCATAATCAACCAAACTGCTGAAAAAAAAATCAGCCTGCAAATCAACAGTTTTCCTCAATCAGCTTATTCAGCCAACTATGGGGTGTCATCTGCAAATTTCAATACGTCAGTTTGTTTACACAAACTAAGTAGTCATTATCGTAAAAAAGCTTAAGATCATAGCTCTTCTCAGTGAACATGATTTTGTGTAGCTTGTTTGAAGTTAACTTGACATACATTATAGTTATTACATAAATAATCCAGAGACATGTATTTTAGAAGAATTAAATCTGACCTTAAAAGCGACTTCACACATAATATGCTTTACAGAGATAACACTTTTTCTGTAATCAACCCATACCCAATATACATATAATCTGCTTGTCTAAAATACTGTGTACTTTGGTCATAAGGAAATACAGATTTAATCAACATTCCATGCAATGCTAGTACAATAGTGTCACTTCTAAACACAGGTTTCTGGAGAAATAAATTACTCATGTAGACAGACTGTTTCCAAATTTAAGACAAATTTTAAAAAGCCATGAGTTCCATTATAACTTCAAATTTAACCATAAAGATATTTGATAAGTTGAATTTTGTAAGTTTATAAACATACTTGCAAATTATGTGGATTTTTAAAGAACACAAAATACCTAATTACCAGAAAAAGTACTTAATTGGCTGCAAAGTCAAGACTTGGTGTAGTGCTTTTCCACATTTCAATTTCTCATTTAATTAAGAAAACTAAAAAAGAAATATTTATTTTGTTATCTAACAAAATCGAATAGAATAGTGACATTTTCCTCGATGAATAACAGCATTAGCCCATTTGTTCTATGTAAAGCTTGGCCAATATTAAAAAGAGAATGTTTTCTAAAAATCATGGACAAAATCACTGCTAATTTGACTTGAAGACAGACTACACCTCATACTGCTATTTCAGATGCCACTTACAGTAGAAAGAAGCTAGTCATGATCTCATTTGAATTCAATCCCAGATTCACCACAGACTACACAAAAAAAAACGGATTGCTAAACACTGATTTTGCTTTCAGTGTACTTTTAAAACAATAGACAACATTTTTAACTTGAAGAAACAAAGCAGAACATGATTTTTGTTACATCCCATCCTTTATCAATACTCAGTTTGTAAGTAGGGAGTTTTTTTTGGCAGGGGATGGGGGGGGGGGGGGGGGCGGAAAGAGAGGGAGGGAAGGGCAAGCCAGCAGAACAGAAGAGCAGCTGAAAAGAGGCTCAGTTTTCACAACTTACCGTCGGAGCTCACTGTGTCATTTGGGTCTCTTGAACTATACCCAGCCTCTCTGTAATCAACCCAGTTCACTCCTTCAAAGCTTTCATAATCTGACTTTTGCTGGTCTTTTACTGGGACTACAGTAAAGTGATGCATTTTTCACAGCCCAGTCTGTGTCTGCTCTTTTTTGCCTGAGCTGAACAGAAAAGGACTCTTTTGCTAAGATTGCATACCAACACTGTGTGGTCACTTCCTCTGGAAGGAAATTACTAGATTCTGAACTCCTCCCAAAACTGGAGCTGTAAAGCTCAGTGAATTGCCCGAAATTCGGCACGCAACTGCTCAACTTTTTACCTAGCTGTCAAAAACTTGTGAGAAGTGTGTCGAACAGGTACTGTAAAAGACAGAATTGAACAAGAATGTTCTTTTGGAAGTTATACATTTGATAGAGATCTAACTCTATTTTCTGAAACTTGACAAAACAACTCAAAATTTGAAACCAAAAAGTTTCTCTAATCAGATTGTTCTTATAATTTTGGGAACAATTTAATGTGCTAAACAACATGAAATTTCAAGTAATCTGCTAACATGGTGTATTTTGTTTATTGTTACTTACAAGAAATATTATTTTCTTTATGACCTCATTTGCAATGACATTGTACTAGCATCCAACTCCTGAACTAAAGAGAAACTTTAACACAAGACTCTTGTTTATAGGAGGCAGAGACACAACAGCATCATTCTCCCAGCTTCTGTACATATTTCTGACAGCCAAGTAGAAAGACAAATATGGTGCTGACATATGCACAGAGTGTTCTTCACATGTTCGTGTAATATCATTACAATATGCTAGGAGGTAATCTCCAGGCTGCCAAAACAGAATTCCAACCACTGAAATACCACAGAGGTATTCTTTATTCTGAAGGCTGCAAACTGATGGTTTTGCAGAATGCATCAAGCCCTTATATTAAATTCAGTAGTCAATAACCAAGTCGAGAAACATTCAATCCAGTTTCCCATGGCAAATAATGTTACCATTGATAATACAGACAGAACAACATGTTGTTGGCTTTAAGGATCAATTCTTCTCCAAATAACATGGGGTCAGTGATTATTGCAATGTTATCAGACTAGCAGCTCCTCTACTTCCTTACTTGTACTAGAGATTATCGAAAATATGATCATTCTGAACAGTTGATATAGCGAGAAAATGAGAGACAGCAAGAAGGACATATCTTCTCATGGTATAGAAGGGTCATTAAAATGCTAGTCTAGTAGCTAGAATGTTTATATATTCAACAGCACCCTATTAACCACCTAACATTCTGTGCTTGTTCAGCAGTTTGTACTAATCTACTGACTTGCCAAGTGAGCCAGTATTTTCGTGCACTGATAATAAGTAATGAGGTAATTGAAATTATCAGAACCTTGCAATTTCAGGGGTGGGGGGCGGTGGGGAGGGGGTACAGGAAGGAGATCAACCTCTCTACACACAAACAATAGTAGTGCAATGGTGTAACACTCCTTGGGGCCAGTGGCCAAAATAATATATTTGTTTCCACAGCTCTTCTGGAGGGCTACGTTTAAGGGCTTTTCTTTCATTTTAACTCCTTTATTAGCTGATGCAATTATAATGCCATCACCTTCTGTATTCGTGCTGACATTTAGCATTTGGACTTACAAAGAAGCAGAATTAGAAGAATTCATCAACTTACTTATTAACTATTATAAATAATCTCCATTAAACTTAAAGCCACAACAAAGTGAAGCACCAGTTTCTTAAATATCGTAGAAGTTTGGACCTTCTAGTCAGTGTCAGAAAGATACATCCAAATGTTGACTGTAATTTAATCTGTGCATTTAGTGGTTTTTGCTGGGACCTTTGCAACATCTGATGCTAGTTCCAGTAGGGATGTTGGGACCTGCACCACTGTGAAGCAAACTGTTGGATTAAATGTCCATCCAAGTCCCTTTCTCATGTCATGAACTAAAGATAAGTCTCTTAAGATTTGTCTCCAGTTCATTGCTTTAAATAGAGCTGTTGTCAATCACTAAGAATACACTGCTTCACCCAGTGGCAATGCTAACCACCTCCAACGTGTATCTACACCTACCAGTGTACACCCTTCTGCCAGACTTTCCAGAATCTGACTATGGAGAGATGCTGCGTTAGATGGTGGCAGTATTAACCATAGTCAATTAGAGAGCTAAACATGACGGGTATGCTGACTTATGCAACAGACACATTCCTCAGCAGGGTTTACATCACTTAAGCACTGCTCTAATTTAAAAAATCAGTGTATAAATCAGGTCCGCATCATTCTGGCTAGCTGATCCCACTGTCAAGGTGACTTTTGCATCAATTCACACAGCGCAAAACTGGCTAGCATAAGTTAAACTTCCTGTCCATGTATCACAGATGTGTGTCCATCAGGACCTCAGCAATATTCCAAGGCGCATGTGGAATCACCCCACATCAGATGATTTAGGATAGCATTTACATTGACATAGAACATAGAAAAGTACAGCATAGAACAAGCCCTTTGGCCCACGATGTTGTGCCGAGGTTTAATCCTAATGTAAAAAGTAATAACTCAACATACGCACCCTTCAACTCACTGCTCTCCATGTGCCTGTTGCTTAAATGTCCCTAATGACTCTGCTTCCACCACCGCTGGCAACACATTCCTTACATTCACAACTCTCTGACATCAACCTACCTTTGACGTCTCCTCTATACCTTTCCCCTAATATCTTAAAACTATGACTCCTCGTACCAGTCAATCCTGCCCTGGGGAAATGTATCTAGCTATTGACTCTATCCATTCGTCTCATTATCTTGTCCTCTCTTCCTCCTTCTCTCCAGAGAAAAAAAAAGTCCAAACTTTTTCAACCTTTCTTCATAAGGCAAGCCCTCCAGTCCAGGCAGCATCCTGGTAAACCTTCTCTGCACCCTCTCCAAAGCCTCTGTATCTTTCCTATAATCGGGCGACCAGAACTGGACACAATATTCCAAGTGTGGTCTCATCTGGGACCTCTAGAGCTACAGCAAAACCTCACAGCTCTTAAACTTGATCCCCCTGTTAATGAAAGCCAAAAACACCATAAGCTTTCTTAACAATCCTATCCACTTGGGTGGCAACTTTGAGGGATCTATGTACTTGCACACCCAGATCCCTCTGTTCCCCCACACTATCAAGAATCCTGTCTTTAATCCTATATTCAGCATTCGAGTTTGACCTTCCAAAATGCATTACTTCGCATATCCAGGTTGAACTCCATCTACCATTTCTCAGCCCAGCTCTGCATCCTGTCTATGTTGCGCTGCAGCCTGCAACAGCCCTGGATACTACTGACGACACCTCCGTCCTTTGTGTCATCTGCAAATTTACTAACCCACCCCTCAAACTCCTCGTTCAAGTCATTTATAAAAACTATGAAGAGCAGAGGCCCAAGAACAGAGACCTGCGGGACCCTACTCAACACTGACCTCCAGGCAGAATACTTTCCATCTATAACCGCTCTATCTTCTGTCAGCCAATCAATTCTGAATCCAGATAGCTAAGTCTCCCTGTATCCCATACTTCCTGACTTTATGAATGAGCCTACCACGGGAAACTTTATCAAATGCCTTGCTGAAGTCCACATACAGCACATCCACTGCTTGACTTTCGTCGACCTGTCTTGTCACTTCCTCAAAGAACTCAGTAAGATTTGTGAGGCATGACCTGCCCCTCACAAAGCTATGCCGACTGCCTTTAATCATGCTATGCTTTGCCAAATAGTCATAGATCCTGTCCCTCAGAACTCTTTCCAAACGTTTGCTGACCACAGACATAAGACTGCCTGGTCTGTAATTGCCAGGGGATTTCCCTAATACCCTTCTTGAAAAAAGGGGCAACATTTGCCTCCTTCCAATCTTCTGGTACGACTCCCATGGAGAGCGAGGAGGCAAAGATCTTTGCCAGCGGCTGAGCAACCTTCTTTCTTGGTTCCTGCAGCAGCCTAGGATAAAACCATAATTGGAGTTGTGTATAGACCTCCTAACAGTGGTCAGGACCAGGGACGCAACATGTACCGGGAAATAGAGAAGGCATGTCAGAAAGGCAAGGTTACATTGATCATGGGAGACTTCAATATGCAGGTGGACTGGGTAAATAATGTTGCTAGTGGATCTAAAGAAAGGGAATTCATGGAATGCTTACAGGATGGCTTTTTGGAACAGCTTGTCATGGAGCCCACAAGAGAGCAGGCTATTCTGGACCTAGTGCTTTGCAATGAACCAGACTCTATAAAAGATCTTAAAGTAAGGGAACCCTTAGGAAGTAGCGACCATAATATGGTAGAGTTCAGTCTGGAGTTTGAAAGGGAGAAGGCAAAATCGGATGTAATGGTGTTACAGTTGAATAAAGGTAATTATAAGGGCATGAGAGAGGAACTGACTAAAATAGACTGGAAGCAGAGGCTAACCGGGAAGACAGTAGAGCAAAAATGGCAGGAGTTTGTAGGTATAATTGAGGACACTGTACAGAGGTTCATTCCCAAGAAAAGAAAGATTAACCGGGGAGGGATTAGACAACCTTGGCTGACAAAGGAAGTCAGGAAATGTATTAAAGAAAAAGAGAGATCCTATAAAGTGGCTAAGAACAGTGGCAAATCAGAAGATTGGGAAGGATACAAAAGCAAACAGAGGATAACAAAGAGTGTAATAAGAAATGAGAGGATCAAATATGAAGGTAGGCTAGCCAGTAATATTAGAAATAATAGTAAAAGTTTCTTTCAGTACATAAGAAACAAACGACAGGCAAAAGTAGACACTGGGCCACTTCAAACTGATGCAGGAAGCCTAGTGATGGGAGATAAGGAAATAGCAGGAGAACTTAATAAGTACTTTGCGTCAGTTTTCACAGTGGAAGACATGAGTAATATCCCAAAAATTAAAGGGTGTCACGGGGCTGAGTTGAGTATGGTTGCCATTACGAAAGAGATAGTGCTAGAAAAGTTAAAAAGTCTTAAAATTGATAAATCTCCTGGCCCCGATGGGATACACCCTAGAGTTCTGAGAGGGGTGGCTGAGGAAATAGCAGAGGCATTGGTTGAGATCTTTCAAGAGTCACTGGAGTCAGGAAAGGTCCTGGATGATTGGAAGATGGCTGTTGTAACCCCCTTGTTCAAGAAAGGATCAAGGCAAAAGATGGAAAATTATAGGCCAATCAACTTAACCTCAGTTGTTGGTAAAATTCTAGAATCCATCATTAAGGATGAGGTTTCTAAATTCTTGGAAGAGCAGAGTCTGATTAGAACAAGTCAACATGGATTTAGTAAAGGGAGGTCATGCCTGACAAACCTGTTGGAATTTTTTGAAGAGGTAACAAGTAGGTTAGACCAGGGAAACCCAGTGGATGTGGTCTATCTAGACTTTCAAAAGGCCTTTGATAAGGTGCCACACGGGAGGCTGCTGAGCAAGGTGAGGGCCCATGGTGTTCGAGGTGAGCTGCTGGGATGGATTGAGGATTGGCTGTCTAACAGAAGGCAGAGAGTTGGGATAAAAGGTTCTTTTTCAGAATGGCAGCCGGTGACGAGCGGTGTCCCGCAGGGTTCGGTGCTGGGGCCACAGCTGTTCGCATTATATATTAATGATTTGGATGAGGGAACCGGGGGCATTCTAGCGAAGTTTGCCGATGATACGAAGTTAGGTGGACAGGCAGGTAGTACTAAGGAAGTGGGGAGGCTACAGAAGGATCTAAACAGGTTGGGAGAGTGATCCAGGAAATGGCTGATGGAATTTAACGTGAGCAAGTGCGAGGTCTTGCACTTTGGCAAAAAGAATAAAAGCATGGACTACTTTCTAAATGGTGAGAAAATTAATAAAGCCAAAGCACAAAGGGATCTGGGAGTGCTAGTCGAGGATTCTCTAAAGGTAAACATGCAGGTTGAGTCTGTGATTAAGAAAGCGAATGCAATGTTGTCTCTTATCTCAAGAGGGTTGGAATATAAAAGCAGAGATATACTACTAAGACTTTATAAAGCTCTGGTTAGGCCCCATTTGGAGTACTGTGTCCAGTTTTGGTCCCCACACCTCAGGAAGGACATACTGGCACTGGAACGTGTCCAGCGGAGATTCACAAGGATGATCCCTGGAATGACAGGTCTAGCATATGAGGAACGGCTGAGGATACTGGGATTGTATTCGTTGGAGTTTAGAAGATTAAGGGGAGACTTAATAGAGACGTACAAAATAATACATGGCTTGGAAAAGGTGGATGCTAGGAAATTGTTTCCGTTAGACGAGGAGACTAGGACCCGTGGACACAGCCTTAGAATTAGAGGGGGTCATTTCAGAACAGAAATGCGGAGACATTTCTTCAGCCAGAGAGTGGTGGGCCTGTGGAATTCATTGCCACGGAGTGCAGTGGAAGCCGGGACGCTAAATGTCTTCAAGGCCGAGATTGATAGATTCTTGTTGTCTAGAGGAATTAAGGGCTACGGGGAGAACGCTGGTAAGTGGAGCTGAAATGCGCATCAGCCATGATTGAATGGCGGAGTGGACTCGATGGGCCGAATGGCCTTACTTCCACTCCTATGTCTTATGTCTTATGTCTTAAGTCCCCAGGGCCAGACCAGATTTATCAACCTTAATGTTTTCAAAATTTCCAGCATATCAACTTCATCAATCTTGATCTGGTCAAGCCTGTATCCCAGCTCCTCAAAGTTCTCATTCACAACAAGGTCCTGTTCCTTAGAGAAAACTGAAGCAATATACTCATTTAGGGCTTCCCCTATCTGCTCAGACTCCACGCACAAGTTCCCTATGCTTTCCTTGATCAGCCCTACCTTCTCCCTGATCATTCCCTTATTCCTCGTGTATGAGCAAAACGCCTTTGGGTTCTCCCTAATCCTATTTGCCAAGCCTTTTTCTGACCCCTCCTGTCTCTCCTCAATCCATTTCTGAGCTCCTTTCTAATAAGCCTGTAATCCTCTAAAGCTTGCTTCCTCCACCTTATGCAAGTTGCGTTCTTCCTTTTGACAAGGATCTCCTCTGTTCTCATCATCCAAGGTTCCTTAATCTTACCCCTTCTTACCTGTCTCAGAGGAATAAATGCGTACATCACTCGCAACAACTGCTCTTTAAATACTCTCCACATGTCTGCTATGCCCTGTGGAACAATTGCTCCCAGTCTGTACTTCTCAACTCCTGTCTGATAGCATCAGAATTTCCTTTTCCCCAATTAAATATCTTTCCTCGGTAACTGCTCCTTTCCCTCTCTAAAGCTAAAGCTATGTTAAATGTTAGGCAGTTGCGATCACTGCCACCATGTGCTCTCCCACCTGAGGTCTGATACCTGTCCTGGCTCATTGCCGAGCACCAAATCCAAAATGGCCTCTCCCCTTGTCGGTCTGTCTACATACTGAGTAAGGAAACCCTTCTGAACACACCTGACAAAAACGGCTCCATCCAAACCATCTGCATTTAGGAGGTTCCAGTCGATATTGGGGAAGTTGAAATCACCAACCTTAACAATCCACAACAACCTTAGTTTCTGAAGCTGTGATGCACTCTGTGATTAGTAATGCTATACCCCCTCCCAGTTTTCCACCCACCCTGTTGTTTTTAAATGTTCTAAACCCTGGAACATCAAGCAACCATTTCTGCCCCTGTGAAACCCACATTCTCCGCTATGGCCACAACATCGTACCCCCAAGTACTGATCCATGCTCCAAGTTCATCACTCTTATTTCTGACACTCCTTGCATTGAAGCAGACACACTTTAACCAATCTCTCTGTTTCATCACATGAGAAACCTTCCCAATAGGTTCACTACATTCTGTCACTGCCCAATCTGCAAGTGTTCCCCTCTCAGATATGTGGCTCTGATTTCCACCCCCAGCCAATCTAGTTTAAACCCTCCCGAATCACACAAGCAAATCTCCCACCCAAGATATTTGTGGCCACTCCATTCTGGTGCAACCTGTCCTTCATGTGCATGCCCTACCTTCTCCAGAAGGTATCCCAATGGTCTAGGTATCTGAAGCCCTCCCTCCTGCACCAGCCTCGCAGCCACATGTTAAGCTGCATTCGCTGACTGTTCCTCACCTCACTATCTCGTGGCACCGGTAGCTAACCTGAGATCACCACTCTACTCATCCTGCTCTTCAGCTTCCAACCTAACTCTCTGTAGTCATTTTTCAGATCCTCAAACCCTTTCCTGGCTATATCTTTGGTGCCAATATGTACCACGATTTCTGGCTGCTCACCGTTCCCCCTTCAGAATCCTGTAAACCCGATCCGCGACATCCCGGACCCTGGCACCAGGGAGGCAACATACCTTCCGGGAGTCCCGTTCCTGAACGCAAAACCTCCTATCAGTCTAACTAACTACTGAGTCCCCTACCATGAGCGGTCTCCTACCACTAGTAATGAAAAAGAACAGACGTGCTAGCAACCCAAACAAATAGTTATTTTCATTCACGGTACTGAACATTGATTAATAAGCTTTAACTTCCCTGGAAAAGGCAGCAGAGAGTTTCCTGCATGAAATTTTGCAGTCCTTGGGGGCGTAGGGACTATTAGGAAGATGGCTCCAGAACTTTGACCCAGTGACAGTGAAGTAACAAATAATACAGTTAAGACAGGAGGACCTGTGGCTTGGACTGTAATCTGCTGATGGTGTTCCCATATATTTGTTGTTCACTCCCTTCCAGTCATTGCAATTGAGAGTTTGGAAGCGGTTACTCAAGGAGGCTTGCCGGGTTGTTGCAGTGCACCTAGTCAGATGGCACACATTGTTGCTCCTGTCTTGACAGCAAGGGGTTAAAATTGTGAAACCATTGAGTTACCAATCAAGCAGTGACCTTTGCCCTGGATGGTGCCAAACAAAAGCTTAAACGTTGCTTGAGCTGCACTCTTTGAAACTGTGAAACTGCAGACAAGCTCTGGAGTCAGGAGGGGAATTGCTCACCACAGCATTGCTAACCTCTGATCTGCTCTGGTCTCCACAGTATTTTTGCAGAGGGCCCTGTTCAGCTTCTGATCAAAGCTAACTCCCACAATGT
The DNA here is from genome assembly GCF_047496795.1 of Chiloscyllium punctatum. Classification (NCBI taxonomy): domain Eukaryota; kingdom Metazoa; phylum Chordata; class Chondrichthyes; order Orectolobiformes; family Hemiscylliidae; genus Chiloscyllium; species Chiloscyllium punctatum. The sequence goes on along the minus strand of NC_092764.1, from coordinate 52,440,645 downwards.
TTATTGTGGGGTGTCAACAATGATAATGCCATTGAATATCAAGAGGAGATGGTTAGATTCTGACTGGAGATAAGCATTGCCTAGCACTTATGTAGCAAGTAACATTTTCAACAAACATCAGCTCAGGCCTGAAATGTTATCAAGATTTTGCTGCATATGGGCATGGGCTACTTCAGTATCTAAGAAGTCACGAAGAGAGTGCACATCCCATTTCTGACCTTAAATGATCTTCAATAATCTTCCTATGATCATAATGAGGCAACTGAAGATGCTTGGGCATTACCCTAGAACAACTCTTGCAATGACAACTTGAACAGAGATGACTGACCTCCAAAAACTACAACCAACTTCTTTTGAGCTAGCTATAACTCAAATCAGTGGAAACTTTCACCCCACCCACCTCAATTCATATTGACTACAACTTTGCTAGTGTTCCTTGATGACATACTCAAGTAAAATGCTGTCTTGAGATGATAGCAAATGCAGTCAGTCAGTCAGGTCACTCAATGACGTCACCTCCTGACTTCAGCTTTTTCACCAATGTATCAAGAAATGAGATCAGGAACGGAACAGTCCAGGCAGAAAAATATTGAGCAGGTTATTGTTGAATAAATGTCACATGATAATGCAGTCGAAAAAACCTTCCAATGCTTAGCTGATGACTGGAGTAGAGTTTTTGGGTAGTGATTGGCTGGGTTGATTTGATGTCTGTGGACATTACCTATCTAGACAATTTTCCATATTACCAGTAGATGCCAGTATTGTAGCTGTACTAGAACAGCTTAGATTGAAGAGCAGCTTGTTCTGAAGCAAAAGTTCTCATTCCTATCACTGGATTGCCACCAGGGCTCACAGCATTTTCAGTATAGACTGCTTCAAGCCATTTCTTGGTTTGGCATCATGTAAAATAGCATTAAATTCGCTGAAGGCTAGCATCTGTGATGCTCAGGGAAAGACCAACATGGATTGTTCACTTGGCATTTCTGGCTGAACATGCTTGCAAAACATTCAGCTTTGTCCTTTTCAAAAATGTGCTTGGCTTCGCCACCATTGAAGATGGGGATATTTCTGAAGACTCCACTTTTAATTAATTTCCCACCACCATTCACAAGTGGATATGATACGACTGCAAAGCTTGTATCTGTTTCATTGGTTGTAGAATCAGTTGTTATCTCTGTCGATCACATGCTGCTTACACAGCCTGGCATGCAAGTCATCTGTTGTAGCGTGACCAACTTGACATCTAATTTTTTTTTAAGAAATGGATGATTGGTGTTGCTCCTGACATACCCTCATAAATCCTTTATTAAACAAGTGTTGATCAGTTTGCTGATAATGGTAGAGTGGGGGAAAGCACAGATTGCAATGAAATACAATTCTGCAACTGCTGATGGACCACTGCACCTCATGGATGTCCCGTATTAACTCATGATGGCTGTTCAAAGATTAATCCCATGTAGCATGGGTGTATTGTCACCACAACACAAGGATACCCTCAAATCTGATGATAGGCTTTCATCTCCACAAGGACGGTCACTCCAACTAACACTTTCATGGACAGATGCATGTTACAGGTTGTAGACTCAGGTGTACAGCACAGAAACATAACCTTCAGTCCAACTCATCCATGCTAACCAGAAATCCCAGATTAATCTAGTCCAATTTGCCAGCACTTGGCCCATATCCCTCCAAACCCTTCCTATTCATATACCCATCCAGATGCCTTTTAAATGTTGCAATTATACCAGCCTCCACCACTTCCTCTAGCTGCTCATTCCATACACATACCACCTTCATGAAAAAGGGCCCTTTTAAAGTTTTCCCTTCTCACCCTATACCTACGCCCTCTAATTCTGGACTCCCCCCACCCCAGGGAAAAGGTATTGGCTATTTACTCCATCCATGCCCCTCATGATTTTATAGACCTCTAATAGGCGACCCCTCAGCCTCTGATGCTTCAGGGAAAACAACCCCAGTCTATTCAGCCTCTTCCTATAGCTTAAACCCTCCAACCCTGGCAACATCCTTGTAAATCTTTTTCTGAACCTTTTCAAATTAAACATCATCCTTCTTATGGAGGGCAACCAGAATTGTACACAATACTCCAAAAGTAGCCTAACCAATGTGCTGTACAGCCGTAATATAACCTCCCAAACTCCCTATACTCAATGCTGACCAATAAAGGAAAGGATATCAAATGTCTTCTTCGCTATCCTATCTACCTGCAACTCCATTTTCAAGAAACTACGAATGTGTACGCCAAGGTCTCTTTGTTTAGCAACACTCCCCAGCACCTTACCGTTAAATGCATAAATTGGTGAGGATAAAGTTAATTAGGTTTTCTCCTCTTGTTGGTTCCTCACCATTTACTTACATTCCAGTCTAGCAGCTATGTCTTTGAGATAACTGGTCCAGACAGTAGTGGTGCTCTTGAGTCTCTCTTGGTAATGGATATTGAAATCCTCCACCCAGAATACATCATATGCCATGCCACCTTCCAAATGATTTAAAGGTGGAGGAAAACAGATTTATCAGCAAAGGCACAGTGGCAATTCCTGTAATCAAGAGATTTTCTTACACATTACACCTGATGTCATGAGACTTCATGGAGTCTGCAGTCAATATTGGGGACACCATGGGCAATGCCCTCCTGACTACATACCATTGCGCAGCTACCTCGTGGGTCTGTCCTGTTAGTGGGATAGGACATACTCAGAGATAGTGATGGCGGGTTCTGGAATATAGTCTATGGATCTATAAAGCCTAGGAACATTTTCCGAACAAGTTCAAAGTCAAAGGGCAAGATTTATCCAGATGAGTTACCTGACATGTGTTAAAGATAACTAGTTTCCAGATGAACAAATTCACCATTTATATTTGTGGAAAATTTAGGGAATACAATCAGTCTCCAAAGACTGACTGATCATGAATTTTGACTCAGCAGCAGGGAGCAGAGTTTCAACTTTGTTTATTGAATGCTGAGGATCTGTGCAGACAAAACTGGCTTTTCCTCTGGGTTATGGGGGAAAAATAAAATATAACTGGAAATGCATTGAATCAAACGAAATAAACAAAACCTGCCTCCACTTTCAGAATTTTCCTTCCTGACTGATTCTTTTTGGCACTCTAAGCACAGAACTCTTTCACTGACTATTAGGTGTTCAGGCACTTACACTACCAGTCCCTACAACCATCACTGCTTTTCTCCAATATTTTCATTGATGCTTATGATGGGATATTCCAAGTGTCCCATGAGGGGCTGTTTAAAAGGAAAGTATATTCCAGAGCTTTATTTGGAAAGTTCAAGGATGAATTAACCACCACTTTGATATGTTTTGAACTCTGCTTGGGGCACTACTCAATACAACTGCTGAACTCATGTTAGTATCCTATTATATCTCACTTACAGCTCATTTAACTGAGATGATATGGACTGGATTGATGTGAAAATATATTGCTCTGTTGCAATAATTTATTGGGCAAGACATAATGTAATCCATTTAAATCAGACAAAACCTCTGCTGTGAACAGAATGAATAAAACAAACCAACAACTATAGCTGCAGATGAGCAAATCAACATCTCTCAAAACTGGACACAATTTAATATGGTTAAATCAGTACAATTTCCTTAGTTGATATCGGTTAGGTAAGTGGCCACTTTTGAAAGATTCACAAATGATGGATAGTGATTATAAAATTGTGATTTTCTAATTTACCCATTTATGATTATTAGTTCCGTACTAAGAATTTCAGTATCCAAGGCCTTGCCCTTGTATACTGAAATTATGCAAAAATTTGCTTGGTACATATTTTTACCCCCACTAAATGTCCTGCTAGAGAATGTCATCAGTCTTCTTTACTAAAATTGCAATGGATTTCAACAGGGCTTTTCTCATACTTGTCCCTCAACAAATCTGAATTTAGATTGTGAGAAACAAAGTCTATCATTGTAACTTATTTTCAAATTTAAAGAATATTTGTAGTTTTGTTTTTAAGTTAAAAATTCAAATTATGAATCAAGTCTGTTCTTGTACTGGTTGATGATCAAAATTTAAAAAAGAATGCAATGCACTAAGATAATGCTATGGTATTAAACATAAAAGGGGAATTTAATCCAGCTTCAACTTGTCCACAAAAGGAAAAGATTGACTGGAATTCTGCAAGTTTGAACAATACCAGAATGTACATTAAGACTCTAAGACAAAGTTTGTACTTCAAAAACATGCAAGAAATCAGAGGCTAACGAATGGTTAACAATTCAAACTTGAACTTTGTGCAAAATTACAATGGCCTTGAAACGTCTGTCTTACCAAAACAATGTGAATCGTGCAAAGCCTCTAACCTTGGGAACAGTTTATTATGTTAAAATGACAGGTCATCTTAGCAAACTATGTCCAGATAGATGCCATGCATTTGGGTAGCATATTTTGCATGACTTTTCCCTTCTATCTTTAAGTTTCCCCACCACCATTCACAATATTTCTTTATTTACTAATTAACTCAACCCTTCCTTCACCTGCACTTCTGATACTATGGTCCTTACTCAAACCCTTTCTCCTGTTCATCTTGACCAGACCCTTTGCTTCCTTGAATCCAAGGAATTTAGACATGAACAAATATGGAAGACAACTGGATTATTGATTTGTTCACAGATTTACTGGATCACATCAAATACAGTCACGTTCCACTCTTGCACGCTAAAACAGTCCACTATTCCAGGATGATACACAACTTTTACATAGTGTAAATGCAACTTATTAAAAATCAATGGAAGTGGGAGAATACAGCCCACATATACTTGCCCATAACATTTGCAGTTAATCAGCATTTAAGTATAATTCTTACATACATATCTATTTTGGTGTCAAGGCAAGCTCAATTTATGACAGTCAGCAATTGGAATCAAAATTACATGCTAAACATTGACTTCCAAAATAGGCATGTCTAATTGGCACAACATCCATGTGACATAAGGTTTCACCCATTCGGCAAAATAGTCAGATATGACTTGTGTAAAAACACTGAAATATATTTCATCCCTAATTCAACCTCCCCCGGCACTCCCTTTACATATATAAAATACTTTCAGAACAAGAAACTAGAATTCTAAGTTAAGTCGCGCCACAATTTTTTATTCTTCAGAGATGGTCAAAACTCATACCCTGAAGAGACAGAAAATCCTAGAAATTCATTCCTGGTCATATCGGATCAGCCAGCCATTCTTTATAATGTACTGCCTGATGTTCACTTCTATTTCACAGAATAGGCAGGTCTTTTGTTTCATTAGTATACTGTTAGATGAATTTCAATCCTTTGAATCTCTATTCCATAGCTTTCCACAGAAGAAACATTTCCAGGTTAGTAATTTGTCACACACAAGCACTGGAGCAAACCCACATTGCAGAGTCTCAGGTTATACCAAGAGCAAACATGGAGGTAAGTACTTGTGACTAAATTCTTACAGCCTTTGTTGTATTTGGATTCCAATTTAAAAATCAGATGTACAACTAACTTGCACTTAAAATACCACAAATTCAGCAATAAGGTTTAGACTAAACAAACTTTTTTTGTGTGTATTCTTTGCTCAATTACATCCTCAGTGGAAAAACATGTTTGGCAAAATGAAGCAAGAACCAATTATTTAAATCAATTAGTATAATGGTGTGACACCCTCCATCACAATCATGACCAAGAAAAAGAAAATATACATGAACTTTTTGGATTTTAGTGAAGCCTTTGACAAGCTTCCACATGATAGACTAATTAATAAAGTTAGGTGACATGGGAGCTTGTCAGTGGATACATAACTGGTTTAACAGCAGGAAATAAGACTATGATATTGAAGGGAGCATTTTGGATTGTAGCCCTATCACCAGTGGTGTTCCACAGAGATTGATTCTGGGTCCTCTTTTGTTTTCATTTATATAAATGATTTGGATGAGATAGTTAGTTAGTTTTCAGAAGAAACCAAAATTGGTGGCATAGTGGACAGTGAAGAAGGTTTTCTAAGATTACTAAGGGATCTTGATCAAATGGATCAATGTGTCGAAAAATGGCAGACAGCAATCCATGTAGATAAATGCAAGGTGTTGCATTTTGGTACAACAAACAAGGATAGGACTTATACATTTAATGGTAGGGCCTTGGGTAGTGTTGTAGAGCAAAGGGATCTAGGGGTGAGGTAGATAATTCTTTGAAGTTTACATCCCATATAGACAGAGTGGTTAAAAAGGAAGTCAAAAAAAGCTAATAACTTAATGTGTTGATGCTGCCTGTTGGAAACTCAAAAGTATCAATAGCTTCTCCATTAACACCATCAGGGAGTAGTGTGTGAGGCACTTGACTGCAGCCATATTTCTTTTTGGAGCTGCCACATTTGGGTCACTGTTTCAGAATGACTTTGACTTTTCTTTTATTGTCTTCAGTACCTTCTTGCTTTTAGATCCAATTTGTATTCTTAATTTGAATTTTTTCTGCATCGATTGTTAATAGTCATACAGCATAGAAACAGACCCTTCGGTCCAACCGGTCCATGCCGAACACAATCCCAAACTATACTAGTTCCACCTGCCTGCTCCTAGCCTATATCCCTTCAAATCTTTTGTATTTGTGTACTTACCCAAATGTCTTCTAAACATTTGTAGTTGTACCCACATCATCACTTGCTTAGGAAGTTCATTCCACATGTAAACCATTCTCTGTTCAAAAAAGAAACTTGCCTCCCACGTCTTTGTTAAATTTCTCTCCTCTCCCCTTAATATGCCCCTAACTCCTATATTCAGAGGACAGAGCAATGAAGGCAAGCATGCCAAATGCCTTTTTAACCACTCTGTCTATATGGGATGTAAACTTCAAAGAATTATCTACCTCACCCCTAGATCCCTTTGCTCTACAACACTACCCAAGGCCCTACCATTAAATGTATAAGTCCTATCCTTGTTTGTTGTACCAAAATGCAACACCTTGCATTTATCTACATGGATTGCTGTCTGCCATTTTTCGGCCCATTGATCCATTTGATCAAGATCCCTTAGTAATCTTAGAAAACCTTCTTCACTGTCCACTATGCCACCAATTTTGAGAACCATGGGTGGAGTTGAGAAGAGAACAGTTTCTCTCCCATCACAGGAACAGAATTTAGTTTAGCTCAGTTCAGCTGAGGTAAACCAGTCACTTCAGTAGACATGTTTTTCTAGTTGCGAAGTCTCTAAGCAAAGAAAGTACGTTTGGGATAGAAACTTCATGTTGTTAGAACTGTATCATTTTATGCCATCAGAAGAACTGAAAAAGATTCGTGCCATCAGACTGAAAAGGAATTGCAAAATTGGCTCCATATTTCAAGAAAAGGAAACTGGAAAGGATCACAACTCTAAGTTTTTACTTCTAAGTTGGGTAAACAAAAGGTGATCTTAAGTACAATTTACAAGATGATTGTGTTTCAAAATTTCCTTTTAATGCTAAGGTAAAGGAGATGGTTATAAAAAGAAGTGTGACAAATTCTTAGTAAAACAGTTTAGTTTGGAGATGGGCTCATGTAACTTAAGGTTGCCATGGGGATGGAAGAAAGGAGAGAGAAACACAAATAGAAACCCAATGAAGGTATTGAAGTACAGTTTATAGCACCTCCCAGAATCACAGAAGAGAAGAAGCATAGAAGAAAAAAATTGGAATGCTGTCAAGAACAAATCTGTTGTGTTCTATAGGAAACTATAGGGAAAACAGTTTTTTGAGAGTTGACTGAACAGTTTAAAAGGAATCAGATAAAGACGTTCCGAAATTTTGGATCATCAGTTCTGTTGAGACGTGGAGAAAGTATCAAACTCTGTGGTTTTGGGGATTAACGTTTCCAGGAAACCTCAGGCAGAGTGGAATTATTCACACAAACTAGCAGAAGTTTTGAACTGGCAGAGCAGGGAATAGTGAGACCCTTCTGGAGAGCTATGAGTGACCAAGACAGTCCTTCTAATGCTTCATGTGACAGAAGCATGAGATAAAAGAACATGTTTTCAAAAAAAAAAGGTACGTTCTGTCTGTCTTAAGGGTGGCTAATGCAAGACTTCCATTTTTAATTTGATATATTTGCTGACTATTCATTAATGTGTGAGCTAGTTGACTACATTGTTAGAATAAAAAGTTTTAAAAAGTAAGATCTTATTTTCTGGTTATTTCTAATGGCATCATAGAAATTAGTTTCTTGTCAAAAAGTCACAGGTCTCCACAGTGTTTGCAACATATACAAGTAGAATTTGAGGAATGCAAAAAACTGAGGTTTACTGAGCTGGAGGATGTTTAGAGGTAGGGATGGAGTGAGCACATGGAAGGATTTAAAAGCAAGGATGAGAATTTCTTTTATTTAAAATAAAATATTGTCATGCAGGGAGCCAAAGTCAGTGAACACTACAAGTCCAAGTATAGGGATGACCTTAAGTTTCTGAAGGTTAGAAAATTTTAGGCTAGCCACAAGAGCCTCAGAAGAATTGTATCTTGAGGAAACTAAGACATGGAAAAAGGAAATCAACAGGTGAATGAAAACAGAGGTAGAGATGGTCAATGTCACAGTGGTGAAAAACAGGTGATTAAAACATAGAATCGAAATTCCATTTGTAGTCAAACAGGACTTAGGTTGGGGAAAAGGCTAGTTCAGGCTTAGTGACCCAAGAGAAGAATGAAGTCAGTGACTATGGAATGAAGGTTATGATGGGGATCAAAGATATTGGCTGCAGTTTTCCTAATACTTTGAGTCATAGAGGTGTACAGCATAGAAACAGACCCTTCAGTCCAACTCGTCCATGCCGACCAGATATCTAAACCCAATCTAGTCCCATTTGCTAGCACTTGGCTCATATCACTTTAAACTCTTCCTATTCGTATATCCAACCAGATGCCTTTTAAATGCTGTAATTGAACTAGCCTCCATTACTTCCTTTGGTAGCTGATTCCACCCACACACACCGCCCTCTGCATGAAAAAGTTGCCCCTTGGGTCCCTTTTATATCTTTCCACTCTCACCCTAAATCTATGCCCTCTAGTTCGGAATTTCCCTGACCCCAGGAAAAAGACCTTGGCTATTTATCCAATCTATGCCCCTCATGATTTTATAAACCTCTATTAGGTCACCCTTCAGCCTAAGACGCTCCAGGGAAAACAGCCCCAGTGTATTCAACCTCTCCCTGTTCAACTCCTCCAACACTGGCAACATTCTTATAAATCTTTTCTGAACTCTTTCAAGTTTCACACCATCCTTTCAACAGGAAGACCACCAGAATTGCACTTAATATTCCAAAGTGGCCAAACCAATGTCCCATACAACCGCAACATGACCTCCCAACTCCTATATTCAATGCTCTAACCAATAAAGGAAAGCATACCAAACGCCTTCTTCACCATCCTATTGACCTGCGAGTCCACTTTCAAGGAGCTATGAACTTGCACTCCAAGGTCTCTTTGTTCAGCAACACTCCCTAGGACCTTCCCACTAAATGTATAATCCCTGCTCTGATTTGATTTTCCAAAATGCAGCATCTCCATATGCCAATTGTCAGCCTATTAGCCCATCCAATCAAGAGCCCATTGTAATCGGAGGTTACCTTCTTTGCTGTTCACTACACCTCCAATTTTGATGTCATCTACAAACTTACAAACTGTACCTCTTATGATCACATCCAAATCATGTATATAAGTGACAAAAAGCAGGGCTCCCAGTACTGATCCTTGTAGACACCACTGGCCACAGGTCTCCAGTCTGAAAAGCAACCCTCCACCACCACCCTCTATCTTCTACCTTTGAGCAGTTCTGCATCTAAATGACTAGTTCTCCCTGTATTCCATGAGATTTAACCTTGCTAACCAGTCTCCAATGAAGTCTACTGCTCTATCCTCATCAATCCTCCTTGTTGCTACTTCAAAAAACTCAATAAAGTTCGAGAGACATGATTTCATACACAAAGCCATGCTGACTATCCCCGATTCCCGATGAAGGGCTTTTGCCCGAAACATCGATTTCGCTGCTCGTTGGATGCTGCCTGAACTGCTGTGCTCTTCCAGCACCACTAATCCAGTATTTGGTTTTCAGCATCTGCAGTCATTGTTTTTACCGTTTTTATCCCTGATCAGTCCTTGCCTTTCCAAATACATAAATCCTGACTGTCAGGATTCCCTCCAACAACTTGCCCACCACCGATGTTAGGCTCACTGGTCTTTAGTTTCCTGGTTTTTCCTTACCACCCTTCTTAAATAGTGGCACCACCTTAACTAGCCTCCAGTCTTCCGGCACCTCATCTGTGAGGTTGGGGAAAAGGCTAGTTCAGGCTCAGTGACCCAGGAGAGGAATGAAATCAGTGACTATGGAATTAAGGTTATGATGGGGATCAAAGATATTGGCTTCAGTTTTCCTAATACTTACAGTCATCGAGATGTACAGCACAGAAACAGACCCTCAGCCTCCGATACTCCAAGGGAAACTGCCCTAGCCCATTTAACTTCTCCCTTGATCTCAAATCCTCTAGTCCTGGCAACATTCTTGTAAATCTTTTCTGAACCCTTTCAAATTTCACAACCTTCTTCCAATTGGAAGGAGACCAGAATTGCATGCAATATTCCAACAGTGGCCAAATCAATGCTCTGTACAGTCGCAACATGGCCTCCTAATTCCTGTACGCAATACTCTGACCAATAAAGGAAAGCATACCAAATGTCTTCTTCACTATCTAATGTGACTCTACTTCCAAGGAGCTACGAACCTGCACTCCAAGGTCTCTTTGTTCAGCAACACTCCCTAGGACTTTACCATTAATTGTATAAATCCAGCTAAGATTTGCTTTCCCAAAAATGCAGCACCTCACATTTATCTAAATTAAACTCCATCTGCCACCCCTCAGCCCATTGGCCCATCTGATCAAGACCCCTTTGTAAATTAGAGGTAAGCTTCTTCGCTGTCCACTACACCTCCAATTTTGGTGTCATCTGCAAACTTACTAACTATACCTCTTAAGTTCACATCCAAATGATTTATATAAATGATGAAAAGACGTGGACCCAGCACCGATCCTTGTGGCACTCCACTGGTCACAGGCCTCCAGTCTGAAAAAGAACCCTTCACCACCACCTTCTGTCTTCTACCTTTGAGCCAGTTCTGTATCCAAATGGCTAGTTCTCCCTGTATTCCGTGAGATATAACCTTGCTAACCAGTCTCCCATGGGGAATCTTGTCAAACACCTTACTGAAGTCCACATAGATCACATCTACTGCTCTGCCCTCATCAATCCTCTTTGTTACTTCCTCAAATAACTCAATCAAGTTTGTGAGACATGATTTCCCACGCACAAAGCCATGTGGTCTATCACTAATCAATCCTTGCCTTTCCAAATACATATACATCCTGTCCCTCAGGTTTCCCTTCAAAAGCTTGCCCAACACAGATGTCATGCTCACTGGTCTATAGTTCCCGGTCTTGTCCTTACCACCCTTCTTAAATAGTGGCACTACGTTAGCCAATCTCCAGTCTTCTGGCATCTTACCTGTGACTATCGATGATATAAATATCTTAGCAAGAGGCCCAACAATCAGTTCCTTAGCTTCCCACAGAGTTCTAGGCTACACCTGAGCAGGTCCTGGGGATTTATCCATTTTTATGCATTTCAAGACAGGCAGTACTGCCTCCTCTGTAATATGGACATTTTTCAAGATGTCACTGTCTATTTCCCTATATTCTATATCTTCCATGTCCTTTCCCACAGATTCAAAATATTCATTTAGTATCTCCCCCATCTTCTTTGGCTCCATACAAAGGCCGCCTTGCTGATCTTTGAGGGGCCCTATTCTCTCCCTAGTTACCCTTTCGTCCTTAATGTATTTGTAAAAACCCTTTGGATTCTCCTTAACCCTATTTGCCAAAGCTATCTCATGTTCCCTTTTTGCCCTCCTGATTTCTTTCTTAAGTATACTCTTACTGCCTTTATACTCCAAGGATTCACTCAATCTACCCTGTCTATATTTGACAAATGCTTCCTTCCTTTTCTTAACCAAACCCTCAATTTCTTTAGTTATCCAGCATTCTGTATACCTACCAGTCTTTGCTTTCACCCTAACAGGAATATACTGTCTCTGGACTCTCGTTATCTCATTTCTGAAGGCTTCCCACTTTCCAGCCGTCTTTTTCCCTGCAAACATCTGCCCCCAATCAGTTTTTCAAAGTTCTTGTCTAATACCGTCAAAGTTGGTCTTTTTCCAATTTACAACTTCAACTTTTAGATCTGATCTCTCTTTTTCAATCACTATTTTAAAACTAGTAGAATTATGGTCGCTGGCCCCAAAGTGCTCCCCCACCGACACTTCAGTCGCCTGCCCTGCCTTATTTCCCAAGAGTAGGGGGTCAGGTTTTGCACCTTCTCTAGTAGGTACATCCATATACTGAATCAGAACAGTAACAATATATTTTCCTCAAAAGCACCTCTTTCTTCTGCATTGACCTCTACCTTGAGAAGGGAAAAAGCAGCAATGCTGAGGGAACATCACCACTTATATGTCATTTAGCACACTGATAATATACCACCATTACTTCAACATCGTGTTCATAGAACTTCTTTGCGCTGATATACAGATGATGCACATCAAGACATTAAATGAATTAGCTAATTTCTGTTAAAAATAAATTCTTGCCAATAAAAACAAAAGTTGTTTATATTAAAAAGGTACTCCCTTCATTAGTGGTTCCAGAAGCATTATACAGCTCAGCATTAACAAGCTACTTTTATTGAAGTGAATCTGAAAATCAACAGGACCACAGTGGGCTATTCGAAGAAGGGACTCTTGTGTTGGTTTTGCTCAGGAGCAGACTTGAATCTCAAAACTTCACTTGGACTAGACAATAGTCATATTGATGACAAAGTGAATGCTCTTTGTTAGATAATTTGCAATTTCAATATTTGAATAATCCAAGTTTGGCTGATATCATAGCTTATGCACTGGCATTGAAGAAAATATTTATAAGAATAAATTAAGAAAAAAAAACAAACATTCATTAGGAATGTAATATAATGGGAAATGTTTTTCTCCTTAGCAGCATAGTTTACACGATGTACCATTACACTGCAAACAGGTAAGTCATAATTTGTTGTGAGATTGTGGGTGGCATGGTGGCACAGTGGTTAGCACTGCTGCCTCACAGCGCCAGAGACCCGGGTTCAATTCCCGACTCAGGCGACTGACTGTGTGGAGTTTGCACATTCTCCCCGTGTCTGCGTGGGTTTCCTCCGGGTGCTCCGGTTTCCTCCCACAGTCCAAAGATGTGCACCTCAGGTGAATTGGCCATGCTAAATTGCCCGTAGTGTTAGGTAAAGGGATAAATGTACAGGAATGGGTGGGTTACGCTTCGGCGGGTCGGTGTGGACTTGTTGGGCCGAAGGGCCTGTTTCCACACTAAGTAATCTAATCTAATCTAATTATTAATTTGCTATCAAATATGAAATTAGTGTGCTCAAAGTGACTTCATAACAGAATGACAAATTCAGCTGACTTCAAATATATAGCACCAAGGGTTTTCAGGGAAAGCAACAACTGTATCCAAAGGAAGACAAAGAATAAGGCGGCATTGTTTGACGTGCCTTACTTAGGGAGCTGGTATGAATGTTATTACATCAAAAGTCCAGGTTCAGTCAACTAGAATAAAGAGACGGAACATATGTTTATCCTCACGGACAATCTTCATAAAGTTAGCTGGCAGACAGGCTTCTTTGTAGAGTTATGTCATTGCCACAATCTGACTTTACTAATTTTAATCGATAAACTAGAAGTTCTGAAAAGTTCTTTAATGACTACAGATCACTACAACTATTTACTAGTTTAGTGCAGACTTCCTTTAACTCAGAAAAGCTATTTTTAAAAAAAACACACCATTTTTATAACTTGGCAATTTTTAAAAATTCCATCCTAATTTTGACAGTGTTGTGAAGATAGATCATGAATAAACCAATTAAAATACATCTGTTCGCACAAATGATTTATATGTGTTACTGCATGTCTGTGTTACTTGACCCTTAGACCTAAAGATCAACGTAGTATCCGACAGTTAGGCTTCAATAATCCAGATGAGGCCAAAAAGGAGGTGGATTAGAAGATTCACCAAAGTACAAAGGACATGAACAGTGGTTAATTACTACACTGAAGTAGCTTTGTTTGCTTAGAGTTAAATTCCAGAAGGAAATTTGGCTGGATACTTTCTCTCATAGACAGTAAGCAGAGACCAAGTGGTGAATCCCGTCTTACCATTATTTTCAACCGTAAAATCTGGGTCAGTTTGTTTGCTGTATTTTTACAACAGAATCAAGATCTAGAGCCCCCTAGTTATATGAAATTTGGTGTATAAACAATATCTTCACTTAACAATTCAATACACAGATTTACATATTTCTTTAACCTTATATTTTGAATTATATTACATAATGGTTATTAGAGTGTAGAAAATTGAGTTTTCGTTGAAGTTCGTGCTTTAAAAGGATGAAAACAACTACAACACATCCGTATCAAAAATATTAATCTAGTCAAACCAAATATTATCTTCACCTGTTATGTTCACATAATTACAAGTTATGCAGTCATAGATTCATAGATTATGTGATAATAAGAGGTACAGCTTGCATGTTTGTAGATTACATCAAAATCGGAGATGTAGTGAAAGCAAAGAAGGTCACCTCAGATTACAACAGGATCTTGACCAGTTGGGCCAATGGGCTGAGAAGTGGCAGATGGAGTTTAATTCAGATAAAGGCGAGGTGCTGTATTTTGGGAAAGCAAATCTTAGCTGGACTTATCCACTTCAATGGTAAGGTCCTAGGGAGCGTTGCCGAACAAAGATACTTTGGAGTGCAGGTTCATGGCTGCTTATAAGTGGAGTCACAGGTAGATAGGATAGTGAAGAAGGTGTTTGGTATGCTTTCCTTTATTCGTCAGAGTATGGAGTACAGGAATTGGGAGGTCATGTTGTGGCTGTACTGGACATTGGTGAAGCCACTGTTGGAATATTGTGTGCAATTCTGGTCTCCTTCCTATCGGAAAGATGTTGTGAAACTTGAAAGGGTTCAGAAAAGATTTCCAAGCATGTTGCCAGCGTTGGAGGATTTGAGCTATAGGGAGAGGCTGAACAGGCTGGGGCTGTTTATCCGGAGCATCGGAGGCTGAGTTCAAGGGATTTGACTGAGACAAGGTGGGGGGAGGGGAAATGAGGGGCATGGATAGGGTAAATAGGCAAAGTCTTTTCCCTGGGGTCGGCGAGTCCAGAACTAGAGGGTATAGGTTTAGGGTGAGAGGGGAAAGATGAAGAGGAGACCTAAGGGGCAACTTTTTCACGCAGAGGGTGGTATGTGTGTGGAATGAGCTGCCAGTGGAAGTGGTGGAGGCTGGGACAATTGCAACATTTAAGAGGCATTTGGATGGGTATACGAATAGAAAGGGTTTGGAGGAATATGGGCCGGGTGCTGGCAGGTGGGACTAGATTGGGTTGGAATATCTGGTTGGCATGGACGGGTTGGACCAAAGATGCTGTACATCTCTATGACTCTATGACATAGGAGTGGAAGCAAGGCTGTTTGGTCCATCGAGTCTACTCCGCCATTCAATCATGGCTGATGGCATTTCAATGCTACTTACCCACTCTTTCCACCCCCCCTCCCCCCCATAGCCCTTAATTCCTTACAAGATCAAGAATTTATCAATCTTGGCCTTGAAGACATTGAACATCCTGGCTTCTACTGCGCTCTGTGGCAATGAATTCCACAGGCCCACCACTCTCTGGCTGAAGAAGTGTCTCCTCATTTCCATTCCAAATTGACTCCCTCTAATTCTAAGGCTGTGCCCACAGGTCCTAGTATCCCTGCCTAATGGAAAAAGATTCCTAGTGTCCACCCTTTCTAAGCCATGCCTTATCTTCTAAGTTCCTATTAGATCTCCCCTCAACCTTTTAAACTCTAATGGATACAATCCCAGGATCCTCAGCCGTTCATCATATGCTAGGCCCACCATTCCAGGGATCATTCATGTGAATCTCCGCTGGACATGCTCTAGTGCCAGCAGTATGTCCTTCCTGAGATGCGGGGCCCAAAATTGGACACAGTATTCTATATGGGGCTTAATTAAAGCTTTATAAAGTCTCAGTAGCTCATCGCTGCTTTTACAATCTAGCCCTCTTGAGATAAATGACAACAGAACGGCACACTGGCTCAGTAGTTAGCACTACCACAGCACCAGGGTCCCAGGTTTAATTCCAGCATCAGGTGACTGTGTGTGGAGTTTGCACATTCTCCTCCTGTCTGCGTGGGTTTCCTCTGGGTGCTCTGGTTTCTTCCCACAGTCCAAAGCTGTGCAGGTCAGGGGAATTGGCCATGCTAAATTGCCAATAGTGCTAGGTGCATTAGTCAGAGGGAAATGGGTCTGGGTGGGTTACTCTTTGGAGGGTCAGTATGGACTGGTTGGGCCAAAGGGCCTGTTTCCACACTATAGGGAATCTAATCTAAATCTAATGATTACATTTGCTTTCTTAACCATGGACTCAACCTGCAAGTCAACCTTTAGAGAATCCTGGACTAGCACTCCTGACTTTATGAATTTTCTCACCATTTAGAGAAATAGTCCATGCCTGTATTCTTGTTTCCAAAGTGCAAGACCTCGCACTTGCTCATATTGAATTTCATCAACCATTCCTTGGACCATTCTCCTAAATTGTCTGAATCTTTCTGCAGCCTCCCCACCTCCTCAGAACTACCTTCCTGTCCACCTAACTTTGCATCACCTGTGAACTTCGCCAGAATCTCCCCAATCCCTTCATCCAGATCACTAATATATAGAGTGAACTGCTGTGGCCCAACACTGAACCCTGCAGGATACCACTTTTCACTAGCTGCCATTCCGAAAAAGGACCTTTTATCCTAACACTCTGCCTTCTGTCAGACAGCCAATCCTCAATCCATGCCAGTAGCTCACCTCAAACACTATGGGCCCTCACCTTACTCAGCAGCCTCCTGTGAGGCACCTTATCAAAGGCCTAGTGGAGGTCTAGGTAGATAACATCCACTGGGTTTCCCTGGTCTAATCTACTTGTTACCTCTTCAAACAATTCGAACAAGTTTGTCAGGCATGATCTCTCCTTACTAAATCCATGCTGACTTGTTCTAATCCGACCCTGCACTTCCAAGAATTTAGAAATCTCATCCTTAACATGGATTCTAGAACTTTACCTACAACCTTGGTTAGGCTAATCAGCCTACAATTTTCCATTTTTTGTCTTGATCCTTTTTTGAACAAGGGGGTTACAACAGCGATTTTCCAATCATTTGGGACTTTCCCTGACTCCAGTGAGTTTTGAAAGATTACAACCAATGCCTCAGCTATTTCTTCAGCCACCTCCCTCAGAACTCTAGAATGTAGCCCATCTAGACCAGGAGATTTATCATTTTTTTAGACATTTTAGCTTTTCTAGCACTTTCTCTTTTGTAATGGCTACCATACTCAACTCTGCCCCTTGACTCTCCTTAATATTTGGGATAAATGGAGTGAACCTCCATTCAACATGGATGTAGCCATTGTGAAAGGTCATCCTAGTAGAGATCATAACTGATTGAGGAAACTAAGCTGAAAGATCATTCCTGAGTTTGTTGAACATAACAATTCAGCAGGCATAATAATTGGGACAAACACAAACAGGACCTTCAGCATACATGTTAATCGTGACTTGATGTAAAGCATAGACAAAAAAGAAAAGGGAGGCAACAAAATTGTAGCCAATGCCTGCATAGAAAAAAACAAAAGCAAAAGGTGAGGGAGTGATCTTTACAGAAAATCTGACAAATTTTACTTTCACAGTAAAAATGATCCATATGAACAATGAAACACTTTTCTGCACAAGGCAAATATCAGGGTAATGAAATACAATCTCACCAAACCGTCAATCCCCATTACAGTGCATAACTCTTTACATACGAGAGCCTCAATGCTTTGTCTCTATTCCCACACATGGTACATTTTTCAGATTAGTTATCATTCTTGGAGTTCTTCCTAATAGAGTGAGGTGTGAAATGATGCATTTTAGTAAGAACATGGAGGGGCAATATAAAAGATAAAATGTTAAAGCGGATGCAGGACCGAAACATTGGAAGTTTATGTTTAATATGACAAGAAGATTGAGAAAGTAGTTTAAAAGTCACAATATCCTGGGCTTCATTAAAAAGCCATAAGTATCACACAAAACAGTTATGCTGAATCGTGTAAAATACTGACTCAGGCTCAATTGGAGTATTGCATCCAATTCTAGACAACAGACTTTAGGAAGTGAATAAGCTTTTGAGGCAGTGCATAAAAGATTCATGAGAATTGGCTTAGGGATGAGGCACTTTTGGTTATATGGATGGTTTGCAGCAATTAGAGTTGTTCTTCAGGAAGGATAAGTTGAATGGAAATTTCAAAGATTTTGAAAAGCACGAGAGACCTGGATAGAGAAGATAGGGAGAAATGTCCGAGAGGAAAGATTAAAAACTCGAAGATCAACTTAAAGTGATTGACAAAGAACAGAGATGCCATGAGGAAAATCACTTTCTTTGAAAAAAAATCATACCAATGATCCATGAGTGTCACGAAAACCGATTCAACCAATATTCTCAAAAAGCAGATTGTGCAAATACTTGAAAAGAAATGAAAATTGCAATGCCATGGAGAAGTACTGGGGAATGGGGCATGTTGAAATAATACTGCAGGCAGCCAGCATGGACAGGGGTTAAAAATAGTCTTTTCCTGTACTTTAACTATTCTGTGATTTTGTGACCTGTTTCAAATGTACTTAAACAAATACAAAGAACAAAAGGAAAGAGTGCACAGGGGAACAGGCCCTTCAGTCCTTCAGGTCTGTGCTGATCCAGATCCTCTACCTAAACCTGTTACCTATTTTCTAAGGGTCTGTATCCCTCTGCTCCCTGCCTATTCACGTATCTGTCTAGATACATCTTAAATGACCCTATCATGCTCGCCTCTACCACCTCAGATGGCAACACATTCCAGGCACCCACCACCCTCTGCATAAAGAGTTTTCCATGCATATCTCCCCCAAATGTTTCCTCTCTCACCTTGAACTCATGACCCCTAGTAATTGAGTCCTCCACTCTGGGGAAAAAGCTTCTTGCTACCCACCCTGTCTATACCAGTCATCATTTTGTAGACTTCAGTCAGGTTCCCCCATCAACCTCTATCTTTCTAATGCAAATAATCCTAATCTACACAACTTCTCTTCATAGCTAGCGCTTTCCATACAAGGCAACATCCTGGTGAACCTCCTCTGTGCCCTCTCCAAAAGCATCTACATCCTTTTGGTAATGTGGTGACCAGAATTGTATGCAGTATTCTAAATGTGGCTGAACCAAAGTCTTATACAACTGTAACATGACCTGCCAACTCTTGTACTCAATGCCCCGTCCAATGAAGGAAAGCATGCCATATGCCTTCTTGATCACTCTATGGACCTGCACTGCCATGTTCAGGGAACAATGGACCTGAAAACCCAAATCTCTCTGCACATCAATTTTCACCAGGACTTTTCCATTTACTGAATTGGATCTTCCAAAGTGCATCACCTCACAATTGTCTGGATAGAACACCATCAGCCATTTCTCTACCCAACTCTCCAATCTATCTATATTATGCTGTATTCTCTGACAGTCCCCTTCACTATCTGCTACTCCATCAATTTTAGTGTCATCTACAAACTTGCTAATCAGACCATCTATATCTTCCTCTATACATCACCAACAACAGTGGTCCCAGCACAGATCCCAATGGAACACCAGTAGTCACAGGTCTCCATTTTGAGAAACTCCCTTCCACTACTACTGTCTCCTACTGCCCAGCCAGTTCTCTATCCATCTAGCTAGAACACCCCAGACCTCATGAGACTTCACCTTCTTCATCAGCCTATCATGGGGAACCTTATCAAACGCCTTACTGATGCCCGTGTATATGATATCTACAGCCCTTCCCTCATCAATCATTAAAAGGACAAATAAAGATTATTTTTAAGAAACTGGGCTTAGGAAATAACCAGTTGATTAGTTTGATCTTTGAAAAAGATTAAATAGATGCTATTCCAAATTAGTAGATTAGTACTTGAAATGCTATTTAACAAAGAAAATTTCTCAGATGAAATTCCTTTCATAGCAGGAAGAAATCAAAGATTACCTTATTAGTTGGGAAGGAATGCTTTGACTTTAAGTTGCATACATTACCCAATTTGTAAACTTACAAGGAGAAAGTGAGGACTGCAGATGCTGGAGATCAGAGCTGAAAATGTGTTACTGGAAAAGCGCAGCAGGTCAGGCAGCATCCAAGGAACAGGAGAATCGACGTATCGGGCAAAAGCCCTTCTTCAGGAATGAGGAAAGGGTGTCCAGCAGGCTAGGATAAAAGGTAGGGAGGAGGGACTTGGGGGAGGGGCGTTGAATATGAGATAGGTGGAAGGAGGTCAAGGTGAGGGTGATAGGCCAGAGTGGGGTGGGGGCGGAGAGGTCAGGAAGAAGATTGCAGGTTAGGAAGGCGGTGCCGAGTTCGAGGGATTTGACTGAGACAAGGTGGGGGAGGGGAAATGAGGAAACTGGAGAAATCTGAGTTCATCCCTTGTGGTTGGAGGGTTCCTAGGCGGAAGATGAGGCGCTCTTCCTCTAACCGTCGTGTTGCTATGGTCTGGAGATGGAGGAGTCCAAGGGCCTGCATGTCCTTGGTGGAGTGGGAGGGGGAATTGAAGTGTTGAGCTACGGGGTGGTTGGGAGTCGGTCGGTTTATAGTAAATGTCGGTGTTGATTCAGTCGCCCGAGATAGAAATGGAAAGGTCTAGGAAGGGGAGGGAGGAGGCTAAAAATGTGTTGCTGGAACAGTTCATCCACTTTACCAACACCTTCCACCCCGACCTCAAATTCACCTGGACTGTCTCAGACTCCTCCCTTCCCTTCCTAGACCTTTCCATTTCTATCTTGGGCGACCGAATCAACACCGACATTTACTATAAACCGACCGACTCCCACAGCTACCTAGACTACACCTCCTCCCACCCGGCCCCCTGTAAAAACACCATCCCATATTCCCAATTCCTTCGTCTCCGCCACATCTGCTTCCAGGAGGACCAGTTCCAAAACCGTACAACCCAGATGGCCTCCTTCTTCAAGGACTGCAATTTCCCTCCAGACGTGGTCGACGATGCCCTCCACCACATCTCTTCCACTTCCCGCTCCTCCGCCCTTGAGCCCTGCCCCTCCAACCACCACCAGGACAGAACCCCACTGGTCCTCACCTACCACCCCACCAACCTCCATGTACAGCGTATCATCCGCCGTCATTTCTGCCACCTCCAAACGGACCCCACCACCAGGGATATATTTCCCTTCCCTCCCCTATCAGCATTCCGAAAAGACCACTCCCTCCGTGACTCCCTCGTCAGGTCCACACCCACCACCAACCCAACCTCCACTCCCGGCACCTTCCCCTGCAACCGCAAGAAATGCAAAACTTGCACCCACACCTCCCCCCTTACTTCCCTCCAAGGCCCCAAGAGGAAGAGCGCCTCATCTTCCGCCTAGGAACCCTCCAACCATAAGGGATGAACTCCGATTTCTCCAGTTTCCTCATTTCCCCTCCCCCCACCTTGTCTCAGTCAAATCCCTCACACTCAGCACCGCCTTCCTAACCTGCAATCTTCTTCCTGACCTCTCCGCCCCCACCCCACTCCGGCCTATCACCCTCACCTTGACCTCCTTCCACCTATCGCATTTCCAACGCCCCTCCCCCAAGTCCCCTCCTCCCTACCTTTTATCCTAGCCTGCTAGACACACTTTCCTCACTCCTGAAGAAGGGCTTATGCCCAAAACGTCGATTCTCCTGTTCCTTGTCTGCTGCCTGACCTGCTGCGCTTTTCCAGCAACACATTTTCAGCTGTAAACTTACAAATAAATAAACAATAGAAATTCAGTGGTAATGAGAACATTTTCAAGGGGAAGATTTCTATATATAAGCAAATTAACTAATGTGCAACAATTTACAACAGCAGAATGAATTAGCAGGTGAAAAGTTATTCCCTCATGCTCAGTCACTATAAACATTGAGCAGATTTATTTAGCTGTTAAATTTTCTTTGGTAGCATTGACACCATGAAAAGAGAAAAATGTGACCAGAATAAACAGATTGCAAGAGGGGCTAAATGTATTGCGAGTACAGATAATGACCATACACAAAATGACAATAGATACATTTGGTACGAACAATGGCTTTCGAGAGAAAAGACAGAAATACGACTAAGGAAGAGAACAAGGGAAGTGAAAGATTTACATTGTGCCTTTCACTTTAGCACATACCCAAAATGCTTTACAGCCAATTAAGTACTTTGCAAATGCCGCCACCCTCGTAATATTGGAAAATGCAACAGGCAATTTGTACATAGTAATCTCCTACAAACTGTAAAACATGATAGTCCAGATATTGTTGCAAGTGACACTGTTCATTGGATTTACACTTGACCAGAACACTTCTGACACTCTGCACAGCAGGGTATGATCAGCCAAAAGAAAAGAATCAAATGGCACAGCACCCTCTCCAGAGCACCTGCAGCACTTGTGAACAGGGTAGGCACAGTATAGTTTGTAAGCAGACTGAAGAATTGTTAGTGCACTGGCTGGAACAGTGAGCCAAGTGTTAAATCAGTCACTGAAAGTAGAATCAAAGAAAGGGAAAACATAATGAGGAAAGAAAAAAAAGTTAACTTCTTTTTAAATCCCGAATGCTAATTAAAATAAGACTTCACAATTTTCAATAAAAAAGACGTATCTAGAAGAAAATAAGAAATATACTATTAAAGAGGGTATTTTGACTCTATTTAGAGCATTTATTCCGTAATTATAATAAATAAGAACCGTCACACTATCCACTGCATGTGATTCGAGATTCAGAATGAGATATACTTCTAGAAACCTTGGACAACTTCTCAACTTCTGTATGTAGCTTCATTTAATGGTTAGAAATTAGTCTAATTTTCATATAAATAATGAATTGTGGTGGTAGCTTTAGCCTAACTATCATTCTCACAACAAAATCTGGCACAATCTGCCTTGGTGACAGAAGGCAGACAAGGACTCAGCTTCAAATTTCATCTTTTTTTAACAAAAAAAAACCACCTCCGACAGGGAGCACAACCTCAGTCATGCAAAAAACAAAACAAATATACAGCCCAGGAACAGGCACTTCAGCCCTCCAAGCCTGAGCTAATCCAAATCCACTGTCTAAACTTGTCACCCAATTCCTAAGCGTCTGTATCCCTCTGCCGTGCCTGCCTCTACTACCTCCGCTGGTAATGTGTTCCACCCATCTATCACCCTCTGTGTAAAGTATTTGCCTTAAATTTTTCACCTCTCACCTCAAAAGTGTGACCTCTCGTTATTGAATCCTTCACCCTGGGAAAAAGCTTATCTCTATCTACTCTGTCTTTACCCTTCATGATTTTGTAAACCTCAATCAGGTCCCCCCCCTCAAATCTTTCTTCTAATGAAAGTATCAACTGAACCTATGAAAGTATGCATTGTAGTATCAACTTGGATCATAAAAATAAAATAAAGATTTGTGTTGTTATAATACCCTTCATAAATCCCAGGTTATCCAAAAAGTTCTTTACAACCAGAATACTTTAAAATGCAAGCACAATTGTAACATAGAAAATATGGCAGCCAATTTGCATGCACATTTCCTTAAACAGTGACAACAATGGACATTTTTTTTGTCATGATGATTGAGCAATATTACCAAAGATAACTGCTTTTCAAAAACAAAAGGTACAGGGCTTTTTAATCATGTCTCAAAAGGGCTGATAGAGTTTAGTACCTCATTCAAAAGACAGTATCTAGGATATTATACCACTGCAGTGGAGTGTTACGAGAACAGGAACAGACAATTCACCTCTTCAAAACTTTGCTGCCATTTAATACAATCACAGCTTATTGAACACTTCAAGGCCTTTTAGCTTAAAACTCTTAATGCCATTGGTTATCATAAATCTATCAATCTCTGCTTTAAAATAAACATACTGACAGGCTTCCACAGCCCACTGCAGTACAGAATTCTATGTATGAATTGAGTTGGCATTTCATTTATTTTTAAAATCGTGGCCCCTGCTTTTAGAATCCTACCTGTCTGGGGAAATATCTTACCTGCATCCACTCTGTCTATCCCTTCAGGGATTGTGTAGGATTCAGTGGGATCACCTCTTATTCCTAAAAACCTGAGATACACACCCAGCTTGCCAAATCTCTCTTCCTAAGCAAGTCTTTGTTGCACCATGACTATGGCAATAACATTGTTCCTGGGTAAGTTGACCAAAATTGCACACAGTACTCCAAGTACAGTCTAGTAAAGCTCCTAGACAATTGAAGCAAGACTTCTCTACTCCTGTATTCAAATACTCTTGCGATAAAGGCTAACATTTCATTAGGCTTTCTAATAGCTTGCTATACCTGGGTATTAGCCTTCAATGGCTTATCAACAAGGGACTTATCGAAAAGGCAGATCCCTTTGCACATCTACATGTCACAGTTAAGAAATATTTATATATCTGTTCCTACTACTAAGATTGATAATGTCACACTTTTCCATGTGAAATTTCATATTTCCACTCACCACACCTGTTCAAATCCTCCTGAAGCTGCTTTACATCTTCCTCACAACACACACTCCTGCTTAGCTTTGAACCATCTGTACATTTGAAAATATCACATTTGATCCCCACATTCAAAGCACTGGTAAATATTGTGAACAGCTGGGGGTGCAATCCTTATGTTACGCCATTAGTCACAGCCTGCCAACATGAAAATGGCACATTTATTCCACTGTTTTTTGTCGGTTAGCCAATCCTTAAATCATTCCAGCATAATTATCTGCAATCCCGTGTTATAATTTTGCTGACTAGCCTAGTGGGAACTTTATCAAAAGCTTTCTGAAAATCCATGTACACTACACCCATCAAAAAAAATCTCAAGTGAGTCAAACACAATTTTCCATTTCAAATCTACTCTGATTAAGGCTGACCATCGCATTTTTTATCCAATTGTCCATTTATCACATCCTTTAGGATAGATTCTAGCATTTTCACTCCTACTGATAGAAGGCTGACAGGTCTGTAGTCTCCTTTTTTCTCCCTTCTTACATAGTACATTGACATTTACTAGTTTCCTATCTGCAGGAATCATTCCCAAATCTATGGAACTTTGGGAAGTGATCTCCAATGCACAAACTCTCTCTAAAGTCTATATGCCAGAGTTTTGGACGTAGCTATCAAGTCTTGGGCACTTAACTTTCACCCCCATTAATTTCTCCGTTACAACTTTTGCACCAATACTAGTCTCCTTCAACTACTCATTCTCCTGGTTACTTGGATATCTAATTGAGTTATTCCTTATATATTCTTCAGTGCAAAGAAACAAAATATGAATTTAGCTTCTTCACCATTTCTCGGTTTTCCATTATAAAATTCTCCTGATTTGGCCTATAATGAACCCACATTCATCTTATCCAAATGTTTTGTTTTTACATGCCTATAGTACATTGTCCTTTTATGTGTTAGCTACAGTACACTCATTATATTCTTCCTTTTCTCATAATTTCTTGGTCTATTTTGCTGTATTCTGAAAACTTCACAACTGTCAGATTTCTGAGTATTTCTGGCCACTTTTCTAAGCCTTACCTTTTACATAATCAAACTTTTTTTAAAACAGCTTATAGTTCACTGACTGAGTTATTGCACTTGGAAGAATTGCACGGTTGCTTTAAGCCATGTCATAATTCTTTAAAGGCTGCCCAATGCCTATACACAGTCATGCCTTTCCAAAACCAGCAGTGCAATTTCTGCCTCAGGTTTTTAATAATATTCTTTAGTCAAATTTAACACACTTGCTTCAGAATGAACCACTTTACTTTCAAACATGTAAAAGTCTGACGTCATATTGTGCTCACTTTCTGTTACAAACTTTGCTTTCTTCCAATATGGGTTACCCCTTGCTAGTTAAGCAAACAACAATAACAAATCCCCCTGCAGGGATATCAGTCCCAATCCTGTTAAGATGTGACCTATCTCGCCTGTACAGCTTCCGCTGCCTGAAAACTGGCCCCAAATGCCTCAGAAATCTGACACCCTCCCCCCTTCCATACCAGTTCTCCAGCCATGTGTTCAATCATTTGATCCTCCTATTCTTATGTTCATTGACATTTGACACCAGGACAGAGTCAGATAGCACAGGAATAGGTCCTTTGGCCCAACCTGTCCGTGCCAAACATAATCCCAAACTAAAGTAGTGCCACCTGCCTCCTCCTGGCCCATATTCCCACCACCCCCTCCACCCCCCCACCCCCAAAATCTTTCCCATACATGTACTTATCCAAATATCTTTTAATTGTTGTAATTGAACACAGCCAACACTTCCTCAGGAAGTTTATTCCATGATGCAAACCACCTTCATTTGCCACTCATGTCTTTTTTAAATCTCTCTCCCCTCTCACCTTAAAAATGTACTCCTTGGTCTTGAAATCCCCCATCCTAGGGGAAGACAACTACCATGAACCTTACCTATACCTCTCATTATCTTATAAACTTCTATCAGGTCACCTCTCAACTTCCTACACTCCAGTGAAAAAAGTCCCAGACTATCCAGCTTTTCTTTATATCGCAAGCCTACTATACCTGGCAACCTCCTGGTAAATCTCTTATGAGCCCTCTCCAGCTTAATAATATCTTTCCTAAAACTGGGCAGCCAGAACTGGACACAGTATTCCATAAGATGTCTCAATGTCCTGTACAACCACGGCATAACTCCCCAATTCCTATACTCAAAGGACAGACCAATGAAAGCATGTGTGCCAAGTGCCTTTTTACCAATCTGTCAGAAGGTGATGTAAACTTCAGAGAGTTGTGAGTGAACTCCGAGATCCTTCTGTTCTACAACACTACCCAATACCTGACCATTAATTGTATAAGCCCTATACTTGTTTATTGTACCAAAATGCTATACCTTGCACTTATCCAGACTGAACTGTCTTTTTTCAGCCCATTTACCCATTTGTTCAAGATCCCTTTGTACTCTTAGAAAGTCTTCTTCACTGTCTACTATGCCAATTTTAGTGTCATCTGCAAACTTACTAACCATGCCTTTTATATTGCCATCCAAATCATTTATATGAAATGACAAACAACAAAAAAAAGGACCAGAACTGATTCCTGTGGAACACTGACAGTTACAATTATGTATCCAAATGGTAAGCTCACCCTGAATCCTATGTGAACTAACTTTACCTATTAGTCTATCATGCAGAACCTTGTCAAAGGCTTTATGTATAATTTCCTTTCTGATGCTCTGAAATCTATTTCAGTACCTTATTTCACTATGTTGTTGGTACCAATGTGACCACAACTTCCAACTGATTCCCCCTCCCCCAGAAGGATGTTGTGCAGCTGCTTTATGGAGATCCTTGATCCTGGTGGCAGGGAGGTCATACACCATGGTAAAATCACATTTAATGTCACAAAAACATCTATCTGATCCTCTGACTATGGAATCCACTACTATATTGCCCTTTCATTCTTTTATGTAACCCTCTATACAGCAGAGACTCATTTCTGACTGCACTCCACCAACGAACCATTCACCTTCACTAGTTTCCAAAACAGAATACAACTGGCAAGCATGAAAAACACAGAGGACTCATGCACCACTTGACTAGCTTTGGTAGACACTGGATTAGTGGTGCTGGAAGAGCACAGCAGTTCAGGCAGCATCCAACGAGCAGCGAAATCAAAACGTCGATTTCGCTGCTCGTTGGATGCTGCCTGAACTGCTGTGCTCTTCCAGCACCACTAATCCAGTATTTGGTTTCCAGCATCTGCAGTTATTGTTTTTACCTAGCTTTGGTAGACAGCCTGGTAGTCACCCATTCTCTCTACCTGTACACTTTTAATCTGCAGTGTGACCACTGCTGTATGTTTTAACAAAAACTGAAAATGCTGGAGAAACCCCAACAAGTCTAGCAGCATCTGTCAAGCACAGTCAACATTTCTGAAGAATGGTCACTGGATGTGAACTCTGCTTTCTTTCAGGCGCAACCAGACCTGGTGAACTTGCTCAGCAATTTCAGTTTGTGCTTCCGATTTCCAGCATCTGCATTGGTTTATTGTTTTCTTTATTTTATTTGTGATATCCACATTTGGAATATTGCACACAATTCTAGCCTCCTTCCTATTGGAAAAGGTGCTGTGAAACCTGAAAGGATTCAGAAAAGATTTACAAGGATGTGTCCAGGGTTGGTAGATTTGAGCTATAGGGAGAGGCTAAATAGGCTGGGGCTGTTTTCCCCATCGGTGTTGGAGGCTGAGGAGTGACCTTATAGAGGTTTATAAAATCATGAGGTGCATAGACAAGGCCTTTTCCCTGGAATAGGAAAATCCAGAACTAGAAGGCATAGGTTTGGGGCAAGGGGAGGAGGTGGGGGGGATTTAAAAGGGATCTAAGGGGCAACATTTTCACACACCAACCCTCCGAAGAGTAACCCACCTAGACTCATTTCCCTCGGACTTATTTACCTACCATTATGGGTAATTTAGCACGGCCAGTTCACCTGACCTGCACATCTTTGGAGGGTGGGAGGAAACCAGAGCACCCAGAGAAAACCCACACAGACAGAACATGCAAACCCCACACAGAAAGCAACCCAAGGCTGGAATCGAACCTGCGACCCCAGTACTTTAAGGCAGCAGTGCTAACCACTGAGCCACCATGCCAGCCCTTTAAAAGGCATCTGGATGGGTATATGAACAGAAAAGGCTTAGAGGGATATGGGCCAAGTGCTGACAAATGGGACTAGATTGGGTTGGGATATCTGGTCAGCATGGACAAGTTGGACCAAAGGGTCTGTTTCCGTGCTGTACATCTCTATGACATAATCCCCCTGAAACACAGATGCACAGCAAGTGACTCCAAGCCTTGATTTTTTTTTTGGTTCTCACTTCTCTGGGGTGTGACTGTGAATCCACTACAGTCTGATTCGGAGGTAGGTTAACCCTGGAGTGGGGAAGGTTGGACTATGTCCCACTGGTGACAGTGACACCTGAAGCACAGTCCCACCTGGTCCACTGGAGGCCACTGGCGTAGCGAAGGTGGAGGTCTCACCGCCTTTCGGCTGCTCTTCGAAGTTACAGTCATCTTGTTTCTCTTCCTCGCGGGCTTCATCCTCCCGGTCACGTTTGTTTTTGCCTTTAATGAAGGTGATGATGAACCTGCCCCTCGACATGCCCGACCTGGACCGAGCTCCTCAAACACGGGCACAGCTCAAAGCAAACTTTCCAACTCCACACCACCGCTCTTCAGCCTCCTCCATCATCATCATCAACTTCAACTCGTCCCAGCCAGGCCTCCTGCCCTCTTACTGCCTCCCTGTCACCGTTGCCAACGACATCAAAGACAAAGAAGCCACCCACCACCTTCACCTGAAGCCCCCATTTACCTGCCGCACTTCAGCCGGGGCGCATGCGCGGCGTGTCGCACCGCCACCACCACCTGGGAGCTGTAGTTCCAGCAGCGGGCGCCTGGACTACAACTCCCATGAGGCTGCGCCCCCTCCCCACAGCAATCAGCGCCCATTGGCTGCGCCGCTCAAGGAGGGAGATTCAAAGCGTCAATCAGCGTGTGGTCGCGACAGCGCCAGTGCCGGCACCTCCTGCAGCCAATTCATTGCCTCTGTGGGATTACTCACTCATCACATCGCCACCACAGCAAGTTATTGTGGTGAGCAGTCAATATTTGGGTGGCATGGTGGCTCAGTGGTTAGCGTTGCTGCCTCATTAGTGCTAGGGACCTGGGTTCTATTCCAGCCTTGGGCAAATGTCTATGTGGAGTTTGCACATTCTCCCCTTGTCTGTTGGGTTTCTTTTGGGTGTTCCAGTTTCCTCCCACAGTCCACAGATGTGGATTGGCCATGCTAAATTGCCCTTAGTGCCCAGGGATGTGCAGATTAGGTGGATTGGCCATGGGTAATGCAGGGTTACAGGGATAGGATAGGTTGAGTCTGAGTGGAATCATTTTTGTACAGTCGGTGTGGACTTGTTGGGCCAAATGGCCTATTTTCACACTGTAGAGATTCTGTTCTATTTTTGGAGCACCAAGGGGTTAGTTTAGCGACAAAAAAAACTGCAAATGCTGGAATCCAAAGTAGACAAGCAGGAGGCTGGAAGAACACAGCAAGCAAGGCAGCATCCGAAGGTAGAGAAGTCGACATTTCGGGCGTAACCCTTCTTCAGGAACCTGTGTTTAAACAAAGAACTACAGATGCTGAAGATCTGAGCCAAAAGGAGAAATTGCTGGAGAAACTCAGCAGGTCTCATAGCATCTGTGGAGAGAAAACAGAATTAATGTTTCAAGTCCAGTGACCCTTCTTCAGAGTTGCTCTGCATAAAACTGTTTTAAATAAAAAGACAGTCAGTCGACCGTTAAATCTCCATGCTGCTCTGCTAGCTAAGAATGTAGTCTGCTTTGATGATAGAATATGAAGCACAGTTCCTTAATATGCTCACAACCAGTAGCTTTTGAATTCAGTGCATTGAACTGCCATATTTAAAGGGATGATGTGCCTTGCTAACTTCCGTTCCAAGGACGTTCTTAAAAGTTTCCAGGTTCCTACATCTCATGAGCACACTGACAGTAAAATAACAAATAGCATACTAGCAGCATAACAAGAGACGTACACACTTCCACAACATCTTCAGACTAGCACACTATCAGTATAACATCAGACCATCATACTTGCGCTATAAGAATCGACTAGCACATTTACACTATGACATCATACCACCACTACAAATTCAGACTAGAGCATTAGAACCATAACATCAGACGAGCACACTCACTTTATAGCATCAGATTTGCACACAGTCACTACGATATACTAATACACTAGCACTACAATATCAAATGAGCACACCAGCACTATATCAACAGACGATATTGTGACAAAGCTGCTCCTTTAACAAGGTTATGTTGTCCTTGTTTTCTTTCAGAAAGGTCGTAAACCACACAGACTCCAAAATGTCTTAAGTTGAAGGGTTTTAGGGCCAGTTTGATTATAGCTAACAGATGCTACTTCAGGCATCATACTTTCAAGTATTTGAAAAAAAACACTTATACAATGAAAAGGGAGTGGCCAGTTATCCCAGTGCAGCTATTCTCTGGTTTGGTTTGGTTTTTGCATTGTAGAGTTTGGAAGCTGCTGAACCCAAAGAAGCAGGTCCATGCTGAACCTTTCTCTCTGACATCTTTCCTCTAAGATCCTGTGTTTGATTTTACCTTTTGTGCCAAGGGATGTTTATGAGGATTGTGGCAAGTGTTTGGAACAGCATCATTAGGTTGGAATAATATGTTGGTTTTCAGATAGGTTAAGTTGTTCGCTATTCTGTTCTCTTTTGTTTGTGTTTCATAAAGTAATCTTGCAAATAAATTTTGTTTTGTTTAAAACTAAGTGGTTTGACCAGTTGCATCTCTCTTGGAATATCTGTTTATACCTGCTTAAAACAACTAGCAAAATTAGGGTCTGGACCACTTTCTTCAAATATTTTGATGGGGTTGGCATGGTCCATAACAACATCGACTCCAGCACTACATCATGAGGTTAGCACACTTGCACTGTGACATATGACTAGCTCTCATGTACCACTGTAACTCTCTAGCCCAATAGTACCAAAACATCAGATCAGCACACAAGCATTACAACATCAGGCTCGGACTGTAGCATTGCATCATGAAACTAGCATTACTTCAGGCTAACATGCTGTCACTCTAACACCAAACCAGCACACTAGCACTATACCATCATTGCAGCACATTCACTCTACAAATCCAGAGTAACACACTAACAATATAACGTTAGATTAGGGGACACACATATACTATGAATAGTTTATATTTAACTGTTTTCTCTTGTGTATTCCTGGCCAGGAAATGTCTTTTGACTTCTTTTGGTGTAACACATAGGAGGTGGTTCCAGATTTTGCATTGTATCTCATCCTTTGAAGTGTTTCCCCAAAACTCCTTGACTTTCCAAGTGTGACTTTTCAGTGTTTTGTTTGAGGACTGGGAAAATCAACATTGGAATTTTCCTGAGGGTATCACTAAATTATGTTCTCAGTATTTTTCTCATCTGCACATACTTTTGAAAAAGAATACAACTTGTCTTACTGAAAAGCTCAATATATTTATAAAATATTTCAGGCTATGACAATTCATCTATACATCAGCAGCAATGATTATAGAGAGATATGGCAGATATTCAGAAGTAAGTTGCCTCAGTAAATATTTAATTCAAGGACAGTGAACTGCACAGTACCATTCCAAAGTGGAGAAAAATACCTGAAAGTGATGGAAGTGAAATTGGTGGTCAGACAACATGCAAAGTTTAGTATTCTTTATATTATGTTGTTGCTGTGCTTAAAATCAGCATCAAGAACCAATATGTGAGCTCTGTCATTATTTTTATCATACTTTCCAGTACGGTAATTCAATAAATTGTTGTCAAGCAGATGCATTACCACCAGGGGGTGCCATATACTCAGCTTTCATTCACTTGTACTGTATTTCTACAGGTGAAGAACAAAGTATTTTTACAACTTAAATGCCAACAAAATATTGCAGATTCCAGAGACATGAAATGATGACAGAAAGTGATGGAGAAACTGAGCAGGTGTGGCAGCGTCCATGGGAGTGGGGAGAGTTTGGAGACACAGAAAAATACAATTTTTAAAACAATTTTCTAGATATGAACATGCAGTTTACTAAAAAATGTTTTCTACTTCACTGTGAAGTATGAACTTCCTTCCTTCCAGTTTTTGCCATTGCATTCCCTGTGGCCAGCACCAACTAGAACCATCCAAAACCAGAATCCGGGTAGTACCAATGCTGTTCTGACTGAGACACTCAGAATTAGATAATTCAATTTACCTTTTCCCTTTGTGCTTCTGTAGTGACTGTTCCCAGTTTTAGTGCATCCCTCAGTATGTAGTCCCGGATCTTAGAATGTGGCAATGTACAGCTTTTGGGTGAGGACAACTCTTTGAGCTGGCACAGCAACAAGTTTCAAGCAGACCAAAGAGTATTTTTCACTGAATTGATGAATTGAAAATGGGTGGTGTCTACGGGAACATAATGTGCAATCGTCTAGATTAGATTCTCTACAGTATGGAAACAGGCCCTTCGGTCCAACAAATCCACACTGACCCTCTGAAGAGTAAACCACCCAGACCTATTGCCCTATATTTACCACTGACTAATGCACCTAATACTATGGGTAATTTAGCATGGCCAATTCACCTGATCTGCACATCTTTGGATTGTGGGAGGAAATCAGAGCATCCAGTGGAAACCCACACACACAAGGAGAACATGCAAATTCCACACAGACAGTTGCCCGAGGCAGGAGTCAAACCCAGGTGCTTGGTGCTGTGAGGCAACAATGCTAACCACTGAGCCACTGTGCTCAGATGAAGGGAGAGAAAACTGTACCCACGCTGATGGCTACCAGCCGTTGTGTGCAGCTATATCAAGCTGTCAGTCGGTCAGTCAAGGGCAGTATCTGGTCTCAGTCGGGGACTCAGACAAAATCTGTCAGCTACTGGTTGGGATCAGGGTCAGAATCATGGATTATATTTCATTACAGTTCAGGGAGAAGGCCATAATCCATCTCGTGATGTGATCAATGAAAGGAAAAGGGAGGCTGTCAGGTTCATTGCTTGGGCAAGTTGGTAAGTCAACTGTAGGGATTGGAGACAGCATATTTGGATGCAGAGTGCATAATAATTACAAAGGAGGACAACTCAACAATATAGCATTGAGGGACATGAGATTCCGAAGGAGGGCAGTCATCGGTAGCCACCTTGCTTTGATGGGGGTCATTGTAGCATAACTAATATGTGTGCCTGGGGCTGAGGGAGATAAGCAGGTAAGTAAAACCATTGGGTGAGAATACATGGAAGTTCAAACCTGATGAGATCAACAGGGAGTTCAAAGGAGAAAGGAAGAAGGAGGGGTCACTCTGATTGAGGCTAAGCCTGTTACTCACGTTGTGAAGCAATAGCTGTATTTCCCTCCATCCAAATCCCAAAGCACAATGAAAATGGAAAATGATTGTCACCATACCAGAAGTGGTTGGAGTAAGTGTTTATTTGTCCGATAAGGTTTGAGACATCCTCACGCACTAACAATCTCCTACTGAATTTGCATGACATGATATTTGTTACGCACATTGGAAATAAAGTCTCCTATGTCAATGGCCATGTACAGACACTTCATGGTCTCTTTGTCAGGGTCCTCCAAGTCCCACTGAATGAGGGACTAAGGTAAACTCTCATTTGTGTGTGATGTGAAGGTTGACTGGTTACATCACTGAGGAGCTGTTTCCTTACTGGCATTCCCCACACAAGTCCATTGGAACCATGGCCAATGGATCCAGCCACAGCAGGGGTTATGGTCACTGTTGGTTTGGCAAAATGAAGGCACGGAGAAATTGAGGAGGAACAAATTCTCCAGTGAGCCTGGGGCCACAGCAGCTTCTGCATGAAGTCAGGCTTCCATTTAGTCAGTGAACGGGTTATCAGTGATCACTGGTACTAGATCTTACAGATTTGCACCGGATACTACAGAAGTTGCCATGATCTTTATATCTTCGATAACTCTCAGGTTCCTGCTTCATTTCAAAAGCTGGATGCCTTACAAGGATGGCTGCTAAGAAACAAGGGCTACCCTCTGCTCTTGTGGCTGATGACTCGACTGAGGCTGAGTGTTGATATGATGCAGCCCAGTCTTTCATCATGACCGTTATAGGGCAGGCAATAGGCTTCTTGAGGACAAGGTTCTGAAGTTTTGGATCAATCGTTGGTTGGGGATTGGAAGGTGGTGGTTGATGGCCATGGACTACACTCCAGGCACAGTGTGCCACATAATCCCAGCATTTGCGCTCTGCAAAATTAGATCAGGAAATGTGGTGATGTGATGAATGTTGAAGAGCATATTGGCAATAACAAACCACACAGGAATTAAATGATACACAATTCCAATAGATAATTGAACAATTGTGTGAAGGAACCTGTTGGAGCTCACAGAGAAAAACCCTCCATGAAACCTCCTAGAATTGACTCTTGACTGGTTTTTGGTAAAATTCAACACATGGTTCCAAATCAGGATGGTATACAGTTGGCATGAAATTTGCAAATGGGTGGTGTCCCTGTGCATTTGCTGTTCTTGTCTTTCTCAGTGGTAGAGTTTGTAATTTGGAAGGTACTGTCAGAGGTGCCTTGGCGAGTTATTAACATACATCTGTACTCACTTAGGCAAGTAGGGAATATCCTGTTGTATGCAATATTATCAGAATGCCTGTGATGTGCTTGTGCACATTTGATGGAAACTGAAAGCTTATTTAACAAATTGTGAAAGTCTCAGAGGGGTAATCTTCACTTGTAACTTTGGCAGTAAATGAACAACAGCAAACTTTACACAAAGAGAAATCCTGTGGAATATATAATGGTTGGTTGATCCACCACTTTCCATCTCTGTCGAAATTGAACATATTGCCCAATGAGTATTTGATTACTATGCATGTCCCTTGGGTTCTGTGTAGTTTTCTAATTCTCTCTCACATTAATCACTCCCTTTTAAACCAATCCAACAATTTTCGCACACAACATGGTCCCTTAACATCTGAGAGAGTGGCATGTGTGGCCCTCCTACTATTTAAGTTCTACTTTGAAAGGTTACAGCCTTGTAATTAATGGAGTAACAATTTAGCCTAAAGAAGTGTATTCCTACAGTCCAATCTCTTCACAACATGTATCATGGGACTTGTATAATCCCACTGCTTTTTCCTAATGCTTCACTTGCTATATTTTTTACACCATTTATCTTACAGAAAATAAAAAACAGTTTTTTCAATTATGCCTCATTCACTTCTTTGCAGTTATATTGGTACCTACATTGTTTTTTTTTCCTTTTTTTGGGGTATCTATATTAAGGGTGCAACACTGACACTGCCAAAGCTGTACTGGTATACACAGAGGTCAAAGTGCAGATTGATAGGCTCTGTGATTACTTACAGAGTATTCTCTAGGAAACTAGCTTGGTGCAATTCTTGTATGAAGAATTCCCAGCTAAACATTTTGAAGTTTGGCGGAGTTAAGTATCTCATTAGCTGGGTTAGATGCATGAAAAGGCCTTTAAGGAGGATCATGAATTGGTATTCCTATCTCCTGTGAAAGGACTGACTCCAAGCTGGCTGAAAAAGAAATGAATTGGTGTTCCTTTGTCTTTACAGAATATGAATTTGTGTTTCTCATAGTGAGGATGTAGAATACTACTCACTGTAGTCATCTCATCCCCTGTATACAGTGTACATGATGGCTTAGCGGTATTATCACCAGAAACTCAGCTAATGTTCTGGGGACCTGGGGTCAAATCCTACCATGGCAGATGCTGAAATTTGAATTCAATTAAGTATTTGCCAATGACCATGAAATCAGCGTTGAAAAACCCAACTGGCTAATGAATGCCCTTTTGGGAAGGAAATCGTCTGGTCTGGCTTGCATGCCACCCCAGACTCACAGCACCGTGATTAACTCCCAACTTTCCTCTGAAATGGCCAAGTAAA
The DNA here is from genome assembly GCF_047496795.1 of Chiloscyllium punctatum. Classification (NCBI taxonomy): domain Eukaryota; kingdom Metazoa; phylum Chordata; class Chondrichthyes; order Orectolobiformes; family Hemiscylliidae; genus Chiloscyllium; species Chiloscyllium punctatum. The sequence goes on along the minus strand of NC_092764.1, from coordinate 52,403,920 downwards.
CCATTCATTGTATCAATTGTTATGAAATCGCAACAAAACATGAAAGTGGATGGACCACAGTGGCATCAACCTAGGCATTAGAAGAGACAACAGCAGATACAGCCTGCCTGCCTTACAAGCACCTGGGGATAGTGCCAAAAGTGGGAGAATTGTCTCACAGATGAGACAAGCAACTGCCTGATATAGTTATTTTCATGAAATTATACCTTACAGAAAATGCCTCAGACACTACTATCACCATCCCTGGATGTGTCCTGCCCCATCAGCAGGACAAGTCCACCAGAGATGCCGGCACAGTGGTATACAGTCGGGAGGGAGTTGCCCTGGGAATTCTCAACATTGACTCTGGACCCCATGAAGTCTCTTGTCTTCAGGTTAAACATGGCCAAGGAAACCACCTGCTGATTACCACATACCATCTTCCCTGAGCTGTTGAATCAGTAATCTTCCAGGCTAAAAAACTTGGAGGAAGCACTGCAGATGGCAAGGCCACACAATGCACTCTGGATGGGTGATTTCAATGTCCACCACTAAGAGTGGCTCAGCAGCAGCATTACTGATCAAGCTTGTCAGGTCCTAAAGGACTGGGTCTGCAGCAGGTGGTGAGGGAACCAACAAGAGGGAAAAAACATACCTGACCTCATCCTTAGCAATCTGACAGCTGCAGATCCATATGCCCATGACAGTGTCAGTACAGTGACCACCACATATTCCCTGTGGAGACACAATCCTGCTTTCGCAATGAAAATAACCTCCATCATGTTGTGTGGCACTATCACCGGGCTAAATGGGACAGACTTTGAACAGATCTAGTAACTCAAGATTGGGCATTCAGGAGGCACTATGGGCCAACAAGAGCAGCAGAATGTACTCCAGTACAACCTTGTGGCCTGGCATATCCCACTTAACCATTACCACCAAACCAGGGGATCAACCCTGGTTAAATGGGGAGTGCAGGAGGGCATGCCAGGAGCAGCACCAGGCATACCAAAGATGAGGTAGCAACCTGGTGAAACAACAAAACATGATTATTTGCAAGCCAAACAGCATAAGCAGCAAGTGATAGACAGTTAAGTGATCCCATAACAAACGGATCTGATCTAAGCTCTGCAGTCCTGCAACATCCAGTCGTGAATAGTGGTGGACAATTAAAAGACTCACCAGAGGAAGAGACTGCACAATATCTCCAACTTCAATGATGAAAGAGCCCAACACATCAGGGCAAAAGATAAGGCTGAAGTAATATTCAGCCAGTTGTGGCAAGTGGATGATCAATCTCAGCCTCCTCCAGTGCATCACAGATTCAACATCCAGCGAATTTGATTCGTTCCACATGATATCAAGTAATGGTTGGAGGCACTGGATACTACAAAAGCTGTGGGCCCTGACACCATTCCAGCAATAGGACTAAAGACCTGGCTCCAGAAATTGTCATTCATCAAACTCTTCCAGTACAGATACAACACAGGCATCTACCTGACCATGTGAAAAATTGCCCAGTTATGTCCTGTACACAAAAAGCAGGACAAATCCAACCTGGCCAAGTACTGCCCCATCAGTCTACTCCTGATCATTTGTGAGGTAATGGAAGATTTCATCAACAGGGCTTTCATCCAGTCAGACATTTTTTACTCAGCGTTTTTAAGTAACAAGTCTGTTACTTTTCCATCACTGCAATTACACTGTGAAGTATCTAGTATCTTATCAAGAACTACTGAAATATTGGGAAATGGATTAATTATACGTGAACAGTCTATCGAAACAGAGTTTCAATCTTATATCCTCTGCAGTCATAATCCGTTCCTTGAGTAATCAAAGCACTTAGGCAGAAATGTTAGTTACAAATGGTGCCACACAGACATTACAAAGATTTGGATGTTATTAATTCAGAGAAACAGAAATACTTGGATAATAGGCATGCAATATTTAAAATGCTTAAACTTCAAATTAGATTAGATTAGATTACTTACAGTGTGGAAACAGGCCCTTCGGCCCAACAAGTCCACACCGCCCCGCCGAAGCGTACCCACCCATACCCCTACATCTACATCGACCCCTTACCTAACACTACGGGCAATTTAGCATGGCCAATTCACCTAACCTGCACATCTTTGGACTGTGGGAGGAAACCGGAGCATCCAGAGGAAACCCACGCAGACACGGGGAGAACGTGCAAACTCCACACAGTCAGTCGCCTGAGGCAGGAATTGAACCCGGGTCTCCGGCGCTGTGAGGCAGCAGTACTAACCACTGTGCCACCGTGCTGCCCATAAAGTTGCACTGGAAACCAATTTAAGATCATCAACTGATTAGATTAGATTACTTACAGTGTGGAAACAGGCCCTTTGGCCCAACAAGTCCACACCGCCCCGCCAAAGCATAACCCACCCATACCCCTACATCTACACCTACCCCTTACCTAACACTACGGGCAATTTAGCATGGCCAATTCACCTGACCTGCACATCTTTGGACTGTGGAGGAAACCGGAGCACCCGGAGGAAACCCACGCAGACACGGGGAGAACGTGCAAACTCCACACAGTCAGTTACCTGAGGCGGGAATTGAACCCGGGTCTCTGGTGCTGTGAGGCAGCAGTGCTAACCACTGAGCCACTGTGCCACCCACTAATTAGTGACAACCATCTCACATTATGGCTTTGTATTTTATGATTAATATATTAATTACAATTCTATATAATTCAAGTTGCTGCTGTCTTTAATCTAACAGAGAATTGTTTTACCAACTCATATATCAAATCATATTTCTCTTTCTGTTATTTTGATTTGAAATTGCTTTGGAAACAATTTTTATCATCTTAAACTGACCTTCTTCCTTAGTTTAAGATTTAACTGACTAGGTTAGTGAAAGACTTGAAAGAAGGTACATGCGTTCTCATACTAATGATGTGTATGGGCCAAATCTAAATGCAAAACCATATCTTAAATAAATATTGTAAAACTCCTGTGGAATGAAGAACAGTGCACTGAAGCCATGTACAGCCATGGAGTATACTCTGAGATATTGGGGACTGCTGGCCAAGGTGGAGCCCAACAGTGCAAGCAATGAGCAGGGGGCATTAGATACCCACTCTGACTTTCACCTCAATTAATTTCTATTCAGCCTGTGGTAGAATGGGAAATACCTATCAATGAGTTGAGGTAAGGTACTAAAGGGATAGAAATACTTGAAATTCTCAAAGTCTGTTTCAGAGTCTGTGACAATGTCTATCACATCAAAGTATCCTATAAGTAGCTGCTAACGTACAATGAATTACATCTTGTTCACTACAAGGGAGACTATTCCAGTTAAAACAGGAAGTGTCTTCCTTTCTGATGCTGGATGGAGCAAGTTTCCCACAGTTAAAGAGGATATTGGCAGTAATTTTCATTATGAGCCACAGCCCAAACTGTGAAGTAAGCAGGCACACAAATATAACATCTTCCCCAGATTTGCACTGCCTCAGCTTTAAGGTGGCACAGTGACAAACACTGCTGCCTCAGAGGGGTCTTGATTACAGCCTTGGGTCACCTGTCTGTTTGAAGGTAGAGCACACAGGATAGAGTCACCTAGCCCACACATCCCTGGACACTACGGGATAATTTAGCATGACCAATTCACCAAACCTGCAAAGTTTGGACTGTTGGAGGAAACCGGAGCATCCAGGGAAGACCCACGCATGCATGTTGAGAATGTGCAAACTCTGTACAGATGATCACCCGAGGGTAGAATCAGACCTGGGCCCCTGGCTCTGTGAGGAAGCAGTGTTAACCACTGAGCCACCGTGCCATCCCAAACTGGTCAGCAGTCGGGCTGTAATTGAATTCAAAACAGATGGAGCCATTCAACAACCCACTTGCATTTGTTTCACATGCCATGCTGTGTCTTGTTTTCTGTGCTTTCTTTAAGCAAACTCCATTGGAATATTATCTAATAAGCTGAATAAGTCTGAAAAATGTCAGGTGTTTAATGGTTCAATGGAAGCTGATTGTGAGTGGCCAGTACGACAGGAAGCATGGCAGACTCTGGGGAAAGTGATTGAGGCTTTGTAAGCTGAAACAAAGCTCTAGTATGTGACTACTTGCCAAACTTCACTCACTTTGGATTTTAGAACTTATTTCTCAAGCTTACAAAAACTATTAATTGTTTGAAAGAATACCTTACAAAAGCACTACTGGTCAAGTATGTCAGTGAAAACACCAGTACAGATTCAGACAAGTCCAAGAGCAAAGTTATTGTATAATCCATTCTTAATATTAAATACAAAACAATGGTTGTATAGGAAAACATTCCTTAGGTACATGAAATCCCACAATCTTTTTCAGCAAATAACTGAACAAGACACTACAATGCTGAAAATAGGCCAGCTGTAACTGTGAAATCTGAATAATACATATCACAAATTACAAATTTTCATGGTTACAATCAACCAAATTTAAAGTGCTGAATTTGATGATTCTGATGCTTAAAAAGTTGTCAAAAATACGAAACATTTTATTTCCCTGTCTTTGAGCCAATGTATTACAGTTTCACTCAAATCTTTTCAGGGGCGATGTAAACAGATTTGCCAGTACAAGTGTTGAAAACCTTTGCTTCTAAATTTCAATGCACATTCTTATGAGCTTGTGCATTTTGGTAGGAAGCATAAAAATATGACATCTCTCTTTGTGAATTAACATTGCAAGTAGCATTGGGTGTTAATAGGGATGCAAACGGTCAATAAATACCTGGGTTTATTTTTTAGAGAAATATGATAAAAAGCAAAGAAGTTATATTCACCTTATTTCGAGGTCACACTTAGAACATAATGGTCATCAAAATACCAATAGGTTACAATGGTTTCGCAGAAGCTGCAAAATAGATTTACAAGAGTGATTCCAAAGTATAGAGATTATAACAATGAGGAAAGAGTAAACAGACGCAGGTGTTTTTCTCCAGAAAAGAGGAAGTCAAGGGATAACTTAAAAAATATCTTTACAGTTTTGAAGGGGTTCAATAAAGTCAATGTAGTGACTTCAGGGAACCTTATGGGGCCTGAACGACATGAGCTACAGTGAGAAATATGGCAGCAAGAACTCTAGTGAAGCCTATCTGTACCATTTAACTAGGTTCCTGGTATTCAGCCAAGATTCTTGCTAGGTGGTGTTCAGTTGCCTATAAGGGGATCTTTGCTTGTTAGTGGTACTATTAACTACACATCACATCTCACTAATTTGTAGCTTGCTATTTTACCACCCACTCTTTGCTGAGATGCTGACAATTCTTGACCAGGGAGACAGGGCAGGTACTTGGCAACTCCAGCTCGCCATTTGCTCCAGTGAGCTCTATATTGGACACCAGGCACCAACATCTCAGGAAGACTCTATAAGCACCAGCCATGAGCCCTACGTCCATGGACATTGACACCTGACGTGCACCACCATCTAGGAGGCCATACGGCACAACTCTGATCTAATTCAATACACTGCTGCATTTTAGTGCTGCACCTCTGTTGCAATGGCAACTATCATTGTAATGATGTAGCAAGGCAACACTGCAGTCAGGACATGCACCAAGTTCATGGAGTAGACCAAGCTGCATCTCCAGACCATTCACTTGCGATTGATGCCCACTTGCTGTGAGCCTACCTTCGGTCTCGTGTGCCTTGCAAGTACCACCTGTGGGATGTCTACCACCTCCATGGTGAAATGACCAATTCCACCAGAGTCACCTCCTTGGCATCAGACGGTGAAACTACAGAGACCTCCACGGAAGCATCTGGCCATCCCAAATCTGTGGCATGTTGACCTACACCTCATTTACTGTGTCCATTGCTCTTGATATGGTCTCCTCTATGTAGAAAGAAAAGACGCCAACTCAGAACATTTCAGAGAACACCTCTGGGACACACGCACGAACCAACCCCACCACATTGTGGCCAACCACTTCAACTTCCCCTCTCACTCCGCCAAGGACATGCAAGTCCTGGGCCTCCTCCACTGTCAAAACCAAGCCACCCAATGCCTGGAGGAAAAACGCCTCATCTTCTGCCTTGGGACCCTCCCAGAACACACCATCAATGGTTTCCTCATCTCCTCTCCCCCCAACTCATCCCAGATTCAACCCTCCAATTCATTGTACTGTCCTACCTATCCATCTTCTTCCCACCTATCCATCCCTCCCTCCATGCCGACCATCACCATCACCCCCCACCTGCATCTACCTATTGCCTTCCCAGCTACTTTCCCCCAGGCCCCACCCCCTCCTATTTATCTCCCAGCCCCCTTCCCCTCTCCCCAAATTTCTGATGGAAGGCCTTCTGCCCGAAACATTGATTCTCCTGCTCGAGTGGATGCTGCCTGACCTGCTGTGCTCTTCCAGAGCCATATTTCCGACTCTGATCTCAGCATCTACAGTCCTCACTCTCTCCTAAATCTCCAAAGCCAACAGGCTCCCTCAATTCTAGCTGTGGACCCTGGGACTGCATCTCAGCGTAATGGGAGGGAAAGGAAAATCTTTTGAGGGCACACGGGTGGCATGGGTGACACTTCATTTTAAACATATCGTTACATTTTTAAACAAATTTTTACATCACCAGCTCTGCAAGTGACTGTCACTGTAGCCAAAACAACAAAAATGAAAGTAGAGAGATTATCCATCCTTACAATGACACAATGTTCTAACACTGTCCATAATACCCGGTCTAGCATGAAACTTTGTCATGACTGAATGAAGGAGCATTGGACATTGTAAAGGTCCCACATGTTTGTAGCCTTAACTTTTATTTAACAACAAAAATGCATAGAAAGATCCAAGCGTTAATTGGCATTTACAGTTGGTATTATACAGGGGTTGCTGATCTCAATAATATCAAAACATTTGTAGTCAGTGAAAGGTGACACCGTGCAACTCTGTTCCATTGAATGTGGTTCACAATGAAGTCCTCTCTGTTTTTCTTTGGCCAGTGCTGTTTCATTTGTAAAGTGCTGAAGGTGCTATTCTGTCTGAAGAATGTCCCCATTTTCTTACTCAGTACAAAGCTGGGGGGGCTCCCAGAGATCCTCATAGTTCCCATTGTTTTGTTGCATTCTGTATTTGTCAGGAGTATAGGATCCAATGGTTAAGCACATGTCCCCTGCCTATACCACACTGGAACAACCTCACAATCACACCACTCTGTGAACCTGACAGAGCAGAGAAATATTATCGCACTCTTTACCTCCAGTGAATTAATCCTTTTTACAATTATAGCCCCCTCTGCATCCCTGCGATCTCCACATATGACTTCCTCAGCTTCCCATCGTTTTGATAATCTATCCCTTGACTTTCAGCGAACAAGCTCCCTGGACTGATCAGGGCTCACCACTGTCACACTTGGAAAGACAGTCACCACTAATGTGTGACCAGACCCTTGCCTGAACTCAGTGCAACTCGCAGAATGACTCACCGCTATTCCTCTGACTGGTTGCACTGAACCTGCAGGACTGTTTGTGGCTGTAAACATATGGAACCCCTGACCCTGACTGATCAAAGCAACTGACCATGCTAATGTTCCAGTCTAAGATCAGACTCTGCTCTGACTGACTGTAGTGGGCAGCCTGACTGATGACAGTCCCTCTTTCCCCTCCTGTTGAGTTGAGACGTTCAGGACTGCCAGTGGCCTAATTCTCTTTATCATTAAGCGGGCAAGAATTTTCTTGACTGGGGAACAAAGAAGTTGTGGTGGAACGGAATATGTACTTTGCATCAGTTTTCACATTGCAAGACACCAGCATCATACCAGAACTTCAACGGAGTCAGGGGACTGAGGTATGTGTAGTGGCCTCACTAAAGAGAAGGCACTGGGGAAGCTGAAAAATCTGAAGGTAGATAAATCACCCAGACTGCTAGACTACACTCCAGAGTTCTAAAGGAGATAACTGAGGAGATAATAAATGTTTTGTTGGTGATCTTTCCAAAATCACTGGAGTCATGGAGGGTCACTGAGGACAGGAAAATGGTTAATGTAACACTCTTGTTTAAGAAGACAGGAAACAACAGGCCAGTTAACCTGACCTTGCTTGTTGCTAAGATTTGAAAATCCATTATTAAGGATGAGGTTGTGGAGTAGTTGGAAGTCCATGGTAAAATATGGAGAATTCCTGATGAAGGGCTACACCCGAAACGTCGATTCTCCTGCTCCTCGGATGCTGCCTGACCTGCTGTGCTTTTCCAGCATCATATTCTTGACTCTCATCTTCAGCATCTGCAGGTGTAACATACTCCTAGTTATTTTAACCTTACTGCGAAACCTTTTCCAAGAATGCCTACCTTGAAGAAGTTCTCCTCCTCTCTCTCCAAGGACCTCAATGAGTCTCTCTCTCTTACTGCTCCCCGCCAGGGTCAGCTCCCCAGCCCTGAAGCTCTTTAGCCACGTGCTGAAGCAGACTCGCTCTCACAGCCAAATCTCCTTCATCAGAGCCTGCCTGCGGAACCAGTTGATCCCGCATGGACTCCGGATTACATTCAGACCAACACAATTTGATCTGACCATGGTAAAATATGTCAGCATGGCTTCATCACAGGAAGGTCAGACCTAACAAGTCTGTTAGAATTATTTGAGAAGGTTGCAAGCAAGTTAGACAAAGGAGAGACACTGAGTGATCTATTTGGATTTCCAGAAGGATTTTGACAATGTGTGACAATGAAGTTGCTGAATAAGCTAAGGGTTAGGGGCAAAGGCACTCTCATAGATAAAGGTTTGGCTGACTTGCACAAGGCAAAGAGTGGGGGTAAAGGGATCTTTTTCAGGATGGGAGCCAGTAACTAATGGTTCTGCAAAGGTCAGTGTTTGGACAACTATTTATCTTATATATTAATGATCTCGACAAAGGAACTGGGGGCATTGTTGCTAAGTTTGCAGATGACACAAAGATAGGTGGAGGACAGGTAGTGTTGAGGAGACAGGGAAGCTGAACTGAATTGAATTGAATTGAATTTATTGTCACATGTACCGAGGCACAGTGAAAAGCTTTGTCTTGTGAGCAATCCAGGCAGATCGCAGAGTTAAGTAGCATAGATAAGTAAGTAGTAGGTAAACACCGGCAAAAACAAAAACACAGGTGCAGGCGAATGTTAAGAGTTTGTGAGTCTAACAACAGTAGGGTAGAAACTGTTTTGAAACCAGCTGGTGTGTGTGTTCAGGCTTCTGTACCTTCTCCCCGATGGTAGAGGTTGAGGAAAAACATTGCCAGGGTGGGATGGATCTTTGAGAATGCTGGCGGCCTTTCCTTGACAGTGGGTCTGGTAGATGGATTCTATAGATGGGAGGTTGGCCTTTGTGATTGTCCGGGCCAAGTTCACCACTCTCTATAACCATCTCCGATCTTGAATGGTATAGTTGCCATACCAGGTAGTAGTACATCCAGACAGAAGGCTCTTGATGGCAAGAATTATTTGCCGTCATGCCAAATTTCCTCAGCTGCCTGAGGAAGAAGAGATATTGTTGGGCCTTTGTAACTAGTGCATCCACATGAAGAGTCCAAGAAATCTTGTTGTGGATGACCACTCCCAGGAGCTTGACAGTCTCCACTCATTCCACCTTTGTGTTCTTAATATGTCGGGGGGGCGTGAGTAACATCCTGCTGAAAGTCAGTTCTGCCTGGAGAAGGATTGGACACGTTGGGAGAGAGGGCAGAGAAATGATAAATTGAATATAATGTGGGAAAGTGTGAGGTTATGCACTTTGGTAAGAAAAATAGAGCGCAGACTATTTTCTAAAAGGGGAAAGGCTTTGGAAATCTGAAGCACAAAGGGACTTAGGGGTCCTAGTTCAGAGTTCTTTTAAGGTTAATATGCAGGTTCAGTTGGCAGTTAGGAAGACAAATGTGATATTAGCATTTACTTCAAGGAGGCTAGAATACAAGAGCAGGGGTGTACCTCTGGTCAGATTGCATTTGGACTATTGTGAGCAGTTTTGTCCCACGTATCTAAGGAAAGATGTGCTGACATTGGAAGGGATCAAACAAAGTTTACAAGAATGACCCTGGGGATGAAGGATTTGTAATATGAAGAGCTTTTGAGGGCTCTGGGCCTGTATTTGATAGATTTTAGAAGGATATTGGGGGATCTCCTTGAAACTTGCCAAATACTAAGAGGCCTGGATAGAATGGACATGAAGAAGACGTTTCCGCTAATAGGAGAGATTAGACTCCAGGGCACAGCCTCAGAGCGAAGGGACAACCCTTTGGAACTGAGATGAGGAGGAAGTTCTTCAGTCAGAGGGTAGTAAATCTTTGGAACTCATTGCCTCGGAGGACTGTGGAGGCCAAGTCATTGAGTGCATTTAAGATTGGTATGGGTACAAGGGTTACATGGAGGAGGCAGGGAAATGGGGTTGGAAACATATCAGATATGATCAAGTGGCAGAGCAGTCTCAATGGCAAAAAGTCCAAATTCTGCTCCAATGTCTTATGGTTTTATGGTCTGATGTAGTTATTTTTAAAACTCTTCAGCAAGTAGCCAATCTATTACTTCTCTAATTTAAAATCCAAGTACGTAAGTGTTTTGAATCACACACCTCTCATCACAAGATGGTAGATTTCAGTTATGTGGCTATCTTAGAAATGCTGGGGATATTCTTCTGAGTAAGGGTGGCACGGTGGCTCAGTGGTTAGTACTGCTGCCTCACAGCACCAGGGTCCCAGGTTCGATTCCAGCCTTGGGTGACTGTCTGTGTGGAGTTTGCACATTCTCCCCGTGTCTGCGTGGGTTTCCTCTGGGTGCTCCGGTTTCCTCCCACAGTCCAAAGATGTGCAGATTAGGTGAATTGGTCATGCTAAATTGCCCATAGTGTTAGGTACATTAGTCAGAGGGAAATGGGCCTGGGTGGGTTATTCTTTGGAGGGTCAGTGTGGACTGGTTGGGCCGAAGGGCCTGTTTCCACACTGTAAGGAATCTAATCTAATGAAAGAAGAAAAGTTCAAAAGGCAATTAGATTGAGATTTTCAAAATCATGAGGGATACTATACTGAGTATGTCTGAGACTAAGAAACTGTTTGCAGTATAGAAGGGTTGAAAACCAGAAGCCAACAATTTAAAGTGATTGACAAATAAACCAAAGATGGCATGAAGAATAACTTCTTTACAAAGCAAGTGGTTCACATTGGGGAAACACTACCTAAAGGTGAGGCAAATTCAATCACGGTTTTCAATTACACACTTCAAGTATGGATTTCTTTGAAGGAGAATTAAATTGCATGACTGCTGGGAAAAGGTGGGTTCAAGTGGGGTTGATGGTGGTGACGGTGGTGATGGAGATGGTTGAAACTCATTACATTGTTTTGATTCTAAATATCCATGCAAAGTTGACACATACATATCAATATTTGAATTACCTATCATGAGGTATACTCTCGGATTTAATGGTAAAATCATTACCTTTCCAAAGAGAACCTATCCCTTGCTGAGATCCCATGTGATGGTTTTAAAAGCACTTATCATTGCAGTCTTGTAAAAGAGTAACACAGAGTAATGGCAGTAACACGCAATGATCCCTGATGAACATGTCTAATCTCTGCGCAGCTGCAAATTGTGATGTCCTATCTTACTTTCAATGAATGTGCACCCTTGTGTTCGTCTAACTATTTCAAATATTGGGCACTTGTTCATGAGGAGTAAAAAAGCATATTATCCTGCTTTCTCCAAAAAGGGTGATTTTTAAAAATTGACATGTGTCACAATTTTATTGGTAGAGGAATTTTTATTGGTAGAGGAATTGAGTTCCGGAGTCCTGAGGTCATGCTGCAGTTGTATAAGACTCTGGTGCGGCCGCTTCTGGAATATTGTGTGCAGTTTTGGTCGCCATACTATAGGAAGGATGTGGAGGCACTGGAACGGGTGCAGAGGAGGTTTACCAGGATGTTGCCTGGTATGGTAGGAAGATCCTATGAGGAAAGGCTGAGGCACTTGGGGTTGTTTTCTTTGGAGAAAAGAAGGTTTAGGGGTGATTTGATAGAGGTGTACAAGATGATTAGGGGGTTAGATAGGGTTGACAGTGAGAACCTTTTTCCACGTATGGAGTCAGCTATTACAAGGGGGCATAGCTTTAAATTAAGGGGGGGTAGATATAGGACTGATGTTAGGGGTAGGTTCTTCACTCAGCGAGTCGTAAGATCATGGAATGCCCTGCCAGTAGCAGTAGTGGACTCTCCCTCTTTATGGGTATTTAAGCGGGCATTGGATAGGTATATGGAGGATAGTGGGTTAGTGTAGGTTAGGTGGGCTTTGATCGGCGCAACATCGAGGGCCGAAGGGCCTGTACTGCGCTGTATTGTTCTATGTTCTATGTTCTAATTAAAAAGAAATTGCAGGAAAGTGACATTTTCATCAGTAGTAACAGAAACAAAACAATCAAGCTGAAATTACAATTACAATCCTTTAATATTTCTCAAGCAGTAAAAAATCTGATTAAGCTCGTGTAATTGTTGAAAGATTTTCTAATGAAGGATCCAATATATCAGTAGAATAACACAATGAAGATTGAAGATAAGTACAATTGAGTAATTAAAAATAAGGGTGTTGTGTTTACCACTGTAATGTAATTATGTACAGGCTTTGCTGGGACATCCACTAAACCAATTACTTGATTAATTTAGATAAATGGCATTTCGGAAAATGACTTCCGACAGTGGAAATCTCTCAACAGGCAGATGTAGTGACAGTACCTCGGATTTCCATTGGGTGGCAGCATTCACTACCAAACTCATAGCGAACATTTTTGCTGTGAATAGGAATAAGTTTTCATTACAGGTTCAGTTTTTCTAAACAAAAATCATAACAATATAAAACAACCTGGCACAAGACATTCAGTACCGAAATAGATAGTTCACTGGAGATAGTACTTTGACATGACAAAATGTGTTGGTTTCTGAGTACCATTCACACTGACTTGTTAACTGTTTTCAAAAAGCCACTTCCTCTTAAATCAGTTCTCCAATAAAAAAAATGTTCACAAGTGTATGAAACTAATTACATGCAATGTTTCCCATGTTCGTTTCTCACAAACATCTCACAGATAGCCACCTGCATCTGCATTAGAAATTGTAAGGGACAAACTAATGCCTTGTTTTAAGATGAATCAAAAATGTCTATTGTCATCAAATATAGAACTAGTCATTAAAGTCAGCAAATATGAAACAAATTAATATTTGCACTTATGAATCGGCCAATCTAATGCAGCAGCCAATTATGTGACCACAACCAAGGCGGAAACAACAGCCAGAATGTTTGTACTTGGCTATGAATAACATCAAGGAGGAGAAAGTGAGGATTGCAGGTGCTGGAGATCAGAGCTTAAAAATGTGTTGCTGGAAAAGCGCAGCAGGTCAGGCAGCATCCAAGGAACAGGAGAATCGACATTTCGGGCATAAGCCCTTCTTCAGGAATGAGGAGGGTATGCCAAGCAGGCTAAGATAAAAGGTAGGGAGGAGAGACCTGGGGGAGGGGCGCTGGGAATACGATAGGTGGAAGGAGGTTAAGGTGAGGATGATAGGCCGGAGAGGGGGGTGGGGGCAGAGAGGTCGGGAAGAAGATTGCAGGTCAAGAAGGCGGTGCTGAGTCTGAGGGTTAGGACTGAGAAAAGGTGGGGGGAGGGGAAATGAGAAAGCTGGAGAAATCTGCATTCACCCCTTGTGTTTGGAGGGTTCCTAGGCAGAAGATGAGGCGGGCGAGTTAAAGTTTTCAGCCACGGGGCGGTTGGGTTGGTTGGTGCAGGTGTCCCAGACGTGTTCTCTGAAATGTTCCGCAAGTAGGCGGCCTAACTCCCCAATGTAGAGGAGGCCACATCGGGTGCAGCGGATGCAGTAAATGATGTGTGTGGAGGTGCAGGTGAATTTCTGATGGATGTGGAAGGATCCCTTGGGGCCTTGGAGGGAAGTGAGGGGGGAGGTGGGGGCGCAAGTTTTGCATTTCTTGCGGTTGCAGGGGAAGGTGCCGGGAGTGGAGGTTGGGTTAGTGGGGGGGTGTGGATCTGATGAGGGAGTCGCGGAGGGAGTGGTCTTTCTGGAATGCTGATAGGGGTGGGGAGGGAAATATATCCTTGGTGGTGGGGTCTGTTTGGAGGTGGCAGAAATGACGAAGGATAATACGAAGTATCTGGAGGATGGTGGGGTGGTAGGGAGGTCCAGTGGGGTTCTGTCCTGGTGGCGATTTGAGGGGCGGGGTTCAAGGGTGGAGGAGTGGGAAGTGGAGAAGATGTGGTGGAGAGCATCGTCGATCACGTCTGAGGGGAAATTGTGGTCTTTGAAGAAGGAGGCCATCTGGGTTGTTCGGTATTGGAATTGGTCCTCCTGGAAGCAGATGCGACGAAGGCGAAGGAATTGGGAATATGGGATGGCGTTTTTACAGGGGGCAGGGTGGGAGGAGGTGTAATCTAGGTAGCTGTGGGGGTCGGTTTATAGTAAACGTCCGTGTTCAGTCGGTCGTCCGAGATAGAAATGGAGAGGTCTAGGAAGGGGAGGGAGGAGTCTGACACGGTCGAGATAAACTTGAGGTCGGGATGGAAGGTGTTAGTAAAGTGGATGAACTGTTCAACCTCCTCGTGGGAGCATGAGGTAGCGCCGATACAGTCATCGATGAAGCGGAGGAAAAGGTGGGGGGTTGGTGCCAGTGTAGCTGTGGAAGATGGACTGTTCCACATATCCTACGAAGAGGCAGGCATAGCTGGGGGCCATGCGGGTGCCCATGGCTACTCCTTTGGTTTAGAGGAAGTGGGAGGATTGGAAAGAGAAGTTGTTCAGAGTGAGGACCAGTTCAGTCAGTCAAAGGAGGGTGTCAGTGGAAGGGTACTGGTTGGTTCGGCGGGAAAGCAAGAAGTGGAAGGCTTTGAGGCCTTCATGATGGGGGATGGAGGTGTATAGGGACTGGAGGTCCATGGTGAAGTTAAGGCGTTGGGGACCGGGGAAGTGAAAATCATGGAGGAGGTGGAGGGCATGGGTGGTGTCCCAAACATAGGAAGGGAGTTCTTGGACCTCCACTCCCGGCACCTTCCCCTGCAACCGCAAGAAATGCAAAACTTGCACCCACACCTCCCCCCTCACTTCCACACACATCATTTACTGCATCCGCTGCACCCGATGTGGCCTCCTATACACTGGGGAGACAGGCCGCCTACTTGCGGAACATTTCAGAGAACACCTCTGGGACACCAGCACCAACTAATCCAACCGCCCCGTGGCTGAAAACTTTAACTCCCCCACCTCATCTTCCACCTAGGAACCCTCCAACCACAAGGGATGAATGCAGATTTCTCCACGTTCCTCATTTCCCCTCCCCCCACCTTTTCTCAGTCCCAACCCTTGGACTCAGCACCGCCTTCTTGACCTGCAATCTTCTTCCCGACCTCTCCGCCCCTACCCCCTCTCCGGCCTATCACCCTCACCTTAACCTCCTTCCACCTATTGCATTCCCAATGCCCCTCCCCCAATCCCTCCTCCCTACCATTTATCTTAGCCCGCTTGGCACACCCTCCTCATTCCTGAAGAAGGGCTTATGCCCGAAATGTCGATTCTCCTGTTCCTTGGATGCTGCCTGACCTGCTGCACTTTTCCACTAGCACATTTTTAAGCTATGAATAACATCAGCATATCTCCCTCAGCAAAAGAAAATAAAGCTTTCACCAACATTGATAAAATTTACATCAATATATTCCGGTGCTTTGAATTGGTAGGAAGTCACAGATGGAGTAAAGGGAAGGTCTTTTAGAATGGAGAAAAAGAGGAACTTCTTTAACCAGGGAGTGGGGAATCTATGGAATTCACTGCCACCGAAGGCTGTGGAGGCCAGGCCATTGAGTATACTTAAGATGGAGATAGATAGGTTCTTGATTGTCAAGAGGATCAAGGATTATAGGGAGAAAGTGGGAGAATTGTGTTGAGAAACTTATCAGCCATGTTTGAACGACAGAGCAGATCCGATATGTTGAATGGCCTAATTTCTGCCCTGATGTCTTATGGTCATATGGTTTTATAGAGAAAGTATATTCAATGGTTTTCCCACTTTTCTATCACACTTTGTTATTACTAAAGCAGACTTGCTATTTGTAGGCATTTTGGAATTCATTCTTAAATGGGAGCACCACACGAAATATTTTCTCCTTTTATTTTTTCATGCGATGTGGGTGTCACTGGCTCGGCAAACATTTAATGCCAATTTGTAATTGTCAGACAGCAGTTCAGCTTTAACCACATTGCTGTGGGTTCAATAAAATTCAACAAAATCTGCAATGGAAAAACAAGTCAGTCTAATGGTGACTGTGTAATCATTGTCGAGAGGAGGGTGCTGGAAAAGCACAGCAGGTCAGGCAGCATCCGAGGAACAGGAGAATCGACTTTTCAGGCTGTTGTCTGACCTGCTGTGCTTTTCCAGCACTCGACTCTCAACTCTGATCTCCAGCATCTGCAGTCCTCACTTTCTCCTACTATATAATCGTTGTCAATTATTATGAAATTCATCTGGTTCACTAATGCCCTTTGTGAACATGATCTACTGGCCTGACCTTCACGTGATTCTGCAGCAGAATGATTTTTTTTAAGTTGCAGACTTTTATTAAATTTAAAATCCACCAGTTTCCCATAGTAAAATTTGAACCAATGTTTCCAGAACGTTAAAATGAACGCTCTGAAGAAGAGTCACTGGATCCAAAATGTTAACTCTGATTTCTCTCCACAGATGCTGCCAGGTCTGCTGAGCTTTTCCAGCAACTTCTGTTTTTGTTTGTGACATGAAAATGAGGCTTTGGATGACTGGTCCAGTGATATTAGCACAATGCCACTGCCTCCCTGCCCTTGAGAATGTGGTGCGTATCACATAAAATATTTACGGGCAACTTGTGAATGAACTATGTAAGATTTTATCACTGCAATCAGAATTGAAGGACAAAGGATTGCATGTGCCCTTATGTAACTTCAAATAATTTCCAATAATTAAAACAAATGGGTAGAAAAGCTGGCATACTGCAAACTGAACAGATTTATTCCTGCAATGTATTCCCGTTAAAAAATCTATGTAATAGGAGTCAAGTCTTACAAAAGGGATCTGTGGTGTATGTGGAGGAGGAGGGAGCTGAACTTTGAGCAAGGGCTGGGCAGAGGCCAAAAGAAAACCTGCTTTGTACCAATTTGGGGGCAAAAGTTTCTATTTTCCACAACTGCTCACCTGTTAGATAGGCTTTGTGGGGCTGTCTACTTAGTTTCCTGTCTGAAGTCTTGTTTCCAAAGCACTCCCCCACCACCCCTACCTCATGTTTCCCACACGCGCGCACACACACACACATATACACACACACACACCTTTGTTCTGTCTCACTTCTGAAATATTATAAACATATTTATCTAACTAGGATGGAATGGTGTGACTGAATCAAATGCAAATAACAGATTACACTATTTATTGATGATGGATTAAAATTAAATCAAACCAATAACAAAAAGCATCAGATTTGGGTGATTAATGTCTTTTTTAATTCCTACAGTAATAGTCTTTTATAGTCTGATAAGAGATGACCTCCAGAGCTGGAACTGAAAACTATGCAAGTTGAACTACAAAGTTTGGCATGCCTAAGTGACACTTTAAAATACAGTATATGATCTGTAATCCAGTAAGAATGTTAATATGATCTTTCCCACATCATTCTTCCATTATTTAGCTGTGATTCCCAGTGAACCTTTGTCCCCTAAGCTTAGATTGTAGGAAAACAGAAATAAATCATTTGCTTCCAAAAAGAACACTGCAGTACATTTTAAGCAAATTTGACTAGCCTATCCACCTTCCTTATGGAAATATATTTTACAGATGAAATGTCATTTAATGCAAACCTCATGGAAAAACGAAAATGTAATAGCTTAAACTTTGTGGTGAGCAGCGAAATGATGGTGTTCCCCACTGAACTGACTGAAAAGTATCAACAAGATACTAGTGACCTCTGTGGCACGGACATTAATTTCATTCTTATATAAGCAATAGCAATCTTTCTGCATCCAAAAACAATGATGTTTTCAACAACATTAAGCAACCAGTCACATTGAAGGAATCTAATAGACAGCAAACCAGGAAGCATTATATTTTACGTATACACATTGGAAGAAGCTGAAATAACATGAAATAATTACGGAAAGATGAAAAATCTATGCAATTTTGATCAAAATGCAGGAACTTAGCATTCCACAAACACCAAATCAGTTTTTTCAGAGCCAAAGTGCTTATTCAGAAGTAATTATAGCTTTGAATGCTGAAAAATACAATGTTACACTTTAACGATTTTGACAGTGATACTGAAAACATAAAAAGTAGGAGATCTCCAAAACTTGAGTGTAGTTTTTTTAACAATGCACTCTGTGGTAGGGCAAGGAATCACTGCCATTAACCTTTGGGTTTCTCCATATAACTACACGTGGATGACCGATAGAAGTTGCTGTCAGTTGGACAGTTGCAATGAAAACAAATGGCTGACGGTTTTCCAATGATTACAAAGCAAAATCTGAAATCTGGAAAATGAAATTTCTTTCTCACCTCATTTAATTTCCTCCCACAGTCCCACATTCCTAAAGACTAAATAAATATTGGCAGAGAATGACCACATGGGATGCAAATGCATACTTGGATTTAGCTGAAACTTGTATTCACAGGCAAGGATCTGCCAGCTAGTTAAATGTGAGTGTTGTCAACCATGTCACTTGCTCAAAATAGAGTTTGTTTAGAGAGAGAGAAGGGAGGAATAAGTGGGAAAAGAGATATTTCTGTAATGAGCTCCCTTAGACAAATTGCCTAGAATTGACTATCATTTTTTTCATGACTTTAGCACTTAAAAGGAGGACTATTCTATTTCTTGAAATGCCAAAAACTATGAACAATATGGTTTAATGGGTTTATAAATTGAGACAATAAGACTAAGTCTAAATAGGGTAGATCTTATTTCTCCAATGCTCATTTTTTCTCACATCACACGGTTTTAGGCTTCCTCTCTTTGTTATTCATAGCTTTCTTTCTGAAATACATCTTGCTTTCGGCTGACAAAAGTAATCCACTTTACCTTTGAATCACTGAATAAATGCAATACTATAGTTCTTTTTTTTGAGAAGGAAAATCTGTTATTTAGGTCAATTACATTCCACAGAATTGGCTAATCTCAATTCTCGCCCGTTCAGATTATTTGATGGTTTTGCCAAAAGTTGCAACACATTTTCAGTTCGGCCAGGAAATTGTTGTCTATCACTTGATGCCCAGTTCCATAAATCTAACCATAAGAAAAAAGTTTAATTCCTTGTAGAATTGTAGATCTCTCCAGTTGTGTATAATCATATCCAGCAGTTCTGCAAGTCAAGGCAACTATTTGTCTCGTATGGTCTTAAGAACTTGTTAAGTTGGTTATCATACCTCCGTCAGTGAGCACAGGGTTAGAACAAAAATACACTCCACCTGTTCATCAGATACACCTTGGGCCACCGTTTGATGCTTTTTATAAATTTACAATAATCCCTGCTTGTGTGTAAAGCATTATGGACTAGACTTTGACACCTCTAGGAGCTAACCTTTGGCACAGCTATCCTGTTATTTGGCAGGAAAAAAATCCATTGCAGACCCCACCTTTAGTTTTCCAAATGACACTGTTTTAATAACTGCTACAGTATGTGGAAAATACTAAAGGAAGGAAAATAAATGACTCTCCTCACTTAGACCTTGATAAAAATTTTTTTATTGTAATTATTTGACAGCAATTGGATGAAAGTTGAACATGTCCTTTTAAGAGTGAGCAATCAGCCCTGGAATATCATTGTCCAGGTGATAAACTTGAGAAGTATGCATATCATTTGAACCATAAGTGTAAAAGCTTTGTTACTCATGTTTAGGTATTTAATCTTTACCATGCTCTGTCTTTTGTAGCTCTCAGAAATTGGTTAATTTTTCTGTACTATGCATTCTAACACACCTCCTTTCTTAACAAACTAAAATTAGCTGGAAACATGTACTTGCCTTTGCATTATATCGTGCCTTGAATTCTAACTCTGTTCAAATTGACATATTCCTTTCAAGCAAATAAAATCAAATTACTTAAGACATTTGAGCTGAATAAAATGGAGCTGTTCAAATGAATTAGCCTTCTAGTGCCAAGAACAAGAAATAAATCCTATAATCCTTTCATAGCTATTTTGTAATATTTCTTTAATTATATTTTAGATCTGACAATCTTCTCATGTTCTTTGTTTACTTTCCAGGTCCTGTCTCTGGCCTTTATTTGCAAGACAAAATTGGATGGAAAATTATGTGAATAACTACAGAGGAAAGGGAAGTTTCCAAAATAAATTTTTAAGTATCTGTTAAAGTTTTAAAAAATCTTTTGAATAGATGTATCGCTTAGTGTGAATAATTTAAAGATACTTGAAGGGCAACTGAAGCTGAATTGTGTTTGAAGTTACAAAGAAATAGTTTGAAATTTACCTGCGGTTTAAGAGCCTAGCATAATAACAGCACATTCACTTCTGAGAAGGTCATTTGCTTTTGACAGACTTATTAAAGTAGAATTCCCTGGTAACATTATTGGTTATACTTCTTGCCAATTTCCACATATCTTGAAGCTGTGCTATTTTAATTAAAACAGTACTTCACTTTTTTTAAGAGGAAAGCAAAATTTCTGGTATTTCTTGAAGAAATATTTTTGTCTCAGTTTGTGTCTCTTCCCTCTGCCAGTGAGGAAGGATGGTCAAGGAGTCACAAGCTTCTTTCAGTTCTCCTCAGTATTGATTTTCCAACACCAGGAGAGATCCTCAAGGGAAAAGTCATAGAGAGTTTTTTTTTCCCATTCTGCCTTTTCATTGGCTTACCTGATAACTAGTGTAAGCTCTATGACTGAATGTTTCAATACTAAACAGCTTGGAGATTAAGGGTCAGAATTTGCCATGGTATCAAGCAGGAGGAAATTTGATAACTGGAGTACGGATTTAACATCCTGCTCCCAATTCTCCCTCTCACTACCTTCAGCAGAGCAGGAAAGGTGGAAGTTTGGGAACCCCATTCCCTCCTATAAGAAAGTTGCCAGTGCCATTCTGGAAGCAGAGATTACAGAACTTTGACAATTTTCAGCAAGGTCACCATATTTTAGAGGCTTTCATAACTTACATCTGATGAATGGAAATGTTAGGGATGAGAATTGGAAAGAGTCTGAAAGATAAGTCAAAAAAGTGTTTCCCATTTTACAATTCATCATGAAATACAGTAGCCAGGGTTTGGTAAAGCAAGTGATGACAGGACCATGGCTGGCAAAGGCAAGTGACCATTAAGTAATGAGGTTGTCAGAGTGTTCCATCTGACAACTGACAAGATGTCTGTGAAAGGACAGCATTGTAAGAGTAGCAAAGTCTTTGGATGCATTACGATAGATCATCCACTGAATTAAGTACTATTTCACAAAGTGCAATGTGGAAAACATAGCTGAATATGAGATCAATGGTTACATTCTAACACAGTACCCATGGTTTTACAAAACAGTTTTGTTTGCTGTTTGAAAACGTAGAAAGATATTTGAGGTATTAGCTGTCTTCAAATGTGCTAATGGATTGTGGATGCATGGCTTGTTTATGTAGCTGTCCTGGGGAGTGTACAGTTGTTTATTTTGAAAAGTTTATAATTCCTAAGAAGATGCTCATTTTTCTAATGCCTGTGGAAGTGATGGTTTTCATTTTGACAGATTTATTCCCATTCCATATGGTCATAATAGGTTCATGAGTTATGTTTATAAAGTGGATATTGGATGAATCGTCTCAGGTAAGGGGGTTGGGAGTTGGAGGGGTTAAGGGGTGTTGAAAGGTGATGAAACAGGGAAAACGGTTGAGGAATGAGAGGCTGAAGGGGGATATGAGAATCTGTGCAAGGTGAGGAGGAGTGAAGGATTTGAGGCACTTTGGGAGGTGAGGGCATGAAAGGATGGAGCAAGTAGATGGAGGCTTAAGGGAGTGAGCGGATTTGAAGTGAGAATGACCATAGTAAGGGGCCATGACGTGATGGGATTTGATACTGATCTGTACAACTGGGTTGATATTTCTTCAGATGAAGTGGGAGTCTTGCAGATCTGATTCCAGGTTATATTTGTAACTTGTGGATAAAAGTACCACCAGTCAGCAAGATCATGAAGTCAGGAAATTTCTAAACTTCCAATTCCACCTTCTGATGACAAGCATGCCCTAAAGTCCAGTACTATAACCCATTCTGACTTTTGTTGAAAGACAAGAATAGCAAATGCAGGGGAATGCCAGCATCTCCAAATTCCTCTCTGACTTGGAATATAATGAAGCTTCTTCACTGTCATTGGGTCACAATCCTGGAATGAGCACTATACATCCCAAAGACTGCAGCAGTTTAAGAAAACACTCAAGTCCACCTTACTCAGGACAAACAGGGATGGATCATGAATGCTGGCCTAGGCAGACAGCATATTCCATACAAATACTTTTTGGAAAATATTGGTCTCTCATTTTGTGATATCAAAGCAAAAGGGGATAAATACCTTTATTTGAACATTATATATTTGCAGATGCATTACATTACATTGTAATAACATTGCACTGTATGTCTGATATTGTAATCTCTAAAGTGTAAAGCAGAGCTGCTAAAGTTTGCATCGTATTGTGGACTGTGACTTGGAGCTCATCTGCCAGGAGAAGAATGAAAACATGTATGTAGTTGCAGCACGCACAAAGTTTCACTCCCCCAGCAACAATTTAGGCTATCAGTCCAGACTAGAAAGCACCAACTAACTTCTAAAAATTTTTGGGAGCTATCTTTCTGAAAGGGTTGAGTATATTTTACCATCTGGCTTTTCACTGAACTCGAATTTAGAAGAGTGAGGAGTGATATATGTGACCCTGAATCATCTTGACAAGATGGATGCAGAAAAGACCAACCCTTTTGTGGGTTTGTCCAGAACTAGGGAACACTGTTTTAAAATGAAGAATCACATTTTTAGAATAGAACTGCAGACAAATATTTTTGCTGAGGATTGTGAAACTTTGGAACTCTGCCTCAGAATGTAATGCACGCAGGATCATTGAAATTTTTTAAGGCAGAAGTAGATAGATTCTTGTTCGGCAATGGAATCAATAGGTTTTGTAGGTAACTGGGAATACGAAATTTGAAAGACAACCACACCAGCCATATTCTAACTGAATGACAAAGTTGGCTGTAGGAGTTGAATAATCCACTTCTGTTCCTATTTCATGTGCTCACATATGCACATCCTAAGATACCTTTTACCTTGTCTGCGAAGTGAAGATAGCTGCACACCACCTACAGATTCATTTTCAGGCCAATGCTCACGACTGAAATGGCCCCTGTTGCTGCGGATCTTGGGTCTCTACAGGCTGGACCACAGCCTGTTCCTGCTGTTGTTGCGCTTGCTGCTGCCTTCTTTTGTACTGGATCTTCCACAGGTACAAGAGAGCCAGGTGAAAGGCAAGGTGCTGTTTGCCACTGTGCTTTCAGTTTCAGGAGATTTGTGAAGACAGTTCATTGATGCATACAGTCATCATTCTCTTTGAGGTTTGCCAATCCAACCTTCCTCACGAGCTCTTGGTAGGTTCCTCATCTGGCCTCCTCCTGAAACAGCATGCTCACCATGGTAAGACGCACTCTGCTCAGTGCCAGTGGACAGCACTTTACAACTAAACATTCATTTGCATGAAGTTGTTACACATTTATCATACATGGAAAGCACGTCAATATACCTTCTGGTGCACAATCGACAGCTGCACTTCAGAGAGGATGCAACAGAACAGTTTTAAGCTGGCATAATAAGATTGCTAACAATGAAGATGGTGTGATTTACGTTAGTTGTTAAAACAGACGTACTTGACTCCCCTTGTCACCTACCAAGATCCTTCCATTCTTTTATTTCCAGATGCCCTGTTGTCCTGTTTATCTTTAAACATTCCCCAGCCAGCACCCACACTTTCTGCCAATCCCATAGATGTTTATGTTGGCTTTCCACCTTTGCCCCTGGAAACCCAATCATCCAGGTCTTAGTGTCACTCCTTACCCAGAACTTTGCATCCTCAAAACTGCCTGCACCATGACCTACCTTAAAGTCATAACCCCCACCTATGAAACTGTACTCTTCTCAACCATGATCTCCTATCTCTCACCCTACCACATCCCATTCTGATTGTCAGCATACCCTCTGTGACCTAGAACCACCAGCAACATCCCCAGACGTGAGCCATGCCCTAGACACCAACTCCTTGTGTCTTTTTTGTCAGGAGTCACCCTACAATTATTCAAGGTCCATTTTTTTTCACCCTCTGGGTGGACTGTGCTCCGTTCTTTCCCCACAGAACCTCCTTCCCCTTTGCTACTTTTCAGATAGTTTATAAAGACAATGTGTTACAAGGATGGATGTGTTGGCTGACTAATGGCTGGAGTGTAGGGGCAAATCATCATGATCTCTCCAAGAATACATTTAGTCATAGCTGGCAACCCTATTCTGGTGTAAATAATCTTAATATCTTCTTCAGTGTCTCTGTATCCTTTGTCTGATATGAGCAGAACTATGCACAATGCTCTAAAGGTCTACTTTGTTTCTCTTCAATCACTTTTTCGTTATCATTTCTTGATGTTGAAGTATCTTGTGATTTCATCTTCCAATTTAATCACTACACATTGAGTATTCAGGACTAACAGATTGCAATACCATAATAGCCATCTGAAATCCCACTCCAAATGTGGAAGGACATAACACTGGTGTTTCAGATGCAACTTTGATTTGGGGTTGCAAAAGGCAGCAGATACATGTAGCATCGCATAATTGTTCTACCCACATAATTTGTTCTATTACAAGATTATATTGTGGCAATGCAAATTTGAGGGATTTAATCAGTTCTTCCAATGTTACAATATGTTGTGGCTACATTGTGCAATTCATAACATATTTTGTCAAAATGACATCATCAAAATGTGTGCAACCTTACATTGATACTGTTCAAAGGGAATGTCCGCTCATTCACAGCTGCTTTCATTGGCCATGGATGCTACGCAGTAGCTTAAATAAAACAGTACAAAGCAGGTTCATTATGATTCACCTCCTCCAGTACACCTCATTAAACCACAGGATATTTTATCATTGAACAGGGTAGTTTTGACCACTTCTCCATGTTAGCTGTCTGTTCTAGAAAGCTAAGAGAAACATTACTTAAATTAAACATTGGCCCATTGAGAAATACTACCCTTTTTTTAACCATCCTCCTTTCAAAATGATATTGTATTTGTGTCCTTATTGTTTCAAATAAGGTAGCCTCTTAGAATGTTTGCAGCTAATCTAGCAATCTTGCTCCATTTTAATTTTGGTCATGAAATTGGCCATGTAGTGTATATGAGGAGCCCTCCTGAAGAAGGGCTCATGCCCGAAACATCGATTCTCCTGCTCCTTGGATGCTGCCTGACCTGCTGCGCCTTTCCAGCAACACATTTTCAGCCATGTAGTGTATATGATCTGTTTTCAATTTTTTTTGAAGTATGTAAATCTGGGCTGAAAGCAATTAGTTTTAGCTTGCATAAATCAAGGTTATGAAATGCATTTCTCATGCTGAAACCTTCAGTTCCTGAACTGAAAAATGGAAAAAGTGAAAAGTTGTTCGCAAAAATGATGGTCTGTGCCATAAAATTAATATCAAGCCACAGTATCTACTGTTATTTATTAATTTATTTTTAAAACAGAATACTGATAGCTTGTTTTTGTTGCAAGTGTTAGATAAATAAATTGATATAAATTATTCATCAACCAATAAATGACACGCTTTTCATGATATAAACAATCTGACCAAGAGAAAGGAACTGAAAGTGTTTCTGTTTAAAAAAAAATGTCCAAATAGAAACAAAATTACAGCTGCTCTTTAAAACCTCTAACATTTATTTAAGGTTCAGTTAAGCCTTTGGCAAAACTACAATACAAACTACAGCTGTGACAGTAAGTGAGATTCACTATTAATTCTATTAAACTCCTGCATCGTTTATTCTGGAAACTACAAACACAAAATGTTTTGTTTGCTTGCAGCCAGAACAAAATAGAGAAAAAAATGATTGGAGTTGTATAAACATTTGTATTTCCACACTAATAACAAATACCATGTCAAGAGTTACAGGGATAAGGTAGGAAAATGGGATTGTGAAACTTATCAGCCAGGATTGAGTGGCAAAGCTGACTCAATGGGGCAAATGCTCTAATTCTGCTCTTACATCTTATCCTCTTAGAGTCTAATGGTCTAAATAGCCCTCAAAAGAAGAAAGCCACATCTGAGAAATTCTCTAGTGCTGCATCTATTTCACAGACATGAACTCAATTCCCAAGTATTGAGTATGGTAGTTGACACACTCATGTATTATATGCTTGAAGTGAATGTTTCATCTTCCGGTTGGTGCAATAGGGACTTTTGTTGTCTGTCAAATGTTGAGGTACATTTCAATAACAACTGCTTATTTACATACTAACATTGTATACAGTTAATGATCTACACTAGCTCAGAGTCTCTCCTCCATGAGATCTTTCTCTCTTAGTCATATAATGTTACATCATCATTACACCACAATTCCATAGGCTCATGCTGTTAAACCATGTTAGACCACACAACATTTCACCCTTCCCCATTCTTATTTCTTGTTATTTTCAATATGGTCCCAGAAGATTCAAAGGGACAGTTTAATAGCTTTCACCAATCTGATTTATATTGGCACCTGAGGTTCATGGTCTGTTACACTCCTCCTTGACTCTGTTTGAGTGCCTCTTCCTTGGGCTTGCGTGGAGCTTTCAGAGATTCCTCTGTCTTCTTCAGGATCAAAGTAGTTGACCCTGTTTTTACTGTTCTCTCTTAGGACAGTTTCTCCTTATATCACCAGATGATGATTTCATCAATGATCTTGGCTATTCCATCTCCTTAACAGCAATTCCTTATTTGCCATAGGTCTTGGATTCTACTGCTTTTCTGGCTGAAGAATTGATACTTCTCTTGCTTAATGACAATGATGGATGTTCCTCTTTGAACTTCTTCTTGTCTCACTTTATCATGGCCTTCCTCGATAATATGAGGTTTTGATTTCTTGGACAATGTTCCAAACTGCACTTGTGGACTTCTCCCCATTAATAATTCTTCTGGCAATAATTGATCTTGCAATGGTGACAATCTATGACTCAATAGAGCCAATTATTCTTCTTCAGAAATTTTACTATGGGTCTGACTCCTCCTTTTGCTTCACCATTTGGTTGTGGGTAATTTGCTGAAATTATTATGTGCATGTATCTATGTTCCCACGGAAATTCTGTAAATAGCTCATTTGTGAATTGTTGTTCATTGTCAGATACCCCCATGTCAGGACTATTGTGAGTCACTCACTCACTCACCAGACCAGAAATGAAGGAAAGTCAACTCCAAGGGAGAGTCAACAGAACTTTATTACCAACTACACCAAAAAAAATTGAAGGATGTTAAAATAAATATACATCAGTCATAAGTAAGGAACTTACAAAAGGAGGGGTGGGATGAAGATGTTTTGGGTAAAGACAGGAAGACAATTATTTTTGCACTGGAGTAGACAAAGTTAAAAATTATACAACACCAGGTTATAATCCAACAAGTTTATTTGAAAGTACTATATTTGGAGTGCTGCTCCTTTATCAGGTAAAGTTGTGGTGCAGGATCATAAGACACAGAATTTATAGCAAAAGATCACAGTGTCCTGCATGTAACCAATCCGATACACTGAACAAACCTAGATTTCTGTTAAGTCTTTCATCTTTTGGAATGGGTTACAGGTTTCAGCTCATTAATATGTAAATCCCAGAACTTCTTTCAAATTACATTCTCAAGATAACTTAAGGTTTTATTAAAAAAAGGACACCTTAGCTCAGACAATGCATTAAAAGTGTGATGTTAGAGTCTGTCTGCATCTCAAATTTGAGTTAGACTGGTTCTGTTTCCAAAATAGGAACTTATAAAATGTTACATGGATTAACTGCCTACATTGACTGCTTGCAGATTGTATGCTTTTTGTAATTGCAGATACATTCTATTTTGTTCAAAAAGCACACAATCTGCAGGCAGTAATCCATGTAACATTTTATAAATTCCTACTTTGAAAGTAGAACCAGTCTGACTCAAGATTGAGTATTGACTCAAGATGTAGATGATGCATTCAGTCCTATTATTGTTGGTAATTGTGGGCTGTAATGTGCTAGTATCTTTGAGGAAGTTAAAACATATTTAATGTTTTCAAAATAATTTATTTGATCAACTTTCCAGCACCACTGTTGGGTTTGTCTCAACAGCTCATTGATTGCTGGGGGTGGGGGAAGAATTAATTTCGCTGCTTGATTGATCATTCCTGACAATCTTTGCATCTCTGCCATTTTCTTGGTTTGAGGAGATTCTCTGATCACATTCATTTTCCATGTATCAAACTTTATGCTTATAGTTTACAACATACGATCTAATAATTTAATTATGTGTTTCACAAATTCACAATTGTCATTTAGTATTGAGCCTGTTTTCTCTAATGTTTTCAGAACGTCTTTAACTCTAAAATTGTGTTTTTGCTGAACCACGAATGAGGAGATCATCCATATGGCACATTATTCCTTCCTGCCTTGGATTGTATTAGACTTGCTCTTCTGAGTATATTAGGTGCTGTTGCTATTCCAAATGGCAGTGAAATAAAACAATACCTCCTGAATAATGTTATAAGAGTGGTTAACAATCTTGATTTCTGGTCTAATGATTCTTGTTGGAACTCATGGCTTGTATCTGATTTGGTGAACAGTATGCTCTTTGTCAATGTTGCTAAGCTGAAGTTGTAAAATGATCTGTGCAGACTCAGACATTCCTATTTGGCTGAGGAACAGTGATCATACCTGAGAACAATTTAGTGTGTACTGCGATTGGTGAAATTACCATTTGTTGCTGTACTCTTTCAATTCCTTCACATAATCCACTTGTAGATATGGCTGCCACGTAATATGGTACTAATTTTTCAGATTATTCAGTCCTGAAAGTAAGTTAGGAAATTATTTTTTAAACTCTGTATTGCTATCACCTTTAGCAACTCGGTCTTTTCAATGATCACCCTTAATCTTGAGCATGCTGATGGGCGAGAAGTGAATCTTTAGGATTCTGTAAAATATAAATTCTGATTCTGATATGATTCTGTTATTTTTGTGCATTTACACTTTAATCTTGCCATGAGTTCACCTTTGACTTTCAAACTTGTTCTTCCTGGAACTTGCTATTTGATTGAAGAAGGTTTAACTTGATCTGTTTTAACCATTTCAACTGATCAGATAAGGTACCACACTTTGCACAGTGTCTAATTTATATCAAGACATTTTTTTCTTTAATAACTCTGTGGGGAGGCATGGTGGCTCAGTGGTTAACACTGCTGCCTCACAGTGCCAGGAACCCAGGTTCAATTCCAGCCTTGGGTGACCATCTGTGTGGAGTTTGCGCATTCTCCCTCTGTCTACATGGGTTTCCTCCAACAGTCCAAAGATGTGCAGGTCAGGTGAATTGACCATTCTAAAATTGCCCATAGTGTTGGGTGCATTAGTCAGAGAGAAATGGGTCTAGGTGGATTACTCTTTGGAGGGTCAGTGTGGACTTGTTGGGCTGAAGGGCCTGTTTCCATACTGTATGGAATCTAAACAAAATTTACTGTCTGAGTCATTGATCTCTCCTAGGATGTTTTGATTCTCCTACTTGTTGGAACTTATTTTAAATTTGGCTATTGTTTATTTTTGTCACTTGCAGATTTAGAATGATAGCATCTCTTAAAATGACCACATTTATCCGAATTGTGGCATTCAGTTCACTCTTCTGTTGTGTCTCAGTTCTGCTTTCTTCCCACAGGTGCTGCCAGACCTGCTGAGTTTTGCCAGCCATTTCTGTTTTTGGTTCAGGTCTCCAGCATCTGCAGTTCTTTGTTTTAATTTTATGTAAAGCTTGAAGTTAGGTTGTGTTGTCAAAGCAGATGAAAGGATTTGCTTTCTTCTGTAACTAATTAAGATGCTAACAGAATGCATTAAAAAGTGAAAATTAATATCTTACTTAGCAATTCTATGTTATAAACACCAAAGTCATTTTAAAAAAGCATTAAACATTTTGGAATAAAAATAGATGTCAAATTTAGTGTAGTATTCACAAATAGCAATGTGTCGCCTCAATATCCTTTTCAGTCGAAATGGGAGGATGATTACACTTTTATCTCAGGTGGAATTTGAACTCAGTGCTGCAGCAAGCAATGGTTATGTACAAGATGGAAGTATTTTCTATGCCAGCCACAAAGGCCGCTGAAGAATTATGTGCAGGAATGCTTTGTTCAGATTTAATGGTTGAGCCGGTGCTTCACATGCCGTCTTTATGTTGCAAAGTTGATGCTGGGTTTACGGACGTAAATTTATAATGTAAAAGCAGAGGAACACATTGTCTATTGTGAATAGCTCTTAATGAGTTATTAGTCACCCTTAAACCGTTACTGTTGTGGAGTTTGAAATGCTAACAAATTCAGGGCATTGAACCTTTCAAGGATGCAGCATTAGGTTGTAACAATTGCAAATATGACTAAAATGGGGAACTGCATCACTATGCTCCTGAGACGATAAACAGGGCTGATATTTGCGAGCGGTGCTGAGGAAGGGTTGATGTGCCAGGTCCTGGAGAGTCAAAGTCATTTGGCAGAATGCCTCATCGCCAGAACTTTCAATAAAGCACCAAGACATGGCTTGGCTGGTGGTGAGAAGGGCTCTGCCGGTGAGATCCTTTATGCATGCCTGGACTCTCAGCCCTACAGCACGCTGCCCTTGAAGCAGCAATGGAGGGGATGAGAGTGTCACACACCTTCTTCTGGAATGTGCCTATGCAAAAAAAAGCCTGGAGAGGTGTTTGTCGAGATTCGTCCGAGCAGCTCTGTGATGTGGGACTCCGTGCTCTACGGTCTGTTCCCTGGGACGCACACTGAGACGAACATCAACTGTGCCTGGAGGATCATCAACTTGGTGAAAGATGGTCTTTGGTCTGTCTGAAACTTGTTGATCTTCCAGCTGAAGGAGTTGACCCCGACTGAGTGTTGCGGACTGGCATATTCCAAAGTGTAGGACTACGTGCTGAGGGACAAGCTGAAGCTTGGGGCAACTGCCATCAAGGCACGGTGGGGAAAGACCACCATGTAACGTCTACCTGCCTAGGAAGAACAGGGGGCCCACCCAGTAGTTGGGCTCCACTGACGCCTCAGCAGAATATCTGGATAGTCAATGTACAGACTTGTATATGCGAATGATTAATTCCGATCTCTGTATGTAAAGAAATGGAATGTATATGTATGTATGACATCACCAATTGTATAGATATAAAAATAATTTTTATGAATGAAGTATATTTTTGAAATATAAAAAAAATCTCTTGGGAGAGTTGTTAGACTGAGGCCTTGACTGTGTGATCAGCTGGGCATAAAAGATCTTGTGCTTTCTTCAAAGTATATGCCTGTCTCAACTATCACAACCAAAAAATCGTCTACTGCTCAACCACACTGTTTGCTCTTTGTTGGGCCTCACTTTCTGTAAAAGTGGCTGTCACTATTACTAATATAAAATGATAAACTCCTTGGCTGTGAAATGTTTTGGGACATCTTGACAACAATATGCTACTGCAAAATTCCAGTTCTTCTTTCAGAAAAATTCTATACATGCCTGAGAGCAAGGCTCCTCTTCTGTCACAGGCTGAGACAGATTCTCTTCATCATTTGTTTGATAGCACCGAACTCATTGCAGAGTAAGGCTACATACGACAAGCAGCAGATACTTACATTACTTTATACAGCTGTTATTTCTTCAGAACCTAGCAGTAGAGTCTGGAATGCCTAATCACATAACTCCAATGGATAAATGACACTTGGGATACATCTATAAGAGGTTGTGCACAGCTTTCTGTGCAGAAACTCAACAGCACTTTGAAAGAGATGTTGAAATAACTGACACAACATTTGTTTGATGAATTACAATGCAGGAGCCAGGATCAACATAGCTTGAATAGTCCAAATAATCCAGCACCCTTATTTACTGCTACAGCCAAGTTCAAAAGGAAGGAATTAAATCCTTTTCCTTCCACCGTGAGGTTGGTTACAAACAGCTTGACTTCTGTTTTAAAAAGATAGGACTTTTTCTGATTCATTATGAACTAGACGATGCAAAGCTATGATGAAACAAGTCAGCCAGATCTCAGAATAACAAAAATGAGGAGTTATTTTTAATTGTAAAACCCTACTCATGTAAATTATTAGGATTATTAGAAAGATAAAACAAATCCCACATCCATGATATGCACATACATGCTAGCATGCATAACCAGAACACGTTAGAAGCAGGAGCTAGGAAAATAAAGGGTAAAATTCACAGGTAAAAAGAATTATATGTTTTGATTAATTCAGAGACGTTAACATTCTGGTGGTGTTGTGGTCTGTGCCATGGAGTTATTTGTTCGTACTGCTGCCTCACAGCACTAGGGACCCGGGTTCAATTCCACCCTTGGGTGACTGTCTGTGTGGAGTTTACACATTCTCCCTGTGTCTGCGTGGGTTTCCTCTGGGTATTCCAGTTTCCTCTCACAGTTCAAAGATGTGTAGATTAGGTCATGCTAAATTTCCCATAATGTCTAGAGATGCATAGGACGTGCTTGGTTAGCCATGGGAAATGTAGAGCGACAAGGGACAGGGTAGACTGGTGGGTTTGGGTGGGATAGTCCTTGGAGTATCTGTGTAGATTTGAAGGGCCAAACAGAAAGCTGTTTCTACACTGTGGGGATTCTATGAAAAGAAAAGTAGGGAGTTTTTCTGAAACTGCACTCGATCCCTTTTCATTTTGGATACCATGGCACTCAAAGTTTCTATCCTTCCAAAATGCAATAGAGATAGGGTATCAGACTTGATTTCCAGAATGAAAGAGAGATGTTGTTATATTATCTGCAGTCACTCCCAGATGTTCCTATTTAAAAAACAGCTTTCCTATTGTTTTCAAAATTTGTCAGAAAAGTGACTCTCGTCATGTGATTGGCATGCAAACTGAATGGTAGAAGTTCCATCAGGTAGTAGGATTCTTAGTTACCTGTTGTTAGAAGCTCTACAATTAAATGATTGTTTTCACCAGTGACAGTCAATGAATCCCTTGTGTCCAGTGACCTGTCGTGACAGCCAAAGGTGATTGATGATTAGTGTTTCAGTCCTTTAATGATCTGTCCTCCATCAAGACAGGAAGAGATTATGCACACCTCGAGAAGGTCATTAACTAAACTCAGTGCTTTGACAGAGTATGTTCAGCCCTATTAGCAATGTTCTTTTTACTTCCATTTTGCAATTCCCTGTGGAATTGAGTCAACTTACAGGTTAGGTGGGTGGCTTCCGCCGCCATTTTGAAACAAAGGCTCCTTGCTATATAAGGTTGTTTTCTTTCAAATGGAAGTCCCAGGCATTAAGTTAGTCTATGCAATTACCATGACATGGACCAGATTCTTCCAGTGCATATGTACATATTGAATTTTTAATTATAATGTGGGCATTATATAAAGAAATATAGAAACTAGGAATGGGAGGAAGTCATTAGGATCTTTGAGCCTGTTCTACCTTTCAATGTGCTCAGGGTTGACCTCTATCTCAATGTCATATCCCCATTTTCTCTCCTGAATGCTTTTGATTTCTAAAAAAAAAACTCCTTGTTCAATATAATCAGTTAATTCTGCCTTTTGTGGCAGCAACTTCCACAGATTGATGACTCCGAGTGAAGAAATACTTTTACTTCTCTGTTCTAAATGATTTTGCACATATCTTGAGACTGTGGCCCCTGGTTCAAGACTCTGTCTTTGTTTCTAGTCTGTCCTGCCCAGTTAGGATTTTATATATTTCAGTTGGATCCCCTCTCATCCTTCTAAGCTTTACTGAATACAGGCCTGATTGAACGAATCTCCCCTTTTAGGACGATGCTGCCAATTCTGGTATTAGCCTAGTGAACATTCACTGCACTCACTCTATAGCAAATTTATCACCAATTCGATACTCCAAGTCTGATCTTATCAAAGCCTTGTATAACTGCAGTAAGTCATCTGTACATCTGAACTGAAATCTTCATACATTGAAGGCCAACAAACCATTTGCGTTCTTAATTAGTGGTTGCACCTATCTGTCAACTTTCACTGATTAGCATATAATGACATCCAAATCCTTTTGTATTCCACATTTCCCAATACAATTCTACTTAAATGATACTCTGTCTTTCTCTTTTTCACATTGAAGTGTATAACTTCACATTTATCAACACAAATTGCATTTGCCATGTGTTTGCCCACATATTTAATTTTTCTAGATTGCCCTAAAATGCATCCTCCTCATAACTCTCAATCCCACCTAGTTTTGTGGCATCAGCAAACTTCCAAATATTGCATTTGGTTCCCTCATCCAAGTCACATTATAGATATTGTAAATAGTCAGGCTCAGTACTCCACTAGTCACTGCCTCTCATCTGGTATTTATTCCTATTCTGTTTCTATACGTCACTGCTTGAGGACATACAGCCAAAAGATGACAGTGGATATAAATTCAATGGATATAGAACAGTACAGCACAGTATAGGCCCTTTGGCCCTTGATATCTGAAGAAGAATCCTGGGAGGTCACACTTGAAGAGGCCCAAGGAACTTCAAACAGCAACCTTTCAAAGTGAGAGAAACAAGTCAAAAGTGACCTGGACTGTGATCTCCTGTGACTGTAGTATTAATAAGGTGCTGACTACCTCCCCTTAATTCAACAGAAAGCTGTCTGCTGCAGACATGTTGTGTTTTGTCTTTCCTGGAATATATAAAACAGTAGTTAAGAACCAACTGTAATCCTTCATTTATTTGCATGAGTGGATTGAAGTGCTGCGAAGGACATTGTTTGAGGATAGCCATTAAACGTCTCTAATCTGCAGATATAAAAGAAAAGACATGCTTCTACTCTGACTGCAGCAAGCCAGTCACCATCAATAGAAACAGGAAAAGCAGGACAAGTTAACCTGAAAATCCAAGAATCTTGACATTAGCTGCTCAACTACTAATCAGCAAAGCTACTGGCATCACTCAATGTAACTGGTGCAAACTCTTTCCATCTATTTTTCACAAAACTAAGAGACAGACTTTTATATATTTTTATAACATTCACCTTCATTTCTGACTCATTTCTCATTTCTAATGTATGCACAATGTCTTATTATATCTTCTCATGTTTAGAAACTAGTAAACTCATTCATTTGTTGACCCAAGAAAGCCTAATTACTTTGGCTCATTTTAAAACGTAAAATTAATTTGCTCTTGTTGTGACCAACCAAGGGACAGATCAACAAAGATGGGAAGGCAGTTCATCTGTGCTCACCTGGGATAATAACAATTTGGAATATCATGTCTGGAACTGGAATATACTGAGGAATCCAACTGGGGATTGGTCATAACAGAATTAAATACTCCAGATGTTACAACATCTTGGATTCCAAAGATTCTGGCACTATATTGTGGGCCAAGGATCTCATCAACATTCACATACTTAACAAACATAAGATATGCTTTGTGCAGCAGGACATAAATCCTTCCCCACCAATACCATGCAACTCATTCATGACCAATCTCAGACCTGCTGATGTGGAATGCCCATGAACACTGAATACTTACTATTGGCCCCTAGATAGTGTAATCCCAAACTCAGCCAGAGCTCTTGCACTTCCCCTACTTTGAAATTACAAGCTGCTGAATTGTAACCACAAGGAATGGTAGAGAAACTCAGCAGAGTTGGCAGCATCTGTGGAGAGAGAAACAGAATTAACTTTTTGAGATTTGTATGACCGTTTTTCAGAACCATACCATTGAGAGTCAAACGGGACTTGAAACATCGCTTTGCTTCTTTGACCACAGATGTTTTCACCAGCAGTCTCTCTGCTGGTCTCAGGTTTCCAGCATCCACAGTATTTTGCCTTTATTGAATTGTAACCACATTCATTTCAACTGAGGAACTTTGTTGACAGTAGAGTAAAAAGGAAGTATAGCCTGGCATCAAATTCAGATTCCTGAGCTCTGGAACATAGGATCAGGAGATAGCCTTTCAGTCCCTCAATTGTTTTTATGCATATTTAATGAGTAAATGATCTATGTCCCACACCTATTTATTGCCTTAGGTTTCAAGAAGACTTAATATGTTTTCTGACAAAAATCTATCAATGTCAATTGTAAAATTTTCAAGGTGGTATCAGAAAGAACATGGGCATTGGCAGTAATAATGGAAATGGACCAGGATTTCAGGAGAGAACAGACCCTCCTCCATTCAGAGACAGAAGGCAGTCTGGTGGATTCACACTGGAGGCAACGTTGTTTTTGTCTGAAGAGTTTACAGATTCACCTTCTTTAAGAATAACCTTGCTCTGCAGAACTCTAAAATTTCTGTACAGATATCGATGAGGTTTCTGCTTCTTTCATATCCTAAGGGAATGATCAACATCCCATAAAAATGTATTACACATCAGTTGGACAATAATATTATAATTCATACCAGAAATAGGTACGTTAGAAATTAATATTACCAAAATCTCCCTTTCAGTGTTTTTGGAGTGGTATTTAAATAGCTTTTTTAAAAAAAGTTATAATCATAATGGGTAGAGAAAATTCTTGGTCCAAACAGCAGGGAACAGTGCAGTTTTTTTAACCCTATTAGCATGCAGGATGCCAGGTTAATGAGGTTGTCAGTCATAATGAGGCAAAGTAATTAGTAAGGCCAAAATAACGTACCTGTTATTCGAGAAGTCATGAGCAATTGGTGTCCCCTTCAGAATTACAGCACCAAACTCGTATCTATTCATCTCAGGCAAGGGAAAAAATGGTCATGCAAAAAATAAAGAGTGATATCATTGTTTGCTGTTTTCCTTAAAGAGATCAAATAATGGTGTGTACGATAGAACAGACTATGGATACCAAATCAATCTTAGTTGTGCAAACATTTTCAAGTTTTGTTGAAATAATTTATGCCAGTAACAGTAAGTTTGCTCCCGCGGGAGTGACAAAAACACATCTCCAAAATCTCATTCCCCTTCTTGCTATTCAGTATACAAACCCTCAGTCCCCCATCCCCCTCAAGAAACCTGGTTAGTCATACCTTCACATGCAGTAGTCTTATGTGGCAATTTTCTGTCTGAACCTGTGAATACTCTAAACTGATGTCTGAGTCAGGATTGGGTGTAATTTTCCTTCCTTCCTGGGCCCAAACATTGGCTTTTCATACCAAAGCAACCCTCCTAGAGCAGCATGAGTTGGTACTAATGCAGTAAAACTGCTGTTGTTCTTCAAAGGTTGGCTTCTTTGTAGACCTGCTGAAGATAATGCAAAACAGTTCAGAACAAGTTCTTAAATAAGGATTTGATCTGGTGTGGAAATGTTTTAATATTTTATTTCTTATTGCGCCATAGGCAATTTAAGATCTGTTGTATCTTTAAAAAGCCAAAGAGTTGACATGTAGGCACTTAAAGTATTAAAACTGGTATTTTAACCTTTGAAAGATAATGAACCTATATTAAATTTTGTATAATCTTGTTCAATCATACATTCTCTCTATATAGAGCAGTGTTTAACGTCACCATGAGACATTCTACCACAATAATGTTGTGATAAAAATTGAAGTTGCTGACGAAAAAAGCTGGTTGTGTCACCTAAAAATGTGATGTTTGCTGATAAAACTTGGTTTAATTTTTCACATAGAAGTGTACTTAAGAATTTAAGCTGAAATCTCATGGAATGAGTGAATTATGAATTGATATAGACTCACTGTCCTCTCTCCACCAACTTATATGTTAAGTGTTTTCATAAATGCTGCATCTAAAATGATGGAATTTCCAATCATTGAGATAGAAAGCTCTTACTATGTTTGTTTAAGGATCCCAATGTATATTCACAATCCTTTTCCAAGGTGATGATGGAAGAACCTAATTAAAGGATTTTCCAACAAAAGCTACAAAATGGATCCTAGTAATCTGTTGTATCCGAGAAGTGAATTTGAGAAAGGAGTGTTAAATAATATGCCACCTACAAATGAGGAAGAAGAACGTGGATATTGCAAAGACAGAAACAGATGTTTCTCAAATAGCAAGGCTAGGAATCAATACTCTATTGGGTCTG
Organism: Chiloscyllium punctatum; assembly: GCF_047496795.1. Taxonomy (NCBI): domain Eukaryota; kingdom Metazoa; phylum Chordata; class Chondrichthyes; order Orectolobiformes; family Hemiscylliidae; genus Chiloscyllium; species Chiloscyllium punctatum. The sequence continues at coordinate 52,365,714 of NC_092764.1, read as the reverse complement.
TCAAGAGATATTGGCAGCAAACAGCTTCATGGCATCCTCTAAATAAGTCTTAAATAAACTTCCCTTTGTGATTGGAGGATCAAGTGTTGCATTGCAGTTCTAACATCACAACTGAGATCTTCCCAAACCTTGGAATAGGAGCCTAGAGGACAGAGGATTAAATATTAAATTATTTTCAACACCATTGACTCCTGCGGCAGTTCCAGTCATTTACACATTTGGCAGCTAGAGGGCAGAATAGGAACACCAATAAAAGTCTACTTCACCCACACATTGGAGATCTATGCTACACCACATAGACTGTTCTCAGGTAGATTACAAATCATTCAGTCAAGTTGGCTAGGTTTGCAAGAGTGACTGTATCTGAAATACTGCATAATACACACTGCATATTTTAAAAACAAAATTAAATTCTCAAGTTTCCTCAATATTCATAATAGCCACAACATAAGAAGAACATAAATGTGACTAACAATAATCCTTGGCATAGACTTTCTCTTAGTCTCAAATTTTCAATCACTGCCTGACAAGCAAGGTCTATTTAAATCCATTTATCACCCCTTTCCTCATCAGCTGCCTTCTTTACTTATCTTCCTTAAATTAATTTTAATTGATCAAGTAATCCCTAATTTTTAAGTTCTCAGCTCAATTTCCATTTTGGTCTCCCAAGTTTGGGAGACAGTGGTCTTGTGATCTTGCCGCACTGTTTTTGTTCCCTCTGAATACTTCAGGGGTATAGGAATATTATGCTGTTATTACACTGTGAGATAAAGAGCTCTCAACCTCACTGACAGCTGACCGTAATTTTTCCTGGATGCTAACAATTTAATTAATTTGGCACAGCAGTGATGTATAGTTTGATGAAGCAATGACCGCTTTCTAATGAGTTCCTTCAGGCCTTTTAGAAATTAATCCTTTTGCCTTAATTAAATCAATTGAAATATTAGGATTGATGCTTTGCTCTTATGCTAAAGAAGTTAAACTTGTGCAGCTGGACCTAATTAGATATTTACACCAAAATTTGAATTATTTCTCTCTCAGAGGATATCAGGGTCCTAATTATACTACAGCAAGTCTTTGAATAAATAGTAGCCCCCTTCATCTGACTGGCACTTGTTGCATTGTATTGCCTTTTACTGTGCTTGTGATGTGACTTACTGCAGCAATGAATGAGGGAGAAGGGGTGGTCATCAATGATGTTCAGTCCAGCACAGCTGTTGATGTTTTGCTGTTGGAAGCTGCAATTTCGAATACAATACCAGAAGGTCTCATCATGGTGACAGCAAATATTTTAAGTTTTCCAGCTGAGTAAGCGAGGAAATGGGACTAAGTGAGGTACAGCTGCTAAGTGTGACCAATAGGTCAACTATCTTAATGAGATAGATCATTTCTAATTCTTATATAAAGTACAAGCAGCTATTAAAAAGCTCTCCCAAGGAAAGTGATTGATTTTAGTCTTAATATTTGTTTAGACAAGGATTCTCTTGGTCCAGAAAAGAGCTCAGACTTCTTCATATTATCTTGGAAGGGTACCTCAATAGTTTGAGCAACAGGTAAGCAGATACTTCATGTTATGCTGTTGTATCAACATGAGGATTTTTGCTAACAGTTGTTGCTGACAAACCAAGAAGCCAATTTTGGTGGAATCTTAGTGGGCCAAATTGAGATTTGTGCCAGAACCAGGTGAGAAGTCCTGTGGGGCTTATCTCAATGTTGGGACCAACTTGCTGCAACTGAGACCATTCCAGGCAGTATGATGAGATTCTTGTGAAAGTGGTGAGTTGCATATTTTGTGTGTGGAATTACAGCGTGTGAATAATCTTATTAGGTACACATCTCACCACCAAAATACAGCTTCCCATTCTGCAACCCAGCATGAGCAACCTTGATACTGATGCTCTCAACATGGAAGCCAGGTGATCTCCTAATAACTTCAACTTTCTGGCTGTGAGGAGCCTCCATGTTACTCATCATATAACACTACCTCAGGATACAGGCTCCCAAAAACAAACCTCACCTACGGACAAAATAATATTATGCTTACCACCCCTCTGGATGTTGATGGCATCTCTCAATCCCACTTTGGAATCACAGACCTGCATTGCAGGACTTACCAGACACCAGCATTGAAAGGCTGCAGCAAGAACATTTTGTGTGCAGGGACAGACACCCAGTTCATGGACTGGATCAGCCTACACCTTAGGACTATCTGCTTGCTCCCTTAGCACTCACTCACTTAGCACCTAACTGCATGTTCACAGTGTCTATGCCATGTCCTACCATGTCATGTATGTTGACATGTTGTCACTTCAGTCAGAGTCTAAAGGAAATCAGTACTGCTGTATTGATGTGATCCTTTGCACAGACACACAAACAGGCTGCTTATTGCTCCTGTCAGTAGGGATTGGTTTAGGGGAGAGGACAATTCTGTGCTACACATCTAGACATCCACCTAAAACCAATGGTATTGGCTGTGTGGTAAGCATGTTCTGTCAAGCAAATGCCTATGTCAGAAAGTAGGTGGGGGCTAATCCTCAGTCTGGTCAAGGAGGGGTTGCTATTGGTCAGGGGGTGCCTGTACTCTCTCAGGCACACCCAACCCACCCACCCACAATCCAGGGGTCAGTCATCCACTAGAGCTGGTCACTCACGGGTTCAGTTTGACTGTAGTCCAAGGGATAGTTACAGGCCAGTCCTGTAGGGTCCTCATAAGTAGTCAGGGAATTGTGTGTTGTCAGTCAGAGAACTGCAAACACAAAAGTCGGGGGTCGGGTCATTCATGTCCAGGTGCTGCTCAAAATTGGTTGAAGTTCTCAAAATAATACAGTCCAGGGGGTTCATGCAGTCTTCCTTCGGAAGAGCGCAAGGGGCAGGGCTCTGTAGGGACAAAGGGATGGCTGCCAAAGTAGATGGTCTGACTAAGCTGGGTTGGATGGATGGGAGGTGGAGGAAGAAGTCTCTATTGTTGTCTGACATGGATGGTGACAGGGCAAACTCAAAGTATAAGGGACCTTGGTGGAGCAGCATCAGAGGGTGTGGTAGGCTGTGGGATGGTTACTGGCAGTGACTACCACTGGACTCCAAGGGGAGCACAGAGAGGCAGGAAGGCAGTTGGAGAGAACTTTCAATGTTGTGGGCCTCCACTTGGGTAGGGATAGAGGAGTGGTGGAAATACACTTTTTGGGTAGTGCCAGTTGAAAGGGGTCATTGGGGGATCTCTTGGCAACCAGGTGGAGCTCAGTCAGTGCTGAAGGTGCCCACCACGAACTACATTTCCTGCCATCACTTGCCATTCACCAGATGCTGACTGCAACTGGAAAACAGCTGGGCCAATGCCTAGAGTGGGCACAGTCAGTGTCCACTTGATGGTGAAAGTGCAGGTTCCTTCTTTACTGGATATTGAAGGAGTAAATACATGAAGCATGCATTTGCAATGTGCAGCTACATTTAATTTGCAATCCCTTCTTCATCCATTTGCAGTGCAGACAGAGGTGATAAATACCATGCTATTGGTCCCTGCAAATCGACCCTTTGGTGTATCAATGACATTAAACTTGAAAGCAATGACTTATAAAGAGGCCAATACTGGCCAAAGACAACTTTCCAGAGTGCAGAGGGAGGTGGAGACTATCATGTTATCCCTGTCATTGATTATTTAAATGAACTCCACTGAATGCAATGAAAGCTTAAACAATTGATGTGGGTCTGGGATTGGAAGGAAGTTAGAGTGCAGACATTCCCTTTTTTTAATGTAATGTGTTGGTTAGTTAGCTGGTACTGCACCTTCACCACTTAATGTACATGCTGAGACTCAACTGAATGAAGGATAGTGACACTGCCTGAGGTTTCGGAGCACCGCATGTCTCACTGTGTGTATAAAGTTAAAAATCACACAACACCAGGTTATATTCTGACAGCTTGAATTGGAAGCACTAGCTTTCGAAGCTCCTGATGGAGGAGCATCCATTTAAATGTTTGCTTCCAATTAAACATGTTGGACTCTAACCTGGTGTTGTGATTTTCAACAACTACACTCCAGTCCAACACTGGCATCTCCAAATCATCACTATGTGTAGCCCTCACTGGCAAGAATTGCCACCGTTGCCTGCTCTTGCAGCAAAGAATCAGTTCTGCTCCATATGTTGCCAACAGTGCTCACTTTCAGCAAGGGTCCTGCACCCACCTGTTCATGGAATGTTAATTGCTGTGGCAGCCTTCCTGAGAAGACTAAAGCAGTTGTAGGAGAGCCAAGGCTGATGGCAATCCGAGGAGCAGCAGCAGAGGCTGAGGATCACCCAGTTTAGGGAGAGATCACAGCCTCAGGGGCCCCTTTGGACATGTCAGTCCGTAGGAGAATCAGAGGTCTTTGCTCCGACTCCATTCCCTGAGGATAAGAATGGGGTGGGATACAGTTGGCACAGGCTCCATATGACTCAAGACACTGTGACCAAGCTGTGCCAAATGTGTGAGAATGACCTGAGGGCTACAGGAATGGGAGGCCATCCTCTCCTGTTGGCTGTGTAGGTGGAAACCACTTTGGACTTCAATGAGACTGGCTCCTTCCAGGGGGTGGCAGTGACTTATGTGAGATCTCTCAGTTGGGCAGTCACAATGCATGAGGGCAGTGATAAACACCATGTGGGCAAGGCCACACTGGTTCATTTTGTGCCCTGAGAGAAGGTCAGTGCTGATGTCCAGGCAGTAGGTTCCTGGAACTAGCTGGGTTCCTCAGGCATAAGGTGCCATGACTTCACACACTTCAGTGAGAGGTTTGTATCACAACACTACAGAATTCATCAACAACAAGGAATTCATTTGATTTAATGTTGAAATGATCTATGATCACCTGCTACCATTATCTATGTGTCCATTGTGCCCACTACCCTGGCAGTTACTATAACTCCTATATCCTGAAGCACTCATGGACCTTGCAATGTTGACTACTGGGAAACAAGGATTACCCACAGTGACCAACAGCTGAGGACATATTGCACAACCCCCTAACGTATGCGGGGAGCAGAAGTTGTCTGTTCTTCAATGAGGAATATGTTGGAGCAGCTGCTGAAGATGCAGTTCTGCTGTTTTTGATCAGTCTTGGTGGGGGTGGGGGGAGCCTGCAGAATTTTCTACATCATCCTGTGTTGCCCTCTGTACAACTGAAGCAGGCAACAAGGCCATGTGGTAGGCACTGAGGACAGGGGAGTGGGAGCAGACTTCTGAGGAAGAGAATGAGAATGTTGGGGAGTTGGAAGCTCTCCTTGTGTATGACAGAGTCAAGTGCATCAAGCACTACGAGGCAAACAGGACCTAACAAACAGCCGGTTCCAGAGGACAAGAGCTGGGTGCAATGGACCATCATGGAATGTTAAATAGCACTTGGTCATAATGTCACCAACTGGTTGACATTGTCAGAGTGAATTTCAGCTTTTACTTATTTTGTTTGCATCCACTTGTGCTGTCTGAATAAAAGCTCATCTTCGATGTATCTAATTAGTTGTCTGAATATAATATTCCCCACTGGATGCTGACAAGCTGCAGGTCCCCATTGGACATTGGGGAATTTGTAGTGCTAACTTGGAGAGGGTGCTCAGACTGGATAGACCAGAAGATGTAGGAACAGAATTAAGCCATTTGACTTGTCAAGTCTGCTCCATTCTCCTGCCTTTTCCCTATAACCCTTGATACCCTTACTAATCAAGAACCTCTCTCTTTGTCTTAAATACACTCACTGACTTGGCCACCTACTGGCTGAAGAGATTCCTCCTTATCTCAGTTCTAAAGTGTCATCCCTTGCCTCTGGGGCTGTGCCCTCTGGTTCTAACCTCTCATGTTAGAGGAAACATGATTTGGACATGCTGGTGTTGGACTGGGATGTACAAAAGTAAAAATCACACAATACCATGTCCTCAACCACCTGATGAAGGAGCAGCGCCACGAAAGCTAGTGCTTGCAATTAAACCTGTTGGACTCTAACCTGGTATTGTGATTTTTAACTAGAGGAAACATCTTCCCCATGTCCATTCTATCTGGCCTCACTGTATTCTAAGTTTCAATCTGCTTCCCCCCCATTCTCCTTAACTCTAAGTACAGATGCAAAGTCCTCAACCATTCCTCATTTGCCAAGCCCTTAATTCCCAGGATCATTCTTGTAAAATTCTTTGGACTCTCTCCAACACCAGCACATATTTTGCTATGGGGAACATAAATGCTCACGATGTTCCAAATGCAGTCTGACCAGAGCCTTCTACATTTCAGCAGTACACCCCTGTTCTTGTATTCTAGTCCTCTTGAAATTAATGCAAACATTGCATTTGCCTTCCTCTCTGACAACTACGTCTTCATGTTAACCTGAACAGAACCCTAAACTAGAACTAAGTCGTTTTGTGCTTCAGATTTCCAAAGACTTTCGCTGTTTATGAAATAGCCTTCACCTCTAATCTTCTGACCAAAATGCATCACCTCACACTTTCCCACATTGTATCCCATCTGCTGCCACTTTGCCCACTCTTCTAACCTGTCACAAATCCTTCTCAGCCTCTCTACTTCTACACTACCTGCCCCACCATCTATTTTTGTATAATTTGCAATCTTAGCAACAAGGATCACTGCAGAACTCCATTAGTCACTGGCTGCCATCAGGAAGAAGGCCCCTTTATCCCACTCTCTGCCTTCTGCCAGTCAGCCAATCCTTTCTCCATGCCCTAACACCATGGTCTTGCTAATATTATTTAGCTGCCTGTGTGGCACCTTGTCAAAGACTTTCTGGCTCTCCTTTGTCTAACTTGTTTATTACCACCTCAAAGAATTTTGACAGATTTGTCATGCATAACCTCCCCTTGATAAAGCCGTGTGTTGACTCAGCCCTATTTTACCATGCATTTCCAAATACTCTACAATCTAATCCTTAATGGACTCTAAAATCTTACAAATGATTGAGGTCAGGCTAATCAGACTATAGTTTCCAGTCTTCTGCCTCCCTCCCTTGTTAAAAACAGAGATCAGCCATTTTCCAGTCCTCTGGAATTCTCCCTGACTCCAATGATTCCTAAAAGATGACTACCGATGCCTCTACAAACTCCTCAGCTATTTCCTTCAATATTCTGCAGTGTAGCCCATCTGATCTAGGTGATGTATCCACCTGCAGGCCTTTCAGCTTCCCCAGCACCTTCTCCTCAGTGATTGCCACTACACCCACCTCTGCCCCCTGACTCTGAAGTTCTTGCATGCTGCTGGTATCTGCCAAGTACATGTTCAGTTCCTCTGCCATTTCTTTGTTCCATATTACTACATTACCAGCCTCATTTTCTAGTGGTCTAATGTCCATTCTTGCCTCTCTTACCTTTTCCGACATCTTAAAAATTTTGCAAACTTCTTTTTATATTACTAATTAGTTTATGCTCACCTTTATATTCTTCTGCACTTATTCCATTTTTTAAGTTATTCTCTGCTGATTTTTAAAGACTTTCCCGTCCTCTGCTTCCCAACAAAGTTCACCCATAGTGCATGCTTTTTGTTTTGGTTTTATGCTGTCCCTGACTTCCCTTGCCATCCATGGTTGCCTCATCCTCCTCTTGGTATGAATATCTGCTGTGCCTCTCTTTACATAAACGTAATGCTATTTTCTCTGATTCCAGCTTCTCCATCTCAAACTGCAGGGTGAATTCTATCACGTTATGTTCACTGCAACCTAGGGGTTCCTTCACCTTTTTGTCTCCCTAATCGAGTCTGCTTCATTACACACTAGCAAATCCAGAACTGCCTACTCCTTAGGAGCCTCTATCAGAAGTGGCTCCAAATAACCATCTTGTAGACATTCCATGAATTTCTTTTCCTGAGATCTTCTGCTCAATTGATTGTTTTCAGTCCACCTGCATATTGAAGACCCCATGATTATTGTTATAGTGCCTTTCTACATGCCTTTTCTCCTTTTGATTTATTTTCTTCCCTACATCTTGACTACTACTAGGAGACCTGTATGTAACTCCCATCGGGGTCTTTGTTTTTTCCTGTGTATCCTCAACTCTCCCCACAAAGATTCTATGCCTTCTGACTCTATCACTTCTTGGTAATAATTTATTTTCAATTCTTACTAACAAGGCAACCTCCACCCTGTACCCATGGGCCTGTTCTGTCGATAGGACATGTATCCTTGGATATTAAGTGATTCCTCTGATTCCTCTGTCATGTTCTTTGAGAATATTTGACAAAAAGTCAATTCTACCTCTTGCTCCTGTGTAAATGATCAAGGTATCTTCCTACACATTGGTCGTGTTTGCATTTCCATGTCTGCCATGTGGTTTGTTTGGTAGCACTTTTGGAGTCATAAGGTTGGAAGTGTTCCTTCCAGAAACTAATTCACAAAACAAAAAAATCAAACCTGACATTTCAGTGCATCACTGAGGGTGAGGCAGTAAATCAAAGTCCTATCTCTGCCTCCCACCCCACCCCCTCAGGTGGAGAATTCCACATCACTGTTTTGAAGAAGAGTATGTCCCTCCAATCCTGGCTAAATTTGTCTCAATCAATAAAACAGATTATTTGTCATTGATTTTTGTGCGAGCTTACTGTGTGTGAATTGGATGTGGCATTCCCTACAGTACAACAGGGGACTATGTTTCAAAAGTACCTTATCAGTTGGAAAATACTTTGTAATATCTGGTAGTTGTGAAAGGCACTATGCAAATGCAAATTTTTCATTTTCCTTGTTTCTGTGATTAGAACAATGACCAAGAAAAAAAAACAGATGTCCTAAGTTGTATTTCATTCCCCAAAGAAAAAGCAGTGTGCACTTTTCAGAAAAGATGCGAGTATTCTCAACATCCTCTGTGATTTAATTTGAGCCCTAAATAAAGGTTAATGATGCTTATTGCAAACTTAATCTGACTTGACAAACTTAAAGAAAAATGTACGTGTAAAGGTTAGCAAGCATAGTTGTGATCCAGAGGTACCATTTAACAGCTGCCAGTACAGGAAGTAAACTCTGCTATTATTTTGCCTTACATCCTCAAACATATAAAATTTTCTTTTGTCTTTGCTGCCTGGAGTTTTGTTTTTCCAGTTTTTTTTCTTTCTCACCTAGCTTTCTTCAAGCTGCAAGCAACAAAATTGGAACTCGTGTCCCTAAGTAAAATGTGCAATTAAGACCATTACTGGAGGCTAACCTCTCATGCTCAAGCAACAATGGATTCACAGAGAATGTCATATTTGCTTGGCTCACACTCCACACAAAGAGTTTCACTTAGAGATTCATGGAGCTAATCTCACTGTTTAAAAATTTAAAACTAAATTGCAATGTACTTTGAATTTTATTTTATCTGCTGACCTATGCTTACTCATTTATAATGTGTTTTAATGTCTGTACGAATATAGTTTCGCATTAATTTTATTCAGCCCACATCAATAATCTATATGACACCAAGCAGCGTAAACATTTTTTAAAAAAAGACAAAAGAACCGTGGATACTGGAAATCAAAAACAAAAGCAGAGGTTGCTGGAACAGTTGAGCAGATCTGATAGCATCTGTGGAGGGAAATCTGTTAATGTTTTGAGTCTGAACTGGTTCTGAGGAAGGGTCACTGGACCTGAACTATTAACTCTGATTTCACTCCACAGGTAATGCCAGACCTGCTGACTTTTCCCAGCAATTTCTGTCCTTGTTAAACATTTGACTTATTGATTTTCTACTCCCAGAATGTGAAAGAAAGTTAGATAACCCCTAAATTACAATATGAGCAAAGGGAGAGGTGTAGCCAGCTGCAGTTCAGGTGTGCCTGAGATGGAAACTGTTGCTGAACTTTGTAAGGTTCACCTCTCATTCTCATTAAGTTCCTTTTCAGGGAGACTATTAAAACACTGCTGCTTTCCCTTAAGGAGCAGTGCCTTTCTGAATGTGGCGAAATGATTTTGTCGGCTACAGCCAATAGTTCTTGTACAGTTTTCATAAGGGTGTCATGGGAAGATTTACGGTAGGAGAGTTGGGAAGACTAAATCATTGACTGATAACACCAGGAGCTCTGCTGGATGATGTGCAACAAAGAGGAAAAGGGGCAGGCCATAGAGCAGAGGGCAGCCTCATGGAAAAGCAGAGGATGTAAGCTGCACAGATGGAGAAGGCTTAGGAGGTGAAAATATGAGAACAAGTAAGGAAAACACTTTTGTAGCTGAAAGAATGTAAGTATGTTTACCTGTGTTTTCAATGCATTCATCTTGAAGCATCACAGCACATTCAACATAAACCAAGAATGTAAATTCATTCTGGACTTTAATAATGTATGGAAACAATGCCTTTATTCAAAATTAAGGGGAAAAAAACCCCAATACTCTGTAATCTTTGCTGAGCACATATTCCAGGCAGGTATCAAAAGTTCTCAGAAGCTATATTTATCTGCTCAGTTCTGTACTTACAATTTGAATGTAAACTGGCTAACATTCTACATCCTATGTATTTGGAAACCCTGGTACCCAACACAAATGTTGTGCCACGACCAGAGTGTCCTTTCCATAGGTAATGATCTTCAAATCCCTACTGTGTGGAAACAGGCCCTTTGGCTCAACAAGTCCACACCAAACCTCTGAAGAGTATCCCACCCAAACCCATTCCCCATTACTCTACATCTTTACCACTAATGTACACATCTCTAGATGTGTAGACTTTATGGGCAACTTAGCATGGACAATTCACATAATCGGCACATCTTTGGACTGAGAGGAAACAGGAGCACCTGAGGAAACCTACGCAGACATGGGGAGAACGTGCAAACTCTACACAGTTGCCCAAGGCTGGAATTGAACCCAGGTCCCTGGCACTGGGGCAGCAGTGCTAACCACTGAGCCACCGTGCCATGATATTCACAGTAATATTTGGGAGACTAATCTTTAATCCCTGGAGATGCCAGAACTATTTGTATTGTTAGTCACTGTTGGATTTGTACCTTGCCTTGAAGAGAGGTCCTCTTTAAGGACTCCATGTGCTACATACATACAATGTTGTAACTCTCTGCCTGGTAGTTAGTCTGCTATGGGGCTGCATGCACAAAAATCAGTTGGTTGTTGTAATGTCTGCTTCATAACTTATAGTTTAGCTTGTTTTAAACAGTAAAACACATGGAGTCAATCATTGATTTCTGATTTTATTTTGAAACTATTGTCATTTAATATGGTGACAAACCATAAAAAATGCTGAATTTGCAGACCCACTTCACTTGAAGTGTAAATAAATTAATCTACAGGTTACATATTGGTTTAGCTCAATTGGTTGGATGGCTGATTTGCAATGTCAAATGATATTAACTGTGTGTTCAATTCCTACACTAGCTAAGGTAATTATGAAGGGCTCTTCTCAACCTCTCCCCACACCTAACATGTGATGTCCCTCCAGTTATACCATCAGTCATGCTTCTCTAATGAGAGAATAGCCTTATGGTCTGGTGAGACTGACAACTTTATCTTTTTAATCCACAGTTTTTAAAAATCATGCTAAAGTCCGGAAAACACTGGTCAATAACTTTATTTGTTACAGCGTCATAGCTTGCTCATAAGTAAACAAATCTAGAGTGAGTGGCCAGTCAACTCCTTTGAAAAAGGCAATTGATTGGGGTTTGTGATGCCTTGGTAGCAGGCAAGGGAAAGTGAAAGGCAAGATTGTCAAAATGTCCACAAAACAGTCTCAATTACATTGGAACACAGCAGATCGCCTAACAAAATAATTCAAAATATATAAACTTCATTCAGAGCAATGGTTTCTTCAATTGTATATGTCCAATAAAGAAAAGGAAACTACTAAGCTATACTTAGCAAGTAAATGAAGGTCTGCACAGATTCCATACATCAGGATTAACAACTCAAGATCTAAGTAATCCCGTAGCTAAAAGATAGAGACCACTTTTGACGACCAATACAGAATCAGATGAAACTTTTATGTTTATCAATTAGAATTCATGTCACTTAGTGTATAGAATCCATAGATTACTTTGTAAACAGATGCAGAGTAAGCATTTTTTTTTCTCAGATGGGGAATTTGAAAACAGAACTGTTAAGCTAATAATTACATCCACGCAAATGGAAGCATTCCTGAATGGGAAGACATTGAATAACTACCAGAGGATGGATGTACAAGTGATTTAAAGGTGAAGTGAATAAATTATTTGTAGCCTTTTTTGATTATGTCCTGAATTAGAATTGATGGACTTCAAAGAGATTGGATTGAGATGAGTATCATGATTGCTTTGATTCCTGTTTGGTTCCATTACTGGTTAGAGCGTGCTTAGAGAAGAAATCTACTGAACAAGCCAACTTATGTATGATATAATTTAACACTCAATTGAAATTTTAGTCAAAATTAGACTGTTCCTTCTTTGCTAACATATGCTTAATATATAAAAGTAGAGGAAGTGGTGGAGGCTGGTACAATTGCAACATTTAAGAGGCATTTGGATGGGTATATGAATAAGAAGGGTTTGGAGGGATATGGGGCGGGTGCTGGCAGGTAGGACTAGATTAGGTTGGGATATCTGGTCGGCATGGACGGGTTGGACCAAAGGGCCTATTTCCATGCTGTACATCCCTATGACTCTAAATTCTATGGAAAGCTCTTCAATATGATTTGACTGTGAAAGTAATGAGTCCACAACCATATATCAGTTGAATTTCTGAAGGTATGATTAAGATAATTTTTAAGTGCAATGTTTGGTATAAAAAGTCCTGTTGATAGCTGGAAAGAAAAGTTTGAAAGATTTCAGGACATTTAACTGACTCAGTATTTGTAACATACTGCCAGACTTGAACACCAACCTTTGCAAGATTCAAGCACAGGCCTATCACCTAATAAGCTGTCAGGCCAAAACCAAACCTCAAATTTTAGCATCAGACATTCCTCGATACTATAAGTATCTGGTGTTCCTTGTGCTCACATTAGACCAATCAATAATGTTAAAAGAACCCGTCAAGAAGCTGTTAAAGGAACTGAATCCTATCAACTCAGTACAGTTACAAAGGGGCCAAAACACAATGGGAAGCTGAAGCCAAAATATTCTGGGCAGTCACTTTTACAACATGTGCTTTCTATATAGTTTGTCACCAGTGTGGCAGAATTATTTCCATACAAAGAAGAAATAAAAGCAGATGGACAATTCTCAACATCAACTAATTAGCCACATTTCACTACTCAAGTGGCTGAAGCCCAATAAAGATTTGGTTTTAAAAACTCCTTATCCTGAAATAACATTCTGGAAGGCTATATTTTGTGGTATAAGGAGTAATTGTAACTGGTACCATGCTGCAGTGATGTCATGCAATATCACATGATCTTGCTTTCTTGTAGAACCTCTTGGCAAGATAAAGTCACAGTCAGATGTTTCTTGCTAAAGTTAGTCTTTTCCTCAAATAATCTGTATTAGCACACTTAAACTAATAATATTACATGGTGTCAACACATGACAGAAAATGAGAATTTCTCTATCATTACACGAAAGCTTCCAGCTTGTCCCAAGTCCCAATCAAGCAGAAATCTGATGCTGAAGATTTATCCAATATTGCACTGCATTGGGCGGCCTTACTGTGAAGTTGACAAGGAAGCAGGTCTGTACAGTATTGTATGGAATGGGTGCCTATGCAGATGGTATGATTGCCAGAGAGGGGGTCCACAATAAAAGCATCATGCATCATACATAATGGCAATAAAATTTCTCAAGATCACTTAGATGCCATCTTCAACTTGCAAAAGTATACAATTGCTGAGCTGACTAAATTTAACATGCAGATTCAACTGCAATGGGAAATCATTGATAGATTTATAAATAAACTGTATGGACGTATGGAGTGAATATGGCTGCTTAATAAATAATTAATCATGGATAAAACTTTTTACCTGAGCTTTGACACTTTGTTACATTTGTAATTGAGAGATGATTTAAATCTAGTAAAGGCATTTCAACCATGTAAACCAGCTGAGGCCAGGTAGCAAAAATCAATGTGATTCAGGAAACTGGGAGACCCATATCCCTGAACTACATGACTGAACATACTCCATTCAATTTAAAAGCAAAAGAAGGGGAGACAGGATAAGTACCCACAACCCAACCCAGCTATCTGTAATTAGTGTGGTGGGATAACACAAGCACAAACATTGCTCTCTCAAACAGGCCAAATAGCACTTTTACAAAAAGAATGATCATTTCCAAGCTGTGTGCCACAGCAAGTGGCCTTTCCAGAATAACTGAAGAGGTAGTCTTTCATTTGTAGCAAAATCCATTAATTCGATGTCAATGACACTGAGGCGTCATTCCTTGGAGTGAAACTAGAACCAAATGGAAGTGACTGAAGTGCTAACATCATAATAGAGGAACAAGACATACTTTTAGTTAGACAAGAGTGCAGCAGCTTGGATTCTTTCTGATTGACACTGAGAGGAAACCAGACATTTTGGCAATAAAATTTCTCAAGATCACTTAGCTGCCCTCAACCTGATCAGATCTCACCCACTGGGATTTATATCATCACCTCTACTAGGAAATTAATTGGTATGTTAAAGCAAACCTAGTATTAAGGTAGCTCCCATCTAATCTCTGCAGTTCACACTGACACTTAGCTATACAAAGCCCATCTGAAATTTGAAATCTGGATCTTTTAAATCCTTTCTTTCACTTCAAGTTACAGTGATGGTCCTGTGCTATTCGCCTCTTCCTGCATTTATAAATATGACAGTAGCAACACTGGCAAAATTGGCTGATTAATAGGAAATAGTAATGGTTATGTTATTTTTCATGCTGGAGACTAGGTTTATAGTGAGGTTCCCCAGAAGTCAGTGCTGAGACTCTTGCTTGTCCTAGTATGTAATCATTGAGAATCTGGCACTCTTCTTGGAAAAGAGAAGGCTGAGATGAGATCTGACTGAAGTATTCAAAATCATGGTCTAGATTTTAGGATACAGGGCTCAGTATAAAAATTTGTGGATGATACAAAACTTGGAAGCATCGTGAGAAGAATAAGGTAATGCAAACCAGTTTTGACTTGTGGGTTGATCAGTGATAAATAATGATCAGTGTAGAGAAGCATGAGGTGATCCATTTTGGCAGGAAGATACAGAGAGACAATGAGATATAAGGTACAATTTTAAATGGAGTGTAGAAGCAGAAGGACTTCAATGTAATTGTACATAAGTTGTTAAGGTTGGAAGGACAAGTTGAGAGCAGTCATTAAAACACAGTCTCCTGGGCTTTCTTAATAGGGCTATAGTGTTCAAGAACATGCAGGCTATGATGAACAAGACATTAGTTTTATAAGACACCAGTTCAGCATCAACTATAGTATTGCATCCACTTCTGGGTGTTACACTTTCTGTAATGTCTTCCCATCTTTCATAGAATGCAGAAGAGTTTTATAAGAATGCTTCCAAGGATGAGGAATTTCAAATATGAAATTGGATTAGAGACTTTTCTTCCTAGAAAAGAGAAGGCTAAGATGAGATCTGACTGAAGTTCTCAAAAACATGAGAGATCTTGAAATAATAAATAAGGAAAAAATGCTTTTACTTATGAAAGAGTGGAGGATGAGAGGGCATGGATTTAAAGTAATTCATAAAGGAAGGAATATGAGGAAAAGTTTTTACATGCACCAAGTGGTTAGGGTCTGGAATGTACTGCCTGAGAAGCTGGTTGAAGTAGGCTCAATCAAGGTGTTCAAAAGAGAATTAGAAGGTTGAAAAGGGATAATGTGCATTGTTACAGAGCGAAGGCAGGAGAATGGCACTTAGTGAGATTCTCATCGGTAGAAAGGAGAAGACTCACTGGGTCAAATGGCCTTCATTTGCACTATAGACAATTCTCTGATTCTATTTGTCCAACAGTACAAACGAACTGCCAGGTTTCCTACGTTACACCAGTGACTTCATTTCAAAAGTACTTCAGTAGCTGTAAAGAGTTTTGTAACATTTTGAGTTCATGAAAGGCACTACATACATTCAAGTTTCTTTTTCTCTTCACTTTGGCTGCTTCTGCAAACATAATTGCACATCATTCTTATTTCTTCTAGTGCTCTACCCTAAATAAAAAAAAACTGGCTCTTAGTTCAGACAAAGGGCTGCAATCCAAAACATTAACCATCTTCTTTAATTCCAGTGCTGATTAATTTGCTGTATATTTCTTGCATTTTTTTCTTCATGTGGAAGAAAATTATCATCTTATACTTTGCAACATAATATTCACAATTGTAACTGCAATCTATGCACTTTGTCTAGCGGTCAATTCCTCACATGATCACTTAAATGTTTGTTGACTTTTAAATAAAAGCAGGTTTTTAATAAGTGGATGAGATCAAATAGTTTCTAATTTAAAATTTCAAACCAGCACTGACAGCCAAGTTCCTCGGGCAAAGGCATAGATGCCACTGACCATTCCCACAAGATGAATTACTCATTACCCTCTGTTTATCTGCTTATAAAAGGTTCCTGCTCCAAGCAACTGAAACTTCTAATTTACAAAGATTGATCATTTTGCTCGCAGGCTGTTATTTACCAAGTGTCTTGGCTTATCTTTTCCTTTTGTAATTTTATCTTCAGCTAATTCGGGGTATTTCTGCAATTAGGTGGCCAAGTGATGTTCAGCCTGCCACAATCTTTTTTAGTCAGATCATGCTATTAAGTGTTTTGTGTCAAATGTTGATTGAAATTTGGCTTATTTCTAAGAAAAACAGACCACACCGATAAGCAAATGACATAAAAAACATCCACAGATGTGTGACAGATGAGTGTAAACGCTCACTAACTAGATGGCCCTGAGACACTAACTCAGCTGCACAGATGCAGCAACAGGAGTCAACCATATATCTATTATCTTTATACTTGGGAAAGTGTTGAGACTTTCACTGGTTTGTTTGGCAAACACTAAAAGGGCAAAATACTGGCATCACAATCTTGAAAGCTTGAAAATGTACTATAATCGCTAAAACATGCAGTCATAAATTATTCTTTCAAACCTTTGAAGTGCTGCATACACATCAGATATTATAAACCATATAATATTTCATAACTGTAATCTCCAGTTCCTATTTACTTTCTATCTTCATTTCAGAAGAATTAAATCTGAATGGATAATGCAGCTGGATTTGCAGTTTAATGATAAGCTGAAGTCTCAGGGCACAGCAATGGAGGGCTCCTCTGAGCTTTCCACTTTAGCCTGTATCTTGAGATATATCTATACTTCACAGAATTATTAAGGTGCAGAAGGAAGCCATTCAGCCTATTGTCAGTAATGGCTAACAGGGCATTTTAACTTAGTGCTTGTCACTTCCCCGTAACCCTATACATTAGTTACATAGAAACAATTATCCAGTTTCCCCTTTGAATGCCTGAACTGATGCTGACTCTTCCACACTTCCAGTAAGGATGTTGTGAAACATGAAAGGGTTCATAAGATTTGCAAGGACATTGCCAGGGTTGGAGGATTTGAACTGTAGGGAGAGGCTGATTAATCTTGGGCTGTTTTCCCTGGAGCGTCAGAGGCTGAGGGGTGACCTTATAGAGGTTTATAAAATCATGAGGGGCATGGATAGGATAAATAGACAAAGTCTTTTCCCTGGGGTGGGAGAGTCCAGAACAAAAGGGTATAGGTTTTATGTGAGAGGGGAAAGATATAAAAGGGACCTAAGGGGCAACTTTTTCACACAGAGGGTGGTTCATGTATGGAATGAGCTGCCAGAGGAAGTGGTGAAGGCTGGTACAATTACAACATTTAAAAATCTGAATGGGTATACAAATAGGAAACGTTTAGTGGGATATGGCAAATGACTGCATGTTTTAACGATTATAGTATATTTTCAAGCTTTCAAGATTGTGATGCCAGTATTTTGCCCTTTTAGTGTTTGCCAAACAAACCAGTGAAATTCTCAACACTTTCCCAAGTATAAAGATAATAGATATATGGTTGAATCCTGTTGCTGCATCTGTGCAGCTGAGTTAGTGTCTCAGGGCCATCTAGTTTAGTGGCAAATGGGTCTAGATTAGGTTGGGATATCTGGTCAGGATGGACGAGTTGGATCGAAGCATCTGTCTTTGTGCTGTACATCTCTATGATTCTAACTATTTACTGTGAGATGGAAAAGAAACCTTTCAAACATATTTGCATCTTTTGTAAAGTGTTTCTAACCTGTGCCTGCTTTTTTTTTAACCTTTTCCAATTGGGGACAGATTTTCACTATTTACTGTGTCCCAATGCCTTAGGATTTTGAAAACTTCTATCAAATCTTCTCTTAGCCTTTCCTTCTCCAAGGTAAATTGTCCCAAATATAGACAATAGAAAATGATAACAGAAGTAGGCCATTCGTCCAACAAGCCCACACCATCACCCAACACAATCTTGGCCGATCTTTGATCTACCCCAAAAGATTAAACTGTATTGAAACAGAATTCAAGTCCACATTTTTAGTGTAAGAGTTTTTACTTCAATTATTCATGCTTCCAAAAACTCTCACCACTGATTACTAGTTTCCCTTTTTTTGTATTCACTGGGATTTGGGCATCATTGGGTGAGCTTGAATTTATTGCCCATTCCTAATTAAAAGCCAACCACATTGTGATGGGTCTGGGGTGTAGTGTTTAGGCCGGACTGGATAAGGATGGCAGATTTTTTACCTTTAAAGGAAACAAGTTGATTTTTTTGTTGTTGTTGTTCTATAACACTTGAAATTGGTCAACTCAGTGGATGAGATTTGTTTTTATACTGAATTCAAATTTCACTATCTGCCCTGGTGGGATTTGGACCCATACCCCCAAGAACATCAGCCTTGGGTTTGGGATTATTAGTCCAGTTATGACACTGCCTCCTCTCACAGATCTATAGAAACAATTCACACCCAATTAACACTTTAATACATCCATCATTTAATCCCTCATTCAATTATGTCTCAGACATTCATTCTGATCCTATTAGATGATAACAGGCTCATCTTTCTCTTTTTTTTAAAGATAAAACTATTTAATGACAGCAGGTTATATTCCTATATCCTGCTTTACACATTGCATTTCCAAGCATTTCCAACAGTTTCAGGGAACTTGCTGTTTCACAAAGAAAGCAATCAAATAGTTGCCTGCTGCGATCTATCCATTTCAATTTGGAAATTTATCCATTCTCCATCTGTTTTAAAACAGAAATATTGAATCTCAGTCTCTTCTCTTTCACACGTTTCACTGACTGTATGTTATTCCATAGGCACTTATAATTAGTGTAGCACTCGATGGATAATGCTGCTGAATCCCTTTTCAGAATTTCTTCCAACATTTTCACTGAGAAAAATACTCTTTCTACCACCTCACTAAGAACGAGAATCTCCAGCAGTGTGGTACTTTTTACTACCCTTTTTAGCTTCCCAAGCTAATAAGAAATTTGCCTCAATTTTGCATAAGAACATTTATAAATCCTTTTCAACTTCAGAATACAGATTTGCATAAACAGCATCACAAAAAAAACAATTCTCATGTTCCTGGCATCTAACAGTTTCAAAACTATGTTCCAGTTTTAAGTTTTCAATACTTTGTATGCCCAAATAATATTTTCCAACTTGGGTTTTCTTGTACTGGTAGTAAAGTCCAATAATTCACAGCTGGCATCTGGTCTTGTTTGTCAACTCAGCCAATTCAGCTGTCCAACTAGATTTCACAATTCCTTCATCTCAGTTTTGGAGATTGCATCTTTTTGTGAGGCTCTACTTTGACTAATAGTAATGAGGTTAATAGTTTTCAAATAAGATTGCTGATTTAAAGTGACACTTGATTCGTGAATGAATAAATTATTTTATTGTCACCTATATCTTAAAGATACAGTGTTGTCTTTTGTTGGCACAATCCGGCACTATTTTGAACTACAAAATCAATAAAAAGAAATTATTTAAGTAAGAGTTCATCTTCTGTTCATGTTGGGTTTCAAGCACTACTTTTGGGCATCTGCAAGTTCTCTGGAAGGTGTTGCAATTCTCGGAGTCTCGCTCCAGGAACAGCACTGACAATGCTGATGCTCAAGGAGATGCTGGCTGTACTGCTGCCTGACATTGCCAAGAGTCCAGGCTCCGGGCCTACCACCACCAGGAGTCTCCACTCCATGTATCTCATTCTTCCTGTTTTCTCTTCCAACATAAAGAAACTTGACTTCCGATTTTGAATTCTGCTTTAAGCCTATATGTAACAATGTCTTCAAATTCACTGCTTCCACCTTATTAAAAATAATTACATGCATCATAAAGATGCCTAAAATCTGTGCCTTTATAATGCCAGTAAAATGTGGCAGAGTCTGCTTTTAATGTTAATATAACCTAAGTTTTTTAAAACAAACCTTACTGAGAAGTACAAAGCTCTAGAGGCATCCTTGAGGTCATAAACATATTTATTTAATTTCAGAGTGTATTTTGTGCCTCTTTTAGAGAACACAAAAAATTCTTCACTTTGTCAATTCCCATCACATGGGCTTCTGCTCCTGGTGATAATCTTGGTTTACACTATATTTCTAGTCCTTGTTGTATTGCACCCTCTGTCTTGTCTTCCATCTCTATCTGACTGTGACTATTTGACCTCTCCTCCTATTAATAGAATTTCTTTCAGTGGTTTGTGATCTCTTTCTAGGGGCATGTTTGCTTCTGGATCTGCTGTTTGAGGTTATACTGCATTTTCTTGCCTTTTGTCTTTGTACTGCAATTCATGGCCCAAAGTTTCTGTCCCTCATTCAGTACATTTCTCCATCTTTTATTTTCCATTTGCCTTCCCTGCTTTACTTATAATTTCTCCATGACTATCTTGTTCTGACAAAGAATTGACATTGGAGCCCACTTTTGGTGGTTGCCCTTTGTGACTAATATTCTCATGTTGACTGTCAGAACTGAGCTGTCCATTATCGGGCAAACTGTTAATTATAACTTTAGTACAAAGATTACATTTAGCCAAACATATTTGCTTCTTTTCTAAAACATTATAAATTAAAACAAAGCTAATGTTGTACATACCTGTTAAGTTTTTCCCTGCTTTCATGCAGTAAAATTCATTCTAGCTTTGTTTTATTGATAACGCCAGACCCTTCTGATAAGGATTCAAGGAGATAGGATGATATATGCTCAATTAACCTCAAAAATTGGGAATTCTTACAATGTCGCTCTGCGAATTCCCATGGTGCATTTCCTAATTGAAGCTAAGCAGAGTCACATGATATTAAATTCGTAAAGTCCACATAAGCATAATAATATAATGTTGGGTTAATTAAATAATATATTTCGACATTTTGTGCTTAGTCATAATAACACAATCTCCCTCTTGTCCTACATAACTTCCCTTCTCTAATAGTCAATTCTGATTCAATGAGGAATGTGTAAGGGTATGTCAGGAATAGCTCTACCCATACCTAAAAATAAAGTGTCAACTTAATAAATGTGCAAGATAGGGCTGCTTGCACACTAAACAATTGAAGCAGCGAGCAATCTATAGAGTTGAGCAAGCTCACAACAAACATTGCCCAGAAATGTCCAATGCACATTAGAAAGGCAGGACAAATCCAACCTGCACTATTATCATCTGATTACCAGCAAAGTTATGAAAGCTACCATCAGCATAGTGCTATCAAGCAGCACTTGCTTAGCAATAACTTGTTCACTAATGCTCAGAGTGGGTTCTACCAGCTCTACTCAGCTCCTAACCTCATAATAACTTGATCTTAATATGGACCAAAAAGTTGAACTCCAGAGGCAAGGTGAGAATGACTGTCCTTAATATCACAGCTGCATTTGATTGAATATGTCATCAAGGAGCCTTGGAGAAATTGGAGTCAATGGCAATCAGGGAAAAGTTCTCTGTTGGTTGGAATCATACCTGGCACCTAGGAAGATGGTTTTGGTTGTTGCAGGTAAATGATCTCAGCCTGGGACATCTCTGCAGGAGCTCCTCAGGGTAATGTCCTAGGCCCAACCATCTGCAGCTTCTTTATCAATGACCTTCCCTCCATCATAAGGTCTGAAGTGGGAATGTTCACCGATGATTGCACAAAGTTCAGCAGTGCTTGCAATACCTCAGATACTGAAACAGCTTGTTTTCATAGGCAGCAAGACCTGGACAGAATCCAGACATGTGCTGAGCATACATGGTAAGTATATTTGTGCATCAGAAATGCCAGGCAATGACCATCATGAACAGAGAGAGAATTGAACTATTACCATTGCTGAATCGTCCACTATCAATATACTCGCTGTTATGATTGATGAGAAACTAAACTGAACCAGCCGTACAAATATAATGGCAACAAAAGCAAGTCAGAGGATAGGAATGTTGTAGTCAGTAACTTACCTCCTGATTCTCTAAAACTTGTCACCAACAATGCACAAGTCAGCAGTGTAATGGAATATTCTGCATTTCCTCAATGGACAAAGCTCCAATACATTGAAGAACTCGACACATTCCAGGACAAACAGCCAACTTGATTAACAACCAATCCCTCAGTTTAAACATACTGTCCCTTCACAACAAATGCACAATGGCAGCAGTGTGTACCATCTACATGAAGCCCTACGTCAACTCACCCAGACTCCTCTGACAGCACTTTCCAAACCTACAACCTCTACCACCGAGAAAGACAATGGCAGCAGATGAATGGAATGCCACCATCTGTGTGACACTCTCTAGGCCATACACATTCCTGACTTAGAACCATATTGTCATTCCTTCACTGTTGCTGAGACAAATTCTTGGAACTACCTCACTAATGGTAATGTGGTACCACCTGTACTAAATGGACTGCAGCAATTCAAGAAGGCAGCTCACCACCACCTTCTCCATGCAATTAGAGATGGGAAATTAATGCTATTTCCTTCATTCCATGAGTGAATGAACAATAAAATAAATTAATAATGACAGTATCAGGACTGTGCAGAAGTTCCTCATGGAAATATTTAAGGTCCAACATTTTTCACCAATGGCCTGACCACAAAAGATGTTTGTTAATTATTGCATAGCATTCAACACTAATTGCAACTCTGCAGGTAATGAAGTAAAATATACTTGCATGCAACATGATCTTGGGCAGATAAATGGCAAGTAACACTTGCAATACACAAGAACTCTTCCAACAAAAAAGAAACTAACCATTGCCTCTTGTTGATTAATGGCACAGCCATCACCGAATCCCCCGGATTATCAATATCTGCCAGTTACAACTGATTGGAAACTTAACTGGACTAGCCCTATAAAGTCTGTGGCTAGAAGAGCAGGAAATTCAGAGACCGCGAATTCTCCAGCAACTTATTCACTCCTAACTCCTTAGTTCCTGTCCATCATCGACAAAGCACATGTCAAGAGAATGACAGAATGTTCTCCACCTATCTGAGTAAGCACAGCTCCAACAGCATTCAAGAAATTCAAAATCATCACAATAAAGGAGCTCACTTAATCAGTATTCCATGTTCCACCTTAGACATTTATTCCCACTACCGCTGGCTCACATCTGCAGCAGTTGTACTAGATGTAAGATGCACTGTCGCCAAATCTCCTTGGAGAAAATCTTTCAAATGCTGAGCTCTACCACCTAGAAAGGGAAGCAGATGCATGGAAATACCAAGGGTTCTCCTCCAAGCTACATATAATCCTGACTTGGAACTATATTGCCGTTCCTTCACTGCCACTAAGTCAAAAGATGGAACTCTTCTTAATAGCATGGTGGCTGCATCTTATAGACCAAAGCAGTTCAAGATAGTGACTCACCAATGTTTATTCAAGGGCATTTAGGAATGGGCAAGAAAAGCTGGCCTTGCCAACAATTCCACATCACACGAACAGCAGATAGTGTAGAGTAATGGGATCTGATGGATTTGATGATGTAACAGTGCCATCAGTAGTCATGCTTTGCAATCTGAGAAAAGAGAATGAAAAGCCTGTACCGGAGAGAGAGAGAGAGAGAGACATTTACCCTACAGTCTGACAGTGTAAATAAAGGAGTTTGCAGAAATCTACCATAGTCAGATCTTAATTACTCTTTGGTAGAGAGAGGCCACAAAAGACCAAACAGATATCTAAGTATTATAAGAGGAAGACTCAAACCACAAACTAGTGAATATGTTGAATATTAAAGTTATGATACATAAGGCTATTTCTGCAACAGAAAGAAGTTGAGATTTCCATTGGTCGAAACACAAGGATGGATTAAGTTGAAATGTGCAACAGTGGAAGAACATTGGGTTCCAAGAATAGAAATTTAAATTGGGGTAAACAAGCAGAGCCACATCAGCTGCCTGGTGTAAATAAATAGGATATTTGGTTCCATAGGTTTTAATGAAACTGAATATTGGACACAAAGTACATATGGTGTCTCATTTGTATTAACGCCCATGCCCAATGTATTTCCTATGTGATACATAGAGGAATCTTAATTATCTGAACAGCACGGGCAGAGATTATTTTATTCGGATAATTGAAAGTTCAGATAATTGATTGTTTGGATAATCGAAATCCGGTTAACACAGTTTAGCCAAGCATCGTGACCTTGTGATCTTATTTGTATAATCTGAAATTCAGAAAATCAAATGCTGGATAATTCAAATTCCTCTATAATAGTTTTTTTTCAATTGAGAATGAATATTTTCAAACACTTGATGGAATATTTTACAAATGTAATACTGTAATAACCATGATTAGAACTGAAATATGTAAACTGATAGAACAGATTTGTTCCAGTAATGCAAAGCTGCATAGAATATTGTTGAGGCAGGGTATCAGGCTCATTCTACATAAAGCTAAATAAAGCAATTATAAGATTTGGATTTGCTTCTGTGAATTGTTGCCATGAATTAGCCATGTGTTTTCCACAGACCCTATCTATTGAAAGGTTTTTGACTTACCAGGCAGTAATGTTCAAATCACACTGCTGGCCCTGAAATATTAGATAGTTTGGCTTTTGTACAAGGAATACATTTGCTAACTTGGTAAGCTGTTTAATAAATATTGAACCCAAAAGAGAGAATGATGGTTCAGATGCCAGTTGCTGTTCCTTGCTTTCATTACATGCAGACAGACAACAAAGTAATTTGCACAGACCAAACAGCTATCTTTTAGCAGTTAAGGCTATAGTTCCTCAATTGAATGTGTTGACTTAACAAGAAAGTCCACTTTGGAAGATTTTATTTAATAATGTTGGTACCTAATATGTTCTCAAATATGGGAAAATTGATTTCTTGATGCTATTCATACAACTTGGAAAAGCACATTTCTGTATTCCTGTTCCATCAGAATAGTTTATGCATTGCCCGATCTTTGTTCAAGTTTTGAGTAATGGAGCAATGATTTTCATATCACCAAATGTTCACAGACTAGTAGAAATATAGAGGATGCAACTTGTAAAATAATTTTTTTTAAATGTTACTTTTCATTGTATTTTTTCTTCACCAGCAAAATATGAATCACTTTTCATTTTGAAGAATTAGAATCGCTAGAGTGTGGAAACAGGCCCTTCAGCCCAACAAGTCCACACCAACCCTCTGAAGAGTGACCCACTCGGACCCTTCCCCATACCTTATATTTACCCCAGACTAATGCACTTAACCTACACATCCCTGATCACAATGGGCAATTTAGCATGGCCAATTCAACTAACCTGCATATCTTTGAACGGTGGGAGGAAACCAGAGCACCCAGAAGAAACCCACACAGACACGGGGAGAATGTGCAAACTCCATGGTATCGAACCCAGGTCCATGGTACTGTGAGGCAGCAGTGCTAACCACTGAGCCACTGTGCCAACTGTGAAATAGCCTCAGTAAAAAGATCTTTTGCTAAGTACTCGAGTGTTAATTCCAAGATTGCTTTCTGGCAGAAAAGCTATGTAAATTTGTTTAAAGTAATGGTTGACCTTCTAGATGTTTTAAGATGGAGAGAAAGGTTCTTGTTATTTTCAAGGATATAGAATGAATCATTTGAACTTTTATCTATATATGATCTACTTCACATTGTATAGGCCTAATGCAAGTCGTATCTGATATTTTCACTGCTGTTGTATATCTATCTCATTCAGTACCTTGTGAGACTTTAGAAACAGCAGTATCAGAACTACAAAGTTTCTTCCTAACTTGTGGTACAAGAAAATAACTTGTACTTTTAAATCAGCAAAATCTGGTAAATGACTCATTTGGCTTAACTTGAATGCATTGATGAGTCCTATTTTACAACCGTGAAACTGTTTTTCAAGACTCTAATGTGATTTACTGAATTATATCACCTTAAATATAAATCCATTTATTATGAGGCCTGTTTTGTTGAAATCTGACTTGGCCATCTAAGTAGAGACAAGAGTAAGGAGATCACTTCTAGCTAGTGAAACCATTCTCCTTCTTTGTTAAACTGCTTATAAATAATGTATGGATATCTAATAAGCACTCAACCCATTTGCAAAGGTCATGCTGAACAGACATAGAATCTAATTGTACTAGTCTTCTCATATATTAGATCAGAGTCAAAATTTAATGTACTTACCATACTTACACTGAACTCGTTCCCCCATTGAGGTTCTGATGCAGTTTCAAACCACTGAGGACATTCGCACATCATGGGATATAATAAAAAAAATCATGCGATGCATTATGACATATATCAAAAAATGTTCTCTGTTTGGCAGTCAAGCAGTTGTGTGATTTTGTGCCAGACTTAACATCATAGATTCACATCACATTACTTGAACATTTGCAGCCAACTTTAATAAAAACAACATGAAGCATTGTTTCTTAAAGAAATGCCAGCATCTGAAACACAAAAGCAGAACCAGCTGGGACAAGCAATGTGGAGATTCTGGAACTTCAGATGCTCAAGCTGAAAGTTAAATTATTAAGAGGAATTTTCATTGTACCAATATTTTCCCTACTTAATATCTTGGATGAAAAACTGCAAACGATCAGTTCAGTCCACTACAAAGCAAAACTATGTGTTCTTAAAACTGGTCATAGTCATTGATTAAACTACTGAAGTTCTAAAAAAACTTCTAAATTTATGCAGTAGCAAGTTTATTGGTACTAGCACCAGAAATGAGTGACACTTGTTTGGGCAGGCAGAATGGCTGGCCACATGTGATCACAAAATAACAAAACAAAGCAAAGAGAGCAGTGAATCACGTGGTGGGGGCAGGCAAGTAATTGTCACCCTTATTTTGACCTCACAGGTTGAAAGTCTACATTCCCTGAAAGTCTAGGACTTCAGTCTGGCAGTTGTTCTGGAGATAATGACAAAATTTCAGCACCATGGGAAACCTACTTCTGCTTCCATCATCAACCATGTCTCAGAGTGGACAACGACCAGCCCATTAGCACAGTGATTACTCACTGCAGGTTCTCCTCCAGGCTGTTGGGGAAATCTGAAAAGTAATATTTCCTAGAATGGCAGCAGAAAGTCTCTCATCTGTCCAATGCAGCCTGAGCAGACGTGTAAATGAGGGTCAGTACATGAGATATCCTTCTCATAACATAGGAGCAGTGCAAGAAGAGGATGAATAATCTACCACAACGTGACAATGGCAATTGAAACTGTGTAATTACTGCAAAATGATTGTGTAAGTGTGTGTGCAGAGGAACTTCAATACAGTTCCAAGTCACGATGGTATATGGTTTTGAGTGGAATTTGTGGGTGGTGTTGCTCCCAAGCATCTGCTGCCTTTGTTTCTTGGTTGCAGGTTTCGCAGGTGCTGAAGGTCTGTCTAAGAAGCCTTTGTAAGTTATTGCATTGCACCTTACATTTCATATACACTATTGCCACTGTGTGTCAATGGAGGAGGGATGAAGTATTCAAGTTAGTGGACAGGGTGAGGATCAAGTGAACTGTTCTGTCTTGTTCTATGTTGAGCTTCTTGAGTGTTGTTGGAGCTGAACCCATCCAGACAAGTGAGGAGTACTCCATAACCCATCCTGACTTGTGCCTTGTAGCTGGCAGACAGACTTTGGAGAGATAGGAGGTGAGTTATTTTCCTTAGAATTCCCAACTTTAGACCTCCCCCTGTAGCCATAGTATTTGTATGGCTGCGGCAGTTAAATATCTGATAAATGGGAATCCCCAGTTTAGGGATTGTTGGGCATTCAGCAAGTGTAATGTCATTGAATGTGAAAGGAGAGGTTGTGAGATTATTTCTCACTGATGATGGTCATTGGCTGCCCCTTTAGTGGTGCCAATGTTACCTATCACTCACCAATCCAATCTTGAATGTTGTCCAGATCCTACTGCAATACAAACACTCTTTTGGAGTCATGCATGGTGCTGAATGTAGTCTCATCATCAGCAAACACGCCCATTATTGACTTTATCTGTGACCACCTGTCAGAAGCCTGAAGCAGAGTGGGTATTTTTTAACTTGTAGTTTTAAAATGTGTTTTTTTTTAAGAAAGTTGACTCATTCAGACATGGCTACAGATGTGAATTAAGTGGATGCCTCAAGAGAGAGAGAGAGACTAATGGAATTTCACACCGATGATGCCAAGTGAACTTCAAACAACAACACTTCAAAGGGAGGATAATGTATGTCAAAACAAACTGGACTATGAACTCTTGTGATTGCAAAATTAATGATGGACTGATGTCTCCTGCTGAAAGCAAGCCACCTGCACTTTTTCCTTCCTTCAAGGAATACACAAGGATGGGGTTAAAAAGCCAGTTTCAATTCTGCTGGAGTGTACAAATAATACTGACTGGTCTTGTGGATATCAGGCTGGAGTTAAGGGTCAGTGTGCTGTGAAAGTTACAGTCAAAGAACTACCGTCTAGTTAACTGTGTTTCAGGTAAAGACACTCTCTTACACTGAATGAAGAAAACTGATTAAAATGGAAATAAGCCAACACTAAGGATTTCTGTCAGCCTGGATACTGGAACTCAATGATGATCAAAATGAACCAGAACCACAGAAACTCAATCCGTCTGCAAAATGAAGGCGCTTGGAATCAGTCATTCAACTATCAAAACCATTGCAAATGGTAACCTGTACCATAACAGCTGCAACGTTTACCTATCAATACTTTGCAACAATTCAAAGACTGATCCGTATATCTTTCTTTCTCAACTTTTACACTTTCACGCCCACACTTATTTCTACCCTCTGTGAATGTGTGTTGCATAATTTGCACATTTTAGTAATTAACAAACTCACTGTTTTTGTTAATTCGTCAGTTAAATTGGATCCTTTTAAAACATAAGTCCACTGGAGTCTGGGAGGAAGGTATCACAAGAAAAGGATCCAGTTTTGAACTAATCGTGTTGTGAACCATAGAGAGGCCATGGGAACAATAAAGGGGGGGGGGCGCGGAGGGGGCACATCATCACTGCTCATCTGGAAGCTTAATGGTTTGGAGTAGTCCATCTGGAACAGTTTGGAGAACCCCATTTCGAGTCTGGTTTTAACTCGCCATGCTGAAAGGATGATTATTAATGATGTCATTGTAGTTAGCTGGGCAAAAGACACTCTCCTGCCTTACGTTAACCACTACTTCTTGTTACAGAATGATGTGGGGCTCAGTAAAGATTTTTCAATATGATTGGCTCAGGACATTTGCAATTGCAGCACTGCCAGAAAATAACGTTTAATGATCTTGATGAGAGACGGAAAATAATTGTGAACTTCTACCCACATGTAAACTTTTCTTTGACCGAATGGCTACTTGATAATGTTTCCTGTTATGCAGTGTTCAGAAAATAATCTTTTAATGAACCCCACACAGATTTAATCTCAAATAGATGCTTGAGAGACTTACAGTGCAGAATATTTGGCTCACTTACCTGTGCTGACTCTTAAAAAACACAGTTCCATTTAATTCCACTAATCTGCATTTTTCGTCATAACTCTTAAGGTTTTGATCTTTCAGAACCTGTTAAATTCCCTTTTAAAATTATTCATGAAATCAGCTCCATTCAGTTGGAATATTCCAAATCCAGACATTTTGCATTAAAAGAAATCTCCTCAGATCCTCTCTATAACTTGAGTCAATGATTTTAAATGGGTAGTCTTTGATTATTGATTCATTCTTCACTGGGACTAGTTTCCTCAGTCAAACATTCTCACCTCCTTGCACTGGTCACCTCTTAAACTTCTCTCTTCTAAGGAGAACAGTCATAACTTTTCTAAATTGTGCTCATACCTGAAATCCCTCATTGTCGAAACATTTGGTAAACTTCCTGTGTATCTGTTCTAAGGTCATCACAATTCTTAAAATGTGGTATCAAGAATGACAGAGAAACCTCGATTATCCGAATACCAATTATCTGAAAATCGGATGATCCGAAGGAGATCTGGAGGTCCAGATAGAAACATTACATCAAAGATGTGTTTCCAACAGTGATCGCGTCTTTTCTTTATTGTGATTAAACAGGCATGTATCCAAATGACTGACCTCCTGCCCTCTCTCTCCCCGCAGTTTCCCTGGAGTTCCTCAGAGGGATGTACCCTAACCTCCTTTCCCCAGATAATCTCTCCAACATTGTCCTGTACAGAGGTAGAACCTGTCGAAAAGGTGCAGTAAAAAACTTTATGTGTGTGCATGTGGTATTTGGAGACTTACCCCACAAAGACAGCAGCAGCAGCAGTCTTGTTGTTGGTGTACAGTCTGGCTGCCCCAGAGAGGGGGAAGGGGTGGACGGGGGCAGGGTGAGGTGTTGGACAGTGTTGGGGAGTGGGGTGGGTGGTTTTGGGGAGTGGGGAGCGATGTCGGATGGGGTTGGGGAGGGGGACGGTGTCAAGGGGCGGTGTTAGACAGGTTTGGGAGAGGGGGCGGTCTTGGGGAGTGGGGGATGTGTTGGACAGAGCGGGGCGTGGTGTCAGGGGTGGTGTCGGACGGGTTTGAGGGTGGGGGCAGTCTTGGGGGCGGGGGAGGGAGGGTGTGGGGTGAGGTGTTGGACAGGGTTCGGAGGGCGGTGGGTGGTGTTGGGGGCAGGGTCTCACACCCTGTGTGTTGCTGCGTTGTCTCCTGAATGAGGAGCAGACTTTAAAAACTCCGAGTCCCAGAGGAAAGGCATTTAATCAATTAACCGAATAATCAATTACCCGAACGAAATAGTGCCTGCCCATCACATTCGGATAATTGAGGTTCCCCTGTAACTGCAATGTTTCACATGAGCCTAAATCCATGATAAATGAAGTTCTCAGATGATCATCTCTAGAATTTTATCTTATGGTTCCTCTATTTACAAAATCAAGTAACCCAAATCACTTTTCAGAGACCGTATGTTCCTGTTAGGGTGAAGAACAAGGCTGGTAGGTATAGGAATGCTGGATGACTAGAGAAATTGAGGTTTTGCTCAAAAAATAAGGAGGATGTATATGTCAGATACAGAGATCAGAGATCGAGTAAATCCCTAGAAGAGTGTACAGGCAGTAGGAGTATGCTTATGAAGGAAATCAATAGGGCAAAAAGGGGACATGAAATAGCTTTGGCAAATGGAGTTATGGAAAATCCAAAGGGATTCTACAAAAACGTTAAGGTTAATAGAGTAACTAAGGAGAAGATAGGGCTCCTTCAAGATCTGCTTATGTGTGGAATCACACGAGATGGGGGAGATACTAAATGGGTATTTTATATCAGTGTTTACTTAGCGAGATTTGAGATTTATAGCTCAGGTTGAGGTTCTAGATGTAGGTTTGCTCGCTGAGCTGGAAGGTTCATTTCCAGACATTTCATCACCCTACTAGGTAACATCTTCAGTGGGTCTCCGGGCAAAGCACTGTTGGTAATTCCTGTTTTCTATTTATATGTTTGGGTTTCTTTGGGTTGGTGATGTCATTTCATGTGGTGACATCATTTTCTGTGGTGATGTCATTTCCTGTTCTTTTTCTCGGGGGTGGTAGTTCGGGTCTAAATCAATGTGTTTGTCGATAGAGTTCCAGTTGGAATGACATGCTTCTAGGAAGTCTCATTCGTGTCTCTGTTTGGCTTGTCCTAAAATGGATGTGTTGTCCCAGTCGAAGTAGTGTCCTTCCTCATCTATATGTAAGGATACTACTGAGAGAGGGTCATGTCGTTTTGCTGGCTAGTTGATGTTCACGTATCCTGGTGGCTAGTGTTCTGCCTGTTTGTCCAATGTAATGTTTGTTACAGTCCTTACACAGTATTTTATAAATGACATTAGTTTTGCTTTTTGTCTGTGTCATCAATAATACCCTTAAAGGCATAAAATTCACTCAAGAGGAGGAAAACAACAACAAATTGCCTTTCTTAGATGTCATGGTAAAGTGAACAGGTAAAGGGGAGCTTCAAACCAGGAAAACAATATATACGGACCAAATATTGAACTACAGAAGCAATTACCCCAACATCCACAAACGAAGCTGCATCAGAACATTATTCCAATGAGCCACCACACACTGCAGCACCGAGGAACTACGCAGAGTAGAGGAAAATCACCTATACAATGTAGTCAAAAAGAACGGGTACTCAATGAACACAGTCCGCAGAGTTCTCAGCAACAAACCCAAACAAGCAGACAAGATATGTCCAGAAGCCTTAGCTACTCTCCCCTAGATCAAAGACATCCTGGAAATGAGTGCCAGACTACTCAAACCCTTGAGCATCCTGGTAGCCCACAAACCCACTCACACACAAAAACAGCAGCTAATGAACTTGAAAAACCCTGTACAGACAACATCCATCAGTGTTTACTGTGGAGTAGGATATGGAAGATGGAGAACATGGGGAAATAAATAGTGACAACTTGAAACAATGTCACATTACAGAGGAGGAAGTGCTGGACATTTTAAGATACTTAAAGGTGGATAACTCCCCCCAACCTAATCAGATGTACCCTGGAACTCTGTAGGAAGCTAGGGGAGTGATCGTTGGGCCCCTTGCTGAGATAGTTGTATCATCAATAGCCAGAGGTGAGCTGACGGAAGACTGGAGGTTGGCTAATGTAGAAAAATGGTAAGGAAAAGCCAGGGAACTCTCTACCAATGAGACTGACATTAATTGTGAGTAAATTGTTGGAGAGAATTCCAAGGGACAGGATTTACATGTATTTGGAAAATCAAGGGGACTAATTACAGATAGTCAACATGCTTTGTGTGTGGGAAATTGTATCTCACTGTCTTGATTGAATTTTTTGAAGAAGTAACAAAGAGGATTAATGAGGACCGAGCAGTGGACATGATCTATATGAACTTCAGTAAAGTGTTCAACAAGGTTCCTCATGGGAGACTGGTTAGCAGGGTTAGATGACATGGAATAGAGAGAAAACAACTATTTGGATACAGAACTGGCTTGAAGGTAGAAGACAGAGGGTGGTGGTGGAGGGTTGTCTTTCAGACTGGAGGCCTGTGACCAGTGGAGTGCCACAAGGATCGGTGCTAGGTCCACTACTTTTCGTCATTTTTATGAATGATTTGGATGTGAACTGAGGAGGTATAAATAGTAAGTTTGCAGATGACATCAAAATTGGAGGTGTAATGGACAGCAAAGAAGGTTACCTCAGATTACAACAGGATCTTGATCAGATGGGCCAATGGGCCAAGGAGTGGCAGATGGAGTTTAATTTAGATAAATGTGAGGTGCTGCATTTTGGAAAGGCAAATCAGTGCAGGACATATACACTTGATGGTAAGGTCCTGGGGATTGCTGCTGAACAAAGAGACCTTGGAGTGGAGGTTCATACTTCCTTGAAAGAGGAGTCCCAGGTAGATAGGATAGTGAAGAAGGTTTTTGGTATGCTTGCCTTTACTGGTCAGTGCATTGAGTACAGGAGTTGGGAGGTCTTGCTGCGAACAAACAGGACATTGGTTAGGCCACTTTTGGTATACTGCATGCAATTCTAGTCTCCCTCCTATAGGAAAGATGCTGTGAAACTTGAAATTGTTCAGAATAAATTTACAAGGATGTTGCCAGTGTTGGAAGGTTTGACCTACAGGGAGCGGTTGAACAGGCTGAGACTATTTTCCCTGCAGCATTGGAGCTGGAGGGGTGACCTTATAGGGGTTTATAAAATCATGAGGGGCATGCATTGGGTGAATAGACAAGGTCTTTTCCCCAGGGTAGGGGAGTCCAAACCGAGAGGACATAGGTTTTGAGCTGAGAGGGAAAAGATCTAAAAGAGATCTAAGGGGCAATATTTTCATGCAGAGGATGGTGCACATATGGAATGAGCTGCCAGAGGAAGTGGTGGAGGCTGGTACAATTACAACATTTAAAGGACATCTGGATTGGTATATGAATTGGAAGGGTTTAGAGGGATATGGGCCAAGTTCTGGCAAATGGGATATCTCCTTGTCAGGGACAAGTTTGACTGAAGGGTCTGCTTCCATGCTGTACATCTCTATGATTCTATAACTGCCATATTAACTTGCCTTGTCATATTTAATTATTTGTTCATTTTGTTTACAAGGATACCAAGATTTCTTTTTCTTTCCTCCACTTTGAAGTTTGCAATTATATAGCCTTGCTCACAATGCCAGGATATCTCTAGCCACTTTCTAGACAATGAAGTACTTTGGAAGTGCTAACACAGTTGGAATATAAGAAATATGACCACCAGCTTGCACACAGGAGGGTCTCACCAAAAGCAATGGAATAATGATTGGTTTTAGTCATGTTTATGAAGGGTAAATATGGACCAGACATTGCAGGAAAACTCAAATGCAAGTGGAAAATGTTGGAAATGCACAGGAAGTCTGAGAACATTAGAGGAGGGAGAAACAGAATGAAGGGCTTGGACTTTCATCATTGAGATCAATAGTGAGAGTCAGGAAAGTTTGCACAGGATGTCTGCCTTGGGAACAAATGCCAGCAAAATAGAGGAAAAAGGTTCAAAGGCAATCAAGGTCTGGAGGCTGTGTCAGCATATGTTGATGATGTGGGACTTCATCCCAGTCATAATGAAAGAGGTGTAACTCTCTCCATCTCTCATCGTGCACACACTCCTCAATTCAATCATCTGATATTGAAAATCTTATCCAAAATTGGTACCCCTGACAAAGCAATATTCATTACATTAGGAACAGAGGATGACACAGAACTTTCAAGGAGTAGTAGGCCATTTGGTCCCTCGAGCCTGCTGCACCATTCAATAAGGTTGATCTGGTTGTGGTCTCAGCTCCATTTTTCAATCTGTCCCATTCAGAACCTTTGAATCACTCGTCAACGAAAAACTATGCGGCTCAGTCTTTGATACCTTCCAGGGAGTAAAATTTTACATTCAACTGACAGAAATGTATACCTCAAAGTGGAGCTCCAGTATGATCAGTACATTTGCTTCCAAGAATAATTGGATTTCATATTTATGTGTCTTACTTTTAAACTAAGCTTCCTAGTTTTAGTCACCCACACAAGCAGAAACATCCTCTAGATGTCTAAATTATCCAATTCCCTCAAGATCATGTTTCAGTAAGATCACTCCCCATTCTTCTGAACTCTAACAGATATAGGGAAAGCCTTTCTTCATAAGTTAAGACCTTCATCCTAAGAATGTGTTGAGCAAACTTCCTCTGACCGGCTTCTAAAGCTATCATATCTTTTATTTCAAATAAGGAATCTCAAAATAACACACTGATGGAGACAAAAGGAGCTTTTAGGATTAATGATAGCTAATTGAGAGTTATGGGAGTCAGTTGAAGGTTTCTGGAGGCAGTGAAATGACAATTGAGTTCCAGGTAGACCAGAAACTCCACGTTGCACTCCAGATGTAATCTCACCAAGATCTTGTACAGCTGCAGTAAAACATGCCCACTTTTATACTCCAATCTCCTTGCAATAAACACTTTGGGCTGAATCTTACCCCTTTTTTTTGGCAAAGTGCAAGTTACGTTGAGCTTTTGGAGAGTTTTTCATCATAAGGCATCATTAAATTTATGGCCAAATCTTATCAAACTTATCTCATTATCTATCGACTCCACATATATTGCATTCCTCCCGTCCTAATCTAGCCCCATCTCACCAACGTACCATTCCTGGAAGATCTGCCCACGCAGCAGATACACGTCATGGGGCCATCATTCCTGATGCCTCTGCCACCTTTAAAGGGCCACTGTGTACCCAGATGAGTCCCGGATTTCCAAAGCTGCCCTGATTGGTGACAGGTGCAAAGATATCAGAGAAAGGGAAGACAGTGCTGCAATTCTCTGACAGGGCCTACCATCTTCCACAAACCTCATACTCTGCCACTCTCACTATTGCCTTCAATGTCTTCCCTCACTTGCTCTCATTTCCCCCCAGTCTTCCACATCACCACGCTACATGGCCTCTGCATTGCCTACCTCTCCTTCACCTGCACCAGCAATAACTCTCCTAATTTCACATCGCTCAATCGCTCCCTTTCTCTCATTCTGGGGGAAGACCTGCCCACCATAGGTCAAGTGGAGGGTGTATAATATTTGACTGTTCAGCCCTCAGAGAATCTTGTCTATTGCCCATTGGATATTATGAAAATTAAATTACAGGCGCTGTAATGATTTGGTGTCTTTGAAATATATGTGTCCTCAAGTACAAGAATCCCCACCACTCCCCTCAAATAAAATGTATTATTGATAAATGTGTTATGAATGCCAGCCTCACACAGTGGTATAACACAGTGTGAACAGGATTTAACAGCGTACCTCGCCATCTCAACCCACCTTGCTTCAACGATCTTGCTTCCTGCAAATATTTCTGAAAGTGAAGATTTGGGCCCTGGAACTACCTGTGCAAGTTAACTCAGATCTGCATCTGCTTCTTATCAGTTAGTGAAGATTTAAGGACCTGAATGTCAAGAACGTAAATTGTCAGAGCATGAAAAGTCACACAGCCGTTTGAACTGCCTTCATCAGTGAAGAAGACCACCTCCCTCAAGTGCAGACTTACACCCAATCCCCACATTCCTCAACTGTCATAATATCCAGAATTTGATCGGCCTCCATCTTTAATATACTCATCAACCGATGGGCTCTTGGAGAGGGAATTCCGAAGATTCACGACCCTCTGAGGTCAGACAATTCCTCTGCATATTAGTCCTGAATAGTCAACCCCTTAGTCTGATGCTGAGCTGGTGACCTTACTTCCAGATTCTCCACTGAAGGAAACAACTTTCCATTTGAATCATATTAATCCTATTATAAATCTTATACATTTTATGACAAGAGCCTTTCCTTCAGCAACTTTGAGCATTTAGTTCAATTCTGTTCACCATTCCCCAGAGGACAGCCCCACCATCTCAGGAATCTATAGTACACTGCCCGTAACGTAAATATATCCATGGATAAGGAGATCAAAATTAGATGTGCACATAACATGTCTGTTTAGTCATTAAATACTTCTCAGTATTCCCTGATTGCATTTAGGGCACGTTTCCTGCAAGTGCAAATGAGGACCAAAGACTTGTTATTCCAAGGGGTTTTGAAATCAAGTGGTGGCTGTGCAGGAACAGAACTGACTGAGGGAGATAGCGAAACTACAGAGGCTCACAGGGAAACAGACAGAGACAACAGGACTGCATTAGAGTGATGCTGGAAAAGCACAGCAGCTCAGGCAGCATCTGAGGAGCAGGAAAATCGACGTTTTGGGCAGGAGCCCTTCATCATTATTCCTGATGAAGGGCTCCTGCCTGAAATGTCAATTTTCCTGCTCCTCAGATGCTGCCTAACCTGCTGTGCTTTTCCAGCACCACACTAATCTTGACTCTGATCTCCAGCATCTGCAGTCCTCACTTTCCCCGAGAGACAACAGGGCTGTATGGGGAAGATCAATGTCCATAGACAGTACATGAGCCAAGCATGATTGTGGGAATAAAACGGAACGTCAATTGGGAGACAGAGTCATAGAGATGTACAGCATGGAAACAGACCCTTCAGTCAAACTTGTCCATGCCAACCAGATATCCCAACCCAATCTAGTCCTACCTGCCAGCACCTGGCCCATATCTCTCCAAACCCTTCCTTTCATCCCATCCAGATGTCTTTTAAATGTTGCAATTGTACCAGCCTCCGCCACTTCCTCTGGCAGCTCATTTCATATACATACCACTCTCTGCGTGAAAAAGTTGTCCCTTACGTCTCTTTTATATCTTTCCCCTCTCATCCTAAACCTATGCCCTAAAGTTCTGGACTTTCCCACCCCAGGGAAAAATACTTTGTCTTTTTATCCTATTCATGCACCTCATGAGTTTGTAAAACTCTATAAGGTCACCCCTCAGCCTCTGACGCTCCAGGGAAAACAGCCCCAGCCTGTTCAGCCTCTCCCGAAAGCTCAAATCCTCCAACCCTGGCAACATCCTTCTAAATCTTTTCTGAACCCTTTCAAGTTTCACAACATCTTTCCGATAGGAAGGAGACCAGAACTGCATGCAATATTCCAACAGTGGCCTAACAATGTCCTGTACAGTTACAACATGACCTCCCAACGCCTGTACTCAATAGTCCGACCAATAAAGGGAAGCATACCAAACACCATCATCACGATCCTATCTACCTGCGACTCCACTTTCAAGGAGCTATGAACCTGCACTCCAAAGTCTTTTTGTTCAGCAACACTCCCTAGGACCTTACCATTAAGTGTATAAGTCCTGCTAAGATTTGCTTTCCCAAAATGCAACACCTTCCATTTTTCTAAATTCAGCTCCATCTGCCACTTCTCAGCCCATTGGCCCATCTCATCAACTGAGGTAACCTTCTTCACTGTCCACTACACCTCCAAGTTTGGTGTCATCTGCAAACTTACTAACTATACCTCTTATGCACACATCCAAATCATCTATATAAATTATGAAAAGTAATGGACCCAGCACCGATTCTTGTGGCAATCCACCGGTCACAGGCCTCCAGTCTGAAAAACAACCCTCCACCACCACCCTTTGTCTTCTACCTTTGAGCCAGTTCTGTATCCAAATGACTAGTTCTCCATGTATTCCATGAGATCTAACCTTGCTAACCAATCTCCCATGGGGAACCTTGTGGAATGCCTTACTGAAATCCATATAGATCACGTCCACCGCTCTGCCCTCATCAATCCTCTTTGTTACTTTTTCAAAAAACTTAATCAAGTTTGTGAGACATTATTTCCCACGCACAAAGCCATGTTGACTATCCCTAATCAGTCCTTGCCATTCCAAATACATGCACATCCTGGCCCTTGGGATTCACTCCAACAACTTGCCCACCACCGACGTTAGGCTCACCGGTCTATAGTTCCCTGGCTTGTCCTTACCACCCTTCTTAAACAGTGGCACCACGTTAGCCAACTCCAGTCTTCCAGCACTTCACCTGTGACTATCGATGATACAAATATCTCAGCAAGAAGCCCAGCAATCACTTCCCTAGCTTCCCACAGAGTTCTAGGGTACACCTGATCAGGTCCTGGGGATTTGTCCGCTTTTATGCATTTCAAGACATCCAGCACTTCCTCCTCTGTAATATGGACATTTTTCAAGATGTCACCCTCTATTTCCCTACATTCTATATCTTTCATGTCCTTTTCCAAAGTAAATACTGATGCAAAATACTCATTTAGTATCTCCCCCATTTTCTGCGGCTCCACACAAAGGCCGCCTTGCTGATCTTTGAGGGGCCCTATTCTCTCCCTAGTTACCCTTTTGTCCTTAATGTTTTTGTAAAAACCCTTTGGATTCTCCTTAACTCTATTTGCCAAAGCTATCTCATGTCCCCTTTTTGCCCTCCTGATTTCTCTCTTAAGTATACTCCAACTGCCTTTATACTCTTCTAAAGGATTGACTCGATCCATCCTGTCTATACCTGACATATGCTTCCTTCTTTTTCTTAACCAAATCCTCAATTTCTTTAGTTATCCAGCATTCCCTATACCTACAGCCTTTACTTTCACCCGAACAAGAATATACTGTCTCTGGACTCTCATTATCTCATTTCTGAAGGCTTCCCATTTTCCAGCTGTCCCTTTACCTGCCAACATCTGCGTCAATCATCTTTTGAAAGTTCTTGCCAAATACCATCAATATTGTCCTTTCTCCAATTGAGAACTTCAACTTTTAGATCTGGTCTACCTTTTCCATTGCTATTTTAAAACAAATAGAATTATGGTCGCTGGCCCCAAAGTGCTCCCCCACTGATACCTCAGTCACCGGCCCTACCTTATTTCCCAAGAGTAGGTCAAGTTTTGCACGTTCTCTAGTAGATACATTCACATACTGAATCAGAAATTTTTCTTGTGTAACAAATTCCTCTCCATCTAAACCCTTAACACTATGGCAGTCCCAGTATATGTTTGGAAAGTTAAAATCCCCTACCATAACCACTTTAATATTCTTACAGATAACTGAAATCTCCTTACAAATTTGCTTCTCAATTTCCCTCTGATTATTAGGGTGTCTATAATACAATCCCAATAAAGTGACCATCCCTTTCTTATTTCTCAGATCCACCCAAATAACTTCCCTGGATATATATCTGGGAATATCCTCCCTCAGTACAGCTGTAATACTATCCCTTGTCAAAAACGCCACTCCCCCTCCTCTCTTGCCTCCCTTTCCGTCCTTCCTGTAGCATTTGTATCCTGGAACATTAAGCTGCCAGTCCTGCCCATCCCTGAGCCATGTTTCTACAATTGCTATGATATCCCAGTCCCATATTCCTAACCATGCCTTGAGTTCATCTGCCTTCCCTGTTAGGCCCCTTGCATTGAAATAAACACAGTTTAATTTTTCAGTCCTACCTTGTTCTCTGCTTTGTCACTGCCTGCCCTGACTGCTTAAGTCACCTTTGTTCTCAACTGTACCAATCTCAGATTGAAATCTTTCCTCACTATTTCCCTGGATACCGCGCCACCACCCCCCCCCCACCCCCTCCCCCCCCCCCCCCCCCACCCCCCACCACCACCACCTCCCCGCCTTACTAGTTTAAATCCTCCCGAGCAGCTCTAACAAATTTCCCTGCCAGTATATTAGTCCCCTTCCAGTTTAGGTGCAATCCGTCCTCTTTGTACAGGTCACTTCTACCCCAAAAAAGAGATTCCAATGATGCAAAAATGTGAATCCTTCTCCCATCCACCAGCTTCTCAGCCACGCATTCTTCTGCACTATCCTCCTATTCCTGCCCTCACTAGCTTGTAGCACCAGGAGTAATCCAGATATTACTACTCTCGAGGACCTCCTTTTTAAATTCCTGCCTAACTCTATGTAATCACCCTTCAGAATCTCAACCTTTTCCCTTCCAATGTCATTGGTTCCAATGTGCACAATGACGTCCTGCTGGCCCCTCTCCCCATTGAGAACATTCTGCATCCTCTCTGAGACATCCTTGATACTGGAACCAGGGAAACAACATACCATTCTGCTTTTTCGCTGCTGGCCACAGAAACATCTGTCTGTACCTTGGACTAGACAGTCCCCTAACACAATTGATCGCTTGGAACACGATGTACCCCTCATTACATTAGAGCCTGTCTCAATACTTGGCTGTTCGTGCTATGTTCCCCTGAGAATCCACCACCCCCTACATTTTCCAAAATAGCATACTTGTTTGAAATGGGGTTAGCCACAGAAGACTCCTGCATTACCTGCCTACCTCTCTTACCCTTCCTTGAGCTATGTGACTGTATCTGAGACATTCCCCCCTTCCTATAACTGCCATCGATCACACCCCCTTGCACTTGTAAATTCCTCATTGCTTCTAACTGCCTCTCCAACCGATCCATTCAATCTGATAGGATTCACAAACAACTGTATTTATTGCAGGTACAATCCTCAGTAACCCGTAAACCCTCCCTAAACCCCCACATCCAACAAGAAGAGCACGAAGGGCCATTTTTGCTTCTTTCAACCTACAGACCCAGAAAATAGCACTGCCTTATTCCTCTATGAAACACTGCTTCAGGTTAAATTCATACTTATATTTTAAGTTTAATCAAGGGACATGGCTCAATTAAACATATAATCAAGAAAGAACCCACTCAACTCACTACTGCAGACTTATTTTAAGACCATACTTAAAACATCCATTTATCTGTTTCTCTCCCAACAGGTTCCTCCAAGATCAGTTGTGAACTTCACTGTTTTTTTAATTTTCCCAGACGCACTCCGATGCCCAGCGATACATGAATTCAATAGCAAAGGCAGTAACTGCTAACTGTCAGTTAGCAATATGGATCTCTTTCTTTCTCTCTCTCTCCTGCACTGACCTCACCATGTGCTTCTTTTGTCTGTTCTTCTCCCTGTTAAAAGTGCCGTTGTTTTGGCCTTTTTTCTCCAACGTTCCAAAACAATGCAACAGCAAATAAAACAGTAACTGCTGCTCCTGGAATTCGAGGAAATCATCTCCAGCACCTAAAATACCTCAAAAAAAGAGCAGCTGTCACAGCCAGAAATTTTCCCCACTCATTTCTTGGATTACTTAGAGTTGAGGGTAACAGAGCCAAGTCAAGATGATAGAGAGAAGATTGAGGTTAATTGGTCATCAGCCTGGGATGGTTGATGGCAGCTTCAGTGTTGCTGCTTAGGAGACTGACTCGTAGTGACAAAAGGAAATGTTAGGATTAACAATAGCTGGTTGAGAGTTATTGGGAACTAGTTGAGGGTTTCAGGAGGCAGCAAAAAGGAAGTTGAGTTCCAGGTTAAATTAATACTTATATTTTAAGTTTAATCAAGGGATATGGCTCAGTAAAACATATAATCAAGAAAGAACCCACTCTACTCACTACTGCAGACTTATTTTAAGACCACACTTAAAACATTCACTTATCTGTTTCTGTGCTGTGACCTCTCCCAACAGGTTTTTCCAAGACCAGCACATACACACACACATTGCATCCAAATTCCAGCCAAAACATGAGGACTCTAGAAGATCTTTCAATTACCTTATGAAATGCTGCTGTACAAGCTGTAGCTAATACAATGATTATAAGAACCTCACAAATAACAGACTGATATTGCTGGATTGAAAGGAGTGGGTACCTGCCTGGGTGCTGTTTAAATATGGCAGTTTGACTTTGACCCCATGATGTAGTGGGTGAGTTGGTGATATCCCTATCTATGTGATTTGTTGGGGCTCTTGCTTCTGCAATTCCAATTGGCTGGTTTTCAGGTCATTGCATTTCGTCATTTATCCTGACTTTGAAGTCATACTCGGGCCCACCAGTGGGACTCTTGAGGATTCTATCCAGTAGAACTGATGGCATGCATCACATTTATTAGTTTTATCAATGCCCTTGTGTTGTGGAGTCCTGAGGTATGTGTTTGTGTGATTGACTGCCGAGAGCAGGGCACTTTTAGCTGAATCATGTGAAAAGTGTAATGAGGGTGATAGGGAATTAAAGCAATAACCTATTCCACACATACCGAACCCCATGCTAAGGATTATTGGAAGACTGTTAAGAAAAAGTTCCTTCTTGCTCAAGAGGTTGTGAGTGGCCCAGAATACTTTCTTAGTCCAACAATTTAATAATTGACAAATTCTGAGGGATTTGTAAGGGCCAATAAAAGAGTTAAGTTTTGTTAACTCTTTGTGTTTTATTGGCTAACAGTGCAATGACAAACCATTCACACAATTAACACGACCTCATAGGACATGGAAGTCTAAGCTTATGTTGTTCTGAAATTTGGGGAAAAAACATTGTTATGCAACTTAATTTTTGGCAGTCAGAACTTCTTAGTTCAACATTTCAAGAACTAACACTAAGGGTTGAAACAGCAGGCAGTCACTGGGGATTTGGAAAATGTAAATAGTTAGAATCTATGAAGCAACTGAAGCTAGAGTCCTAAGCATGTTAGCCTCATTAATTTGTCTCCTAATTAGGCATTACAGAAAAAAAACTCAGTGGACTGTCCTGCTGTGAAGATAAGGAAGCTGCAATTACAACATCATGATTACTGAATAACTGTAGCATTGGCCAACGAAAGGCCAGAGAGCTACAATTATCAAACTCTCTCATTTTTTTTCATGACTATTTCCTGTTTTTTTTAAACTGAATTATACCAAATTAGTGGAATCAATAAACAGTTCTACATTGTTTTTGTTCAAATATTAGTACGCATTGCACAAGTCTTACTGTATTAATCTTTTGCCAAATGTATGAAAGGTAAACTATCGTCTGTCTGTCTGTGAATAATGCTACAAGTTGCTTAAATGCTTC
Source organism: Chiloscyllium punctatum (assembly GCF_047496795.1). NCBI lineage: Eukaryota > Metazoa > Chordata > Chondrichthyes > Orectolobiformes > Hemiscylliidae > Chiloscyllium > Chiloscyllium punctatum. The sequence goes on along the minus strand of NC_092764.1, from coordinate 52,321,697 downwards.
TTCTCCTTGATCTGTCTTGTTGTTTCACAATAATTCAATGTTATATTCCGCTGAATCACATGCTGCCGATATATTCAATCTTGAAGGACATCCCAGAACTTCAAGTTGATTTCTACTCTTGCATGTCCTAAAGTTGTTGCTGTGGACAGAGAAAACGTGCAATATACTTCAAAATATTTCACAAAATATTAAACAATTACCTTAAAAACACATACTGCAATGCCTCCAAATTGGAGCAGGTAATGTCATCGATCGTGGCTTTATGACAATATTTAATGTACTATCAGAAATTTCAATTCTTGCATGTATTACTACTGGGGTTAAAATGTAAGATTTGTTGGTACGTTGTGTCTGAATATTATAGTAATTTTCAAATTATTTTATGAGAGCAAGCAGGCATTGTAATCCAACAAACATACAAGTCAATCTTCGTTTCTATCCATATTATTCAAGTATTTATTGAGCACGATAAGGAAGGTTTGTGGTGTCTTATGATTATTACTTAAAAACCTGCATTCTAAAGTGGACAGTCCATATAAAACTTTAACTTTGGTTTTTATTTGTATGTTGTGTGTTAAGAGGTGGAGAGAGGGTTTGTTTCATTTCTTGAGTTCTGTGAGTGGTGAAGGGGTGGTTCTATCAAAATGTACTTGCACGTGTTAAAATGAAGCCTTTCAAAAAAATGCTGGGGGTGAATATTTCAGGACCTCAGATAATAATGAATAGAAGAGAAAAAAAATGGGTTGTTGCCCAAGGTGTGTATATCACAGGGAGACATAAATCCCAAAAAGCCAGCTCCTGGCCTGGTCTCCCAGTGGTTTGTGGTGACTCCCAGCCTGGTCTCCCAGTGGTTTGTGGTGACTCTCGGCCTGGTCTCCCAGTGGTTTGTGGTGCCTCCCAGCTTGGTCTCCCAGTGGTTTGTGGTGACTCCCGGCCTGGTCACCCATGGTTTGTGGTGCCTCCCGGCTTGGTCTCCCAGTGGTTTGTGATGACTCCCGGCCTGATCTCCCAGTGGTTTGTGGTCACTCCCAGCCTGGTCTCCCAGTGGTTTGTGGTGACTCCCGGCCTGGTCTCCCAGTGGTTTATGGTGGCTTCTGGCCTGGTCTCCCTGTAGTTTGTGGTGGCTCCTGGCCTCATCTCCCAGTGGTTTGTGGTGACTCCCGGTCTGGTCTCCCAGTGGTTTGTGGTGCCTCCTGGCCTCGTCTCCCAGTGGTTTGTGGTGCCTCCCAGCCTGGTCTCCCTTTAGTTTGTGGTGCCTCCCGGCCTGGTCTCCCAGTGGGTTGTGGTGCCTGCTGGCCTGGTCTCCCAGTGGTTTGTGGTGCCTCCCGGCCTGGTCTCTCAGTAGTTTGTGGTGGCTCCCGGCCTGGTCTCCCAGTGGTTTGTGGTGCCTCCTGGTCTGGTCTCCCAGTGGGTTGTGGTGCCTCCAGGCCTGGTCTCACATTGGTTTGTGGTGCCTCCCGGCCTGGTCTCCCAGTAGTTTGTGGTGGCTCCTGGCCTCGTCCCTTGGCGGTGTGTCACCTGGTCTCCTGGCAGCTCATGGCGGTGTCTTGGCTCAGCATGAGAGTAGATCCTGCCCGGACATGTTGCCAGGACACCAGGGGGAGATCTGGGAGGTGACAGTTTCAGCAACAGCATCAAAATCTGCAGCTGCGGTTATAGCATTGAGAACAGACAGCTGAACGAGATAAGTGGAGGACTCATCAAAGTTGAACTTTTAACTTATTCCTTTATTTTCCTGGTTGAAACTACAAAGGACTTCAATGTAAATTGTTACCTATTTCTTTACTATTCTATGAAGTAATGCTTAACTTTTTCGCTCTCATTTCTTTTACTACCTTGTACCTAAGATTTTTCATACCTAGGTTCTGTGGTACCTAAGATGGCACCGTGTGGCACCATTACATGCTTTTCACAGAACTCCTGTACTTGAGTACATATGACAATAAATCTAGAGTCTTTAAAAAAAACCAGAAAGATAACCATCCATAAGACCATTGATCTCTTTCATAGAGAAGTAGATCATTAAAGGAGAAAGGCTTGAAACAGCAACAGTGTACTTTTAGCAGCCTCCAAAGGGGTCATGGCTGAAGAATCTGCCTCCACAGCGGATTGGGGGCTCATATGAAACAAGCTCCAAAATCTGTAGGCTTTATTGTTTTAGAGAGGAAGTCATCTTCAAGGCCATATTACCGTCTAACCACTACCTCCTTGACATTCAATGGCATTGCTATCTCTCCTACAATGATCTTCCTATCATCATCCTGGGATTTCCATTGACCAGAACGTCAACCAGACTCACCTTTATAAATACAATGGCTACAACGCCAGATCAGAGGCTTGGAATTGCAGTGAGTAGCTCACTTCCTGACCAGAACAAAGCAACCGGCTTGATTGATCAAGTAGCAGCAGTGTGTACTATCTACAACATGCAGAAATTTACCTCAGATCCTTAAACAGCACATTACAAGCCCCAGCCACTTCTATCTTGGATGAGTGCAGCAGATACATGGGAACATCTGCACCTGCAAGTTCCTCTTTGAGCCACTTACCATCTTGACTTGGAAATATATCGCTGGGTCAAAATGCTGGAATTCTCTTTCTAATGGCATTGTGGGTCTACCTCCATCAGATGCTCTGCAGCAGTTCAAGAAGACAACTTACCATCACCTTCTCAAAGGCAACTACGGATGGGCAACAAATGCTGGGCATGCAAGTGAATAAAAATGAAAAGATACATAAGACTCTCCTGTATTTCATGCAAGGTCTTTTGTTGTGTTGTTTTTTTCCATATGATGCGCTTTGGGATTGTTACAGACTGGTTAAGGAGAAGACATGTTCAGGATGGTCTTCAGGTTTATTCTTCAAAGTAATACTATTTATTACCCTTGATGTCTAGGTACTATCATACATAGTATCTTAAAGAAGCACTGACTTAACGTTATATTAAATTAATCTATCTCCTTTGAATATTCGTGTCCATGGAGTCATCCAGAAAGTCTCACAATCCACTGAATTTTTTTAAAAAATGGTTCTAAATCTATTCGCACTGTGTTATTTATGCACAGTGGCGTATTGCCCCATGATAGGGAATGGGATATCATAGCAATTACAGAGACGTGGCTGAGGGATGGACAGGACCGGTAGCTTAATGTTCCAGGGTATATATGCGATAGAAAGGATCAAAAGGAGGCAAGAGAGGAGGGTAAGTGGTGTTTTTGATTAGGGATAATATTATGGATGTAGGTTTGCTCGCAGAGCTGGAAGGTTTGTTTTCAGACGTTTTGTCACCATACTAGGTAACCTCTTCAGTGAGCCTCCGAGTGAAGCACTAGTGGTGTAACCCGCTTTCTACTTATACGTTTGGGTTTCCTTGAGTTGGTGATGCCATTTCCGGTGGTGACATCATTCCCTATGGTGATGTCATTTCTTTTTATTTTTCTCAGTGGGTGTTAAATGGGGTCCAAGTCAATCAACAAATACATTGACTTGGATCACATTTACCATCCACTGAGAAAAAGAACTGGAAATGAAATCACCATTGGAAATGATGTCACCACCGGAAATGACATCACCAACCCAAGGAAACCCAAACATATAAGTAGAAAGCGGGCTACACCACCATTGCTTCATTCGGAGGCTCACTGAAGATGTTACCTAGTATGGCGACAAAACATCTGAAAACGAATCTTCCAGCTCAGTGAGCAAACCTATATCCAGAACCTCAACCTGAGTTACAAATTTTCTCAAAACTCGGAGAATATTCCTGGGAATGCATCCAGGAATGTTATTTGGGTGGAACTGAGAAATAAGAAACGGATGATCACCTTATTGGATTGTACTATAGACCCCCCAATGGTCAGCGGCAAATTTAGAAACAAATTTATAAGGTGATTTCAGTTATCTGTAAGAATAATAAGGTGGTTATGATAAGGGATCTTAACTTTCCAAACACAAACTTGGACTGCCGTAGTATTAAGGATTTAGATGGAGAGGAATTTAAGTGTGTACAAGAAAATTTTCTGATTCAGTATGTGATGTACTTATTGGAGAAGGTGCAAAACTTGACCTACTCTTGGGAAATAAGTCAGGGCAGGTGACTGAGGTGTCAGTGGGGGAGCACTTTGGGGCCAGTGACCATAATTCTTTTAAAAATCACACAACACCAGGTTGTAGTCCAACAGGTTTAATTGGAAGCACACTAGCTTTTGGAGGGCTGCTCCTTCATCAGGTGACAACCATCTGATGAAGGAGCGGTGCTCCGAAAGCTAGTGTGCTTCCAATTAAACGTGTTGGACTATAATCTGGTGTTGTGTGATTTTTAACTTTGTACACCCCAGTCTAACACCAGCATCTCCAACTCATAGTTCTTTTAGTTTTTAAATAGTGATAGAAATGAATAGACCAGATCTAAAAGTTGAAGTTCTAAATTGGAGGAAGACTCATTTTGACGGTATTTGGCAAGAACTTTCAAAAGTTGACAGGGGCAGGTAAAGGGTCAACTGGAAAATGGGAAGCCTTCGAAAATCAGATGAGAGTCCAGAGACAGTACGTGCCTGTTAGGGTGAAAGGCAGGGCTGGTAGGTGTACGGAATACTGGATGACTAAGGAATAGAGAATAAGAAGGAAGCATATCTCAGGTATAGACAGCAGAAATCGAGTGATTCCCTAGAATAGTATAAAAGCAGGAGGCATATACTTAAGAGGGAAATCAGGAGGACAATAAAGGGACATGAGATATCTTTGGCAAATAAGGCCAAGGCAAGTCCAAAGATCTTCTTCAGATACATTAAGGACAAATGGGTAACTAGGGAGAGAATGGGTCCCCTTAAAGACCAGAAATGCTGCCTACGTATGGAATGGCAGGGGATGGGGGAGATACTAAGCAAGTATTTTGCATCAGTGTTTACTGTGGAGAAGGATATGGAAGATAGAGAACATGGGGAATTAAATCGTGACATCTTGATAAAAAGTCCATATTACAGAGGTGGTGATGCTGGACACCTTAAAATGCCTAAAGGTGAATAAATCTCTGCAACCTAATCAGGTGTACACCAGAACTCTGTGGGATGCTAGGGAAGTGATTGCTGGGCCCCTTTCTAAGATATTTGTATCATTGATAGTCACCGGTGAGGTACTGGAAGACTGGAAGCTGGCTAATGTGGTGCCACTGTTTAAGAAAGGTGGTAAGGAAAAACCAGGGAACTATAGACCGGTGACCCTGACATCAGTGGTGGGCAGGTTGTTGGAGGGAATCCTGAGGGACAGGATTTATATGTTTTTGGAAAGGCAAGGACTGAATGAAAACAGTCAACATGGCTTTGTGTTTGGGAAATCGTGTCTCATGAACTTGAGTTTTTTGAAGAAGTAATGAAGAGGATTGATGAAGGCAGACAGTGAGTATGATCTATATGGATTTCAGTAAGGCATTTGACAAGATTCCTTGTGGTAGATCAGACAGAATTGAAGGGAAACTAGCTATTTGGCACAGAACTAGTTTGAAGGTAGAAGGCATAGGGTGGTGGTGGAGGGTTGGTTTTTTGACTTGAGGCCTGTGACCAGTGGAGTGCCACAAGGATCGTTGCTGGGCCCGCTGCTTTTTCATTTACGTGAATGCTTTGGATGTAAACAAAAGAGGTATGGTTTGTAAGTTTGCAGATGACACCAAGATTGGAGATGCAGTGGACGGCGAAAAAAGCTACCTCAGTTTACAACAGGATCTTGATCAGATGGGTCAGTGACCAAGGAGTGGCAGATAGAATTTAATTTCGATAAATATGACATGCTGCATTTTGAAAAGGCATATCAGGGCAGGACTTAATGTAAAGTTTTGGGGAGTGTTGCTAAACAAAGAGACCTTGGAGTGCAAGTTCATAGTTCTTTGAAAGTGTTTCGTAGGTAGATAGGGTAGTGAAGAAGGCATTCAGTGTGCTTGCCTTTATTAGCCAGTATGTTGAGTATAGGAGTTGGAAAGTCATGTTGTGGCTGTACAGGACATTGATTAGGGCATTATTGGAATACTGTATGATATTCTGGTCTCCCAGCTATAGGAAAGGGATGTTGTGAAACTCAAAATGGTTCAGAAAAGATTTACAAGGATTGGTTGCCAGGATTGAAGTGTTTGAGCTATAGGGAGAAGCTGAATATAGGCTGGGGCTATTTTCCCTGAAGCATTGGAGCCTGAGGGATAGCCAGCTAGAGGTTTATAAAATCAAGGGGCATGGTTAGGGTAAATAAACAAGGTATTTTTTCCCTGGGGGGTGAAGTCCAAAACTAGATGGTAGAGGTTTAAGGTGAAAGAGAAAGGATTTAAAAGGGACTGAAGGGGCAACTTTTTCACACAGACGGTGGTGCATGTATGGAATGAGCTGCCAGAGGAAGTGGTGGGGCTGGTAAAATTGTAACATTTAAAAGGCATCTGGGTGGGTATCTGAATAGAAAGGGTTTGGAGGAATATGGGCCAAATGCTGACAAATGGGGCTAGATTAAGTTAGGACATCTGGTTGGCATGGACGAGTTGGACTGAAATGCCTATTTCTGTGCTGTACATCTCTGTGACTCTACGATATCATGACAAGGTATTCCAACATTCCATTATCTTAAAATAATACCTTCCTCAAGCTTCTTTTCCCTCATGGTATAAACATTCATTAGCATGCATACATTTTCAAATATGTTAGTTAGATTACACCTTCTTACATTTGCAGTGCATTTTCCTTGTATCTTCCATCCTTTCTAATGTCTTTGAATTGATTCATCTTCATTGAAAGGAGGGTCAGCAAAATCTATGAGCTGATATGGGATCACTTGAGGTAAATTTGACGGTCATCCATTTTCTCAGCAGGCTTGAATCCAATTTTTAAAAAACTTGCTGAACGATCTTGTGTTGATGCAACAGCAGGACTGAAACAAAATTACAAGATTTTTGTAGATATCTTTCTCCCTGTTGGGTTGAGAATGATTTGATTTGACATTTGGTTTGTTCTTCAAGCTGTAGCAAAATTGAGTAATGTTCTCTTTTCTCCCCACAGTGAATACATTGGTGAAAAGCTGAACAGTTTCATTTTTGCTGATGTGCAATTTTTGAATCTTGACTGTGACAACATACTGTAGCAGGTGATTATTTAGGAATCTACATATAATTTTTCACATATGTTATATTTTCTGATCAGATAGGATGCTGCATTTTATATAGTCGATATGCTCTCGGTCGAGCATTCTGGATTGAACGAAGTTTTGGCTGTTCAGTATTTCTTGAACAATTTTCTATACTCTAAATCCATTTCTAATTGAATGGTTCTTTCTAAAGTTAAATCCTCTTTCAAATGAAAAGGTTTGACCTTCTTAACCAGAAACTTGTCATTACTAGCAAGATTCACAGCTTGTCAGAAGTATAAAAGATAAAGCATTTAGCTCCCAACGTTGTGATAAGCCTTGTTGGAATTCTCACATGATTCTACCACACATCCCGTCGTAGTCCATGTCGCTCAGACCCCAATAGGATTCCATCTCCAGTTTGGTTTCAGGTAGTTCTGATGGCTTTGCTGGAATTTTCAGTGCAGTGTGTGTGTTTTCTGTTTCATTTATCGGACACTGAACAGTAGCTTTTTTGGCTGCTTTTTTTGAAAGCCATTCCAATGACTTGACAGAGCAGAATCAAAGTGCTGAGTGGCCTATCCTTGTTCCTTGTTCATATGGTTGTTTGAATATTTGCCTTACCTTTTTATGCTTTGTTCCCCGAGGCAGATCTTAAAGATTTACAGTAATTCTGTCTTGCCTTTTTGTTCAGTACTGACAGAAAGCCAAGCAGCTTATCATGTGTCAACACTCATCACTTCAAAGGGTTGACACCTCTGCTATATGGCACCATCACATCTTAATTTTGTTCTTACAGCATGCAATAGCAGTCTACGGGACATACACACTGCATGTGCATGGACTAACTGACCACGTCTCAATGTCTAAGGGGAGTAGCCCTCACTTAATTCAAGGGACCCCAACACAGTCAGTTAAGGGCAGCCTTCAATGTCAAACTTGGGCTTGGGCAGTCAGAGTCAGGAGGTGAGAGGCCGAATATTGGGTATCCCATCACCTGCCTTTTGCTCTCCTTGCCTTATTATGGGCTGCTTTCTCCTGGAATGGAAGGGATTGAGTGAGATGAAGGTGACTGGCACAACTGTTAATGTTGATGCAGGTGAGAGAAGGGTGTTCTGAATGAGTGAGTAGGCAGTGCAAGGCATGCAAGATTAGTGGCATGGATGGCATGGATGGGTTAAGGAAGGCCTTGCATGCACTAGTGATAATGGCAGCCTTGAGCCTTGGTGGAACATATTTGCGGTCGAAAAGAGAGACAGAGTGTTAATTTACCCTTCTGGAGTGCAAAAGATCAATAACCTTCTTCTTGAATTAGATTAGATTCCCTACAGTATGGAACCAGGCCTTTTGGCCCAACAAGTACATACCGACCCTCCGATGAGTAACCCACCCAGACCCATTCCCCCATCCTATATTTACCCGTGTCTAAAGCTATGGGCAATTTAACACAGCCAGTTCACCTGACCTCCGCATCTTTGGATTGTGGAAGGAAACTGTAGCACCCAGAGGAGATCCATACAGACACAGGGAGAATGTGCAAACTGCATGCAGACAGTCGCCTGAGGCAGGAATCGAACCCAGGTCCCTGGTGCTGTGAGGCAGCAGTGCTAACCTCTGAGCCCCTATACCACCCAACATATTTTCCGGGATACTAGATGTTTCAAAATAATAGATAGGATGGAAGAGGAGGAGTAGCCCTGATAATAAAGGATAACATAAGGTATGTAGGTCTTTATTTCAAAGGGAATGGAGCATAAGAATGGGGAGGTCTTACTAAAATTATGCAAATCATCAGATGGACCAGACTTGGAATAAAAATAGTTTTGGGCCCCTTATCCAAGGAAAGATAACACTGGCATGGGAGGCAATCCAGAGAAGGTTCAGTAGTATAATTTTGTTACAGGAGGACTATCTTTTGAGTACAGGTTTAGCAGATTGGGCTTTGTGCTCATTAGAATTTAGAGACATGAGAGGCAACCTTATTGAAATATGCAAGGCTCTTAGGGGGCTTAACAGGGTAGATGAAAAGAGATTGTTTCCCTTTGTTAAGAGTCAAAGACCAGAGGGCAAAACTTTAGGGGTTGTCTGTTAAAGAAAGATGAGGAGGAATTTTCACACGAAAGTAGACTTATCTCATCAACCATGATCTCACAGAATACCAGAACAGACTCGATGGGTGTCAAGGTTTACTTTTGTTTGTACATCATATGGTCTTGTCAGTGGGAAAAGATGCTGGCTCAGAAGATCAGGTAGAATCAGAATGGATAGGGATTCGAAATTAAAAGGGTCAGAAAATGTTTCTGGGAACAGTTTATAGACCCCTCAATACAGATAGACAGAATATTAAGCAAGTAATGAATTTAATTTGTGACGAGAAAAAGAAATGTAACAATTATACAGTATATCTTCAAAGGGACTGGACATACCAGATTGCCAAAGGTGGTCTGAAAGGTAAGCTTTTGTGACAGTTCCCTGAAACAATATTTTATGGAACTAATTCAGGATAAAGCCATTTAAAATCTTGTGTTGTGTAATGTGGCAGGTATAATTAATTAGTAATCTCATAGGAGAAGATCCTTTGCAAAAAAAGGTGAATATAACACAGTTGAATTCTGTACTACATTTGAACGTAATGGGTCATACACAAATTTTAAAAAAGTCAAAACCAAGGCATGAGAGGATAGCTGACTGATAGGTTGATTGATCAAATAGCCCAAAGTATATCTGGAGCTTTCAAAGAAACAATTCAAATTTCCCAACCAAAGTTTATTCCATTAAAAAGGAAAATGCAACGAAAAATCATTTCATGGTTTAGTCAGGAGTTAATGATAGTGTATGAAGGTAAGGGGTACTATACCCTTAAGAGAGTGGAAAAGCTAGCAAGCACTTAGAGAGGCACAGAGAGTCTAGAACAGGGTAACAATGTAATGCTTGGTCAGAACAGGCAGCACTGGCTGGATTACTATGAGACAAAAGCAAATTCAAATTCAGTCAATCAGTTTAAATTATGTTCCAATAAATCATACTCCAATCAAGTTTGAGTTTAGTATTTTGACAATCTTAGAATCCCTACAGTGTGGAAACAGGCCCTTCGGCCCACCAAGTCCACACCGACCCTCCAAAAAGTAGCCCACCCCTCTAACTATTACTCTACATTTACCCCTGACTAATGCACGTAATCTAAACATCCCTAAACACAATGGCAAATTCACCTAACCTGCACAGATTCAGATTGTGTGAGGAAACCAGAGCAGCTGGAGAAAACCCAAGCAGATATGGGAAGAATGTGCAAACTCCACACAGACAGTTGCCTGAGTCTGGAATTGAACCCCAGGTCACTGGCACTGTGAGGCAGCAGTGCTAACCACTGGGCCACCCTGACAATATTAAGACCAATGAAACGATCCAATGCTTTTGGGTATAGGACCGGGGAGAATTGAACAGTTGGAGGAGAACTGCCAAGCCACCAACATCTGCACAGTGCCTGTAAAATACCTTTATCTATCAATAACCTGTGAAACAGAAATCCCTAAGAAGAAGAAAAGAGGACAGAGGAAGATACAAAGAGAAGATTACACAGCTGGCTGGTTTTGAAATTTGAATTTTTGATAAATCTTAATTGGGGTTTTTATCAGACTAGTATTGTAGAGGGGAAGTGAAAAGATAGGTTTAGATAAATGAATTGTAATTGCTGGGCATTCTCCTGAACAGTAGAATAGTAATGTCCGAGGTGGCAACCTCAGACCAGACCAGACCAGTAGTGTCTGGTGACATGGTTTCCTCTGTCGGTCCTGACTGAAGCAGAAAGCTGTTTGCTGCATCGGCCCATACAGAAACATAGGTTTGCAATGTCCATCAGTTGCGAAGTTAAAATGCAGGAGCAGTGGTTTGGAACTTAATGATTGCTGTACCTCTTCAGAGAAGAATAAATATTTATGGTTCTTTCCATTAATTCAAACATGTTTATCCACTTGTGCATTTTTCAATTAATGTTAACATGGCAGAGAGACAAACTCATCACATTGTTATTATGATTAGAATTTTTTGAGGCCTTAATCTTGTGGCGTCTGGCCTACAGATGTCTCTCACATCCATTGCCCATCTCCATTTTTCAATGTCATGTTTCATTACAGCAGGCAGCCTAGGAGTAGGATGTGTACCCCAGGGGGAGAGGAGGGAGGGAAAAGGGAGGTTTGGAGAACTGCATAAGTTTGGAACTCCTCTGGTTCCTTCGACAATGAAATGGAATATTACCTCCTTCAATCTGATGTCTAACCCACATGTACAAAATGAAAAAGGTGTTTCTGTTGTTTATTGCCAACACACCACATACAGCAAAGTAAAGTTTCACAGTGAAGGAGGAGGGAGAAAAGCCAAGAGAGCAGACAAACTGAACATGTGCCCATTCTTTCCAATAATATTGCAGTCACTAAGTGTCACTAAGGAACTTGCTAATTATTCACATAAAAGGCTGGAATTTATGAACACCTCCACGAGCATGTTTGCATTGGTTGGCAGCAGAGCTGTGTAAAATATGAGGTCGTTCAGCCTGTCGGCCTCCTGTTGCCCTAAACCATAAACAGTAGGCAGTCATCTGCCATTTTTAAATCATAAATTAATGGACAACTGAGCTTGTTAACGAAACAATCAACCCAAATATTACACTGTGAATGCCATAAGTTGGAGACTAGACCAAAGGTTTGTTTTTAGAACTATTGTTTAAATTCACTCAGGGTCCCTAAATAACTGTTGTTCTTTGCAAATGGATTGATTACAAGGTTCGAAAGCACATCCTTGTCTCTAAAATTTCATTCTATTAAGCTCAATCATATTTTAACCTGAACTGAGTTTCAGGTCCCTTATCCTCTCTCCCATCAAGAACACCTTCTTCCACGTTTGCCATGTCTCCTGTCGCCATGCGTTGAAATCCTCAATGTTGCCTTCACCAAAGTTAATTATTTCAATGTTCTTCTGGATTGTCCACTCACCACCTTGAACATTCGCTTCCTCCACAAGCTGTACACAGTAACAACAGTGTGTGCCATATGGAACCGGCACTGAGCAGCAACACGAAAGGTATAGCACCCTCCAAACCAGTGACCTCTGTCACTTAGAGTCATAGTCACAGAGATGTGCAGCATGGAACCAGACCCTTCAGTCCAACTCATCCATGCTGACCAGATATCCCAACCTAATCTAGTCCCACCTGCCAGCACCCAGCCCATATCCCTCCACACCCTTCCTATTCATATACAGATGCTCTTTAAATATTGCAATTGTACCAGCCTCCACCACTTCCTCTGGCAGCTCCCTTAGGTCTCTTTTATATCTTTATACTCTCACCCTAAACCTATGCCCTCTAGTTCTGGACTCCCCCAACCCAGGGAAAAGACTTTGTCTATTTATCCTATCCATGCCCATCATGATTTTATAAACCTCTATAATGTCAGCCCTCTGCCTCCGACGCTCCAGCGAAAACAGCCCCAGCCTATTCAACCTCTCCCTATAGCTCAAATCCTCCATCCTTGGCAACGTCCTTGTAAATCTTTTCTGAATCCTTTCAAGTTTCACAACATCTTTCTGATAGGAAGGAGGCCAGAACTGCATGCAATATTCCAATAGTGGCCTAACCAATGTCCTGTACAGCTGCAACATGACATCCCAACTCCTGTACTCAATACTCTGACCATTAAAGGAAAGCATACCAAATGCCTTCTTCACTATCCTATCTACTTGCAACTCCACTTTCAAGGAGCTATGAACCTGCACTCCAAGGTCTCTTTGTTCAACAACACTCCCTGGGACATAGCCATTAAGTGTATAAGTGCTGTAAGATTTGCTTTTCCAAAATGCAGCCCCACACATTTACCTAATTTAAACTCAATCTGCCACTTCTCAGCCCATTGGCCCATCTGATCTAGATCCTGTTGCAATTTGAGGTCACCCTCTTCGCTGTCCACTACACCTCCAATTTTGATGTCATTTGCAAACTTACTAACTCTACCTCTTATGCTCACATCCAAATCATTTATATAAATGATGAAAAGTAGTAGACCCAGCACCGATCCTTGTGGCACTCCACTGGTCACAGGCCTCCAGTCTGAAAAACAACCCTCCACCACCACCCTCTCTTTTCTACCTTTGAGCCAGTTCTGTATCCAAACGGCTAGTTCTCCCTGTATTCTGTGAGATCTAACCTTGCTAATCAGTCTCCCATGGGGAACCTTGTCAAATCCCTTACTTAAGTCCCTATAGATCACATCTACTGCTCTGCCTTCATCAATCCTCTTTGTTACTTCCTCAAAAACTCAATCAAGTTTGTGAGAAATGATTTCCCACGCATAAAGCCATGTTGACTATCCCTAATCAGTCCTTACCTTTCCAAATACCATGTAAATCCTGTCCCTCAGGATTCCCTCCAACAACTTGCCCACCACAGACATCAGGCTCACTGGTCTATAGTTCCCTGGCTTGTCCTTACCACCCTTCTTAAACAGTGGCACCATGTTAGCAAATCTCCAGTCTTTCAGCACCTCACCTGTGACTGGAACCACTACAAGTTTCGATGCCATCTCTTATAGGTATCTGTCCAAGTCTCAGGACATCCAATCTTGGAAGTATAAAGCTATTCCTGCACTGTTAATACTCCATCTCTAACATTACTGTAGGTTTATCAATGCCACATGGACTGCACATGGTCAAGAGTATGGGTTAGAACACATTCTGAAGGGCAATTAGGGATGTGCAAAACGCTGCCCTTGCCAGCATCATTCAAATCAAGGAACTAAAGTAAGATTCTTTATCTTCTGTCCTCCACAAAGTTAAGGACCTTCAAATCTCAAGTTCCCGTATCTTAACTCCTTCATCATAAAAAGTTTACCCATTACTAGACCTCAAGCTCTGGAATTTACTCCCTAAACCTATTTGCTTTTCTGTTTTTTTACCCTCCTGAAGCTCTGTCTTACAGCAAGTTTATGGTCACTTCTTAGAATGACTGCTCTTTCATGTCTGTGTCATTTTATGCTTGAATTCTACTCCTGCAAAGTACCTTGGGGCATTTTTACTGTGTCTGAGGTGCTGTATTTAAAAACTCAATTGGAAACAATTTTACAGGATGGTCTTGTATGTAACTCTTGGTTCCATCATTTTAATCAAATGTGCATTTCACATAGAATGGATAAGGGAACATTCAGCTCATTTCTAGCTCACAAAACTATACTGAATCTGGACCAATCTGGATTAAGCGTCTTAAAGCTCATTGTAGCCCCTTTGTCTTATTAAAAGTACAAATATGGGCAACCTATCAACATTCTGTCTTGACTGACTGGTAGTTCATTTAATTGAGTTCGGATTGAAGTAAAATTAAGCAGCATAAAGCGTTTTCATTCAGCATTGGACTCTGACATGGAACAGCTCAGTCAGCTCGTTTTTGTGCTTCAACTTAATCCTTTGCATCAAGCAATATGTTAATAAATTCAGTTAAGCAAATTAATTTGAGAAGGAGCTAAAATAAAACAATTACATGTTCTCTATCTATGAACACAACCTTAAAAATAATTACATCTATCATTAATAAATAGCTAACGAAAATGGAACAATCCAACGAGTTAGTAAGTCCTGGCAGAACCCCAGAAAATGTTTTCAATGTTGAAGTGGAATTCACAGTGGTCTTAATCTCTATTTTAGTAAGGAACTGACACAGCACTAAACTGCAAGCATACAAATACTTCAAGGGAAACATTTATGCAGTAACCCATGTTCGAAATTAAAACCAACAGACCAAACAACCACAATAGTACTAAGTTGCAAAAGCAACAAGACCACAGTTTTACTTCAGTGAAATTTTTATTCTGAAGTATACAACTGAACTCTAGCTTGGCCACATAGTGGGGAAATCAATGAAGCTTCACTTTCATTAGTGCCACATGCACAACACAAACCATACTCAAAGCACTATTGTTGTACCTTTTTCACAGAATCAATTTCTACCAAAGTCCTAAAGCGAGAAATTGCCACCAACAGTGTTAATGTTAAACATTTGAGATAAATACTAGTTAAGATTCTGCATGGATTAGGGAAGCGGGTGAGAGTTTCACACTTGCCTTGCATTCATTTTCTGAAACTTCAAGGGGTGGTATGTAAAAATGGCATAAACTTTGAAGTTGTTTCTCATGTTTCCTCTGCCTAGTTCTGGTGCAAGAGGAGAACTTCACTGCCATCGTTATTAACTTGTACTTCACTGGTGATTTCTATACAATTGAATATTAAAATATTACTAATATTTCAGTGACTGCATTTAGCAAAGATACTGGATTGTTATTTCTTTCTGTTAAGGAGATGGAAGGTGTAGGCATTCCTTTCTAAAAGGCTAGTAATCATCAATATTTGGCTGCCTTTGGCTAAGGAATTGGAGGCTACATTTAACATCCAAGATTTGCTGTGACTCCATTTTTAATACAACAAAAGAATCGCACTGTACTTGTCCAGAATCTGCTTGTTCACTGGGAAATGCCTTCTGGGAAATTGTAGAAGCGCAACTTCCTGTGGAGGAAGTTCAACCGGTTAGAGATGGTGAGGCATCATTGAGGTTATCTGGAAATGCTTAGTGAAACTTGATAAATCAAATTTATGGATAATGTTAATTGAGAATGTTGTCTGTCAATTTGCATTTCTGTTTGTTGTATGAAGTCAAGGCTCTTGATAGAAATAAACCACTTTGTTTTGGAAGACCACACAGTGACTCATTGATAAACTACACATAGGGGAAAGTATTTACGTCTCAACAATAAAATGAAGATCAATGAGTTAACTATATTAAAATCAAAAATTGTTTCTGCACTTTCACCAGAATATTTCTGGGTTTAGCATAGAAGGAAGGTGCTGCAAGGCTATTTTGATCCTTGTATTAAATCTGCACAGCCATCCACATTCAGAAATGAGAAGAGAAAATTGAGCAAAAAACAATCATTCCAGGACAAAGGGTTTAATGGTGTCATTAGCATAATGCCAGGCAACTCATTGGGTTAGAATATTTCCTTTCCAACATGATTGATAGCTACAAACTTTGCAAAGCTTACAAACTGAGTAATAGCTAACGCGATCTCCTGAACTAAAATCTGACATAAATCTCTCATTAATCATTTGTACCAAAGCTTGCAGCAACAAGCACTATTTCTAACATTTACAAACTTCCATATTATTATATAGCACATGACATTATAGTAACATAATGGGCATATAGAATCAAATTAGCATGTAAACAAATGAAGTTGATTGCACATTAAAGAATGCATCATACAGAATTACAGAATAGTTCAGTGTAGAAGGAGGCTATTCAGCCTATCGAGTGTACCCTGACTATGAGAAGGAGCATTTAGTCCCAGTTCCATTCCTTGCTTCTTCTCCATTTTCCTCTCTTTCAGTTTTACCAAATTCCCTTTCAAAAGTGACAATTAAATTTGTTTACACTGCCCTTATCAGGTAGCATATTGCAAGTCATAACCATTCCTCATAAATAAAGCTTTTCTTCTTGATAGATAAAAATATCAGAGGTTTTGTGTCATAACCAATTTCTCTAATCATCATACTATCAGCTACTGAATGTAGTTTCTCTTTATTTATTCTATCTAAAGACTTCTGTAAAATAATCTCATTGCTCACTTTGGAGTAGAGAGGCAACTATTCCATTCATTTTTGTAATCGTAATCCCTCATCATCCCTAATCCTTTATAATTCCTAATCCCTGGAATTACAGCTGTTAAGTCTCCTCTGCATTCTCAGTGCTTTCCAATTCTTCTTAAAGTACAATGCCCAGTATTATGTATAATTTCAGTTACATCACACTGTAAACTTTTGCGATACATTCTGTGTCCTACAATTGTGTACTCCACAAACACCCGATGAAGGAGCAGTGCTCTGAAAGCTAGTGCTTCCAAATAAACCTGTTGGACTATAACCTGGTGTGTGATTTTTAACTTTGTAGTCCAACACCGGCATCTCCAAATGAGTATTAGATGCAATGTTCCTGCTCAGTCAAGACTTAATGTCTTTTTACAGATTTAGCATAACATCCTGTCTTTTGCACTGTATTCTATCTGCTTTATGTGTTAATTTTTTTAACCGGTCCTGTCACCCTCAAAGATTTGTTCATTAATGCCTCCTAATCTTCGTCTTCTTGTACCTTCTGTAAAATTGTAACATTCATTCTGTATTACCTATCCTTATTAGCAAAATGTATCACCTGATCATTCCATCAGGCTGACTACTTCCTCGTAAAGTTCATAACTCTGTTCTGTTTTTAATGCGTCCATTGTTTGAGCTATCTACAACTTTTAAAATTGTGCCCTGTAATCCCAACTCCAAGTTGCATCAAAAATAGTGATGGACCTTGCACTGAATCATGAGCAGATCCAGTATACCTGCTGCATGAGGAGTGAGCAAGGTTAGGGCTCTCACAGAGAAGCAGATAGACCTGGGACTCAGGACATAAACATGAGCAAGATTCTTTTAGTCTTTATTTGAGTAGCCATATTCTATTTAATTGAGGTATGTTGAGGGAGCTCAGGCCCGTGATTTACACATCCAGCTCTATGTGGATTCACCGAGTGGTGTGTAAAATGCTGCCCTTGCCAGCAACGCTCAAATCAATAAAAAAAAGTAAGAGCCCTCATCTTCTGTCCGCCACAGATTTAAGTACCATCAAATCTCAAATTCCTGTATCTTAATTCCTTTTACACTAAAGCAACTCACACACCAGGCAGCAGGGGGCATGATGGTGCATTCACAAGGCTGAGAGGTTTGTGGAGAGCATGTCCACTTCCCCCCTTCTTTTAAGGAAGTGCAGGCAGACAGGAAATTGGTCTTTCTGACCACCAGATAGAAGAACAGCATCAGACAGATAGTGAGGGAATCCTCCCACTGTATCTAGCTTACAAACTCCTTCTCAGTCTTGGTAAACAGAGAGAGGGGCAGTTTCTCTGTAGAGATCAGCTAGCGACAAACCTGTGACTGTGAGTGGTCCAGTTGCTCAGAAGGGGAGAGGAAATGAGGAAGGGCAAGAGTGGGAGGGGATTTGTTAGTGAGGGGAGTAGTCCAGCACTTTTGCAATCATACATGTGACCCCAAGATGGCACGCTGCTTCATTGGTATCGATGGGTCCCTCTGACTGAAGGCCCTTGACTAAGAACCATTATCCTTAGACTTTGAGTCCTGACTGTTGGGTTGATGCACAAGCAGCGTGTTTGCCATGTACATTGATGCACATGTTGCAGCCCCAGTGCTGTACAGCAACATATACCCCCCCGCCCCCGCATTTGCCTGATGGCTTCTGACAATCATGGCGAGCTGCCTAACTTTGTGTCTGCAGTAAAATGCAAGGTAAGAAAGAAGTACTGAGAGTC
This sequence comes from Chiloscyllium punctatum, assembly GCF_047496795.1. NCBI lineage: Eukaryota > Metazoa > Chordata > Chondrichthyes > Orectolobiformes > Hemiscylliidae > Chiloscyllium > Chiloscyllium punctatum. The sequence goes on along the minus strand of NC_092764.1, from coordinate 52,303,206 downwards.
TTGAAGCTCTGGCTAAGGGGAAAAGTGCAAAAAGGCAAAGTATGGCAAAGCAGAGATGTTGTGAACATCCAAGTAAGCATAAAAAAATGAGTGCTAAGACAGCAGGCGAGAAACCTAAGGGGTACCCGGATTGAATCCATGCGATGCGTGCCAGTCCTTGTGTCTAGAGTGTCCTGACAACAACAATACAATGAACACTATTGCCCTACAAAATGCAACATTGAAGTGTAGAACTCGACTGTAAGTAGGTTAGAATGCACACTGAGTGGGCAATGTATTCAACAGCAACCTCTGTACACAGAGGGTGTGGGTGCTTGTTGCCTATAGAGGATGTCCTAAGCTGTTGGTGACAGCTGTTCAAAGTGGAGGTCTGAAGGAGCACCCAGTAAGCTGAAGACACTCTGACTTTCCTGAATTGTTGACATCTAGTTTTTATTCAGTGGGTGGGAAATATGAAATACCATATCAATGAGGTGAAATTAGCTAATAACGGCAAATGAATGAAAATTTTCATCTTGCTGTTCACTAGTGGGATTCTCTGTTCAAAACCTGTTTGTAGAATCAGACTTTCTTCTCTTGATAGTCAAAATCTCAGTTCTGCTGATTTCATCCTATTTTACCAATGTCCATGTTGTTCAAGGGCTGGCAAGATTCAACACCTAGGAATTGCTGTTTGCAATGGTAGAATATGGATGTGCTGTTTAGACCAGAACATTCAAAACTGCAAACAGATTAATATCGTGGTTCCTCGTCACTGTCATTGACATTGTCTTCTCATTAGGAAAGGTGGTCTCATTGTGCTGGCTCCATGAATTGTCCTAATTTCACAACTACTTTGGATACAATGTGCCAGGCAGTGACATTGTGAGGCTGTGCTGCAATGGATAATCCAACAACCAATTTAATGATGGTTCCTGTAGTCATATGGCTTTAATTGTACCTTTGTTTAGCTGACATGCATGGCCTATGTGATGCTGTATGTTATATGTATATTATGACTCATATAGAGTTACCAAGTTAACAGCCTCTGATTTGTTGAGCATGGTAAATGAGTGAGGGTTTGCTGGAGTGCACGAATATCATTATAAAATGCCAGGGAGTCATGGAAAACTGGCACAATTTGTTGGTGGTGAGCATTAACTAGCTGAACACTGGTGGAGAGGAAATCTTTGCTGTTCATGAAAGCTCCTCGATTATTAAGATGTGGCCTGATAATTGTATTCATAAAGCCATTTTCAGTCAGAACTTGTGGGAACCTGCAAATACAAAAAGACACACATACTTTTCTATTGACTACTGTCATCCAGGGATATTTGATAAAATCTTTAACATTGGCAAATATGCCATTAGTGACTTGTACAGTAAACAGCTAAAATGACTCATGTTCCCCTGTTGCAGTTTGAGAAGAGCCCGAGGTGAAAATATTATGGATTGTAATTACATTGTCTGTCACAGTCAATGTACGACCAGCTATGACGGTAATTTGCAGTTCTTTTCATCAGACCCAACCTCTGAGGAGAAACAAAGTGTCCTGATGCACTTTTTCTGGAAAACTGGAACTCACTGACGCTAAGTCAGCAGCATGGTAGCTTAGTGGTTAGCACTGATGCCTCACAGTCCCAGGGACACAGGTTTGATTCCACTCTTGGGCGATTGTATGTGTGGAGTTTCCACATTCTCCCCGTGTATGCGTGGGTTTCCTCTGGATGCTCCGGTTTCCTCGCACAGTCCAAAGTTCTGCAGATTAGGTGGCTTGGTCATGCTAAATTGCCAATAGTGTCCAGGAATGTGCAGGCTAGAGGGATTTGGCCATGGGAAATGTGGGGTTACAGGGATAGGGTGTGGATTTGATGGGCTGAATGGTCTGCTTCCACATTGCTTGGATTCTATGATTCTAAGTTCACATGCTGAATGGACAGGATAAGGACCTCTGCTAGTCACTCGATTCCTGCATGGACACCTGAGAGCATTAGTAGCAACTCCTCAAGATTTCCTGACCTGATGCTGCTCCAGTTGTTGCTTTTTTTCCTACTGTAGTTGAGTGGCCAGGATGATTTCAGTATGAAACCCTCAGCTTCATGAAGATTTAATGACAAATTAAAATAAGAATCAGCAAGCAGCAATGGAAAGATTTATGAAATAGAGCATGTTGATTCCTGTGTGGAATTCACGAATCTGAGTGTCTGCAAGTGAGTGCCTCTTCAAATTTCAATCGCTGGGCCATGCCTGTCCAATGCTGCATGCTGCTCTCATTGTAATATGGTGCTTTGATGACACAACACTGGTTTCAATTCACAACTCAAGCAAAATGGCAGCAGTTGAGATTAAAATGGCCCCATAGCAACAAATACAGCATTGTGATTTTATGGCAGCAATTACTTAATTTCTATCTGACAGACTATGTCAAAATCATCCCTTAAATCTCAATTTGCCAGTGACTATATTGGAGTCAAAATGCATAGAATAAAGACACAACAAGATTCCAGAAAGACATAAGGACAAGAGAAAGTATGTTTTTTTAGCACATACTGAGCCAAGAATAACATCGCCTGACAGCTTGTTGTGGAAATCACACGTCCACTTCCCAAAAAGAGATAAAGAGATGTTAGAGGAAGGTTTGTTGATAACAATCTATCCCTGGGAAAAATGTAGCCTGATGAGTAGAACACCTTCAATGAAAAAAACACAAAGATCTGACTGAAGGAGATCAAGTCAGTTTTCTTTTGGTGGTTGTCATTGATTCCAGAAACAAATAGTTGGAAAATTAACCTCTAGTGAAATGACTCCATGTTGAATTTTCTATATCACTTCGCATTCTTGCCTCTGGTTTGGCAATTCTCCTGACTTCAGAAATATTCCAATTTGTTTGCACACTTGAATTTAGTAAGCAGTTAGTTATGTATATTTATTTATTTTGACTATAGTTATAAACTCACAAGATAAATTCACATCAAATGATGAATCTGGTAGCAGTATTTTGAATATCTACTTACCTCCTGGCATCTAACACAATTCATCAACTGACTGTACCCAATGTGTACACTTCTAAGATTGATAGCAAGATCAGCTCTCTTCTGTCTGGTTTGTGACCATTTGTCAGTCATTGCCTCATAGGCAAGCTACATAAATACTTCTGCGCATATCTGTGACTTTAGCAATCGTGTCTTCACTCCCCTCATCTAAGTCATTGATGTAAATTGTGGCAGAATTGTACTGGAAATTCAGCAAGGCCTATCCACCATCAGGCACAACTGCATCTTTTGTGCTTTTGCCAGGCCACAAGTTGAGTTTCTTGTTTGGCATGCTCCATGAATTCCAGCCACATGCAGTCCTCATCCATGGACATTGGCATCTAAGAGTTTCCAACCACTCCTTTAAGGCACCTCTCCAATCCACTTCCAAGGTGTTTAGGAAGCAGAGATTTGCAAGGACAGGGAGTTATCTCGTGGATTGGACCAGGCTGAAACTCAGGGCTGCTCACTTGCTGTCTTTGTGTGCTCTCACTACTCGAATGCTTGCAGCATCCATGGCTTGCCTTGTGAGGCTGTGCCACGTGTCTAAGCATGTTGATACTTCAGGCACATCCTGAGGGCATCAGTACTGTGGTGTTTGCATGTCTTTAGCACAGACACGCGGACAGGCTTCTTGTTATTGCTTATCAGTAGAGAGCTGTCTGGGTGGTAGTGGGGGAGTAATAGTAGTGGTGGTGGTGGAATGGCTTGCTGCACATTAAGACATCAGGTTAACACCTACAGTCTGTGCCAGCTGCAGATTTATTCAATTAATTGTCATCCATTCTGGAAACTGGATGGGAGTCGTATTGAGTGTTGAGATGATGATAGCAGGGGGAAACTCAAACTATGAGAGATCGATAGAACAGCCTCAGGGAGCATGGCAGCCAACCAGAGAAGGTGCTATTGGCAGTAACCACCACCACAGAAACAACATAGAGGACTAGGATAAATGTCATTGAAGTGTTTTGGGGGCAGAGAGGGCAGGCAAGGTTCAATGTGGTGGGTCTCCAGCCTTTCGGGGGTGGGGTTGGGTGCAGGGGAAATGTGAAATGGACTGTTGGGATAGTGCAGGGTAAAAAGTAGTGGAAGCTCAGGTTGGGGGAGGGGTGGGCTGCTAAACAATCAAGTAACTTCAGTGCTGTTGGTGTCCACCACAAGCTGCATTCCCTGCTATAATCTGCCATTTTCTGGATGCTAACAGCAACTGGGAAGTTGCTGAGATGTGTGCAAGGTGTGTGGAGTCGGTATGATTTTCATAGGCAAAAGCCTGGGTTCTATGTTTGCTGGATGCTAGAACAGTGAAGCAAGCATTTGTCAACTGCAGCTACAATTCATTTGCAATCTTTTCTTTTGTCCATTTGCAATGCATGCAGAGTGAATATGTTTAGGGCTCAAATACTGGTGACAGGTGCTTTGTGTCATGCTGTTCATATTTGCAAATCTAACATTGATATCTCATGTATGCAGAAGTTAGTGTGTCTTCAACCATAGACTTAAAAGGAGGTGAATATTGGCCAAAAGTGCCCCATCACTTGTGAAATCTCCAAAGGTGTCCTGGAAGGAGGGGAACAGTGCTTCATCATCTGTCATGTAAATCTTATGATGGACTCTACTGAATTCAACAACAAGTTGAATGGTTGATATGTCCATTTTGCAATGAGTTAGTTACTCAGATGGTATGACACCTTCACCAAGTTAGTGTACACGTTGTGACTGGAGTTGCGATGGAGCAAACGCTGGGGCTGTTGAAGATGCAGTTTCATTGTTTGGAGCAATCTGGGTGCTCCCTCTGGTAGTCCACATACTGTGTGCATCAACATCACAATGACATCACCATTGGAATATCCTGATCTCCTGAACCAAGGTAATCTGAACTAGTGCACGAATGCCATCCTTGATTAACAGTGAGAATCCGCTACCTTTACCTAGTTTCCAAATTTTCTTAAATGTCATTCCCCCTCAGTATTCACGACTCCATCCTTCTCATTCTTAAGCCATGACTCCATAAGTGCTATGAGATCATTTGTATTTTCTTCAGTGTGTACAGGTCGTTCTGCTATAATGTGTATTTCGTTAACGCGCATTCACTATAACGTCTTTAATGAATTGGGGAAGCTTTTTAAAGTGCGAACTTTTAAAACATGTTTTGACTGTAATGCAATTACATCGCCAGTGATGTTTCAACATCACAATTTTTCTATAATGCAGGGTTGCATAAGAACGCAACCATCGTGTTATAGAAGAGTTACCCATTACTCTCAATTTATTTACTTCATGAATGCTGCATCCATTCAGATCCGGGACCTTTAATTTTTTAAAAAATTATCTTTGTAATATCTAGTCTTGATTGCTGATGTGTTTCTACATTTTTTTTCTCTCTGGCCCCTTCATTGTCACTTTCTTAACATAATTTCCCATAACATTATTTTCCTCTCTTTTACCTTCTGTCTCTCAGCTACATGAGAACTGCAGAAGTCACTTTGGCTGAGCTTGTGATTTCCTTTTGCTTGTTGTGGAATTCTAACTATCTTGTTATCACATTGTGATATTTACATTATTGATGGATTGGCATGATATTGTGTAAGCCTTGTTGTCTGCACTGGTCTTGCAAGGAACACAGGAAGGGGAGAATTGCTTGCAACAGCCATTTCCTGCCCTGAGTGATCAAAAGTGGAGATCTTCCCTCTCACAAGAGCCCAGCACAGAGATCTGCAGGTTATAACACCAAAAGTCCCATCTCACTACTACAGCTGGCATAATATGTGGCATTGAAGTGACTGGACCCTACAATTAAAATGCCTGGTCACTTTAGGCTGTGATTGAAGACATACACAATGGAAGTAAAGCTGCAAGGAATTCTTCCAGACCACTGATGCTCTGTTTCCCCAAGCCTATCAAGCTCATCTACTTCTCAATTGATCTCGAGGTCCATCTCCAAAAGGTTGTGGGGTTTTCAGACCTCACAAAAATCCTCTAAGTGTCAGGTGTAATTTGTGAGTTGCTGTCATACGTTTACTCCTGAAACACTCACTCATACCCTTGTTGCTTTCTGGTGTCCTCCTGTCAGATTTACCTCATTCCTCACTCTGCAAACTCCAAGAGCTCACCTAATGCTGTGCTGCTCATGCCTTCACTTGCATCAAGTCCCACTCAACCATCACTCCTCTGCATACTTGTTCTGTAATGGCCCCCAATCAAGCAATGTCAGAATTTTAAAACTCTCGTTCCTTTTTCAAAATCTTCCATGGCCTCATCTCTCTCCAGCTCCAGTTCGCAGATGACACAAATTGGAGATGTGGTGGACAGTGAAGAAGTTTACTTCAGAGTACAATGGGATCTGATCAGATGGGCCAATGGGGTGAGGAGTGGCAGATGGAGTTTAATTTAGATAAATATGATATGCTGCATTTTGAAATGGCAAATCAGGGCAGGACTTATACACTTAATGGTGGAACCCCGGGGAATGTTGCTGAGCAAAGAGACTTAGGTGTGAAGGTGCATAGTTCCTTGAAAGTGGAGTCACAAGTAGACAGAGTGTGAAGATGATATTTGGCACATTTGTCTTTATTGGTCAGTGCATTGAGTATAGGAGTTGGGAGGTCACGTTGCGTTTGGATAGGACATTGGTTTGGCCACTTTTTAGAATACCAACTTCAGTTCTGGTCTCCCTGCTATATAAATACACGTTGTTATTGTTTTTGTTGTTGGAGAGAGAACATTATACAAGTCTCAATGATCACACCAGGGAGCCAGGACACTGTCACTTTCATCTGCATGATGGACTGTACAAATCTATGATCAAATTCAATCAAGGGCTAGGACTAATAAAAGGGTCAATGGTCAAAGGTAAATGATAAAGAAAGAGTTACACAACAACAAACCAGTGACTGTGCAAACTAGCATAAGATTGTTAGAGAGAGAATGAAGATAAGAAACAGTTGGATATCCTGCTGCATCTCCCCTACAGTCTCACTAACTCCAATGATTCACAAACTACCTACTAGAAATCTCCAATGTTTCCTCTAATTTTGTCTTGTGAGCTTGTTTGGTGACTGACCCTCCCTTGGTTTGGTTCCTCTGTCAATTGTTAGCATTCATTTTACATTGGGAATTACAATCAAGATATGTTCACACTAAACTTCAGCAAGAAAACTAGGATTAATCAGATACTTGGGGTTTGATTTTCGTTCTGTATTCTTGAATCCATAGTCTAGATTAGAGTGGTGCAGGAAAAGCACAGCAGGTCAGGCAGCATCTGAGGAGCAGGAAAATCAATGTTTCGGGCAAAAGCCCTTCATCAGGAATCCATCCCTATCCTAGCCCTGTGGTGTGTCTGCATTGATCACACAATGAGCTAAAGGTGATTTGGCATCTGGTTGGTGATTCTGAGCTCAGATTGGAGGATTGACCTGTCAGTTCCAGCAGGAGATTCAAGGCAGATGGCAGACATGACAAGTCATGCCAACTGCCTTTTCGAAGGCAGACAGAGGTTCGCGGTGTCAGAAGTCAGAAATCTCAAGGAAATAGACAAATGCCCATCCAAATATTACTGCTGCAACTCTTGCAAGGAAACCCAAGTGGCAAAATTTATGAGTTCTAAAAGGAAACTTGCAACTCCAGCCCAGGAGCAAGTTAATTCAATGAGGGTGTTGTTTAGTTTAGATGGCTAGATGACTGACTGATTTGTGATTTCTAGATGCCAACAGCATGAGTTCACTTCCATATTGTGGTTCCAATAGACAATAGACAACAGGTGCAGGAGTAGGCCATTCTGCCCTTCTGGCCTGCACCACCATTCATTATGATCATGGCTGATCATCCTCAATCAGTATTCTGTTCCTGCCTTATCTCCATAACCCTTGATTCCACTATCCTTGAGAGCTCTATCCAACTCTTTCTTAAATGAATCCAGAGACTGGGCCTCCACTGCCCTCTGGGCAGAGCATTCCACACAGCCACCACTCTCTGGGTGAAGACATTTCTCCTCATCTCTGTCCTAAATGGCCTACCCTTTATTTTTAAGCTGTGTCCTCTAGTTCGGGTCTCACCCATCAGCGGAAACATGTTTCCTGCCTCCAGAGTGTCCAATCCTTTAATAATCTTATACGTCTCAATCAGATCCTCTCTCTAAACTCAAGGGTATACAAGCCCAGTCGCTCCAATCTTTCAACATAAGATAGTCCCGCCATTCCAAGAATTGACCTCATGAACCTATGCTGCACTCCCTCAATAGCCAAAATGTCTTTCCTCAAATTTGGAGACCAGAACTGCACACAATATTCCAGGTCTGGTCTCAGCAGGGCCCTGTACAGCTGCAGAAGAACCTCTTTGCTTCTCTACTCAATCCCTCTTGTTATGAAGCCAGCATGCTATTAGCTTTCTTCACTACCTGCTGTACCTGCATGCTTACCTTCATTGACTGGTGTACAAGAACACCCAGATCTCTTTATACTGCCCCTTTACCTAACTTGACTTCATTTAGGTAGTAATCTGCCTTCCTGTTCTTGCCACCAAAGTGGATAACCATACATTTATCCACATTAAACTGCATCTGCCGTGCATCTGTCCACTCACCTAACCTGTCCAGGTCACCCTGTAATCTCCTAACATCCTCCTCACATTTCACCCTGCACCCAGCTTTTATCATCAGCAAATTTGCTAATGTTATTATTAATACCATCTTCTATATCATTAATATATATTGTAAAAAGCTGCGGTCCCAGCACTAATCCCTGCGGTACCCCACTGGTCACTGCCTGCCATTCCGAAAGGGAGCCTTTTATCACTACTCTTTGTTTCCTGTCAGCCAGCCAATTTTCAATCCAAGTCAGTACTTTGCCCCCAATACCAGACACCCTCCTTTTGCTCACTAACCTCCTATGAGGAACTTTATCAAAGCCTTTCTGAAAGTCCAGGTACACTACATCCACTGGATCTCCCTTGTCCATCTTCAGAGTTACATCCTCAAAAAATTCCAAAAGATTAGTCAAGCATGATTTCCCCTTCATAAATCCATTCTGACTCTGACCTATCCTGTCAGATGAGGGGAGAGGTTGAGATGACCCTCACATTAAGTCACCACCAATTCTCTCTCCAATGAGAGAGCAACCCTACGGTCCTCTGGGATTATTGCAAGTTTGGGATAAACAAGGCAAGGGAATAGATGAAGACTAGATCCAGAGGGAATTTGAGGTGCATGTACACCGGTTCCTTAAGGTATGAGGGCTGGTGGATAAAGTGGTTAAGTAGGCATATGGGATACTTGCCTCGATTGGTCAACATGATGTAGAGGTGCCGGTGTTGTACTGGGGTGCACAAAGTTAAAAGTCACACAACACCAGGTTATAGTCCAACGGTTTTATTTACTTGGAGCACTGCTTCATGAAGGAGCAACTCTCTGAAAGCTAATGCTTCCAAATAAACTTGTTGGACTATCACTTGGTATTTTGTGATTTTTAACTTTATTGGTCAAGGCATAGAATATAGGAGCAGGGAATTTATGCTAGATCTGTATAAAATATTAGTTAAACCTTAGCCAGACTATTGCATGCAGTTCTGGGATCCACATTATTGGAGGGATTTGATTGCACTGGGAAGGGTGCAGAAGAGATTTACCAGGCTGTTGCCTGGGCTATGAAGAGAAGTTGGACAGACAGGGATTAATTTCCTGACAGCAGAAGAGATTGAGAAAGGACATGATTGAGATGTATAAAATGTTTGAAGGGCATAGATAAGGTAAACATGTAGAAACCTTTCCCTTGGTGTAGAGATTAATGATATTGGCTAGAGATTTAAAGTAAGGGGCAAAAGGTTTAGGGGAGATATGAGGAAAATCTTTTTCACCCAGAGGATGGTGGGAATCTGGAACCCACTGCCCGTAGAGGTGGTGGAGGCAGAAACCCTCAACATTTAAGAAGCATTTAGATATATACTTGCAATGCCAAGGTGTACAAGGTTATGGGCCAAGTGATGGAAAAAGAGATTAGGAGAATTAGGTGATTGGCCCATTGTATCCGTTCAAGTTAAAGACAAAAGGCCACCTTCTGTGCTGTAGATGTCTGTGACTGTGTGTAGGTTTGGTCATGTCTGATTTCAAATTCACCTTCTGGCCCTCACCAGCCTGTTAACTAGCTTCTCAAGGATCTCGATAAGGCATGACAAGGTGGGCAGGATCCTGGTTCCCAACCTCTCAAATTTGCATAGCATTTCAGTGTATCAGATACCATTTAAGGTCCTCAGTGTGCATAGGTTTCATTGTATGATCAAACCTGCATTCAACCCCATTTGTGATTAATTCAGTTTTTAACCACCAATGTGGGGCAACGCTAACCACAACATCAATAGGATCCAGTTTGATCGATTGAACAACAGTTACCAATAAATTATGCTCATTCCAGATTTCAAAAAGGTCACTTCGACAAAAATGATAGAAATCTTGCTAGGTGGGAGAAGGGGGATAGCACTAACATAGATACAAAATGAAGCATTGTAACGAACTGTAACGCTAAAGGAAATCAATTATATCCAGTCACTATATTCCCAAAGCCAAAGAGAAACACAAAACAGAACAAAGCCAAGGTGGCCATGTGGAAAAAATAATTATTGTTCAGCTCAAAAAGAAATAATTCCAAGGAGGTCCAGGGAAGGTATTAAACTCAGAACAAAACCTTTTATCAGAAGCACCAAACTGTCAGTGGAAAGAAGACTGCAGATAACTGTGGGAACAAAAATCAAATCATTTTCAGTTTCACTAGAAACCAGGGGGTAATAGACAACTACGTAGGACCAATTAAGTATCCCTCAGCGAAGATTAAAATGGAATCCCCACGATAAGGCTGAAGTTTGAAATGACTGCTTCAGATCAGCCTTCACTTCTGCACACTACAGGCAATTAGGACTAATGGAAAGTGTCATCAACACTAAAGTGGCAAATTTTAAGGATGATCATAAGACCATAGAAGCAGAATTAAGCCATTCAGCCCATCCAGTCTGCTCTGCTTATCAATCATGGCTGATATGCTTCTCAACCCCATTCTCCTGCCTTCTCCCTGTAACCCTGGATTCTCTTACTAATTAAGACCCTATCTATCTTTGTTTTAAAGACACCCAATGATTTGGCTTCCGCAACCCACTGTGACAATGAGTTCCACAGATTTGCCACCCTCTAGGTGAAGAAATTCCTCCTCATCTCAGTTCTAAATGGTCGTCCCTTCACTCTGAGGCTGTGCCCTCGGGTCCCAGTCTCTCCTACTAGTGGAAGCATCTTCTCCACATCCACTCTATGCAGGTCTCTCGGGGTTCTGTAAGTTTCAATCAGATCTCCTTCCCCCTCATCTTTCTAAACTCCGAGTACAGACTCTGCAACTGCTCCTCAAATAACAAGCTCTTCACCCTGGGATCATTCTCGTAAACATCCTCTGAGCTTCCAACAAGGCCATCATATCCTTCCTTAGATACAGGGCCCAAAATTGCTCTCAATAATCTGAATCTGGTCTGACCAGAGTCTTATACAGCCTCAGATATAATTCTAGATAGAATAAGGACTTACAAATTGAATTGAGCTCTTGGTCTAAACTGCAATACCTCAGGATGGTTGTTCATAGAAGCAACACCGCTGCGAATTCTGTTGTCCAGATCCTCTTTAAATAAGTTGCAGACAGCTCCAATCAGGATGTTATGAATAAACTTGCCCCAGTATCCCACAATACCAAAGCTGTCAAATCAATATGAACTCAAGTCAGTACCAAATCAAAACATTCCCACTTTATTAGGAACAAAATTACAATAATCTTTAATACTAAACTTATTATCCCTAGTTCCATTTGGCCCAAAAGGTTATAATACTTCTCAAGTCTCTTGTAGATTTGCTCTCTCTGGGGCTCTGTCTCTGGGTCTGTGAAGCTTTTCTCTCTCTCTCTCTCTCAGTCATGCAACTGGAATGGTATATTGAGCAAACCTGGATTGTTTTATGTTTTCATCTTTTAGAATGGGTTGTAGGTTTTGGTTCATTAAGATGTAAATCCCAGAACTTCACACATATAAATACACTTTCTCATGTGCGCTCACATTCATTCTCTCTATCTGTCATGCACACACACACATATAAGTCAATGGGGTGAATTTGTATTTGCAGATTAGATTCCCTACAGTATGGAAACAGGCCCTTCGGCCCAACAAGTCCACACCGACCCTCTGAAGAGTAACCCATCCAGTCCCATTTCCCTCTGACTAATGCACCTAACACTGCGGGCAATTTAGCATGGCCGATTCGCCTGGCCTGCACATCTTTGGACTGTGGGAGGAAGCCGGAGCACCCAGAGGAAACCCACGCAGACACGGGGAGAATGTACAAACTCCACACAGACAGTCGCCCGAGGCCAGAATTGAACCTGGGACCATGGTGCTGTGAGGCAGCAGTGCTAGCCACTGAGCTACCATGCCACCCTTATTACAGTCTATTTTGTCCAAAAAGCGCACAATCTGCAGGCAGTCAACCCATGTAATATCTTGTAAATTCCACTTTGGAAATAGAACCAGTCTGACTTAAGACTGGAATACAGACAGACTCTAACCTCACACCTTTAATGCATTGCCTGAGCTGAAATGTCACCTTTTGTAATAAAATCTTAAGTTATCTCGAGAAGGTGACTTAAAAAAGATGTTCTGGGATTTACATACTTACAGACTGTTTACAAGGATGGTTACTGAGAGACATGGGTTACCCTCTGTGACCATGGTCAATGACTCCAGTATGAAACCCACCGATGGAGGCTGGATACAATGCAGTCCATTCTTTGACCCGAGCCATGGTGGAGCAGATGATAGGCCTCCTGAAAATGAGGTCTCCTGCTTGTGTTAGTCTAGGATGGCCTTACAGTACACTGCAGCCTGAACCGGCCGTGTAATCATAACATGCTGCATAACTGGAGCAGGTAAAGACAGGATGTGATGGATGCTGCTGAGCTGGGAGAGAAGCAGCTGGCTTCTGAGGAGGAATGTGAGGACCTTGAGCAGGAGGGACATCATTTTCACTGTAATGGAATGCAGCAATGTGGTGTACAACATACCAGACAGAATTTAATGATACCTTGTTCCAGCGGCACGGTGGGTGAGTGGTTAGCATTGCTGCCTCACGTTACTGGGGATCCAGGTTCGATTCCTGCCTCAGGCGACTGTCTGTGTGGAGTTTGCCCATTCTCCCTGTGTTTGTGTGGGTTTGCTCCAAGTGCTTTGGTTTCCTCTCACAATCCAAAAATGTGCAGGTCAGGTGAATTGGCTATGCAACATTGCCCATAGCATTAAGTGCATTTGTCAGGAGTAAATATAGGGTAGGAGAATGGTCTGGGTGGGTTACTCTTCAGAGGGTTGGTGTGGACCTTTTGGATCAAAGGGCCTGTTTCCATACTGTAGGGAATCTAATCTAATGATAGCTGGGTGCAGTGATCACTCATTGAGCACCAACAACTTGACTGTCAATGTGTCAGCAGTTTGTTTCTGTTTGAGAGGCAAATGCAGCTTTATTGAATTTCTATTTGCTTTTGGTGTTGGTGAATAAAAGTGAATTTTCTGAAACAACCAAAAGCTTCCCTGTATGTGATGGTCCCATGTTAAACAATGGTAAGCTATTGGGCCCTGAGACCATTGTAGATGTGACTTAGAATTATCAGAAGGGATATGGCTAAGACAGGTCTGTGGTATGTTCTTGTACTTAAATAATGGCTCTTGTATGTGCAAGAAAATATCAGCAATGCCACCTATGAGTCACGAAAAGCATTGACTTGTGGTTACTGTGCCAATGTGTGTGGTGAAGGGCAATTCTGCACTGACAATGCTTGATCATATTCACAGCTGAGATTCCAGTTTGATGCTGGCTCTAAGGATGCTGAGAATTTTCCGCAGTGGTGTGTACTTCTGGCTAGTTAGACAGCTGGCCAACATTGCATGAGAGGGGAGATGTGGTAAGATTCAGCTACCCTTTATGTCTCTAATTTGTCTTCTTTCTTGGGTACTGCCTGTAGTTCCAGCAGTCACCACTGTTAGATCTTGGCGCTGCTCAGACTACAGAGCTGGCTACCAATCAGATTGGTACCTCCACACACATCATCTATTGCATCCGCTGAACCCAATGTGGCCTCCTCTATATTGGGGAGACTTGCGGAACGTTTCAGAGAACACCTCTGGGACACCCGGACCAACCAACCCAATCACCCTGTAGCCCAACACTTCATCTCCCCCTCCCAATCCACCAAGGACATGCAGGTCCTTGGACTCCTCCATCGCCAGACCATGGCAACACGACGGTTGGAGGAATAGCGCCTCATCTTCCCCCTGGGAACCCTCCAACCACAAGGGATGAACTCAGATTTCTCCAGTTTCCTCATTTCCCCTCCCCCCACCTTGTCTCAGTCAAATCCCTCAAATTCAGCACTGCCTTCCTAACCTGCAATCTTCTTCCTGACCTCTCCGCCCCCACCCCACTCCGGCCTATCACCCTCACCTTGACCTCCCTCCACCTATCGCATTCCCAACGTCCCTCCCCCAAGTCCCTCCTCCCTACCTTTTATCTTAGCCTGCTGGACACACTTTCCTCATTCCGGAAGAAGGGCTTATGCCCGAAACGTCAATTCTCCTGTTCCTTGGATGCTGCCTGACCTGCTGCGCTTTTCCAGCAACACATTTTCAGCTCTGATCTCCAGCATCTGCAGTCCTCACTTTCTCCTACCAATCAGATTGGTCAACAACTGCCAACGGTGGAAATTCCTTCCAGATAGGTGCAAAAATCCCACTTTGAAGCTATTTAACTTGCCCCCAGCATAATATCAGTACAGGGCAGCTCAATTTCAGGCTGGCAATTGAGTTTTCAGTCATGGGTGGGCAAGGCTGAAATGCAATGCTTTGTAAAATATATCCCTAAATAGAGCCTAAGAGAACGCTGCATCCGAACTACGGAGGGAGCAGAAGCTAGGAATGGGCCTGTAAAAATCAGCGATAGTGAAAGGGAGGTTTCACTATGAGTCAATGCCACTGAATGTGACTGGAACACCCACCTTCTGTATTAATGGTACTTTCCAGATCCCTGACTATAAGCATCAACAAGTAGCAATGTCTATTCTTCCTAGGTGGGTACCTTATTAAATCTGTTTTCAATCCTTTTCCAAACACTACATTTCAATGAAACAGATTTTCTTTTGTCAAATCTGCCTCTCCAATGGAGTATTATCAAATGACTATAAAAGCAGAAATAAGAAATATTGACACCTGGTGAATGTGAAGAAAGGGTAACAAACTAGATGTATCCTTCTGGATGTTTATACATATCACAGGTATAATCATTCTTGATTTAATCCGAAATACACAGATCAATTCAAGCTGGGAAAATATCTTCCTAAAAGAAATAACAACCTATGTATTATCTTTTTCTTTTGTATGTAATATTTTATATTTGATGTCAATGTTTATTCTACAGCTGACAGTTTCCTGTTGCAAACCGTTCACTATTGCTTAACTGTGGAACAGGAGGATCATTGTACAGTAAAGCAAACTAATGTGATTCATGATTGACCAAAGGCATACAATACTACACACGTCAGCCTAATGGGATTGAATGTGTTCTGTGAAAAGTAACAATTCTTTCCAGAATGGGAAAAGAGTTGTTCAGACAAGAAGAGAATGCCAGAGGTAAAAACAATGACTGCAGATGCTGGAAATCAGATTCTGGATTAGTGGTGCTGGAAGAGCACAGCAGTTCAGGCAGCATCCAAGTGGTTGTGGGAGTGGCCATGATGGGGCTCCACGCTTGCAGCAATGCGCCGGCACCTAACCTCTCTCCAGTCAGCCCTGCCTCAGCTGAGGGCCACACTCTCTCAGAATTGCAAAGGACCCACTCTGTACTACATCCTCAGGAGAATTCATACTCTCAACAAACAGTATTTCAATTCCATCTCAAACATCAAAAACTGTAAGTACAACAAACTTTTATCCACCCACCTCCATAACCAGTGCTCCTCAAACATTCCAGAAGATTCCCCTGGCCTCGGAACCTATTCCACCATTAGCCATTCGGCTGATGCAGCTACCTGATGTCACTTCTGCCCCCATCATGGCCACTCCCACAACCACTTCCACCCCTCACAATTCCTCATGCATCACACCTGACATCACTTCTGCCCTTCACATCATCGCTGATGCCACATGCTCAGTGACTTCCGCCACCCCTACTGCCGTGGTCACCACCACTTCTGCCCCCACCAGCGCCACTCACCTGCATTCTGCTGACATGCCCCCCAAAGACCCCACTGTCACTATCCGCAGTCCCCAGAACTCCAAGGGGAACACTACCCCTGCTCATGCCTTCAACCCCATTCCCCCCACATCACACCCACTCCAGTTACAGGTTCCGCCTCCACTCCCAGCTCTACACCCACACCAGATCCCAGCTCCCAGCCCTGCCGAGTTTTCACCATCCCCCCAGACCTCCCCCTCACTGAGGACGAACGATCAGTCCTCAGCAAAGGATTCACCTTCATCCCCCTCTGTCCACACATCAATGAATTTAATACACGCCGTGACATCGAACAATTCTTCCATCGCCTCCGCCTCCGAGCTTACTTTCACAATCAGGACTCCCACCCACCTTCCGAGGACCCCTTCGCCCACCTCCAACACACTGCATCCACCTGAACACCCCGCGCTGGCCTATTACCTGCCCTCGACCTCTTCATTTCCAACTGCCGCCGGGACATTAACCACCTCAACCTGTCGTCCCCCCTCCCCCACTCCAACCTCTCACCCTCAACGCGCAGCCCTCCAATCCCTCTGCTCCAATCCCAACCTCACCATCAAGCCAGCGGATAAAGGGGGCGCAGTGGTAATCTGGCACACTGACCTCTACATCGCTGAAGCCAAACATCAACTCGAGGACACCTCTTCCTACTGCCCCCTCGACCATGACCCCACCCCCCATCACCAAACCATCATCTCCTAGACCATACAGAACATCATCACCTTAGGAGATCTCCCACCCACAGCTTCCAACCTCATAGTCCGGGAACCCCGCACTGCCCGGTTCTACCTCCTTCCCAAGATCCACAAGCCTGGCCGACCCATTGTCTCAGCATGCTCCTGCCCCACTGAACTCATCTCTACCTACCTCAACACTGTCCTATCCCCCCTAGTCCAGGAACTCCCCACATACATTCGAGACACCACCCACGCCCTCCACCTCCTCCAAGACTTCCGTTTCCCTGGCCCCCAAAGCCACAACTTCACCATGGATATCCAATCCCTCTACGCCTCCAAGCCCTCCGTTTTTTCCTCTCCAGACGTCCC
Source organism: Chiloscyllium punctatum (assembly GCF_047496795.1). Taxonomy (NCBI): domain Eukaryota; kingdom Metazoa; phylum Chordata; class Chondrichthyes; order Orectolobiformes; family Hemiscylliidae; genus Chiloscyllium; species Chiloscyllium punctatum. Next base: position 52,285,864 of record NC_092764.1, on the reverse strand, counting down.
CAGCAGTACCCTTCCACCGACACTCTCATTCGTTTGACTGAACTGGTCCTCCAGACTAAAGGGGTAGCCATGGGCATACGTATGGGCCCCAGCTATGCCTGTCTCTTTGTTGGCTACGTAGAGCAGTTGATCTTCCGTAATTACACCGGCACCACTCCCCACCTTTTCCTCCGCTACATTGATGACTGCATTGGCGCCACCTCGTGCTCCCGCGAGGAGGTTGAGCAATTCATCAACTTCACCAACACATTCCACCCTGACCTTAAATTTACCTGGACCATCTCTGACACCTCCCTCCCCTTCCTGGACCTCTCCATCTCCATTAATGACGACCGACTTGACACTGACATTTTTTACAAACCCACCGACTCCCACAGCTACCTGGGTTACACCTCTTCCCACCCTACCTCTTGCAAAAATGCTATCCCGTATTCCCAATTCCTCCGCCTCCGCCGGATCTGCTCCCAGGGGGACCAGTTCCACAACAGAACACACCAGATGGCCTCCTTCTTTAGAGACTGCAATTTCCCTTTCCACGTGGTTAAAGATACCCTCCAACGCATTTCATCTACATCCCACACCTCCGCCCTCAGACCCCACCCCTCCAACCGTAACAAGGACAGAACGCCCCTGGTGCTCACCTTCCACCCTACCAACCTTTGCATAAACCAAATCATCCGCCAACATTTCCGCCACCTCCAAACAGACCCCACTACCAGGGATATATTTCCCTCCCCACCCCTTTCTGCATTCCGCAAAGACCGTTCCCTCCGCGACTACCTGGTCAGGTCCACGCCCCCAAACAACCCACCCTCTAATCCTGGCACTTTCCCCTGCCACCGCAGGAACTGTAAAACCTGTGCCCACACCTCCTCCCTCACCTCTATCCAAGGCCCTAAAGGAGCCTTCCACATCCATCAAAGTTTTACTTGCACATCCACTAATATCATTTATTGTATCCGTTGCTCCCGATGCAGTCTCCTCTACATTGGGGAGACTGGGCGCCTCCTAGCAGAGCGCTTTAGGGAACATCTCCGGGACACCCGCACCAATCAACCACACCGTCCCGTGGCCCAACATTTCAACTCCCCCTCCCACTCTGCCAAGGACATGGAGGTCCTGGGCCTCCTTCACCGCCGCTCCCTCACCACCAGACGCCTGGAGGAAGAATGCCTCATCTTCCGCCTTGGAATACTTCAACCCCAGAGCATCAATGTGGACTTCAACAGTTTCCTCATTTCCTCTTCCCCCACCTCACTCTAGTTCTAAACTTCCAGCTCAGCACTGTCCCATAACTTGTCCGGACTTGTCCTACCTGCCTATCTTCTTTTCCACCTATCCATTCCACCCTCTCCTCCTTGACCTATCACCTTCATCCCCTCCCCCACTCACCCATTGTGACTCTATGCT